>NC_067415.1:72263436-72888436 GCF_009764475.1 Pristis pectinata
GTTCAAGTTGAAATGTGTAAACGAGAGAACATAGAACATAAAACAGTGCAGCACAGGAACAGGCCATTTGGCCCACAGTGTTGTGCTGAACTAATTAAGCTAATGATGCCTAATTACACTAGTCTCTTCTGTCTGCACATGGTCCATATTCCTCCACTCTCTGCACATTCATGTGCCTATCTAAGAGCCTCTTAAACACTCTAATGTATTTGCCTCCACCACCTCTGTGTAAAAAAGTTGCCCTGCATATTTCCTTTGAACTTTCCCCTCTCACCTTGAATGCATGAGCTCTAGCATTAGACATTTCAACCCTGGGAAGAAGATACCGGCCATGTACTCTATCTATGCCTTTCATAATTTTATAAGCTTCTATCAGGTCTTCCCTCAGCCTCTGCTGCTCCAGAGAAAACAACCTTAATTTCTCCAACCTCTCCTTATAGCACCTGTCCTCTAATCCAGGCAGCATCCTGGTAAACTGCTTCTGCGCCCTCTCCAAAGCCTCCACCTCCTTCCTATAATGGGGCAACCAGAACTGAATGTAATATTCTAGATGCGGCCTAACCAGAGTTTTATAAAGCTGCAACATAACTTCATGACTCTTGAACTCAGTGCCTCATCTAATAAAGGCAAGCACACCATACGCCTTCTTTATCATCCTATCGACTTGTGTGGCCACTTTCAGAGAGCTATGGATTTGGACCCAAAGATACCTTTGTACATCAACATTGTTAAGTGTTCTGCCATTAACTGTGTACTTTCTCTTTACATTTGAACATTTCTTGTTCCCATAGGAAATGCCCAATTGGGCCTCACAGCTTTTGCCTTTTACAGATAAGATAAAACCCAGGCTAACTCATGTTATTAACCTGCCTAAGTCCTGAAATCAACCGATATTGACTGGGACTGCCTTAATGCAAGAGGACGGGATGGAGAAGAATTCGTAAAATGCATTGGAGGGAGTTTTCTAAAGTAGTACACAGAGAGACCTACGAGGGAGGGTCTGCACTTGGCCTTATCTTAGGGAATGAAGATGGGCAGGTGATTGAAGTGTCTGTGGAGGAACTCTTTGGGAACAGTAACTATAGTAAGCTAAAAGGTATTCATGAAAAAAGATTATGTTGGTCCTCGAGTTGGAGACCTAAACTAGGGGAAGGCGGATTCCAACTCTATAAGACAAAACCTGGGAAAGGTAGATTGGGAGGAGCTGCAAGAGGGGAAAACAACATCTGATAAGGAGGAAGTGTTTAAAAGAAAGATAGTGAGAGTTCAGAATCAATATGTCCCTGTAAGGGTGAGGCAGAGATTTTAAGTTTAGGGAACTCTGTTTATTGAAGGATATTGAAGGTTTGATTGGCAAAAAGAAGTGTAAGTCAGGTATAGAAAATTGGTATTGAACGAGTCACCTGAGGTATATAGGTGATATAGGAGAAGAAAGAAATTAGGATGGCAAAAGGGGGCAACGAAATGACCTTGGCAGGTAGGATTAAGGAGAATCTCAAAACCTTTTATAAGTATATTAGAAGCAAGAGGGCAGCTAAGGAAGGAATATGTCTGCTAAGGGACCGGAGGAGGAATCGATGTACTTGTGTCTCCAATCTATCAATGGAGCCAGGGGACATGAGCAAGATCCTAAAGAATACTTTTCATTGGTGTTCATCAGAGAAGGACATGGAGGCTGGGGAGTTAAGGGAGGGGTACACTGATATTCTGGAGCACATCTGTATCAGAAAGGAGGAAATGCTAGAGATATTGGAGTCCATTAGGCTAGATATATATTCGCCGATGACACCACTGTTGTTAGTAGAATCTCAGATGGCGATGAGGAGGCAGACAGGAGTGAAATAGATCTGCTGGTTGAATGGTGTCACAACAACAATCTCACACTCAATGTCAGCAAGACCAAGGAACTGATTGTGGACTTCAGGAAGGGAAAGTCAGGAGAACACACACCAGTCCTCATTGAGGGGTCAGGAATGGAAAGGCTGAGCAGCTTCAAATTCCTGGGTGTCAACATCTCAGAGCATCTATCCTGGGCCCAACATATTGACGCAATCATGAAGAAGGCACACCAGTGGTTTTACTTTGTTAGGAGTTTGAAGAGATTTGGTATGTCACTGAAGAGTCTTACAAATTTCTTTAGATGCGCAATGGAGAACGTTCTGACTGGTTGCATCACCGACTGCTATGGAGGCTCCAATGCACAGGATCATAAGAGGCTGCAGAGGATTATAGATTCAGCCAGCTCCATCAGGGGCACAACCCTCCCCACCATCGAGGACGTCTTCAAGAGGCGGTGCCTCAAGAAGGCAACATCCATCATTAAGGACCCTCACCATTTGGGACATGCTCTCTTCTTGTTACTACCATGGGGACAAGGTACAGGAGCCTGAAGATCCACGGCTAATGATTCAGAAACAGCTTCTTCACCTCCGCCATCAGATTTCTGAACGGTCCATGATCATTACCTGGTTATTCCTTTTTTTTACACTATACATTTATCTTTGTAATTTATAGTAATTTTATATCTTTGCACTGTACTGCTGCTACAAAACAACAAATTTCACATCATATAAGTCAGTGATGACAATTCTGATTCTGATTCCGAGATAAATCCCCAGGGCCTGACAGGATCTATCCCAGGAAGCTGAGGGAAGCAAGGAAGGAGATTGCTGGGGTTCTGATGGAGATTTTTGCATTTTCATTAGGTGAGGTTCCAGAATACTGGAGGATAGGTAATGTTGTCCCCTTATTCAGAAAGGACAGTTGGGATAAACCTGGAAAACTACAGGCTGTTGAACCTTACATCAGCGGTAGGGTTGTTGGAGAAGATTCTGAGGGACAGATTTACGTTCACTTGGAAAAGCAGGTACTGTTGAAGAGGAGTCAGTATGGTTTTGTGCACAAAAGATCATGTCTCACAAATCTGATTGAGTTTTTTGAGGAGGTAACTAAGAACATTGATGAAGGCAGAGAGGTAGCCATGATTTACATGGACTTTAGTGAGGCTTTTAACAAGGTCCTGGGGTTAAGGCAGAAGGGATTCAGGGCATGTTAGCAAACTCGATCCAAAACTGGCTGGGTGATAGGTGGCAAAGCATAGTGGTGGATGGGTATTTTTCTGACTGGAAATCTGTAACAAGTAGTGTAATGCCAGGTTCAGCGCTGGGACCTTTGTTGTTTGTAATATATATAAATGATATGGATGAGAATGTGGGTGGTATGATCAATAAGTTTGCAAACAACATGAAAATTGGTGGTTGTAGATAGTGGTGGTTGTAGATAGCAGGCACGGTAGCATAGTGGTTAGCATAATGCTTTACAGCGCCAGTGACCTGGGTTCAAATCCGGCCACTGTCTGTAAGGAGTTTGTACATTCTCCCCGTGTCTGTGTGGGTTTCCTCTGGGTGCTCCGGTTTCCTTCCACATTCCAAAGACGTACAGGTTAGGAAGTTATGGGCATGCTATGTTGGCGCCGGAAGCATGGCAACACTTGTGGGCTGCCCCCCAAAGATCACTACGTGAAAGGTGTATTTCACTGTGTGTTTCGATGTACATATGACTAATAAAGATCTTGTTATAATGAAGAAGACCATCTAAAGATGCAACTATACAACTGGAAAGTTGGGAGGAGAGGTGACAGATGGAATTTAATCCAAAAAAGTATGAGGTAATGCACTTTGGGAGGTCAAATTCTGGGAGGACATATCAAGTAAGTGCAAGGGACCTAAGGTGCATTGACATACATAGGGACCTTCAGGTGCAAGTCCAAAGGTCTCTGAAAGTAGTGACACTGATGGATAGGGTATTGCAAAAGGCATTTGCTATGCTTGCCTTCATAGGCCAATGCATTGAATATTAATGTTGGAACGCCATGTTGCACTCATACAAATCATCGGTTAAACCGCACTTAGAGTATTGTGTACAGTTCTGATCAGCACACTACAGGAAGAATGTGGTAGCAATAGAGAGAACGAAGAAGAGAATCATCAACATGTTGCCTGGAATGGAGGGCTGTAGTTATGGAGATAGATAGACTGGGTTTGTTCTCACTAGAATATAGGAGGGAGAGAATGGCCTTATAGATGTTTATAATGTTATGAGGGGCATGGGTAGGAGAGATAGTCATAATATTTATCTCAGGGCAAGGGAGTCCAGAACTAGAGGGCACAGGTTTAAGGTGAGAGGAGAGAAATTTAAAGAAGATCTGACAGGTAGGTTTTTCACACAGAGGGAAGTGAATATCTGGAATGAGCTGCTGCAGGAGGTGGCCAAGGCAGATACAATTACAACAGTTAAGTGGTGCTTGGACAGGTACTTGGATAGGAAAGGCATAGAGGGATATGGGGCTAATGAAGTCAAATGGGATTAGTGTAGATAGGCATCAGGCTGGTATGGATGAGGTGGGCTGTAAGGGCCCATTTTTGTTCTGTACTCTTCTGTGTACTCTTCAATGAAAGTTGAATGACTTCTGTAAATGTGGATGACCTGCTCCCTCAGATGATAAAACCCTTATTGCCTCTGCTTCATTCCAGAGATTAATCAAGTAAATATCTCAAAATATACACTAATCAGATTTTAGCTTTGCATGGTCCCAGTTACTCAGTTTTATGTAGTGTTTAGTCATCTCCATTAATAATTCCAGTCCCATTTCCAAGTAATATTTCACATAACTATTTTCTTCTCATGTGAATCAATAAGCCCTATAACTAAGAGATTATTTGATATATCTAGCAATTTATGGGTGCAGGGAAGAAATTGTAATTCTCAAATTGGACTTGAAGATTTTTGGGGGAGTAATTTGTCTTGGTCATGGGAAATCAATTTGCCTTGGTTGCTGGTGCTAAATGGCCAAAGACGTTATGGCCTTTGGGTGTACTTATCTCCTGCAATTCGGTTCCATTAAGCACAACTGACAACTCATTTTGTGCCAGTGACCCTGAACAGTTTTCTTCCATTTAACTTTTCAGCCCTATCATCTGATTCTGCATTCACAGTCCAGACTAAATAAACTGTTTGTTCTTTTGCGTCACTATTCTCTCTGCTTTTTGAAAATGAAACTCACGTGTCCTTGCAAAATAAGTTCTATATTTGGCTTCTCTTTCCATCAGACCCAAAATCAACCTTGCTTTGCATTTCCCTCTGAACCCTCCCCAAAGATAATATGTCCAAACTTCCTCCAAGATCAGAGACATTACTGCTTTGACAACAGTGATTTTATATAAGCATAAACATTTTGAACTGAGAAAGGAGCAAGTTATAAATATGTGTGTTCAATGTGCAACTAATATACTCCCAATCTGTAACAGTCACTGAGTACCCAACAGATCTCCAATTCATTTGTTCCTGATGGGTGTTCCTAGTTAACTGAAGAAGATGCAAAAGAGAAAATTGGACAGGACATTGAAAAATGTGAACCCTTACTCAGAATTATAGTAGAAAGCCACAATGGTTTGAACACATTACAAAATACCCTGACATTTTTCCCAACGTCATCCTGCAGGATGCTATGGTTGGAAGAAGTAGAGGAAGGTCTAGAATAAACTAGATTAACTACTAACAACAAAAACTCAATGGCATTTAAACCGAGTGATTGTATGATGATGGCAAATGATTGAAATGAATGCAGAAAGTGGATGCTACATCAATGGCGTTCAAACACTTGGTGAGCCTTGCAATTGATTGAACTTGACCCAATGTCAGATGGACCTGAACAGATTTTTAAATGTCACAGTGAAGTTTGATGTTCCAATTACATTTGCTTCTTAAATCAATAAAGGACTTGTGATGTTAGGCAATTTCAGACAGAATGCCATGGCTTTAGCAGCTGCTGCGCTGAGATTTGAAATGGCCTTTGTCAGCCAGACAGCACAAATGGCATTGCTTACATGGAATCTTTACCTGATGTCATACCTAAACTGCACTGGTCATTCTTTCTGATGTCACTGGAATAAAAATCCATTTCTCTGAAATGCGTCAATAAATATTAATTAATTAATGCAGGTATACTAAAAATAACTTACAAATGCTATTTTGCTCTTTGCATTCGGAAGAGCTTGGCATCCTTTGTTTATGTGTGCATGTATCATATTATACTGCATTGTGACGTATGTATTCAGCCATGATAAGCAATGGCAGGAATAAGTGCTTAAAATACCAGAAGGAAGCCAACAATTGCAGCCATAAATGTTCATTTTGATAAGTATGACCAGGGTTAAAAAATACTGTAAATATCAAAAACAAACTGCAGGTGTGGGTAAAGAGCAGTTTCTATGAAGGGTCTTTGACCTGAAATGTTAAATCTCTTCCACAGATGTTGCCTGACCTCCCAAGTGCATCCAGCATTTGTAAAAACAACAAGATGCTGGAGGAACTCAGCAGGCCAGGCAGCATCAGTGGAGGAAAACAGACGGTCAACGTTTCAGGTCAGGACCCTTCTTCATGTCTGGAGATAGGGAAAGGGGAGCCCAATATATAGGGGGAAGAAACAGAGCAGTGATTGGTGGACAAAAGCGGGGAGGTGGGGTGGGCACATGGTGGTGATAGGTAGATGCAGGTAAGAGATAGTGATAGTGATAGGCAGGTGCGGGGGAGGAGGGGATGAGTCAAAGGTATGGAAGCAGGCACCCAGTGGGAGCGAGGGGAGGATAGGAAAAAAAATAGGTGAGAAGAAAAAAGAGAGATAGGCTAGGAAAGGGAAGAAAAGAAGAGGCATGGTGGGGGGGGGGGGGGGAGGTTTGTTTGGTTTACTTAAAGTGATAAAAGTCTATGTTCATGCCGTTAGGCTATAAGGTCCCAAGATGGAAAATGAGGTGCTGTTCCTCCAGTTTGCGTTTGGACTTCTCCTAGCAGTGGAGGATATTAGGGGATGTGCAGGTAAATCTCTGCCTCACCTAAAAGGACTATTTGGGTCCCTGGATGGAGGTGATGCAAGTAGTGTTACACCTATGGCAGGGGCAGTGGAAAGTCCCCAGCGTGGGAGCGGGATAGGCGGAGAGCGAGGAATGAACTAGGCAGTCATGGAGAGATCGGTCCCTGCTAGAGGCAGAATGGGGTGGGGAGGGGAAGATTTGCTTGGTGGTGGGGTCCAGTTGGAGATGGCGGAAGTGGTGGGGAATGATGTGTTGGATATGTAAGCTGGTGGGATGAAATGTGAGGACAAGGGGGACCCGATCCCTGCAGGGGATGGGAGGGTTGGGGGGGAGAGCAGAGGTGCGGGAAATGGCAGAGATGCGGGTGCAAGCTCTCTCAACTACAGTAGGGGGGAGGCCACAGTTAGTAAAGAAGTTGGACATCTCAGATGTCCTGGAGTGGAAAGCCTCATCATCAAGTTGAGAGAAAGGGATAGCATCCATTTGTGGGCGTCAGAAGATGCAGAAGATGTCGGTGCATAAAGAACCTCCCAAGATGGAGATGAAGAGATTGAGAAAGGAGAGAGAGGTATCAGAGATAGTCAAAGTGAATTGAAGAGCTGGTGAAAATTAGTGGCAAAATTTATTAAACTGTCCAGTTCCGCACGGGTGCAAGAGGTGGCACCAATGTAGTCGTCAATATAGCAGAGAAAGAGTTGAGGAATGGGGCCAGAGTAGGCTTGGAACAGAGACTGTTCAACGTAGCCAACAAAAAGGCAGGCATAACTGGGGCCCATGCGAGTGCTCATGGCTATACCCTGGGTCTGTAGAAAGTGAGAGGAGTTGAAAGAGAAGTTGTCTAAAGTGAAGACAAGTTCAGCCAGGTGTAGGAGAGTGTTAGTGGAAAGGGACTGTCTCTGGTTGAGAAAGAAGTGGAGGGCGGTGAGGCCATCATGATGGGGAATGGAGGTATATAGGTTCTGGACATCCATGGTGAAAATGAGGTTGTACGTGCTGGAGAACTTAAAGCTATGGAAGAGTTGGAGAACATGTGAGGTGTCATGGATGTAGGTAGGAAGGGATTAGACTAGTGGGACAGAATTGTTTCCAGGTACGGGGATATGAGCTCAGTGGGGCAAGAGCATGTGGAGACAATAGGTCTGCTGGGACAGTCCTTCTTGTGGATTTTGGGGAGAAGATAGAAGTGGACAGTCCTAGGCTGCTGGACTATCATGTTGGTAGCTGTGGGGGGGGGGGGGGGGGGGTGGGATGGTGCAGAAGATCTCCCAATGTGATGAGGTCAGTGATGGTGTGGGAGATAATGTCCTGGTGGTCCTTGGTAGGGTCATGGTTCAGGGGTAGGTGAGGGGAAGTGTCCGAGAGTTGGTGTCTGGCCTCTGCAAGGTAGGTAGGGGTGCAGAGGTACAAAGGTGAAGTCTATGCTGAGAACAGACCACAGCCTCAGAGAGAGGGAGGTCAGGGGGAATGGTAAAGCCCCGGCAGGGGTTAGAGTCAGAGGCAGAGGAGGAAAGGTGGGGGGAAGGGGAGAGTACAGGGGCTGGGCGGGTGAGAAAAAAGGGAAGAAAGGGGTTGGGACTGGTACAGGAGTAAAGAGTGGGATGAAGGATACGGGGTGTATGCAGGAAAGGGAACAAGAGGGGAAGCAGGAGCAGAGGTCAAGGTGGGAGGAGGATGAGGAGAGTTGGGAGTGGTCTGGAGGAGTTGCAGGGTGGGATGCAGAAGTAGAGGTAGATGGGGGAAGAAACAGAGCAGAGGCACCAGAAGGTGAAGCCTGGACAGAGGGAGAGTTTCCATTCTGTTTCCTCCCCTCTATATTGGGCTTCCCCTTTTCCTATCTTCAGTCCTGAAGAAGGGTCCTGACCCCAAACATTGACTGCCTGTTTTTCTCCATGGATGCTGCCTGGCCTGCTGAGTTCCTCCAGCATCTTGTTGTTTTTCCATCTAGATACCAGCATCCGCAATCCTTTGTTTCTCTGTGTCCAGCATTTTCTGTTTTTATTGTAAACAGAGGTGCACAAGATAAGCAGCTTGTACTGGTGACTTCCTGTGAGAAAAATGAAAATATTCTGAAGTTAATATACATTAAACAATTTGCTGACACAGGCAATTTTTGAATGGGTCTGAGTGATTTCAAGTCAACAATAACAATTTTTAGTTAATGCATGAAATGTGTTAAATATAACACCACAAGATACCTCCAGCAAACATAATCAATCAAAACTTGACATTTGGTCATGTAAAGAGATTTAGGCCAGGTGGCCAACAAAACAAATTTTACAGAGGAAAGAGAGAGGGAAAGTTTAAGGAAAGAATATCAGAGTCTAAAACTTAGATATCTGTAAGCATGATCAAAATTAAAGGCACACTGTGATTTAGGACAGGACAGTCAGGTAAGATGTTGTTATAAAGGTAAGGAGGGGAGAGGAAATGATGGAATTTGAAGACAGGAGGGAAATGTTATAATCAAGTTGTTACTGGATTGGAAACCAGTGTAGTGAGTGCCTGGATGATAGGTAAACAGAACTTGATGCTACTTTGGACATAAGGAACAGACTTTAGAATATTCTCAAGATCGTGTCCCAGTGTAAAGGAGAGGTGAAATTTAAAAGTAGAAGTCAAAAACTTTTATTGATGCACCATAGAAAGCATCCTATTTGGATGCACCACGGCTTGGTATGGCAACTGCTCTGCCCAGCACTGCAAGAAACTGCAGAGAGTTGTGGACACAGCCCAGTGCGTCATGGAAACCAGCCTCCCCTCCTTGGACTCTGTCTTTACCTCTCACTGTCTTGGTGTAGCAGCCAGCATAATCAAAGACCCCACCCACCCGGGATATGCTCTCTTGTCTCCTCTTCTGTCAGGTAGAAGATACAGGAGCCTGAGGGCACGTACCACCAGGCTTAAGGACAGCTTCTATCCCTCTGTGATAAGACAATTGAAAGGTTCCCTTATACAATGAGATAGACCCTGACCTCACGATCTGCCTTGTTGTGACCTTGCACCTTATTGCACTGCACTTTCTTGTAGCTGTGACACTTTATTCTGTACTGTTATTGTTTTTACCTGTACTACCTCAATGCACTCTGTACTAACTCAATGTAACTGCACTGTGTAATGAATTGACCCCTTACGATCGGTATGCAAGACAAGTTTTTCACTGTACCTCAGTACAAGTGACAATAATAAACCAGTATCAATACCAATAACAGGAAAGCTACTTAGGTTTTCAGAAATAAATTATCCTCAGATCATCTAAAGGTAATATACAATGTCATAATCTGAGAACCTGAAGAGAATGAATGTTCTGTTCAGAAATGCATTGCACCTTCATGCTGTAGGTTATAGTTCAGTGAATTACTCACTTGCTTAACTGTTCTAACTTGCAAAGAGGAGTAAAACCAGCATTTTAATAAAAATAATTAATCAAATTATTGTCATGTTATGCAACATTGAGCCAGAATGTACTGATCTTTAGCCAGCAGTTCTGTTGGGGGGAACCTTCTTACAACTGCAAACATCCACACCTGTGCATTGAAATGCCAATGCACCTGACTTTCTGCTTCACCACTGGACTCAACACTAAGTCCAGCAGTTGAGCACTGATATGTTGAGCTGAAGGGCTGCATGCACTTTAAATTTGGACCCTCACCTCTTCTCCAAGCTGCTGTCAGTAGCAGGACCTCAGTCCTTTGAAGGAGTTGTTGACCTTGATTAAAAAGGTGAGTGATTTATTCATTTTCCTTTATTTTAATGTTTCAATGACTTTATGGTAGTTGAATGAATTTTTAAGTAACTGTATTATTTCTTTTGAAATAATTAAGTTTATTTGAATTATCAGAGACACTTAAAAGAATGGAAGATGCTTTTGATTGCAGCAACTGTTAAAAGTCTATCATAAGATATCTTTATTAGTCACATGTACATCGAGACACACAGTGAAATGCATGACCTCAGGAGCCGCTGCCTAAGACCTATTCATTGCTTGTGAGACACTCACTCTTCCAGGGTGATCACATCATCCAGTCCTCCATGCATATTAAGTCTGCAGAGATGTAAAATTTAACTGTGGGTGTGAGGAAAGAGCAGGAGTGGGTGCCTGAGTGCAAGTGTCAGGTCAAATAAAGCCTGATCCAGCCCATTGTTTTTATTCACATGTTTGGATATCAGGAGTTGCCCATCTGCTACATGAAATAGCATGGGAAGTGACAAAAGTTCCCCTAGCAACTACACTGCTGATAATGAATGAAGCAATTAAAATTGTCTGTCCACTTACATCACTGAGAAGTAAAGGAACTAATGAGTTCTGCTTCTGTTTAAGTGCCACAATATATAGAGGTAACCCTCTGATGAAATAGGCTTCACAGTTAAGGTTCCCAGACCAGTGAGGATGTTTTAGTTGGTAAAGGAACGTAAGGCTTTTTCACACTGTTCATTTGTTATTTTATTATTTTTTATTGAGTTCTAAAATGGCTCCCCTGTGCACTGAAATGTAACTGTGAATGAGTTAGTGTTATCCAAATGCACCACAGGCTAAATAACTTGACTTTTTAAACCATTTAAACAACATAACAATTCACATTGATTCTATATTTCCCTAGCCCTGTATTTAATTATGTAAGTACACAGAAAAAATTTGGCAGCAAGCTTTTCAGAATTATATAAATTGAAGCTGGGGTAAAATGTACATTATAGCAATGTGCCTGACATTGAGGAAATGCTACACTTACTCACCAAAGGAATTTTTATGCTGTCTTCTGAGCACACATGACAGGTTGCTCTTAGAGTATGCAGTTTTAATTCTTTTATTGGAACAAATAACTCAGAGCAAATGTACGGGATATCTTCTTTTTCTCAACTTCAGCAATTAGAATGAGATTCTAACCTTGCACAGATATAGTCAGAACAATACTTTAAAAAGAAGGCACAGTGTATGATCTGTCTGAATGCATCAAGCCCGGCCTCCCTCCCTCCCACACCCTCTCCTTCTCCCCTCCCTCCGCCTCCCTCCTTTCCCCCCTCCCTCCCTTCACCCCTCCCTCCCAGCACTCCCTTCCCCCCTCCTTCCCCCTCCCCCCTCCCTCCTCCCCCCTCTCTCCCTCCTCCTCCTCCCCCTGCCTCCCTCACCCCTCCCCCTCCCTCCCTCACCCCCTCCCTCACATCCTCCTACCCTCCCTCACTCCCTCCCTCCACCCCCCATCTGAGGGTGAGGTCAGTTCATCTCCATCAAGTGGTCCTTCTTTGAAGTCTAATGACATCCTGATTGATCCTAACTCCAGGCCTTGATACCACCACTATCATGGATATTACTGCAGTGCAGGTCACCCTTGTGTTATGGCCATTCAGGCTACAGAAATTCGTCCCTACAGAATTCACGAATCACTACCCAAAATTTTGAGATATGAAATAAAATTCACTGTTATGTAATAAATCAACATAACTTGTTTTCCAAATCACGTTTCTTGACGCATGTGCAGATGATGCAACTTCAATCATGGAAAATCATAATATGGACCATTTTCCAGGTGTGCGACCCACACCCCACCCTCCCCACCCTGTAATGTGTGGGTCATCTGGACTGAATACCTCTGCAGTTCTGGACATTACTACAATGCTTTCTCCTCTGGATGCTACTATTATAATACATTTTCTCCAACAGTTCCTGTGGGCAACTTCTTCAAATAATCAGCAGCCAACACAATTTACCTTTCAATTTACCCATCCAGCTGTTTAACCGTCATGCCTACCAAAAGGAGGGGTTGAGATGTTATAACTTATACTGATTTACACCTCCACCTTCAGTCACAGAATAGCCCATTGATAACAATGACAAATATTGCAGAGTGCTCTTAGTTATTTTCACATAAACATGGGTTTATGCTCTGATGCCAATGGGTTCATTGACCTAAAGATTGGTGAATGGGTTATTGTTCAATTAGAGGTCATGTTACTAGCATACCCAAGAGGCATTTACAATGTCTGAGAAGTCCAGATACAACTGTTACTTTCCTCATCTGGTGGCGATCCACCAACAACTTCGCCTCAGGGGCCCAGCACACAGCTCAGAAACTGTAGCCAAACTTGCAGCACAAAATGTGTTTCACTGGTAAAAAACCTGCTTCATCTGAAAACTTCCTTGTGAAATCAGCTTTGTGACACACCCCAATATATAAGCAGCCACAACTTTGAGATTCTAAAGCTGTTGGAATGTACAACTGCATAGTCTGTAAATTAGGTTTTCTGTAGTTTTATCCAGAATGCTTTGTAAAACCAACAAGGTTTTAAAGTTTTGAAAGAATTTGCTGATTTTTCAGTTTTTCCTACAGAAATTAAATAGAGCTGACTGTGACAAACAAAGGGCAGAGAAACTTCAGACAGCCATTAGATACAAGACCTTGGATTCAGGATTTATGAAATTATGTGCATAGCAGGCATTAATTCAAATGAGAACCAGTCTTCAAAAAAATCTGTTCACAATTTAATTTCCACTGATACTTTAAGGCCGTCCAAACCAAACAATGGGTGGCGACATTCTAATGCTGTACCATTGTAACTACGCAGGGGAAGACAATAAATGAATATTCATGTTAATTGGCCCTCATTGAAAACCTGATGATGAGTTCAGGATAGGCATGAAGTGGCCATCTCCTGCATTAACACATTGTTAAAGACATATCCCTGCCACTTAATACACAGTTCAGGACATAAATTGTTTTATTAATTAATTTTCTGTTTGTTTGTATATCCGGGGAGCCATCCCTCAACACTTCAACAAAAGTAGTATATTTTGGGTGTCTGGTGTTTTGTGCTCAGAACCCCTTGCACCAGCTACCAGTGACCGAATATTCAAAGGGGTTCTGTCACTTGGGACATATTCCCATAGTAAATATGTAATTCGGCAAAATTACTTGTCTATATTCAAAGTATTAGAGTTAAGTAGGAAATTATAGCCATTGAAATTGTTGTTAATTGTTTATTGTTATCTTTGTGTTTGAAAATGATGAAACATCACTCTACTGTTGAGTGTCAGGAGAGGAAAAAGAGATTCTCCAAAAAATGAGAGGTGTTGAACAAAGATTTTTTATATCTATCAGCTACAGTCTCTGTGTGGCTCATTCAGAGTCACAACACAGTTGAGCACTAAGAACACCTAATGCCTTTATCCCATGGATAAATATTATTATCAAATAGGAGCACTGATGGAGTATAGTTCACAACTGAGATTATATGTTAACCTGCAGCTTGAGATACGTTACAATTTCTGAAGCTGTATCATATTCAACTGTTTTAAATCCTTTGTAAGTTTTGAATTAGCATCTCTTGTGAAATCTCTGAAAATGTATTTATTTTTGCTCCATTAATGTGACAGTGGTCTGTGTGTATACTTGTCAGATAAGATGGTTCAACGTTAAAATTGAGTTTCACCCAGGTAAAGGGAGCCAAATATAGGTAGTGCCTCACAATTCCTACCCCAGCCTAACAGAATGCTAACCTGATTATCGTGTGGCAGAGTTGAATCAGGATAATTACTCAATATCATGATAACATAATTAAAACAAACCCTGCAAGCTACAAATACTAGGGGGTAACATGTGATTATCTCACCTTAAACTTTACTTAACCTAGTAATCAGCATGTGCAGGCTTCAATGTCTTGAGGTGGCCAACATTATCTGCAGCTCCCTTGCAAGCCACTAGCCCATTCCCTGAATAGGTAAGATAAACATGTCTAAAATTGAATCTAGTTTTCATTTTCTCATCCAGTCACATGCAAAACAAAGCAAAACATTAGACATTGTTTTAATATGACCATTTATAGTTGTGGGTTGTAATTCTCCAAATTTAAAGATATTTGTTATATCCTATCTGCACAATAATTTTTCAAGCTGCAGAAGTGTTTTTTTTTATTTGTCCCTGTCAATAGTTTGTGATTTCACTGAGATGAGACGCAAGGTCATCCTGAATGATGTCCCAAATAATCCATAACAAACTGTAAATCTGAATTCCATGTCTCCTTCAATTTCAATACCCTTCTAAGTCCTTCTCACAGGTGCAACTACTGAATCAATCAGGTTAGATAGAGGTTATGATGGAACTTCGTGCAATCAGGAATAAGGCAAACCAGTGGCTCTACTTCATTAGGAGTTTGAGGAGATTCGGTATGTCACCAAAGACTCTTACAAATTTCTGCATATGTACAGTGGAGAGCATTCTGACTGGTTGCATCACCACCTGGTATGGAGGCTCCAGTGCACAGGATCACAAGAAGCTGCAGAGGGTTCTAGACCCAGCCAGCTCCATCATGAGCACAACCCTCCCCACCATTGAGAACATCTTCAAGAGATGGTGCCTCAAGAAGGCAGCATCCATCATCAAGAACCCTCACGATCCACTACATGCGCTCTTCTCGTTACTACCATTAGGGAGGAGGTATAGGAGCCTGAAGATCCACACTCAATGATTCAGGAGCAGCTTCTTCCCCTCCACCATCAGATTTGTGAACAGTCCATGAACCCATAAACACTCATTGTTCCTTTGTTTTTTTGCACTATTTATTTATTCATTCATTCATTCATTCATTCATTCATTCATTCATTCATTCATTTATTTATTTATTTATTTATTTATTTATTTATTTTGTGTTTTATGTCTTTGCACTGTACTGCTGCTGCAAAACAACAAATTTCATGTCATATGAAACAGTGATAATAAACCTGATTCTGATTCTGACCTCGATAAATTAAGTGCCTTGATAATTTAAACTGCTGTTTCACTCCTCTGAATCACATTAACCTTCTTATGTTGTACAGCTTTCAAGTAACCATGTCTTGTCAAAGGCCTGTACCTCAGTGCAACTTCTCCATGTGTTCCCACATCCAAGCTATCTGGCACAGAACCAATCATATTCACACACACAACAGTATCCCAGGATCAGGCACATCATCTGCATAAGCCATCTAAAAGATTAGAGTATGTCTGGAAATCTTTGCTTATTTCTGTGCATAGTCCTGATGTGTGAAGTAGCAGACAGGCTAGCAAACTCATGTTCTTAAATTAAGAACCTTCATAGGCAAGGACACAGGATTTCCACTAGAAAACAGTCAATTAACTATTAAGATATTATAAGATATTTATTTATTAGTCACATGTACATCGAAAGACACAGTGAAATGCGTCTTTGTGCATTACTGAGAACGTGCTGGGGGCAGCCCGCTAGTGTCGCCACCCTTTCGTCACTAACATAGCATGCCCACAACTCCTAACATGTACGTCTAATCTTTTTTCAGAATGTGTATTGTGTGTGCACCCACACATCGTTCAATCAATCAAATAATTATCCCAGATCCCATCTGATAGTATGATTCCCAGCTTGTATTTTGAAAAATCTCGAAACACAGTATCGAATTTGGTCTAGGATCTGGCTGATGAGAGATGTGTGGAGTTCTAGAAGAACTTTTCTATCCATTGCAGTATTTTAATCACCCATGTACTAAACAATGAACCAAATTGTCTAATCAGCTTCAAAGTTAACTTGTATAAATGTTTGTGGTCTGTTTTCTTGGCCTCTGAACGAATTGCTTACTTTAAGCACTTGGTATTGCAAAGTCTGCTGGTACATCAAATTTTGTTCAAGTCTGTACATACACCTCCTTGATCAAGAACTGCCTCTTATAATCTTCCCTTTCAATATTATATTGCATCATACAAGTACTTTGCACTCTGTTATGAAGAGAAAACAGGAATATAGGATTGAGATAGAGAATGAGCCATGATTAACTGAATGGTGGAGCAGACTCAAAGGGTCAACTAACCTGTTGCTCTTCCTATTTTTTATGTATCAATGCCCCTTATAAAGCATATTTTGTTATTCTTCATTAATGGGGTTTGTAATTGATGTCTACCTTCTAATCACAAATTACGTTCTTATCATTGTAGTGCTGTGCATTTCCCTTCATATTTTTTCTTGTTAAGTAGATAGGAGGAAGTTACTTCTGTGATGTTACTTCACTGCCAATTATTAAACTGTTGCTGCAGGTTGACTAGAATTTTTCTTTCATTTGATTGTCCACTCCCAAGAACAAGATAGGTATATACTCAACATATTGTTCTCGTTGCTTGACCTTCCCATCCTTTTTTGGGTAAGGCCAGCTACTTGTCCCACTTTTTCTGTTGAGTGTTCTCTATTTTCAATAAGATCTCCATTTTGCATCAGTGTTCTTTGGAATGAGGGATGATCCTGTTGAAACATGTAAAGGTCTGAAGGGCACATGATAGTGTAGATTTTGAGATAGTTCCGCTGGTTCAAAAGTCTCCAAAGAGAAGGGAGTCATCATTTAAAGGATAAAGGATGTGCAGGAATTTCTTCTTGCGGAGTGTGGTGAATCTCTGGAATTGTCAATACTTGAGGGTTATAGGGGCTGGATCATTGGAGGTCTTTAAAGAGGAATGAGATACATTTTTGAATGTGGAGAAATAAGGGATCTGGGAACATAGAAGAGGAGCTGAGGCTTAGCCAGATCTGCCATGATTATGTTAAATGGCAGGGCTAGCTTGAAAGGCCAACTGTCTTACTCCTGTTCCTATTCCCTTGAGTTCTTAGATTCCAGTATTCACCATTCTATTTTGGGAATCAAGGTCCTTGCCTTCTTTTCTGGTACTGCCCATTTAGTTTCAGCTTCAAATTGAGATTCTCCTGATTGCTTGCTAAACAGAGTGATGTAATCATCTTCAAGGAAGCATGACACCACTTGATACAATTATGGAAAGAACACATGAGAATAATAAAGACTGTGGGATGATGACCATTTTGGCCACTGACCACCACATCAAGGTTAATTTGCAATAAAATAGATGCTGCAGGTTTTTGCATTTGGAAATTCCTGCCTGGTCCTCCTATCTTTCAGGTGGAGGGTAGAGGGAAGTGTGAAAGTCCAGGACTTACTGGCGATATTGTCTTGGAGAATGGTAGAAGGAAGAGGAATTGGGACACAATTGCAAAGTTATTGGAAGGATGGTGGTGGGAGAGGGATTGTGATATACCAGTGATGGTTATTGGGAAGGTTGTGAGGAGAGAAGAGTTGACATGTTGTTGGGGTGGGGGGAGGCCAGAGTGCACTCACTAGATTGTGGGTAAGAGTGTGATGGGATAGGAATTCGCATTTACCAGGAATGTTATGGGGCGATGTGGGAGAGGGGTTGGGATCCACTGGCAATATTTTGTGGTGGAGAACATGGATGTTGTTGGGGGAATGGACACACCAGGGAATTTTGGAGAGATTTGAGGAGATGCTTCAGAGTTCACCATTAATTTTGTGGGGAGTAGGAAGAGGGATCAGAACACAGCAGCAACAATTTTAGTGGAGAGGATTGGGTAATATGATCTATGGCCAGGATATTGGTTGCTATGAGTTAAATTACGGGGCCAGGGTTGCTTCCAGGGTGCGAGGAGTGCAAATTGGAAGTCAAGGAGACACCTAGAGCATGGAAATTGCTGAAGGAACTGGTTTCAATGACCTAGGTAAGTGTCTTACTTACTTTGCAGACCTTGCAGGTGTGTGCTACGGGAGAATTGTTCCAGGAATTGTGTTAAACAATTTGATTCTCACATGGAAACTGCACTGAAATCAGAAAGTATTCTCACAGCAGGAACTAGTCAAACTTCCATGTGGCACTAAGCAATCTGGAATCTTATTTCACTTTTGAAAATGAGTATTTCTAATTATGTCATTACTGAAAGGAACAATTATGCATTGGAACTTCCAGAAATAAAGGTGGAATTGAAAAGATGTTGAAAAAAATTGAATTTACCTTCTCTTCCATTGCTAAAAATGTCTGTCAGTTAGCACAAGCGAGGAGAGCCTAAAGTTGAATATACAATATATATGAATAATGGATTATTCCTTCTATAATATATGATGAATAAACTTCTATAATTAATTTGCAAAGATTTTTTATTTTATTCATGTTAAAGCATTTGCGATATCTTGTAGCCTAGAAATTCTTCTCTCGATGATAGGGCTAAATGCGCAAAGGGGCAGCACACTGCACTCTACCTCCAAAATTCATTCCACCTGGTTTTAAGGCACCAGGTTTAGCAATACCTCTTTTCCACTGGATTATGTAATTTAGAGGGAACGAGCACCTTCAGGGAAGAGGGTGAATTCCTGAGGCAGATTGCAATGAGTTGATATGGCAATGTTGGTTTTTTAGTGTTACTGACCAGAGATACATTTCTAGGCACCAATTTTGAACTCCTACTGGGAAAATATCTTTAATTTAAAACACTTAAGGCAATCATGCTTAGTCTCACCTAAGTTCGCGATATATCGACATAGTCATTAGATTTCTCATCACATCCACCAGTGATACATTATAGGACCCAAGAATTAGGGCAAATGGGAACCAAGAAATTGCAAGACAAGGAAAGGTCAGCCTCCGTATTGGTAAATTGGTTTATTATTGTCACATGTACCGAGGTACAGTGAAAAACTTGTCTTGCAGACCATTTATACAGATCAATTCATTACACAGTGCACATGGTAAAACAAACAGAATGCAGAATAAAGTGTTACAGTTACAGAGGAAGTACAGTGCAGGTCGACAATACGGTGCAAGGTCATAATGAAGTAATTATGAGATCAAGAGTCCACCTTATTGTATTAGGGGATTGTTCGATAGTCTTATAACAGCGGGACAGAAGCTGTCCTTGAGCCTGGTGGTACGTGCTTTTAGGCTGTTGTATCTTCTACCCAATGGCAGAGGAGAGAAGAGAGAATGTCCAGGGTGGGTGGAGGCTTTGATGATGTTGGCTGCTTTACTGAGGCAGTGAAAAGTATAGACAGAGTCTATGGTGGGGAGGCTGGTTTCTGTGATGTTTTGAAGTGTGTCCACAAATCTCTGTAGTTTCTTGCAGCCATGGGCAGAGCAGTTGCCATACCAAGCAGTGTTGCATCCAGATAGGATGCTTTCTATGGTGCATCAATAAAAATTGATAGTCAAAGGGGATATGTAAAATTTCTTTAACCTCCTGAGGAAGTAGAGGCACTGGTGAGCTTTCTTAGCTGTGGTGTCTATGTGGTTAGACCAGGACAGGCTATTGGTGATGTTCACTCCTAGGAGCTTGAAGCTCTCAACCCTCTTGACCTCAGCACTGTTGATGTAGACAGGAGCATGTGAACTGCACCCCTTCCTGTGGTCAATAACCAGCTCTTTCGTTTTGCTGACATTGAGGGAAAGGTTGTTGCCATGACACCATATCACTAAGCTCTCTATCTCCTTCTTGTCCTCTGACTCATTGTTATTTGAGATACAGGCCACTACACTGGTATCATCTGCAAACTTGTAGATGGACTTAGAGCAGAATCTGGCCACGCGGTTGTGAGTGTATAGGAAGTAGAGTAGGGGACTGAGGACACAGCCTTCTGGGGCATCAGTGTGTAAAAATAATTGTGGTGGAGGTGTTGCCTCATATCCTTACTGATTTCGGTCTGTTGGTCAGGAAGTCAAGGATCCAGTTGCAAAAGGAGGTGTTGAGTCTCAGGTCTTGTTCACCATTTACATTGAAGCTGGCTCATAATAAGATGATAATGAAGCTGATGACTAATTGTAGCAATCAGTTAGTCCAGATTTTATAAATATGCACACAGGTAAGTAGCTGAGCGCACAGTTGAATTTTAATTTTCTTACCTGGTGCTCTGTGGTTCCCACAGAAATTCCTAACTGTGTAGAAAGAAATATGAAAATCAGAATCTTGGTGAGTGAAGAAATTAAAGAGAGGAAAGAGATGCTGTGGTTATACTTTAGAATAAAATCAGAGTTGAAAAAAAATGTTAGATCAGCGGAAGCCCAAATTAAAAGTCTGAGAAATAATGTAAAAGAATCAAAGTGTGACATCATAGCATCATGATCATCATGAATATCAACATCATGAACATTACCTCGTTATTCCTCTTTTGCACTATTTATTTATTTTTGTAACTTATAGTAATTTTTACGTCTTTATGTTTTGTACTGTACTGCTGCTGCAAAACAACAAATTTCATGACATACGACAGTGATAATAAACCTGATTCGGATTTTGATTCAGCAAAATAATTAGCTGGTGAGTTCTGCATTTTTGCCTCTCTACCCTGAAAGGTGTTCATTATAAATTATAATCTGGTGAAAAAAGCATGACTAAAATTAGTGGCTCGAACTGGAGTATTAACTAATTAAAATTGAAATCAACAAGTATTACTAGCCATTTGGAAATCTTTATTACAAATTAAATAAATGAGTATAGACATGGCAGGGTGGTCCACACTGGAACCTACCAAATAGCCAGGACTAAACATGATGTTCTATTATGAGCTGCTAAGGTCTAAATTTTAAAATGAGCATAACCATAGAAAATAATCTCCAGATGGAGAGTTTAAGTAGCATATTATTCTCTGCAGGCCATCTTGAACTTATGCGAACATGACAAGAAACTGAGTACATACTTAAGCAATTAGTTTAAGGATTCAATAAAGAACAGCACAAGATTTTGAACTAGGAAGTATGAGATAAAATATTATCAAATCAGAATCTAAAACAGTGAATGGAGGAAAAGAAACTAAATTAAGAGTGAGAGATAAAATAGTCAGAATTTTTTCTTCTAATTTTTCATTAATAATTAACATTTGAAAGTATAATAATCCACATTTGTTAACAAAATAATAAACAATTTTCAGTGTTCTGGAGAAGTTGTTTGGTGACCTGTTATGCAATTAAAAATTTACTGACACTGGAATGGACCATTTTTAATGTTCTCCAGTGACTTTAGTGTTTTCTATGACTTCTCTCCTTTCACTGACAGGATCCCTGCATAATGCATCATCTGGAAGAGGAAAGCCACACAGGCATTATCATTCATATTTCCACCTTCGACTGCCTGAGTGTGATCAATGGAATTTCTGGCCAGTTTGTATGTTAATGAAGGGTCCTGGTAACTTTGCCATTTCCAATACATCAACCAAAATGGTAGTCGGTAATTTTAAGGACTTTGGATTGGGAGCTGTTGCAAGGAATTTTTTTAAACAGTAAAATCTGTCCCCCTCCCTTTTGAAGAACAGTGGTTCAGGGATTGGAAGTTGTGGGATGTTGCAAGAGCGAGAGAGCAGGTGACAGAGACAGACAGAGAGAGTGATAGAGAGAGAGAGGTAAAGAAGGAAGGTTCTTGAACTCAAGTGTTAGGCATGTCTACACAGAGAGGTCTGTTGGAAAAAATGATTCAAACATAGATGAACATCTTTTCAGTTATAAGTTATTAACCTTTATGTTGGAAGTCCAAGGCTCTTTTTATGATAATATTAAATGAGCATTATTGTCTGTGATTAGTGTAGATGAGCTGCTTTGGATGGCAACATTATGTAGCATATTCTAAGACAATATTATCTTGGAGTGGAATGGTGGGACTGCATGACAGGAATTCCTTGACCTGTTCAGGCAATTGAAAGTCCCGCTTGTGTGTGATATGTTGCCTCTGGTAAATCATGGACCTCTGTTGTATCTGCAATGATTTTATGACCTAATCTTTACAATTCTCTCAGCAGATATAAACTAGTTCCTAAAATCCAGATTTCAAGTCTACTTTCTTCTTCCCACATTCAATGGATGGGCAAAAGCCACTGAAGAAACAAACCATGGCTGTCATGGAAGAAAAGTCTGTTAACCTGTATGATCCTGGGCTGTTAGTTACCAGCCTGCTGAACACTGATGGAATATTTGTATCTTGGGGTCGGAGAAGTTATGTGTTGGAAAGCAAAATTCTGCTTCTCCTTTTACCATTTCAGACATGAAATACTGCTTTTGGGCCACTTTGGCACCTATTCCAGTCCTAATTTCTCTTTGACTGGTTTAATGGCATACAAGTCAATAGGTTTAACTGGGATGCTCTGTCCTCTGAGATGGAATGAAAGTAAGTACTCTGACTTAATTTACTAAAAATTTTTTTGCTTAAGACCCATTTTGTTCTGTTGAACTCTTGGAACTTTCAGCCCCAAAATTCCACACTGATCTCATGCTCTTCCACCAAAGTTACTGCAGGAATTTTGGAAAGCTAGGAATTTCAGTCCCATATTCTCAACTGTTTTTCTATTGTTATAGAAAAGAATGAATCCATTTTCTAGTCAAAAAACACCTTCAAATTTTGATCCAAGATGCAGCAAAAATCAATTAAATAAAATTAACAGATAATCCAGAGCATATTAACTTAAAACATTGATTAATACAAACTGCTATCTCTTTAACGGCTGCCTGCCACTACAACACAATAATTTGAAGTAACAGTGTCTTACCTGAAGTAAAAACTGAAAATTCCCTCTTTTACAAGAAAAAGTTATGTTCTGAGAAAGAATTTTGTCAGTTTTAACTCTTCCCACTGAGTATCCAAAAAACAGGTAGAATTGGGCAAGCACCCTGTTTTACACCACATCTTTTGCTTTACATTGTAGTTAGTGGAAAGAGAAAGGAGATAATATGTTGAAACAGCTATTAATCCACTGCTACACATTTTCTGCAAGTGGGAACACTTAAAATCAACTGCATTAATATGTGAGAGCAAACCAGTCAAGCATAAGACTATTACAAAACTACAAGCATTATGGTTCCTACAAGATCACCACAGATATAATTTTCACATTTTAACATTTCTAATACTGATCGCTGAAAATAATCCCTTTGATTGGAATTTCACTTAGAGTTACAGAGTAATATAGCACGGAAACAGGCCCTTTGGCCCAACTGGTCCATGCTGATCAAGATTCCCATCTAAACTAGCCCCATTTGTCCACATTTGTTTCATATCCCTCTAAACCTTTCCTATCCATGTACCTGTTCAAGTGCCTTTCAACTACCATTATACCTGAAAACTTGCTCAACAATTTACAGGTTCCATCAATAAATGGAAATCCATTGTCAACATTTCATGGTTAGATACTGACCAGTAATTAAAGCTTCAGTACAACTAATAATAGAGCATGAACTTAATTGGATAGAAGAATTGGAAGAATGTATGCATGTATTCTGCTTTGTGCTGAAGTTGAACATTCTTAGGTCTATCTATTCTATTTGAAGTGTTGATTTCAAAATAATTTGGTGTGAATTTTAAAAGACAGTGATCTAGAAATTCCTGCAACCAGAAAGGGATATTAACTTGTCATTAATGACCACTTTGGTTGTGGGCCCTCCACTTGAATGTTCAGTAGCCTCCAAGGTTCAAGGTATTGTATGCTACTTAATTGCCCTTGTACCACGGTAAGGCCTTTGCTTCACATTATGTGCCAGTGCAAGGTATGCAAGGGAGAGTGTGTCAGCCCAAGGTTGGGTGCAGACGGAGGTGGGAGGGAGATTCAGGATCAGTAGTGTTGGGATGAAGGCAACCTTGCTGGTCAGGAGGTGGGGTGCGTCTCTCTGTACCCATGATTAGTTTGACAAGTGATAGTGGTGGGGTAGGATGTCAGACTTGGAGGACCATTTGAATCTCAATGATTGAGTTGGGTTCAAGAACCAATGAATTGTTTGGAAGGATGGTGGGAGACAGGGTCAACGATAAGTGAGTTGGAGAAGGGGTGATTTTGGATGGGGGAATCAGAGAGATGGCAATAATTTCTGAGCGTTGTGAGCATTGTGGATGGGGAGGGGAAAATTACTATGATTGGGGTGTTGGAGAGGAGATAAGTACTTACCTCAGCACCAGGTACCTGTTCAGGGAGCAACGCAATGAAAAAGGTGTGCTAGTCCGATTTTGATGCCCTAATGTGCATGTCCAATGTGGGAATTGCATCGTCCACAGAAGTGTGATTCTCAATTAGAAATACCTGGTTGAATTTCTGGAATGGAGCGATTAAAGCTGGAAGGCATCCTAATCACATTCCATTCTGCAAGTAAAACCGATTTTCATTCAGATGTAATGCAAAAGGCAGAACTAAGTAATTTCAAGGGCAATTTCTCTTTTATCCCCAGAGAAGGACAGATGATTTTTGGTCAGTTATCATGACAAATTTGGAAGAATAACTGGGGTAGAAGTCTGTCCTTGGCTTCTAGTGATAAACTCGTCATGTTGTAACTTTGCAAATTCAGTTCTATTGAAGTTAATGAAACTTCCAGTAACTGAGAACAAATTCCAACCTCAAGGTACCTTGATTTTACATTAAACCAAAATGAAACAAGTCTGCAAAGCTGCTGCATTGACATTTTTGTTCAGCTAACCATGTAAGACAAACCTTTGTCTGCTGACAGTCTAGAAAACTGAAATAGACTGGCATTCAGCAACATGACAAAGGGATACCTTTTCTTTTTTGGTGGTTCAAAACCACAAGCCAGACACAAATAAAACTTTCTTTTTCAGGGTTAATCAGTGTTATTACTTCAAAACTGTGCAAAAAATGAAAATGAACTGTGCTATTCTCAGAGGGACGGCCTGGGTGCAGCAGGTAGTGCTGCTGCACCACTGCTCCAGCAACCAGGGTTCATTTCTGACTTCTGGTGCTGTCTGTGTGGAGTTTGCATGTTCTCTATCTTGGCAAATGGGCTTCCCCCGATATGCTTTGGATTTCACTCACATCACAGAGGGGTGCTAGGAGGTGAATTGGCAACTGTAGGTTACTCCTGTTGCAGGTGGTTGGTAGGAGAATTTTGGAATGAGGTGATTGAGAGACTTAAGTAGGGAAATGGGATTGATGGGGTTGTTCTGAGAGCCAGCATAGGATCAATGAGCTAAATGATCCTATACATCATAAGGAAATCTGAAAATAAGAACAGAGAGAGACAATTATCTATAAGAGGCAATATGAAGAGAAAAGAAGATGGATGAAGCTGAAGACCAGCAAGGATCATTTCTGTAGACACTGCAGGATTCCTTTCTCTGCAGAAGCATATAGCCAAAGTTGATTCTGAACGGTTTCATTTTTGAATATTAGCTAGATCAGTTGCATATTGTTATTTTACCATTGAATGAAATACCTCGTAATCATAATAGAGTTGTTTCTGCTCAAGAATAGAGCCAGTAATAGCTTTACTTCGCAAGAAATAGAAACAAGTAAAAGCATTAATAATAATCCTAAACCATCCACAATATATAAAGAAACTGAATTCTAGCTGGGAAGACATTTATAGGTGAACTTCTGTTAAAAAAGCATGTTGTTTATAAAGCAGTTGTTAAGACATTTAGCTTAAATGAGATAATAACTGGGTTAAATAATGTTTGAAGATGAAGATTAGGAAGAGTCACATTGGCATATACTCTAAACTTCTTTCCCAAGAGCTCATCAATGTGAATGCTGCACAGTTTTTCACTTGTGACTGTTCCTCAGGTTTATTTCTTATTGGTTTTCACCATCAAATAAAGTGCTTTGTAATCTTAGTTCATATTATTCAATATATTTCAGATGGGTTAATGGCTGAGTTAAAATATGGCTTTAAGTGATTTTATGTGCATGTACAATAAGCAGTGCAATATCAGAAGAGGTTAATCCCCATAGAATATCAGATTAAATTAGCAAGGAGGTACCCTGCTGATCACAGATTTGCTCAATAAAGAAGTTGCTTGGAAATTGAGCTTCGAGGTCTTGACTGTTGGCATGGTGATTTTGCTTTAATGAGAAAGGACAGTGAAATATTGTTTCATGTCTAAAAGTGAACCAAATGTGAAAGTTATACTTTGATTTATGAATAAAGACACTTCCCAGTGTTTTAATGTACAGGCTTGGATTTTGCCACACTGAGCTGCCAGCATTTCTCAGTATAGGTGCTGATATGGTCCTGGAATCTTGTGAGGGAAGTTCCAAACTTACCTGTCATTCTCAGCAGGTGCTTTCCAAGCTGCATTCCACACTCAACATCAAAATGCATCCAATGGGAAGGCAGAAGCTTGCTAAGATTCCCCAACGTATATTGAGGACTCCCCCATGGATCTGTGCCAGATTAAATTTG
The DNA here is from genome assembly GCF_009764475.1 of Pristis pectinata. Classification (NCBI taxonomy): domain Eukaryota; kingdom Metazoa; phylum Chordata; class Chondrichthyes; order Rhinopristiformes; family Pristidae; genus Pristis; species Pristis pectinata. The sequence continues at coordinate 72,290,252 of NC_067415.1, forward strand.
GACAAGGTCCATGAGCCTACTTATTACAATGGGGATTGTATACTGGAAGGGAGGAAATAGACAAATAGGAAAGTTGCATTTTAGTTTCATTATTCGTTTGATTTATTGTTTTAGTTTTAGTCAGAGACATTCAAAGGCATTGAAAAGCCATGTCAACGTTCACAAATGGCAAGGTTGTGGGCAGGACTTTATCAAATCTCAAGGTTTTTTTGAAGGGTTTTGTTCCAACCTGCTGAAGTTGCAAATTCCGTGAGCGGGCCACCACTTACTGCCTCATTGTTGACTCCTTCTTACCGAGGAAGATCGGTCTTCCATATCCAGAGTAGCTCTGGAAAACAGGGAATGTGAGTGGTCGAGTGCCAGTCCCCTCAGCAAAATTTGGATCACAATGTCTCGTGATTCAACACTTGCTGATAAATTAAATCTCGCTGTCCCATATTGAGATTTGTTTTATTATTACATTTCAGTGGTACCGAAGGTTGGGACAGTAGCATTCCTACTGGACTAACATCTGGAGACCTAGACCATTGAACCAAGAGACATGGTTGAATCCCACCATGAGAACTAGGGAACTTAAATTCAAGTAACTATTTAAATTTGCAATAAATAGCCCATTGCATTAATGGTGACCATGGAACCACTGGATTGTCACAAAAGCCCATTTGATTCACTTATGTCTTTCAGGAAAAGAAATCTGTTATCCTGACTTAGTCTAAGTCTGGCCTATATGTAACCCCAGACCCATCTGTCTGGTTGACTCTTTAGAGTCAATGCTCCTGAGATCTGGGACCATTGGAGAAAGACAAACATAACCAACATTGCAAATGTATTGGAAGTCAAAGTATTTTATTTTTAAAATTGTTCATTATACTATAGTAAAAGGTTGGTCATTCTTATCATGCCTATGCTTGAAATCTGTTTCCCCGATACTTGAAAGGAGTCATAAATATTCAACTCATGTAGTCAGCATTCTCTCAGTGGCAATAGCATCTAACCCCAGTGACGTGTTGAAAAATTGAACTTCATGAGTTGCACAATTAAATTTATTGCTGTTCTCCAAACAAGAGAACATCTGTCAAAAATCTGCTAAAGTGTCTCCAGGTAATGATCCTTCTGGTTTCACTTCTTGTTATTAGAGATATGCTTGGTTTCCTCCTGACACCTCTACCAGATGGTACGGCAAAGGTTAGGTCCTTTGTCTGTAAGAATTGAGGGACTGAATCCATGCCTAGCCACCTTCTGGAACAATGAGGAGACCAACACAAAGGGCCACAATTTGCTAAAAGGCATTAAATTGTGTTAACTTTTCAACAAACTACGCTTGCAAGTATTTCCTTTTCAATTAAACAACTTAAAGAAAGTTTGTTAGAAGTGAAAAAGAGAATTCCATAGATTCCATCATATCACCTCAATTGTTGTTCATCTCTCAATATTCAGCATCAAGCAGCGCACTTGTCAAATATGTACTAGCAAATTAGAGGTTTGTCATTAAACTACTGTGAACTATCAACAAGCGTCCTACAATGTCAACAAGTTGTACAGTCTACAGTAGCACCTTCTGAAATGCTTCACCTGCTCCTGGCATCCAATACAGTGTCTCCATCAGTGTAAGTCAGCAATTATTAAACTGGCTGGACAAAATTTAGACTAACCTGACAAACATATTTCCTTCTCTTCTTCAGTACTTGCCACTATGATGGCAGATATCACAGAAAGCCAGGTAAATACATAAGAAAAAAAACCTAATGTAAGTATTAATGAGAGTAACATCAGAAAACCAAAAAAAGCAAAGTGGCATGCAAACTGCTTGCAGAAGAATGTGAAGTTAAACACAAAAATTAAAAGTGCAAAAAGTGAAACCTAACTCAGGACGCAAAGTTTCATCTAGTTGCGACTTCCCTTAGATGAAGTATAGAAAATACAGTAATGTTGAAGGTTTACCTTATACTTGCACTGAAAGAGGATTCCCTGTGTGAATATCTCCTACCTTATATGAATCCCTGGTGCACCTGTCTTATCAGCATTAGAATTGCAGGAGATATGTTCTCACTGCTAATACATACTTTCTGCACTAACAGGAATATCCTCTCAATTCTACAACAAGTTGTCCTCTTTGAATAACAACAATAAGGATCAATTCTGCAGAAAATGCAAGTAACAGCTTCAACAAATTCTACTCAATTTAGTAGTAACACACAAAAAATGAAAACAAATATATATGTTCTGTCCCTTTTGTGGCTGAAATGTTTGAGGCACATCTTTGGCACAAGACATCTTCTAACGACAAGGTCTGAACTTCTTCATTTTTAGATTCTAGTGCTTTGGCTCAGAGTTCCTTGTTCAGAATGTAAAATTCCATAACTATGTTTTTTGTTAATCCTAAACTGGGAGATGAACTGACCACTGTTTCTGGCTCCTACTGCCCTCCTTGCATGGATTTGCTACCAGATATATCAATCATAATGTCTACACATTCTCCCTATTTTCCAGTTACCTTGAGTCATACTTATATGCATCCTCACTATAATGTCAAAGATTTCAAATAATCAGGAAAAAAATACCAAGGAAAAAATACAAAGAAGTTTATGATCACACAAAGATGAGTATTTTCACAGAGAGGGCCTGTAAGGATCAGGAAATGCCTGACAGTCTGTTGAAAGCAGATTCTATAGAACCTTCCAAAAGCAATAGGAAATATACTAGAAGAGGGCCGACTTAGAGGATTACAAGGAAAAGTTTGAGCTGTGGGATAAATTGAACAAAGTGATGGCATGGAAGCAACAATTTTATAACGATATCCTGTTATGATCACCTGAGGTCAATTGTTCCTTGATTATTCAGGCTAATGGCCCTGGAAAGATTCAATAGATCACCAGTGTAACAACTTGAAATAGGCTGACCTTCTTTTAAACATGTTTGATTTTAATATGCAATCTTCAAAGTACGTGAGAATTTATTTTGTTTAAAACAAAACAATTAGACTCACTTACATCCCCCAAATCCTTTCACAATTAAAAAAACAAATTACTGAAACAATGAAAGTTATTCAACAACATCTTCCATTTATGTAGCAGCTGCAAAGTAGCAAACACGTCCCAAAGAAATTCAAATGTTGATTGTCAACTAAAATAAAATCAACACTATGCCAAATAAGAGAAAATTAGATGGTCAAAAGACTATTCAGAGAAGAGCAGAAAGATTTAGGAAGCATGTTCAAAGCGTAGAGCATTAGCAGAATGATTAAATTTGGGAATGACAGAGACTGGAATTAGGCAAGTGTAGATTTCTCAAAGGAGTATAGGACATGAGAATACAAAGGGAAGATCATGTGAGGATTTGAAACAAAGGATGAAGATGTTAAAGTTGAGGTGTTATGTAACTAGAAATAAGGAAACACAAGAATGATGGGTGAGCAGGACTTGGTGCAAATTAGGAGATGGAAAGCCATGTTTTCAATTATCTCAGTTTTACAGAGAGTACAACAAGTGACATCAACTAGTAGTAGGGTAAAGAGCTAAAATAGCATGGATGAGGATTTGAGAACCAGAAGGGTTTAGAGGGGCAGCGATGAATGACCTTAAGGAGGAGGAAACACATGCTCTTTCTGATGAAGTGATGGAACGTATATGTGGTTGGAAGGTCATCTTGGTGTAAGGTACTACACCAAGGTTTCGAACCATCTGATTCAACCAAAAGCAATTGCCAAATAGAAGGCCAGTCAGTGGATGGGCAAAGCATTCTCGAACCTAATGATGGTATGGGTGTGAGATCTGAAATTTGAGGTCAAATATGGCAGTAAAATTATGAACAGATTGGTTCAATTTCAGATACTTGCCAATTATCAGAATTGGGTTAATGACTGGAAAATAGAAATTGTAACAGGGACCAGAGATGAGAACTTTGGACTTCTCAATCCACAGTTGGAAGAAATTTCTGCTTACCCAATGTTGGATATCAGAGGAAATTTCTGACATTTTAATATGAGTGTAGGGATCAAAAGAGGAAGTGGTAAGTCAAAGCTGGCTGTCATCATATACCAAAACTGGTGCTGTGTTTTCAGATCAATTTGCCAAGGAGCAACATGTAGATGAGAAATTGGGAAAGGCCAAAGTTAGATTATTGGAAGGCAAAAGATTTGTGGGGGCATGGAAAGAGAAATCTCTGCAGGTGGCTCTCTGGTTCTGGTGAGAAATTAAGAATGGTGGCAGCTGAACATGTGGTCATCCAACTGGACAATGGTGAAATGTTTGGACAACATTGTCAAAGGCTGCACACATATCAAAAAGGACAAGGAGGAATAGATTACCTTGGTCACAATTACATGGAACAATGATTTTTTTTCCTGGTATTATGGCAATATCTCCTTCCTGCATTCCATACAGGAAGGAGGTGGAAAGCCTAGTGGTGCCAAGACAACAACCTTTCCCTCATTGTCAACAGAATGAAAGAGTTGGTCATTGACTTCAGGAAGTAGGGAGGAGTACACACCCCTGTCTGTGCCAATGGTGCTGAAGAGGAGATGCTTGAGAACTTCAAGTTCCTAGGTGTAAATATCACCAACAATTTGTCCTGGTCCAGCCACATGGACGGCATGGCCAAGAAAGAACATCAGTGCCTCTATTTCCTCAGAAGGCTAAGGAAATTCAGCACGTTTCACCAATTTTTACAGATGTACCATAGAAAGCATACTACCTGGATGCATCACAGCCTGATTTGGCAACTGCTCTGCCCAAGACCATAAGAAATTGCAGAGAGTTGTGAATGCAGCCCAGTCCAACAGGCAAACAAGCCTCCCTTCCACTGACTCTGTCTACACTTCCCACTGTCTCAAGAAAGCAGCCAACATAATCAAAGACCCCTCCCACCGCAATCATTCTTTCTTTTCCCTCCTCCCATCAGTCAGAAGATACAAAAACTAGAGAACATGTACCACTAGACTCTTTAGTATATGAGGTCCATTCAAGAGTCTGATAACAACAGACCCTGCTGTTATCAAACTCTTTAACGGACCTCTTATATGCTGAAGGTGAACTCTTGATCTCTCAGTCTACCTCATTGTGGCCCTTGCACTTTATTTGTCTACTTGCACTGCACTTTCCCTGAAATTGTAGCACTATATTCTGCATTCTGTTTTTTTTTAACCTTTTTTACTACCTCAGTCTACTTATGTATGGAATGATCTGCCAGGCCAACAAAAGCTTTTCACTGTATTTTGGTACATGTGACAATAATAAACCAATTACCAATTTATTGCATCTAAGATCTACAGCCTAAGGTTGGATTACATGCACCCATGGCACAAAATTAGTTGGCTCTAAAGATCTTTCCACATGAAATCATGTCAATCACAAAACTGAACCAGGCACTTCTGGGTGTGATCCATGTTAGCTTGCCTGCCATTTTCCAATGTGTACGCGTAACATTGTCACTCGTCAAGCACCTACCTGTTTATGCATACATGAGTTGCAGTAGAAAGCTCCGCACTATAATCATTGCAAACCAGAAACAGATTCCACTGGTTGTTCTTTTTCTAGCTATTTTAAAAGAATATTCAGGACACCTAACTGTACAGCTGCAGAACTGACTGCATGCAGTTCAAACCCTTCCCAAAGTCCACAGGGTGCACTTTAGATAATGGGGAGCGTTTTCTCTGGCATTACTGGAAGCATTGGCATGGCCTCAAGTGGATATTGAGTTTGGTTGGAGGCTTTTTGGGTAGGATGCTCATCAGCGACAAGCCTATTCCCAGAGAGTCTTCTGAGACACTACATCCATCAATTCCATCAATTCTTTTGCCCCACTTATTTAACTGTAACCTAATCTGTCTCCAATGCCTATTAACACCCCTGATTCTCTCACCAACAACCTACACTAGTGGTAATTTACAGTAGCCAATTAACCTAACAACCAACATGTCTTTTGGATGTGGGAGCAAACAAGAGCAGCCAGGGGAAATACAAACACAGTCACAGGGAGTAACACACAAAGGCACTGGAGGAACTCAATGGGTCAGACAGCATCTATGGAGGGAACTGGATTAGTCCAGATGAAGGGTCTCGACCCGAAATGCCAACCATCCATTTTCCTCCATCGGTGCTGCCTGACCCGCTGAGTTCCTCCAGTGTGTTGTTCCAGATTTCCAGCATCTGCAGTCTCTTATGTCTCCACAGTCACAGGGAGAATGTACAAAGTCCATGCAGAATCAAACCCAGTGAATTTGAATTGTGAGACAACTACATAACCTGAAGTATCACTGTGCTGCCCCTGACTGTGCCATGTCTCTGTAGGACTGTGTCTCCTCTGCTTACCTCCAATTACAACTGGCCAGCAACTGAGTTGCTCTCAGCAGTGCAAAAGTGCTGACGAGAGAGTTCTAGTCTTTAGAATTTTTTTTGTGCTGAAATATCTTTCCTCGAGATTGAGTGATTATTATAACCTCAGTGTAACAGCTGATACCAGGATACCCTTCCCTTTCTCTCTAACCCTCTCTGTGTAATGAACTGAAGCTGATGTATACTCATGACTGTCTTAAGGATCAATCTGATGAGACACAACTTTTGGTGTATGAGCAGGTGACCGTTCCTGACTGCAGGACTCTCATTGCTGAAATCTCTTTCCTTAAAATTTAAACCTTGCTTATCACAAACAATTGTACTTGAAGCTTTCAATTTAATCCAACACTACGTTTCACTCTTCCCCTGCCCCCACCCAACCTAACCTGAGCAAACATGCTTCAACTCTTTTCCCCAATTCTGCAAATTCTGTCTGATACCTGTGTCAGTTATCTGATACAATTTGTAATCTGTTACCAAGTTTCAATTCTGGATTACATTCATGGTGGTCAAACACAATTTCAATAGTTGCAAAGGAATTCAAGGAATTCTAGCTGTTTGCTTCAATGGAATTCAATGCACAGATTGAGGTTACAAGTAAGGTGGGAAAGTATAAAATTTACAAGAACTTTCCAGCACTTTCTCCCTGTTCAAACTAAGCTAACCACATATTGACATAAAATGTCACGTATAAGCACACAGATGTATTCTTTCCAAGGGCTTTTAAATAACTCAACAATGTTTGATTCTGAGCAATTCTGAAGGTTTCTGAAATAGAATGCAGATATAAGCAGGCTATTTTATGACAGTATTGTTAATATTGTACCCTCATGGGCTGTCAGGAAAGGCATGGTTTAACTAACAATTTCCACCCTACCCCTCTATTTTTCTCACTCTTTCTATCACTATCCTCAGCTGTATACACACAAAACCTTGCTTCTCTTGGGGAGTGCAAGACTTTGGGCCAATTTCTGAAATTATGAGCCACATGCTGTCTCCTGCACAGCTACCCATACTGTTTTGTTAGTGTAGCTACAGTTAACCACTCTTCCTGCAGTTTTCCAATTATCTGCTCACTGCTGCATCAGATAAATCACCTAGGCATGATATTCATGAAGAAATGATTTCAAATACTTTCACGTCAGTTACGAGCAGTATGAAATTGGGATTTGCCAGCATTCCTGTAAGTGTAAGTAGTCATTGATTATAGTTGTGTATCCGTAGGGGTTACATTAAGAATTCAGACCTCTTCCTGAATAGAAAAGGGTTTTAACTCCCTGATGTTGATGTGGTTATGAATCATAAGAAGAATTCCTTATGGTAAGTGCCTTGGTTCTGGAAAGCACACAGGATTCCTTCATTCTAAGTGGGTCCACACTGCCTGAAATTTCCAATGGCCAGCACTGGTCAGAGGAATGGATTTAGGGAACAAAAACTTCCCTCTACAGCTTTGGCTCAGAGTGGTCTCCAGTCACAGCAGCTAAGCATAGACACAAGAGTCATGTAAGTACCAGGAGAGTATTGCAAAATGTCACTGAACTCTTCAACAATCCAGGGGTACTTTGTGTACACATCGAGCATAAACAGAGACTTCATCAACCTTAGCTGCATGCTGCATAACGTTACAAACCAAAGATATCAGCCAGTGTTAGGAGAAGAGCAGCAAGGAGACCAGAACCCTGAAGCCTGTTGTGACTGCTGAACTGAGCCACATGAAAGATGTAGCTGGGAGATATAAAACTTCTTTATTCAACACAGCAGATCTTCTGAAGAGAATCTCATTCTCCTCTCCTGACACAATGTTTTACACTTTTTGAACACAGACAACAATAAACAATTAACTGCAGTTTCAGTGGCTATAATTACCTACTTCAACATTTTGAATGCTGACAGGTAACTTTGCAGAATTACATATTTACAATGGGACCGCTTCCCAACTAGCAGAACCCTTTTGAATATTCAAATACTGGTGGCTGGTCAAAAGCTTCTGAGCACAAACTCCAGACACCCAAAATATATCTCTTTTGTTGCAATGTTGAGGGATGGCTCCCTGAATATGCAAGTAGCCAGAATATTAAGTGACAAAACAGACTTGTCCTGAACTGTGCACTATATGGCAGGGATATACCTTTAACAATGTGTTAATACAGGATATGGCCATTTAACGCCTACTCAAAGTCAAAGTCGAGTTTATTGTCACTTGCACAAGTACATGTATGCACAGGTGCAATGAAAAACTTGCTTGCAGCAGCATCACAGGCATAGAGCATTATATAAGCAACATTCAAAAGAAAAACATAAATTAAACATAAATTATACACAATTTTTACAAGAAAGAACACAATTCAGACAAAAAAAACAAAGTCCATTTTAGTGCAAAGTGATCAAAGTGGTCATAGTGTTGCTAAACTGTAGTGATTAGGGTTTTGCCGGTTGGTTCAAGAACTGAATGGTTGAAGGGAAGTAGTTGTTCTTGAACCTGTGGTGTGGGACTTGAGGATTCTCTACCTCCTGCCCCATGGTAGTTGTGAAAATATGGCATGGCCCGGATTATGGGGATCTTTGATGATGGATGTTGCCCTCTTGAAGCAGCACTTCCTGTAGGTACTACCGATGGTGGGGAGGGATATGCCTGTGATGTATTGGGCCTAATCCACTACTCTCTGCAACCTCATCCCGAAGGTTCAATGAGCACCAATTAACATGAACATTCATCTATTGCCTCCCCTGCGTAGTTTCAATGGTACAGAATCAGAATGTCCCACACCCAATGATTGATTTAGATGGCCTTAAAGTATCAGTTGAAGTTGAGTTATGAACAGGTTTTATTTCCTGAAAATTGGTTCTCATTTTAATTAATATCTGCTATCCATAATTTCCTAACTCCAGGATAATCCCCAACAAAATTCATTAAGGCAAAACAGGAAGAATGTCACCAGCAATAATTGCAAAAGGATGATGGCTACAAGGGAAATATCCCTACTCAGCATTCTGAGCCTCATACCCCAGATGAGTGAAGCATTATCTCCATGTCTATAAACAATTCTCTGATAGAAGTACTTCACATTAGGAGCTGAGAATATTCTGGTTCCCATTGCAAATTGTGATTCTCTCCACACTCCCATCAATGCCATGAACATAATATGCAAATATCAGACAAGACAGACAAGATGCTTTGCAGGTACAGCTGGACTGATTGTAACAAATGAATGAATGGATCCCTGATTCACTTATTTGGCTTGCCACCAAATCACTGCATTTCCTGATGAGTGGCACCTTGCTTAAAGAACCCAGACTTCTGCATGAAATATACTTTCATGCAGAGGTCTTGGGATGTCCACTCTCCAGATACATACTGCTGAGTGCAGATCACTCCAATGCATCTTCTCAGGGCATGAAATTTCCTTCAGTGTTCTCCACTGTGTGGGAAATTTCATTTTTGAAGGCGACAACTGCAACCATCTTCTACCAGGCTCTTCTTATGGTCCCTTGAACCCCTGGCCTCTCCCCTATCCCTGTGCTCAGGACTTCCCTCCTGGCATGTATCTCATTGACCAGGACTTGCATATCCCTTTGAATGAATGTGAGAGCTTTGTCTGCGCTCTGGCAGCCACAGTGTATGCTGCTGCTGTCTGGTTATCATGACGAAAGTGCCTTTATATAGGTTGACACATCTTGTGATAACTGCACATCAAAATGCCAGGAGCTGGGCTTAATTGAACAAGGTCCCTTTAGGAATCATGTCGGCCCAGTTTTAGTGTTCATTTTTGGATATAAACCACTCTAATGCTGTTTCAAACTAAATTTTGGCCAATTTTAGTACTTATTTTGCAGGGGCACAGATTTCACATTGGCAGTAAATCTTACAAGCATGCTCCAAAACAAAATTGCAATCCAATTTATAGGTTTACGTCCATACCTGCCTGATGCAATCCAATACTGTAAAAGTACCTTTAGTCTCTGATGAAATATGCTCCCAAATATCCCTTTGCTTCCAAATGAAGCACTCCTAGGCTGTTGGTGCAAAGTGATTGGCAATTGCTGATTGGAAACGGGTACTGGCCTGCAAGCTGAGGTGTTTATGAACACCTGACTGGTTGCACACTGATGGAGTACCCTTCTGTTGATGTAGATCAGTAAATTACTGCTTGAGGTCAGCACAGCCACTTAGATGTTATCAATTATCCCCTGTAATTTCAGAAATGCCAGTTTCCCATTAGAACCAGTCAGACCTGCCATTCTGCTCTTGCTGTCTCAGACAAAAGTGTAGAGCTGGATAAATCATCATTCATCTCATTGATCGATAAAGAGTGAAAATTTGACTGACTCTCCCTATGTCCATTACACTAGCCAGGAAGGAACAAGAGACAAAGAAAATAATGGCACTGTAAGACAAGGCATTTGTTCTTTGTTAGTTTGTCTGCAGGTCTAACTGAAGCACATGGATGGAATTAATGTAGTCCATGTTCAAAACCTGAAGATTAGGATGTGGTCTATCACAGAATCCAATAATAATAGAATTAATTCATGCAAACATATTCTATAGGTGCCAAATACTTTGTAATACTTGTTTTCTATCAAAATTATTTGGAGAGGAATGGAGAAAAATCACAGGAGTCCACAGATTCTTTCACTGTAAGCCTTTTCAGCAATTTCTAAGCAATAAATAAGACAGAAGAATAGGAATGTCGAGGAAAGTAACAAGATGTGTTCCTTGTTGACTTCCTGAGCAGGCACCACTAGGAGGAAGTCTCTTCATCTAAATGGCACAGGAGGCATGTCCTCAGGAACCCACTTGGCTGAGGAGGCTGGTAACTATGCTGAGACAATGAAGAGACTGCCAAGTCCCCTGACAGAAAGTAACACTGAATGCCCCTTTATAAGTTAAAAAAAATCAAGATGTTCTTGCTTCTGATCCCTGGCTTAACCCATAATTAGACACCACTTACATCCATGAAATTCCTCATTATATCCAATGCTTTCCTGCTTCCCTTTAAATTTGGTTCACTTTGCTTATTAAGATGGAGTTTTTCTCTTTCCAAAAGGTCCCACAGGAGTGAAAATAAGAAGTCGAATTCTAAGGTCATGCAAAACCCATATACTGGCTGAATTTTATCACTGAATTTTTAAGAAACTTATGATACTATATAATGCTGCTACCAATTTGAAAGAAGTATCCATAGAGGTGGGCCCAAACCACTATGGCAATTGTAGATCACATTTAGCTCAGTGACAATGGATCTATGATTGAATTGTATTTTCGCTTGGAAATTCATAACCAATACGAACTCCAAGCAAAACGTGCTTCCTTTATTCCTTAAATAACTGCTCTCAGGAGACTAATCATGTTGATGAGGAGGTCAGCTACTCCTTGTCTACGCCAATATGTCGGTAAAAGTACTGCCTCATCTCTTTGCCTGATAACCATTGCTTTCAACACCAATATTCTGCCACATTTAAAGCTGCTGCGACACTTCATAAATGGCAAGCAAAGAACAATAGCAACATCTAGGGGCAGTTAATTGGAACTGTATCTGATCCTGCATCTTTCTTCTACCTGGTGGCCAGGTGAGAAAATAATTCTTCCAACACCATCTTGAAGGGAATGACAAAAGAACACTAAAATGGCCTATATTGTTGAATACATCCTTTGAATCTTCAAAAAAGTCATCCACCCGGTCTTTAAAATCTTAGAAAGATTTCTAACAGAAGTTTCATCAAACCAAAGCACAGAACAACAGATTGTTAAATTTCCAGTTTTCTTTTATCTTTCTCTTTTCATGCAGAAATGTTGCTGGAATCTTCAGTCAGTTGGCACAGTAAATGAAGATAGAAAAGAACTGATTGTTTTTCTGACTCCCATTTCATTCGCAAAGGCTGATATTTTGACCATCAAATCCTGATATGTGAATTGAATCCAGTGGTGTCCTACTGGAGTACTTGCCAAAGCACACAACAATCTCATATTTATAAATAAAATCAATAAGGCAGCTCAAGGCAGAATTCTGAAGTAAAAGTTAAACAAAGGAAACTTGGAGAGTGCCCAAACAATGCTGAATGGCACACATTCAAAATTTTCGCCTCCGTCCTGAAGCTGCACATTTCCAGTGGCTTCTTGTTTCCATTGCAGATTTTCACCTGTTTTTCTGAACATTAGAATAGGCCACTCACTCCCTTTGCAGTTCACTGTTCAATTAGATCACGTCTAATCTGTATTTACCTCCATCAAAACACTTTGGTTTTGTACCTCTTTTGCCCTGAAAACAAGAAGAATCTACTACTCTTTGATATGACATGTTCAATTGACCTATTTCCAACAATTTTTGGGGGTATAGAGTATTTCTGATTTTCACTTAGAGTCACAGAGTAATACAGCAGAGAAACAGGCCCTTTGGCCCATCTGGTCCATGCTGATCAAGATTCCCATCTAAGCTAGTCCCATTTGCCCACGTTTGTCCCATATCCCTCTAAACCTTTCCTATCCATGTACCTGTCCAAGGGCCTTTCAAATGTTGTTAATGTACCTGCCTCAACCACTTCATCTGGCAATTCATTACATATACGGACCAAGCTCTGGGTGAAAAAGTTGCCCCTCTGGTTCCGATTAAATCTCTCCCCTCTCACCTTAAGCCTATGCCCTCCAATTCTTGATTCCCCAAGCCTGGGAAAAAGACTGTGTGCATTGACCCTATCTATGCCCTTCATGATTTTCTACAGCTCTTTAAGATCACTCATCATTCTCCTGCTCTCCAATGAAAAAAGTCCCAACCTGCTCAAACTCTCTACATAACTCAAGTCTTTCCAGCTTAAAGGTGCCACTAAGCTGGAAAGAGTGTAAATTTCCTCTGCACTCTGTCCAGCTTAATGGCATCTTTCCTATAGCAGGGTGACCAAACTGGAACACAACATTCCAAATGCAGCCTTACCAATGTCCTGTATAACTGCAACATAACATCCCAACTTCTATACTCAGTGCCCTGACTGATGAAGGTCAGCATGCCAAAAGCCTTCCCTTTGTGTGAAGAAACATCTCCTCACATTGCCAATGAACAACCTGACTTTACATTCGGGATTATGCTCTCTGTTTATGGAGTCTCTGACAAGAGAAAATAGTTATTCCATCATCTTTGCATTATTTTTCAAATGTCAAATAATCACCCCTTAAACTTGTACATTCAAGGAAATTTAAGCCCTGGTCATTGTAATCTGTCCCTCTAACCTGGTATCTAATGAGGAAATCTCCACAATACCATCTCCATGCCCAATATATTCATCCTGAGAAGTGAAGAATATCAGAGATTGTTTTATTTATTGCCGCTTTCATTCTATTCAATTTTAAAATGAATCTTTAAAAATTGTCTGGACATGCCAACACAATTAATTACAATTGTACATAAGTTGCTCAACAATCAAAGCACTTTTGATTACTGATTTGAGATGTTGATTTCCTATCCATTTCATATACACATCACGAACAAGTGACTTACTTCACTTATTTTAAGCGATTTCCTTGTTTAGAAATAAATGTTTCTGTTGGTCCTTTGCTTTCTGAGCACTTTGACCAATATCTCTTTAAGTACGTTTTACCCATGTGTTTTATATTTTCGAGGCAAAGGACAGGACACAAGTCAGATCCTGGTGCAAATGCAGCTTTATTCACATACCCACATAATAACAAACACTATCCATTATGCTTGGAGCCAGTCACAGGTGTCTTCACTGGGCTACCTGGAGTCCAGGGTTCTTTGCACTTCACGAAGGTCGGTCTCCTGCCTCAGATGATGCCAGTGCCATCTTTGCTCCCTTGGTTGGAGCCCTCAAAGTTGGCCTTTCCTAGCCGTGGTCCTCACTGGCTTCGCTGGCTATTGTCGAGATTCTGAGATTCTTCACTGCTGACCACCAGGGCAGAGTTATCGCCACTCTGGCTTGCTGCTGGGGGTTAGTTATACCCCTGCTATGAACTTCCAGAAACTTCCCTTGGCTTGACCAATTGGATAACAAAGTGAGATGGCCGCTGTTGGTCACTTCAAAGAATAATTAACTTGGGGGATGCATTGAATGCTACCTTCAAATGAATTAGGGGCAGGAAACCTCAGCTCCATTCAGTCTGCTTTCTATTGTTTCTCTTTCTCTGGACCGACACTTAGGTTAAATATTCAGTCACTAATCAATGTATGTGGTCAACAGTACGTAGTCTTGCCACAGTGTCACTGACATGTGAGCTCAGATTGAATGTCTGGCCCAGCTTGTTCTGTGGATTTGGATCTTCCATGAGTCCAAGCCCAGCTTGGCCATCCTTCCCATGATTCCCAGTTCCTTGTTATGAGGAGCTGCTTGGGCACATTTCCCTGCCCTTCCCACAGTCTGAGGGAATAAATTTCTATGTTTGAATCTCTGCCAAAACTATTTGTCAAATACCCAGAACTTGTGAACAAGTTGGATAATGAAGTTGGTGTTCTCTCCCACACCACCAACTTCTTCAAGTTCAGTGAACCATCTTAAATCAGTCACAGCAGGAGTAAGGATTATTACAATTTAACACCTTAACAGGTGGGAAACAAGTTTCCTTCACCAGTGCAGATGTGCTAAATGGAAAACTTACAACCACAATGGAAGAATATAGCAAGAAAGCAAATTCCACTAACAGAACAGTAAACTTTAAATTCCAAGAAATCTTGAGTATAATTTTTAATTTATTAACAGGAAAAAAACATATATGGCAAAGATAACATTTACCTTCCATTCCTGATGCTTCTTAGGCCATTTCCGAATTAGATTCAGAGGCATATAAAATTCCGACAAGGATACAATATTTCTTTTCCTAAAAGTGCATTAGTGAACCAGATGGGTTTTCAAGAAATCTGGTTGATTTGTAGTCACTATAACGGAGACTTTTTTTTAAACCAGATTTATTTAGTTACTTAAATTCTCCAGTTATCATCGCCAGATTCAAACTCATTCTTCAAATCAATAATCCAAGCCTCTGGGTGCTAATCTAGCACTTTAGCCACTATGCTGCTATACCATTAACAACTCTGATAAAACTCCTATCCACTTACTCTCATGCAATAAAGCAATGCTGGAAGAGGACCACCAGCTAAGTTAATGTGTTGTTTGTCACTTGCAGAAGATGAGGTGGAGGTATTGTAACAGCGAAGTTAATTCTAACTCTCAATTGAAAGGAAGACGTAACTGTTAATGTTGGACCAAAGAAGACAGCTTTCCAAGAGTGACAACAGTGAATGTTTCTTATCTTTTGCTTGAGAAGCTCTTAAGCAGATAACAACATTGAATGGGTATTGTTTACCAGTCTTTACAGATAACATTGCTGTTTTGCAGTGTACACATGGAAGGAATGGTAACCAAATATCAAATTCTTATGTCACTCTGATAGAATGAAACTGAACTAGACACACTCCTGCACACATACTGCATGAGAAAACACAGACACAACCAACAGTTAGCAACACCACTTGTACCTTCAAAGCCTCACAATTCATCAACACAAGATCGCTTATGCAGCATTGAGAAATTAGTAGCTCCATTACTGACAAAAATAAGGGTTTACAATCACTTTGGACTCACAGTTGAATTCTGGGTTCTTTGCCTGAACATTAGCTTGGCTTAGTAGTAGCATGTTTCTCTCTGAAATGGATGTTTCTGGGCTCCAATCCCCCTGAACACAATACTTGTTATATTTCACTGCAGTACTGAAGTATGATAACACTTGAAGTGTTACATGGACATTTGTCTTTGGTTATTCGTGCTAAAGGTGCTTAGTGTATTTGGCTATTAGTATACTCAATGCAATCAATGGAACTGAATGTGCAATAGTCAATAATACATTTGCAAGCATCTAACACAGGTGAGCAACTTGTAAATTTCTCTCCCATTATTACTCAGATGAGGCTTTGCTTGAGCTCTCTGGTGTCCTAACTAACATGTATCCTTTAACCAGCACTATTTATCATTTATCTTAATAGTTATCTGTGCTGTGTGAGAATTGGCTCTTACATTTGCTCTTGAAACAAAGGTTGTGAAGAGCTTTGTGATGTTCAAATGATGTGGGGAATTCAATATAAATTGATTAATTGTATTTTTAACTCCAATCAAACCAAATAGTGAGACAGAAGCACTAAGAGCATCATCATGTAGCTGCTTACAAACTGTTGCAGTAAACATAATGCACATAGAAAGACATTTTTCACATTAATGTCCATCTCTGAACTGGATTCCGCATTCCACACTCACCATCTATGACATCCATGATGTGATGGACCAAGGCAATAAGCATGTGATCATTGTCCACACAACTCTTACAGTTAGTTTGTTTGCTTCCATGTCTGACATGCCATCTACTACTCAAGGAGGGCCAAGTTAGAATCGTGCTTCTTGGGACAATTTTCACTTTAAAAGTAGTGTATAAGCACCAAGTGTTTTTTTTTGCTGTAGAATGTAGTGAATACACTCACACTGTGGATATTGGACAGAGGTATGGCGGCCTCAAGGAATTATTGACCACCATGGGCCAAACTGGACAATGTAGAATGTTCACAGGAACTTGTGTCAGGGACTTGTGACTTATGCCATGCAGCATTCATTCCCTTTCTTCTCCTACCTCACTGGAACTCACTGAGGCCTACTACATCATGATTCATTTATTTTCTACTTCCTGTTTTTGCGGCTGATCACTATCAAAGTTCCTCTGTACAAACTTAAGTTCTACAGTTAGCAAAGTCACCTTCCAACTGATGGAATGGGGGCACAAGGGGAATAAAGAAAATTACATGCTGAGTGAAAGCAGAACAGGATCAGAAAATATATTTGATGCACAAATATTTCCTTTGCATAGCGTTCGACCAAATTCACATCAGCATGTTTACCTGCAGTCACAAAGAAGCCCTTCTTCTCATTCATGGGACAACAGAAGTTTGTCATAATGTGGGGGAGCAGAGGAGGTGGGGATAGGGAGGTGCAGGGATTGTTGATGAATATGGGGAGATGATTAACACTGAAGACAAAACCCTTGCTTATATTGGATCAACAAGGGATGAGAGTCGGTAAACAAATCAAGACAAGAATATTAAAGTGAGTGACCAGTTTTCTCCTCGTAACAAGATCCCAGATTATTCTTGAGAAAATGGCGTCTACTTGGACTTCCGGTGTTTTTCTTGTGAAGGTATTCCCCAAAGTAACTCCGTGTGTGGACTGTCAGGATTCAAACCCAGTGAAAAAGAAATGGGAATATATTCCCAAGTCAGTATCATAAGTGACTTGTAGGGAAGACTGCAGATGGTGCCTGCTACCTTTGGCCTAGCTGGCAAAGGTTGTAAGTTTGGCAGGTGCTACTAGAGCAACTGTGGTATTTTGTATATTGTACACACTCCAGCCAAGATGTGCCAGTGATGGAAGTACTGATTAGTCTTGATTAGTTCCAAGCTTCTTGAGTGTTATTGGAGCTACATTCATCCAGACAAGAGAAGAGAATTCCAATATACACTAAAAAGGCCTTGCTAGTGATGGGAAATTAGAAGTTGGATTGTGTTGTGTTTATGGTACTCCTGAGCCAAAGAAACTGAATACAAGTCTAATTCATTGTGATTGAATTTCATCAAGCAGACCTCAACCAGTCTTTAGGGCCTCATTGACATATGAAAGAAATGGAACACCTCCTTTTGATAGAAGGTTGTGTGTTTCTCAAACATCCCGATGCTGGTCTTTGAAATTAGGCCTTGTGACACCATTTTATTTTCTCCTGTTTCTTATATCTCCTTCTGACAAAGATGGAGACCATTCTGCCTATTGAGTCTATGCCATTTCTCAGAACAATCCCATTAGTCTCATTCCCCCATTTATTTCCCCGTAACCTATTTTCGCCCACGTGCCCATCTACTCCATCCTAAATCACCTACCACCCACTTACCTGCACTACAGATAATTTACAGCAACCAATTAACCCACCAATCCGTGCACCTTTGGGACGTGGGAGGGAACTGGAACACTTGGTCACAGGGAGAATGTGCAAACACCACACAAGCAGCCTTAGAGGTCAGATTCAAGCCCTGGGCACAGGATCCTGTGGGGCAGAACACTACCTGCTGCACCACTGTGCTGCCCAACATTGTGGGTGTCCAGTCATGGATGGCATTAAGGTCTAATATCTACATTAATGCTTTCGTGATGCCAGAAGATGTGTTTTATGTTGTTGATCACTTGCTGAAATAGCCAAGAACAGTTCCTGTTTTTATTTTCTTTTGGGTGATTCACTGTTTCTCATTCAGGATGATGCTCAATGCCAAATCGTCAACCATTTTCCAACAAAAGCACCAGAGGGCACCAAATGGTCAAGGCAAGTGACTGCTCAGTATTCTTTGTCAATGCAACTCAGTAAGTGGTGTCCTGGGATCATAGCCCACAAGCAAATCAAGAATAATAGCGAGTGGCTAGTTACCTCCTCCTACAGAGTTGCATGCTGTGCCTACAAGCATTGTCAGACATCCCAGCTATGACTTGACATGACTTACATAAGAAACACAAGTAACGAAAAGATTGGAAAGGAAAACTGAGGATACTTTCGTGTGCAAGAGTTTTGTGAAGCAATTACAATCATGCTAGAATAAACTTATACTTTTACTCATTCACAGGCTCTGGCCATCAAAGGTAAGGCCAGTATATAATGCCTACCCAGAACTGCACTTCAGCCAAGTGGCAGTGAAGTGTCAGCCGCACTGCTTTGGGTCTGGTATCACAGAAAGCCAGAAAAAGGAAAGATAGCAGATTTTGTCCTTGAAGAACAAATCAGATGAGTTTCCACAATAAGCTCATGATCACCTTTACTGATAACGGCTTTTCAATTCCAGAATTAATATTGACTTATACTGAATTCAAATTCACAGACCATTTCTGGATTGGAAGTTCTATAACTTAACCACCAGACCGTCCCTGTCCTAATTTTTTAACTGCAATGATAGAGCTTCAATCACTGTACAGTGATCTCTGATGTTTAATGTGTAAAGAGGTTATTCAGGCCACCCTGAAAGCCTAACTGCTGAACTGCCTTTAATCAGCGGGTGTGCGGGGATGGCATCTATATTTACACATTGTGAAACAAGTTATCCACTCTCTAATGTAACCTATTCTATAATATGCGATTAAATAAAAAGCCGAATGTTCCAGGCAATCTTTCTGTTCTTGCTGACAGCAATTGTGTCAGCAAGAAGCAAGTATTTGCCTCTTCCAACAGAAAGACCTCTCCATGTTATTTTTCAGTATTCTCATCTCCATTATGTGTGAGAATTTATTATGACATTCATATAAGTTTTAAAGTACGGAACTCAAACATATATAATTTCCATTGATTGTGAAGGCAGCACATATTTCAATGAATGCAAAGATCCAGGCTGTATTCTTAAAGGGGCAGGCACGCCACATTATTTTGCTTTTGTTATTTTTCTTGTATTTTCTGCTCCTTTGTTAATTGTTTTTAATGTGTCATCAAAACAATTTGATTTTTAGTGTTTATGCAGATACTAAAGAACATTGTCTGCAAAACTCCTGGAAACTCACGAGCTGAAATATTTGCAAGAGATCAGTTGAAAAGTTTTTAAAATGTTAACATGCAACTGGGCTTTACTTAATGAGTCACAGGCCACCTAACTATATCTTACTGATACCCATTATACTATCTGCAGGATGCATCAATAACAATGACCAGAATCATTTCTGAAATCTGTCAACTGGAATATTTAATAGTTAATGTTTTGTCATGGTTCCAAGTGCTGGCCCTCGATTCGGCTCTATTGATGGTGCCTTGTTATGCAGCACATGGATTCCATGCACTACTAATCGCATAACAACACACACCTGAGCCCCATCAGAAGACTAGCATAAGAACCCTGGTTTCACTAGCACTAGTTGCCAGATTATTGGTCAATTTTTGGGTATACTTTGTCTTCTGGTTGCTTAGAGCTGTCAACTCTAGAGCAGTCCTGGTTTTGCTGTTTCCCCTAGGATATCTTGGTTTTGTGTTGGGACTCTGCCTCAGAGCCCTGAGATGAGATTCCTTCTGATCACCACCTGCATTTGGTTCTGAGGAAGCATCCTGAATCCAGTGTCATACTAGTGTGCTGCATTTGGATTCTCTGTGATCTTGCTCTTTGCTTGATGTTGTGACATGTTTACTAGATTAGAATAAAGTAGATCAGAATAAAGGACACAAAAATGAACAATGGCTAAATGATGCTGCAAGACCCATTTACCCACCATTCTACCACCAACCATGTTTCAGCCTACCCAAGGATTTGAATGCATTATATCCAAGGCTGAATAGGTGAACTGACTGAGATGGAGTCAAATAGGAAGACTGGGCAAGAGCATAGGTTTGAGGTTGTGGATCTGTCAGAGTATTGAATGGCAGTGCAGGCTCAGGAGTTATATGGTGAACTCCTGATCCCCTTCCTTAAGTTAACCTTTGGCTTGATTTAAGAAGGGGTAGATGTATTTCCTAATGCTTGAGGAATCAAGGGATATGAGGAGAAGAAAGGAACATGGTATTAAAGTTGACAATCAGTCACAAATGGTGAAGCAGGCACCAAAGGTCAAATTATCTACTCCTCCCATTTTCCATGTTTCTAGGCTTGTGCACGGGATAGAGACAATTCTAGCAATATTGATACCTATTCCACATTGTAATTCCTCCTGAGCTGAGTTGAAAGTCACCTATAGGCCAGACTAGAAAATAGCAGATTTCCTTCCCAGAAGGACACTAGATCAGTTTTTAACAACAATCCAGCAGTTTTATAGCAAATATTACTGAGATTAGCTCTTTTTCTGGAAAAAAAAGCACAAACCTACCATTTAATTACTTGAATTTAAATGCCCCAGTTCCCTCAGGGAGAATTTGAGATCATATTCCTGGATCAGTGGTTCAGTTGCCATCCCTTTAATTTAACAACTATGCTATCACACCCATGTAGCTATTAACACAGCCACCAGCCAATGACTGAAAACAACTGACTGCAAGCTCCAGATCAATCAAGCAGCTATGTCTCATGTATAGAGAAAGCTAGCAAATCCACAGCAGAGATAGGAAAGCTCATCACTGCACCTATTTTTGATGCCTCCATATTCTCCAACAAGCATTGGGATCATGGATTAGCTGCAAACTCCTTTCATGCACTATCCATATTTGTCCCAGAATGATGCAATAAGCAGCACTGTCAGCACTTTCATCTGCTTGTTCACTGAAGATGAGCTGTACATGATGTGGCTGATCAGTTTTACCATGCTGTGAAACAACTTTTGCACAAAGAATCAATGGCCTGGATTTTGTGGCAGTAATGATGGCAAAACGACCAGTTTCCATTTACATTTCTCTGTGAAACTGCCAGCAAACAGCTGGATTTCTTCCTTCCATCAATAGTGCAACATGGAATACCATGCCTTCACAGCTGCCTTGTGAGCATCCCACTTCAATTGAATGAACAAAAAATTACTTAAGCTGACATGAATTTCAGGAACTTACAGAATAGTTTTAAGATAAAATATGCTCAGTTACATAAATCTGTGAGTTTTACTATCAAGATTAGCTATTATTACTACTTAGCAAACTGTTTGTGAATGATGTGGGAAGTTAAACACACTCATTTTAATGTGAAAAATTTATGGCTTTCACTTTAAACTTTTCTGTCCATGCTCTTCTATACAAATCCATTCTCAGTGAACGATTCCAGGAAAATGTAAATATTATATTGTACAGGTATTCTTTAAGTTGAGGTCTTTAATTTCCTAATCATCTTGTCCCTGACATTTTTCTTTTTCTCAATGGTTGTAAACTAAGAGAGCTCAAGCACACCAGCGGACATGTGTTCAATTTGCAATCCATCCTGTTTTTCAATAAGTCATTAATTATCATGTAATTAGGCTGTGTTGCAATCCTTATATGTGTAAAGCTCCTTGCTAACATTAGGTTACTTAGTCTTTCAATGATAATTTGCAACTTGAAGGGTTGACCTGCTTATGTGTGTATACTCATAGACAATGGTATCCAAGCTACAATGGTGGATCAACATGGACCAGAAGCATTGGAAACAACCCATTTTTTTCGCAAAATTGAAATAAAAGATCCCTTAAAAAGTTCATTATTTTTGTGCTCCTGGTCTAAAGCCATTGATAGAAATGCCATGTACTTAATTATCATTTTCCAAATGACATACCACATTTTATTTCTCAGTAAAGGCTTTTGGATTGGGAAAGGAAGCAATCCTCCATGTACTAAACCTCATGAGCAGCAAGTACAGGAAGTGTACATGAACTTGAAACCAATTTTAACCCAGTCCAGTTAGCACGTTTCAGTCAGACAGTTTAATTAGTCCATGTGCCTCATCTTGCTGGCATACCATAGGTTCTAAACTGCTCTTCTGAACAGGTGAGAGGTGATCTTATTGAAATGTATAACATGCTTAAAAAGGAAATACTCAGAGAATGTATCCACTGGCTGATGTTTGGAACCATGTTTCATAATCTCAGATAAATATACTGGCCTTTTCGGACAGAGCTGAGGATTTTTTTTGAGTCAAAAGACTGAATCTTCAGGAGAATGACTGTGAACTGTGATGATAGCTGGCAGGGGATGTGGTGACTATGTAGGCGAGCTTGAGAAGTACAAGACGTCTCTGCGTTTTGCCCTAAACTAGTAATAGAATGAATTAGTTGGGGATATTTCTGAGAGCAAATGACAATAGCAACAGCCTGGGGAAGTACACAGAACAATGTAGCCCTACGAAAGAAGAGGAAAGCAATATTGTTACTCATAGAAACACAAGAGACGCTGGAAATCTGGAGCAACACACACAAAATGTTGGAGGAACTTGTAGATGGTGTTTGGGAATTGTCAGACATGGGACATCTTTCAAGAGTTACGGAATAAGGATAGCAGCCAGTTATTTCAAATGAAAAACTGTCTTCAAAAACAAAACCTGTTCAAATGTAAACTACAAACAGCGATCAGTTTTGAAAGGAGAAGGACAGCTATGTAAACAAACAGTACTATTTACAGAACACAGGTTCCTGGTCCATAGCAAGAGAAGGCTGCTCGATAGATCTGGTTTCTAAACTGATATGACCATGAAACATTCTCGTATGCATCAGCCAAATGTAAGGCAACGTTAATTGGCCTACATCAAACCAGGCATCAGACACCTTCAGTTATGTTATTTTGCACCATTGTGACTGAAATCAAGGAAAGTTCCAGACCAGACTTAATTTGTCATTTATCACATCAAACATGGTCATTGGCATGAATACCCCCCTCACAAATATCCCAATTATTGATAGACCATAAACAAAGAGTCAGCCCTCATAACAGCCCTCACCAGACACTGGGTGTCCAGGTTTCTGTCCTTAGAAGCTTTAAGATCTTCCATGTGAATTATTTAGCGCCAACAAAGATGCTTTGAATATCCAGAAGTATCTTGTCAGTTACAATGTGCTCCCACTGTAAACATTTACTTCAATGGAACCATTTGTTGGCACAAAAATTTTGAAGTGAACTATGAAATTGAAACTATTGAAATTATGTTCCATCTCCTGCTGTTACCTTTGTTCTGAAGGGTATAGAAACTTTGAGTTTGGAGAGATTCTACTGAGGGTGTCTCCAAGAGAATTCCTGCTTGTCATAATGAATAAAGACCTTTTACCTCTACCAGTTCCAGTCTCTGTGTGACTTATTCACAGTCACAACAGATGGATTGGATTCATATGAAATACTACTGAGTTCATGAGCAACACTAACCTTAGAAAAGGTCTCATATGAGGATATTACAAACACCTTTAAGGGACATTTTAACCCAGAGCAGTGAGTTTGCTGTCAGGCTAAAGATGTTAGGTGGTATAGAAGCACATCAGTTTGCACTAAAGCCGCACAGCTCTGGGGACCTGGTTTGATCCCACCTGGGGTACTGTCTGTGTGAAGTTTGCATGTTCTCTTCATGACCATGTTGACTTTCACCAGATGCTAAGGTTTCCTCCCACATCCCAGAGATGTGCTGGTAGGTTAATAGGTTACTATAGATTACCCCTTACTGGAAGTAAGTAGAAAAAGCATCAAAGGAGATTTGCAGGGCATGTGAGGGAGAATAAGTTGCAGGCTAGAGGGAAATAAGGAGAAGGGAAATGGGTCTATTGGATTGCATTGCTGGGAGCTAACATGGTTGATGGGCTGAATGGCTTTCCTCCATGTCAAATTACTACGGGAAAAGTTCAACTTCCTGGTTTTTTTGGATCACTGTGGATGCATTTAGCATACTGCTGCAAACAAGAGAATTCAGGCCCAACTGCTTAATATGCTGGATCTGATGTTCAAGGGAGCATGCAGAATACCCAATAACATGGAAGTGACATTGAAATACATGAAACTCTTTCCCTCAGGACATGGTTCTGAGGTGCAGACAAGCAGTAAGTATACAAAATGCCAGTGGCTGTGTCCCCTTCCTCTTTGTGAATGAGTCAATTGAACAGTTCAAGGGGTTTTGTCAGTAAACCAGTAGATCACATGAGCGCAAAAGGCAGGAATGTATCAAATCATAAGGGCATAAATGTCAGAACGGGCCTTGCCACGGATGTTATTAAAGTTACTTATTCTAAGAATGCCTTTCAAAAAGGCTTGGTGTTTTAATTACCACAACATAGGGCATTTTGTGCAGGGGTGCAGGTCCCTGAAGAAGGCAATCACATGCAAAGATGGTGGCCCCTGTTACTCTCAGATATAAGGAAGCAAAGTCTCATTGAGGAACCACCCATGTGCTAGAAATAGAGAGTGGAAAGGTGGAGATGGGTTGAGTCGAGTGCTCTCAGCCCACATCCTGCAATGTGAGTCAGGATGGCTGAAGACTGTTGGTGCGAGGGAATGATCTCAGGAGAAAGCTAAGATGCATCATCCACTCAGCAGTTCTGCCTCATGATGGTTGTAAATGCTTCAACCTTAGCTTCACCACCCACATGCAGATT
This sequence comes from Pristis pectinata, assembly GCF_009764475.1. Taxonomy (NCBI): domain Eukaryota; kingdom Metazoa; phylum Chordata; class Chondrichthyes; order Rhinopristiformes; family Pristidae; genus Pristis; species Pristis pectinata. The sequence continues at coordinate 72,315,589 of NC_067415.1, forward strand.
CTGACTTCACCAATGTTCGGAACACTCCTCCCAATAGCATCCCAACAAAGGGATGTGATTGGACTGCAGAGCTTTGGTCTGATCCATTGCTTGTGGTGTTGCCTCTTGGCCTGCATGTCATCCCAATAATGTTGGCGTATGATGCATAAACTTGCCTTGCAGTCCTTTGATCTTTGAAGCCTGTGGAATATTCTCCTTAATTTAATTTAATAATTGGGGTGGCTGTCAAGAAACAATTTGCTTAAGTGGGGAAATCAAAGACATGGGACACAATCTGAAATTTACAGCTTTTATTTAGAGATTGGTTCTTGGGATGTGGGGTGGGTCAAATGGGGATAAATTGAGCAGACTGGACTTTCTCTCTCTAGAGTTCAGAAGAATGAGAAGTGATCTCATTGAAAAAAGTGATCTCATACAAAATTCTTATGGGCTTGACTGGATGGATGGAGAATTGATATTTTACCTGGCTGGATCACCTAATTCCAGAGGTAGGTTACTCTGGGCAAACATTAGAAGAAATTTCTTCATCCATAATGCAGCGCATCTATGGAATTCATTCACAAAAAGGGTTGTGGAGGCTTGGTACTGAGAAGGATTAGGAGGATCAAGGAGTGAGTCCAGGAATGTGAAAAGATCAATGGTAGAGCAAGTGTGAGGGGCTAAATGTACTACACCATCTTCTACTTCTTGTGGTTCTTATGTGGAATAGAGTTTACTGACCTAGAATGGAGGTTAATGATACTTCATTAACAGCAACCTTGTCAATTGAAAGCACTACGATCAGTTTGCCTATTGTTACTGCAGCAAGTCAGTCTATTATAGGCCTGGATGTATATCAGAAATATCTCAAATAGATTGATCATGGAGAATAAGAAACCAAATGGCTACTGTTCCACTCCCTGAGAAGGTAAGAGAAGGTATAACAGCAGATAAAGTACAATGATGTTTGGCAACTCTCTCCATGAAAGTAGGTTGATCGAGGCAATGCCACAGATCTATCAAAGATAGAGTTTAATAACAGCTCATCTGAACAAGAATGTAAAGCCTGGATGATTGCGATGTTTTCCCTAGACAGAGTAATTTGAACCAGAAATGCAAAGGTTGTGTGAGAAAGACATTGCCAAAAGATGGAATAATAATGAGCTTAGGCCATTGGTGAGATTCCATGAAAGCAAAGGGAGAATAATTGTCATGCCAATTGGTAACATCAATGAAGAGTACACTTGCTAAGGATATTAATGGGACATTTGGAGCATTTATCATATGAGGTGCCCTGGAACAGTTTGAGTTCAAGATGTGGTGGAGTCAGTGAACTTGCTTTTACTTACCAATACAAATATGTGCAGTCCATGGCAGCAAGCAGTTGGGAACAGGAGAATGATTTTTTTAGACAATACAAGATAGCCAATGCACTGGGTGTTAGGACTTTGACTGTACCATTGCAGGAATTTATTTATAAGATGAAATATGAGAAGCTCAGCACAGGCTGTTGTCAAAAGGCTGTTTTAATCACGTCAGATGATAGGGCTGTAATGGCTGAGATGATGTAGGTCTTGAGAGAGTGGTGTGTCCAAGACCTTTGCTGTTGAAGGAGTTAATAAATGGGCTGAATCAAGCTCAGACTTGAATGACCTGAGGAACGATTGTGTTGTGACATGGAAGTGATTTAAAAATTCCAAAAAATCCCATTGCTCATGTTACCTTTGACCTGCAGTTAGAGGCATAGAGAGAAACAGCATGGAAATAGGCCCCTCAGCTCATCAAGTCCGCCCCAACCATCAACCACCTATTTATACTAATCCTACATCAATCCATTTTTAATTCTCCCCACATTCTCATCCACTCCCCTCAGATTCTACCACTCACCTACACACTAGGGGCAACTTACAGCGGCCAATTAACCTACCAACCTATACATCTATGAGATGTGGGAGGAAACCGGAGAACACGGAGGACAATGACAAGGAGAATGTGCAAACTGCACACAGACAGCACCCAAGGTCTGGATTGAAGCTGGAACTCTGGTGCCGTGAGGCAGCAGTGCCATGAGCTGCACCACTAGGCTGCCATGCTTTCCAACCCTGAATTCTCCCACTTCCATTTTAATCACTTCAGCATTTCCTTTAGCACTACAGTTTACACTACTATACTTCGCACTATTCTGTTGCTTTTGTGCTCATCGTTGTATTTATTGTTGTATTTATTATTACAATGTATACTGTTTACTCTGTGGGCTTCATGTGAGCAAGGAATTTCATTGCACCGTGGTGCATATGACAATGAACTAATCTGAACCCAAATCTGATGTTGATTCAGTACAGTGCAGCCAAAGTGTGCCAAGAGAGATCGGAAACTATAATAACCCGAAGTTTGAACATTGGAAACAATCCAACAACGAAGATCAGAGACAATGACTTTCAAAATTCAAAGCAGACAGCAGAGAAGAGGAAATGTCCAGTGTCTATGGGAAGTGGAAGTCAAGCTGTGAGAGATAGGAAGTCTTAAAAAAAAGTCAAATTAGGATGGACCAGTGGTGCAGCAGCAGTTAGTGCTGCTGCCTCATAGACCTTGGTTCCCATGTTCGATTCAAACCTTGAGTGCTACCTGTGCAGAGTTTGCACCTGCTCCCCGTGATCACATAGATCCACCTTCCTCCCTCCCCCCAACCCCGCACCCCCACCCCCCGCTCCAGTTTCCGCCCACACCTCAAAGGTGTGCTGGGTTGGCAGGTTAATTGGCTGCTGTAAATTACATCTAAGGTAGGTTGTGGTTGGAGAATCAGGGGAGTTGATGGGAAGGTGAGCGAAAATAGATTACAGGGAACGTGTAGGATTGTGATGGACTGGTGTGTTCTGAAAACTAGAATAGGCTCAATATGCTCAATGACCTCCCTGTCTATCATAAGGAAATTTGAGAAATATTATGAGAAAATGTTATTATTTGAATTAATGGTATTTGGGAATGTACTGGAAACAGTGTTTAGCTGTAATTAATGTAGTAGTTAAAGGGTGTATTGGTCTGTGTTAAGCTTGGGGTTCACAATCAATGATTAGAAATGTATATAACACAATGTTATATGATTATGTGCAGTCAGGCTAGCAGGACGTGTGATTAGTCATATATGGAGCCAAATTGAGATGTGATTTAAGATCTTTTTCAGTACTTGGTTTAGATACTGTAGAGGTTTAAATTTAGCTTATTGGGTAGAGTATGTAATCAAGACAGCAAAGAATGGATAGGTATATGTTTAGTTAAATTTACATCCTTGTAAACAGTTAATTGTATAATTTTACACATGCAAATAACTAACTATTGATAAAATTTACTTGATCTATATAGTCAGTGGTCTGGTATGGGTTTGTTATTCTTTTAGGGGGAAGCATTTTTATATATAAGAATGTGTGTACCTTTAAGAACTGTCTGAAATGTGGTATAACCTTTGATATACCATTGTAGCAGCCACTGCTCTTCACTGAGTGTTGATTGCTTTCAGTGTTGTGTGTTTGTTCAGTACCTTTATCCTTACTATTTGCCTACTGGATTAGAATACAATACAGCCTATGAACAGGACAGGGAAGAAGATAGAACTGATAGACCAGATAGAGCTGGTCCAAAGGGCTAAAGACCTGTATGGACTCCTTTTCTTATGTCCTTAAGAAACAGAATCATGGCTTTGGAATGATACAAAGGAGGATAACTTAGCTATACTAGAATAAGGCAACTGAGCCACTATTGAGATGAAGGGACACCAATAAAGGAGATAAAACTTCGATAGAAAATATAGCAATGAGTTGAAGTTTCCAATCAGCACAGATATGAAGCTCTAAGAATTTCTTGATGACACAACCGGAAAATCTATTTGAGGAATAGCCTTGAACTTTTAACAGAAATGGTGAACAGACAATTTAGTTTCTAATATTTCACAAAAGCAGTGGTGATGTGTGGAATGCAGCAAACTGTCTATGGAGCGAGTGGAGGTGGGTGGGGTAAACAAACTGAAGAGGAGAGATTTTTGTGAACAAGTCAATTAAGAGGAATAAAATAGAATGGTCTTTTTAGAACTCTGTAACCTAACAGATGCAGCACAATATATTTTCTATTCTGATGCATTTCTGTGTACTAAGATACAGATCAATATAACAAAAAGAAACAAATCTTCCATAAACGTTTCTGTAAATGTGCATTTTGCTGTGAAAATGGAGCATTAATGAACACATTATGATCATTAACAAAAGTTGCATTATTTCTTTATTTCTGTCATAAAATTTTTAACAGATCTTATTTGTTTTTTTTTATTTCTGATGCTTGCATAGAATAATTGTTCAGGAGTTTCAATGACTGAAAGGTGATGTCATTGAAATTCTGAGCTGGCTGATGGCAGGCTTTTTCCATTTCCTAGAGAGCCTCGTCTTGGGATAAGGGAGTCCTCTTATTAAGATTAAGATGAGTAAAAAACATGTCTTTTGTGTGGAGGGATGTAATTCATTGGAAGTCACTACCTTGGCCTGTGGATGCTCAGCTGTTAAGCATGTTCAGGGCTGAGATACACAGATGCTATGGGAATCAAAGGATATAGGGATCAGGTTCAAAACAGGCTTGGAGCACAGGACCAGGCATGATCTGATTGTATGGAGGAGCAGGTTCGAAGCACTGTTTCTATTTTGTAAGTTGCCATACAAAAATATGGCTGAGAGTTTTTGCTTTTGGCACTAATTTCACTCAAAATTGTGAAAGCTTGAATAAATGTATTTTTTTTAAATCCAAGATTCTGTTCAAATTCATTTGCATATCACTAATTGTAAAATATTCCATACACCTACACAATATGCCATTGTTATACAATGCTAGTTTTAAAAATAACAATGTATTAATCAAATTTAAAAATAATTGATGAACTACTTAGAAGTGGTAATGGTACAATTTCTTTTAGTTGAAAATGCATCTTATCACAAATGCAAGGATTTTAATGTCACTGTCTTTTCCTTCATCTGCAAGTAGTATAGCTTTAATTAACTTAAAACTATGCAGAATCATATACTAATTGCATTGATGTAGACAGTTATTAAAGAGTTATTAATAAAAATTTAGAAATTCAGAAAGGCTTTTAAAACTTGCTTAAACCAGAATTCTATTATTCAACTCTCCTTGAAAACTCAGAAATCGTACAATTAGTGGACAGTCAACAAGTGGATTCATTCATTCTAAAGCTGTGTCCACTTTCAAGGGAGTGGCCAACTTCCAGCATGATTTTACATGAACAAGTACTAAAGATTGCAGAAATCTGATTTACACTGAACTTACTTTGTACTGGAAATTCGTCCGTCTTTTGTACTGAATTGTTCAATTTCAGATTCACAGCTGAACAGAAACCTTTCTGTTGGTCTTTAAAACATTTTACCTATACTTTAGTAGGTCTCTGCTCTTAGACAGAAATCTAAATGCTGGCTTTCAAGATTCCAAAAATTGCATTTTATTTCATTAAATATAAATGATCTAACTCTTCACCAACTCATCATTATGAAGGTTACTCTCTAACAACTTCATTATTTCCAACTCATTCTCCTTGTAGTTAGAGCACCTTTCCCAATGAAATTGTTAGTGTCAGCCTTGGAGGCTTTCCCAAAACTACTGTAAGTGCCTTTCCACCAAGAAGCAGTCATGCTCAATTCAAACTAAGAGGGTTTCTTACTGCTTCACATAATTATTACTGTCTCCATCCATCCTGAGGCACTCTCAAATTACCTGTCCAAATGCAAACACCAGTAAAACCAACACATGGGATGTTAGGTTAAATCCAACAGCATAGCTTCAATACTGTTGCAATTAAGCTTTTGTTTAGGACCTATCAGTTCAAGTGGAAGCAATTTGACTATTATCAACCTTACAAATACTGATCTGTGTGCAGGATGTTGTAAAATAAAGTGAAACACAAGATTAGCTGCCATTGGTGAAATAAATCATCAGCTCTGAAATTAGTTATAAACCATGGAAGTTGTTAATTCAAGTAGACTGCTTCAAGAGCCAATTCAATAAGCTTTTTACATCAGGCATTATGACATTCACAGCAAACTGCATTTTGATAATGAGTGCTATATTTAAAAATAGGCTTGTTTTAACCACAATAGAACTAAAACGCTTTAAAATGCAGTCTTGATTCACTTTTTTTTGTTTACTTTGTGTTAAATACGTAAAATATAAAGAGCTGAGTAATGCAGTGGTGACAGCTTCCTTCCAGTATGAATTGCTGTTGTGCAGACTGCATGTGCTGTATCAGCCTCTACCCTCTCATTATTAACTTTCCTTGTTTGTCATCAATCTTCATTTGGTTCAGGTTGCCTTTGCAGTTGCTGCAGCAGGATGGCGTAGGCTGTTCATGGCATCTCTATGCCTTTTATAAAATAATCTTCCCCTACAGTTCCTGTTATAGATCAGAAATTCTCCACATCTATGAAAAATGCTGCTTGCTTCCTAATGAGCCTTAAATGCAAGCTTAGAAGCACAGAATATCTTTTTTGCTAAATTGAGTAGGACTTCAAAGCTATAAATAATCCAGCAAGGCAATATTTTCTTAGATACATCAATATATTGATCACATGCTAAAGAACCTTAAGTAAATTAAATAACCTTAAGAACCTTAAATAACACAACAGGATTAATGCTTATATTTTTACTTTCTCTTTGTAACTTTTCATTATTTAGTGTCAATCAAACTTTCACTTCATTAGAAACTCGGTGGAGTCTTTCAGAAACGCGTTATTTCATTAAAAAAAATAGTAATTTGCTATGATTTTGACAGGTTATTTTCTCTGCGGAAGGAACAGATTGAGGAACGCGAATGCTTCCTGGTTTTCAGTTTATACTCTGCACAGTTCGGATTAAATATCATTTGCATGCATTCATTTCCAGAAAAATAATAACCCATTTTTCGAACTGCACATCGTCAATACTATTCCCTTAAAAGGCTCTTGCAAAGCGCAGTTTGATAAAGTAACGTTCTCATTTCCACAGCAGTTATCTCGCCCTTCTGAGATCCCAATCCCACTGTATGTTCACGTCCAGGATGCAAGTAAATCATCGGTAATCACGTTAATTACAAATTTCCTGCAGGTTGTAAACACCAAAATAGTGGGACTCCCGGCCAAATTTGGCCTCACACCGGAGATGACAGCAATAAACAGATTCTGATGTAACTCGGGAACAGGAGTTATTTTTTTTCCTTCCCCGTCTATGGCATTACACTGCACATTGTATCGGAATGTGAAGCCTTCAGAAGTCTGTGTACACCGTCTTTATAACAACGTTGCAATAGTTGCTTCAGTAATTCTTTTTGCTGCCATTTTCGGAATCTTTGGCCGCAACGAACTGCGGCAGCTGCTCTCCCTTCGACCAAATTGAGTTAAATCATTTGATTTGGCCGTACAATGTGTAATTGAGGTTGTAAAAGAAAGCACGGCTAAAGGGGGCAAACCCTTCCAATATTATGCAAGAACCAACCACCCCCCACCCCAACAAAAAGAATCAAAATGAACAGACAGCTGACTGGTAACGAGAGCGACCTTCTTTGAGTCCATTAAAAACAACTAGAGCTTTTGTTCGTCGGGCATTGCACGCGAACGCTGCTGTTTCCCGTCGCGTTTAACTATTACATTGCGATTTTATTTCCTCAAAGATTGCACTTGCCAATTAAGCATTTATTCCCAATCACGAAACAAGCATCTGCGAAAATAACCAAAATCTGCAGAGTGAAGTTAGCTGAATCGCCATCCGGTTCCCCCACTTAAACAGGAAAGTTGCTCAAAAAGCGTCATTCCTTTTTCAAAAAAAAATACGTGGAGAGAGGCGTCCAGTTTAAATATGGATTGACATACGCCTGGGTGTCGTACGTAAGGAAATAGAGAACTGCGTGTATGCATCCAACCCAATGTACATACGCACATAACATAGCCACACAATCATACGTGCTAAGACCTATGTTAACAGGCTCTGTGTTAACACACTCGCTTCTGATCCAGCCCTCTGCTGAAGTGTCCGAGAGAGGCACTGCACAGAGAGAAGAGGTACAATATCCGAGGAGTTCACTGAAATAAACAGGAATAGCAAGCGATATAGTTACCCCTTGGTAAAATTCAGGTGACGCGCTGCCTCTAGAATTGAATCCAGGCTGTGGGTTAAAGAATACGTCAAAATCTACTTTGCCAACAGAGAGGTCGGAAAGAAGAGGTGGAGGGGGGGGGGGTGGAAATATTTCTGTTCCGAGGAATTCTGTTTAGGCTAAACGGAATCGACAGCTTTTACGCCAACATTTGGCTGCTGGTGTGAATTGATTTTTCTACCACCGATCGCCTGATCAGACGCTTTTTTTTAGCCACCACGGCTCAGCAGAGGGTGTTAGCTCTTTCACCGGGCACCAAACTGGAAAGGATCACAGTCGCTTAGCACATCCCCGATGTAGAGAGAGAGAGAGAGAAAGGCGGCAAAGAGGTGGCGGAATATGCAGAGATTGCAGAATTTCTCTCTCTCCGGCACCTTGTGCTTCACCCGGCGGATGGTATCAGAATCCAAATGCAACTGAGTGAATCTGGATTATATATCTATCGCCTGCGGGAAACGGCGGCAACGAAACCGGGGAACAGTGTAATGGATTGCAAAGCCTGATTATGCACTTGCTTATTGTTTGCAGTTTTTCTAATGCCTCTCTGTTTAGACAAGTACCAGGGCTGTGCATAGTCTTGCGTTCCTGCTTGGGGTACGTATCCACACTCCGCTATCCGGATTGACAAACAACTCCTATACTTTCCGGGCTCGGATCCTCTTTGTTTAATATTTATACATGTAATTTAAAACAAACAAACAACAACGCTGAAACTATTTGTTTTTTTTCATTTATGTGTGTTTTAAAAAATAATTCGGCTGAGGCAGTTCATGGCATGAGATGGGAGGCAGATGCTACTGTTTGAAAATGCTGCCGTGGTTTGTGTTGGTGCAAATCATTCTGGGGTTTGCTTGGGGCAATACGACTACGGACCTTTGCGAGAGGATGTGCTCTTGCATCGAGGTGGAGGGAGTCCTGCACATCGACTGCGAGAGAAGAGGCATCTCCGACCTGCAGCATTACAGCGCGCCTACCTCCCGCTTCTACCAACTCTTCCTGCATGGCAATTCTCTGTCCAAACTCTTCCCCAACGAGTTCGCCAACTTTTACAACGCGGTCACTCTGCACCTGGAGAACAACGGCCTGCACGACATCATCCCGGGAGCTTTCCTGGGGCTGCAACTGGTGAAGAGGCTTCACATCAATAACAATAAGATCAAAGGTTTCAGGAGGCACACCTTCCTGGGGCTGGATGATTTGGAGTACCTGCAGGCGGACTTCAACCTGCTGCGGGACATCGACCCCGGGGCTTTTAGGGACCTCAACGAGCTCGAGGTCCTGATTTTGAATGACAACCTCATCACCTCACTCCCGGCTGACCTGTTCCAAAATGTGCCCATCACACATCTGGATCTGCGGGGAAACAGGCTCAAGACGCTGCCCTACGAAGGGATTTTAGAACTCATCCCCGGGGTTGCTGAGATTCTGCTGGAGGACAACCCCTGGGACTGTACGTGCAGTCTCCTGCCCCTGAAAGGTGAGATGAAAGTCCACTTTGGGGATTGAAGCAAGGGGAGGTTTAAAATAAAAGGCTGATAAGAATTACTTATTGTGGTCGCTAGATGGCGGAGTTGGGTAAAGGGGCGCTTGAAATCAAAGCTGTTTCAATCGAACAGCAGCGGTCTGCCTGTGTTCATTGATGGCAGCTAGAGGGGGTACGTTAAGTTCTGACAGTCTGTGTGCCAAGTGTGAAGTAAATGTTCGCACCACAGAAGTGCCTGAATTGACCCACGCAGATCTTTCTCATAATGGCTTGAGAAGCAGGGAAGAGGTGAATTGAAGAGGAGACATCCAGCTGATAACATGTAGAAGTTTCAGCTGGGCGCTTTGAAAATGTACCCTGTTGCAAAGGTGCTCGCTAGCCCCATACAGCACACATTTTGGAGATTTTTTTTGAGATACGGCCTTTGAGTTATTTGCCCATTTTGCTGTAATATTCAATGTCTTCTAAGACTGCTTTTAGATCAGGATTGTTACTTCTGCTGTTTGACATCAAGTGTTGGTAAAATTGAGAGCCTGGGTAATGAAATTTACAGATACTGAATGCCTTCTATTTCATCACTATATTGTAACAGGATAAAATAATCCAAATTATAGCCAAAACTGTTTTATGTTAATACCTAGCACAGTGATTTTGATACTTTTTTTGTGATTATATATGTTAACAGTATGATGGTGACTAGCATTGGTTAACGTAGCAAACTATCAGGAACATCTCCAATTTACATTGTTTTTCCCTTCAAGAATGGCTAGAGCACATCTCACATTCGGCTTTGATTGGAAGAGTAGTTTGCGAGGCACCCCTGCGATTGCAAGGAAACGACCTGAATGAGACATCCGAGTTCGATCTCTGCCCCTCGCAGAATGAAAATGATTTAAGTCTTGCTGCTCCTCCTGCTCAGTGGCCTTCAGGGCTGCCTCCAACTCCTGCCATTCAGCATCCAAGGCCACCAACTTCGGCATCAGTGCATAAAGGAGTATCAAAGCCACGTGGAAACTGGCAACTGAGGACAAGACCTTCAGCCAATGCTGTTGGGCCCAATGGCAGTAGCAATCCCCTTTTATTAACTGGATGCCCAACAGCTTGTAGCTGTTCTATCACTAGCCCCGAATCAGGTTTTGAGGTTAACTGCAGGGGCAGCAAACTGGAGAGTGCAGCAGATCTCCAGCCCAAACCACTTAAAGCGCAGGAACTCTTCCTCAGACAGAACAATATAGGAATCATAAAGAAGACTCATTTCCTGGACTACAGCAGTTTGACTTTGTTGGATTTGGGAAATAATGCCATTAAGTTAATAGAAAACAACACTTTTTGTAATCTCACCAATTTGCGTTGGCTGTATCTGGATAATAATAACTTAGAAACTCTGAGCCCTGATATGTTTGCAGGGCTTCAAAATACAGAGTACCTAAACTTGGAGTTCAATTTAATTCAGTTAATCCTACCAGGCACATTTAATTGGATGCCAAATCTGAGAGAATTGTTTTTGCATAACAATTTATTGAAATCTTTGCCTGTAGATGTGTTTTCTTCCATCTCCCTCTCCAAGCTAAGTCTACATACCAATTATTTCATGTATCTCCCAGTTACTGGTGTTTTGGATCAATTAACTTCTGTTGTGCAAATTGACCTTCATGGAAATCCATGGGATTGTTCCTGTAACATCATCGCTTTCAAACAATGGGTTGAGAGGATGGGCACTGATGTCGTTGTAAGCGAATTAAAATGTGCATCTCCAGAAGAATTTTGGGACAGAGATTTTAAGTCGATAAGCAATGAACTGATGTGCCCGGAGTTATATGCAAAAATCCATCTAACGTTTTCCTCATCCAGTAACATTACCATATCAACAGAGACAGGGACTCATGTGAATCCATACTTGGAGACCAGCAGAGTTTCTATTTCAGTGCTGGTGCCAGGCCTTTTACTTGTCTTTGTTACATCTGCCTTTACAGTTGTGGGCATGCTGGTGTTTATCTTGAGAAATCGTAAGAGATCAAGAAAAAGGGATACCAACTCCTCTGCTTCAGAAATTAACTCCTTGCAAACAGTATGTGATTCTTACTGGCACAATGGGCCTTACCACGCAGAGGGACCTCATAGAGTATACGATTGTGTTGCACACACCCTTTCAGACTAGGCGTCATGAAATGAAATACTGAAAGTATAGAGTGTGATTTAAAGCAGCACATTTATCTGGAAGTGAGGTTCTGACATTGAAGATTACAGGCTCCTGATGTAAATAATGTTACCATAGGCTTCTGCTAAAAAAAATCTGCAACAGAATGTTGAACTCAGCTTTCTAATGAACAATAAATAGCAGACATATTACAAAAGTGCATATAACTTTTAGAACTAACCATTTTTCTCCTGCTGTGAAACATACGTGTATTTTGGAAGTAAGCACAGGAATAATGCTGTTGCTTTCCAGTGCTCTTTTCATGTTGATATTCCGATGTATATGACAAATTAAGCAGTTATGTAAAAAATTATAAAGAAAATTTGTTGTCATTTGGAGATATGGGAGAATTGTAAAGAGAATACACAGAATGGGGGGGAGGGAGCAGTAGATTACAGCAGTTAGCTTTCACAGTTGTAAAGTTGCACGAACGCATGAATGTATTGTACAGAACTGTCTAATTAGAAACAAGTGATGCATGTCATGCATGAACTCAACACCACGGGGATACACTACATAGCTGAAAGAAATAGCTATTACTATGCTCCATTCATGAGGACTAATTATATTCTATGAAGTCATGTATCCGGTATTGATCACAGTGACCTTCCCCTGTTTATTTTTGCGGTGATTATAATTGTGCAGTTTGTGCTATTATTGCTTAGATAAGGTGTAAGCTGCAAGTTCATCTTGTTTTAGGCCATATTTGTTCATGCATGATTAATAATTATTTAATTTATATTATGAATTTTTCCATGTTTTGGGTGTTATTTTATATTTGCTAATGCCTATTCCCATCTAAATTTTAGTGTAGTTACTATGTTTTGTACCGTGGTAATGAAATTCAAATGGCCAATGGAATATTCTTTTTTTTAAACTTGGGAATAAATATATAAAGTACACTTAAGCATGACCAATTAATGTCATTCTATTGCTCAGGCTGCTTCAGTGATACAATGTAAACTACTTTATTCAAGTCATCATTTTGTCACATAATAAAATGAAAAATGCTATGGAGGTGGCACTTAGAGGACACTTAATAGGATTATTTTAGAGTTTTATAATGGCAATTTTTTTCAACATTAAAATGACTGGTTTAATCTGAAGACTCATTTAGTTATTTAGTCCTCATCGAAGCATAATTCCCAGCTGCATGAAGAGCTTTGCTCACACTTATCCATGGTGTTAAATATTTATAAATCACCATCTCATTTGTTTTGCAGCTGTTTAAACTTTGGAAGACCCTGAAATATTCCAAAATGCTCTGAAGTGACCATGGTATTTTTCCGTGACAGCCACAATCAGTGATACCCATAGCTGACTGCTAGGCTTTACTTGGGTTCAGAAGTAATCATCATTTAGTTTTGAATTGATCTGTGAACTACAGTGTCACTTAAATGGTCAGCACATTGGACTGATAGTGCAAAGTGCTGGCAGCCTGGCAACGGATACTTTCCTAATGGAATCTATTGGCAGTAAATGGTTCCTCAGCTCATAAAATACCTTCTTTGTTCAAAAAAAAGAGTGTTGTTGCAATCCTCGGAATTTATAAACAAGCAGGCTTGAATCCTGTCCTATGTGAAGCAGGAGGTCGTTTGCTACATACAGGGTTGGTGTCGGGGGAGGGGGAGGAGGGAGAGTGTGTGGAGGAGGGTTGGTTTATGTGGAGGACTGGTGTATGTGGAGGAAGGGGTGATATTTGTGGAGAGTAGGTAATATGAGGGTGTATGTTCATGTGGAAGAGGGGTAGTGTATGTGGAGGAGGGTGGTTTCTGTAGGGATTGATGGGATTGTTCTAGGATGGTTTTATTTCCTGTGCTTTTGACAAGCCAGTTAAGCGTACATCTGACGACCTTCAATCAATAAAATGTAAAACAAGTAAAAAATGTTACTGATGCAGCATTATGGTTTCAAGTACTAATAACTGTACATACAGTGTGAAAATTAATGTGTAAAGGTTTAACAGATTTGTATAAAATTCCCTTCTCTGCTATTTTAATACCTATTGTAATGCTTTGATGTCACTGTCCAAGTACTCGATAAAGACATTTTATACAATCTTCTTAAGTATGTGTATGCTAATATTCATATTGTAATTAAGGCCCATTGTATTGTACAGATCTTTTAAGATTATTTCAAAGACAAAGAGGGATTTTTTTGCATTGCGGGAACTGAAAGGACCCTGAGATAATTTAAGATGTGTAGAAATTAATATTAATGCTAATAATAGGTTCTTTTCTAAAACTGAAGCTCTGTACCATGACATTCAAATAGAGGGAGTAGCAGGCTGTAGATGCGTACAAGACAGGGAAGCATTGGGAAATATCCTCAGCACAGAGCACATGACTGGAAAAAAAGAGATGATGATTGTTTTTTTTCTGAGTACTGTTTCATTATTTCCTTACTTTTGTGATCACAAAATGCACTGCAGTGTTTGCTTGTATCAATATTGCTTCCATAGCAAAAACTACATAAAGGAATGCAGTGCGTTTATATATAAAGGAGGAGGAGATAGCAGAAGGAGAGGAGGTTAGTGGAAGTGGTTGGAAAATGGAGGAGAGGGTAGTCTGTGTGGAAAAATGAATGATACATAATACCATCGGCTTGCAAAGGTAGAATGAGGGGAAATGTAAGTGCCAAGAAGGAAGGATTTAGTTTCTTCCACTGTGTCTTTGGAACCAGCCCCAGAATTATTTTAAATTTTTTTTATTTTGCGATTTTGAATTCGGGTATGGTGCTGTGTTCCAATCATCCTGCAGCGTTGCTTTAATGAAAAAATAACAATCCTGAAATTTTCAAAGATCAGCTGACTTTTCTTTATGTCTTCTGCTGGACAGTGATCTGTGACTATATGTTTTCCTCGAGGGTCATGGAAGCTTGGCAGATTTTCAAAGCTCTTGATGAAGGTCTAGTCTCATTACACTAGAATACAGCATTTAGAGAAAAGTAGAATTTTTTCAAATAATTGGGTGCCTTTGCTAATTAGACATTTCATTACCAATTAGAAAATTAGTGATGTTCTGATTTTCCTAATGAAGTGGGGATAGTCTTGACTGTTAGGGTATCATCGTTTACAGAACACACTGGTAGCAAAAGTCTATTAATTGGGACACCATGGTGAAAATTAAATCATCCTATTTATCAAATTGTTTCCATTGAGTAAAAATCAATCAGTCCCACTTTAATGCACTGGGAATCCATTGGTGCTTGAGAAATGGCCCCATTTAGCACATCTGTGAAGAAAAGAGCCAAATTAATATATCAGATGGACTCTTTGTCAGATCAGGAAGATAAAATAAATTAACAGAATTTAAAATTTAGGATAATAAAAGGATACTAAAGGGGGGAAACTGAAACAGATTGAGGTGAAGAAAAATAATGACTGATCAAATACTAATGTCTAAACTGAAGGTGATCAACCGTTTGGTAACATCAGAATATTATCAATGGGGGACATAATGAGAAAAAATAAAAGCTATTTAAATCATGGAAAGTACATGTGAATAGCTGGCATAATTATTGTTTACAGACTTATCTACATATTTTTACCTTGGAGAATATTTTGTGAAGTAACGGAAAGATCATCACAAAGAATTAATAATTTGACAGGCTCAGTCTGCATATTGCTTCCATGGCTAAAAATCCTTATATCAGCTAGAGAGTCAGCTTTATGGCGTTTAAAGATTTTGTGAACTTCCATTATCTATATGAGGGGACAAGCATGTTCAATTGATGCGTCAGTCCAGGATTATGAGCCCTACTTGAATTACGCCTTTCAGTTACTTAGATAGGTATTTCAGGCAACCATCTGAGAATAAATATGGCCCAAGGTAATTGGATACTCAATTGAACATAGTGCCGCTCCATCCCTCTCCCACATTACCATCGTTGGGAAGTTTACGGAGCAGAATAATATTGTCTATGGATATAGGCCCAGAAATGTCACATTAGAGATTGGACATGGGATATGTGTGGACTTTGTGATATGTTATTTGTCAGAGGATGTATCTAGATATTTCCATCAAGAGATTCAATGTGTTGGGTAGAGGAAATCATACTGTCCACTGTATTTGGCTTATGGAAAGAATGGGTTTAATAGGCTGAATAATTTTAATACATGTTTAATGAACAAATATAAAAACAAAAAACTACAAATGTTGGGAAGTGTATTAATTTCTTGGGTATATTTTTAGTTGTTCTCAGTGCATCTTAGAATCAATGGACACAAGGGTGTGATATTGCTGAATGATCTTTGGATGCTGTTGTTTGTTTCTTCAATATTGGAATTGTTATTTAATTCTTGATTATTTTCTCCTCAGTTTACATGTTATTCTTGCATTTTATGCAAATATATGTTTGCACTGAACAAGTGCCGGTTATGTAAAAAGATGTTCATGTTTCTATTGTTCTTGAGTTTTCAATCCAATACTGAGACTTAATATGCTGCTTGTCTGGTTTTAATTTTCTTGTCTTCCTAATTCATGGATTATTGATGATATAATATTCATCTCATCAGAAGGCCACTTTTCCTTTGTGAATCATGATAGTGAGTTAGGGCAGGCTACTCTGACATGGAGCAATCATCATACTGAGCTTAATATTGATCTTGCCCAACATCCAGATACATTTCCTTTTCAGTAAAGGCACGCCTCAGCACAAGGGATCTAGTGTGTCTGTACAATGTTCTGGTTAGGTTTAAGCAAATTCACTTTTGGACTTGGAACAGTTATATACTCCATGGGGCTCAGTGCCAGCAGTGTGTACACCCAGAAAAAAATAATGCAATCAGAGTAAATTGCTTTTGAAAACAAGAGGACAGGAAAATTGGTGTGGGATAGGTCACCTGGCTCCTCAAGCTTGCTTCACTATTCGATATGATCATGGCTGATCTGCCCCAGGCCTCAATTCCAATTCTGTGGCAATTCCCCATCGCCCTCAATCCTCCGATCTTTCAAAACAATTATCCACCTCCTCTGTAAATACTTCCAGTGACCAAGTTCCTATAACCTTCCAGATGGAGAATTCACCACCTCTGGGAAAATAAATTCCTATGCCTCTCACTAAATTCTAAATGACCTTATCTTGCAACTATGTGCCCTAGTTTAAGACTCCCCACCGGTAGAAACATCTCTGCATCTATCCTGTCATGCTTCCTTGTGATCTAATATTTTTCAGTAAAATCGCCCTTCATTCTTCTAAGTGCTAACAAATACAGACCCAACTTCTTTAGCTGCTTGTGATAGGTTTAGTACCTTTAACATGGTAAGAACATCATAAAGCACTTAACAAGGGGGAATATAATACCAAGTCACAAATAGGTATAGGGACTGGTGGCCAAAAAGTTTTGCTCAAGTTGTGGGGTTTTGGGAAGATTTACATTTGTTTTTTGGCAAGGCCAGCATTTAATGGCCATCCCTACCTGCTCTTGAGAAGATGGTGGTGAGCTACCTACTTGACCCATGGCAGTTTTAATGAAGGTGCTTCGGCACTTCCAGGGGTTAGATCCAGTGATGCTGAAGGAATGGCAAAGTATATCCAAGTCAGGATACTGTGGGACTTAGAGAGCCATAGAATTATAGAGCATGGAAGCAGGCCTATATCAGTTCACTGAGTCTGTACTGATCATCAAGCACCCATTTATACTAATATATTAATTTCATTTCATTCTCTCCACATTCACACAAGGTCCCACCCCCCCCCCCCCAAGAATCTACCATTTTGCTACATACTCAGGGAGATTTTACAGTAGCCAGGTAACCGAATTACTCGCATATCTTTGGCATGTGGAGGAAACTGGAGAAGCCAGAGGAAACTCACATGGTCAGAAAGAGAACGTGGAAACTCCACACAGACAACTCCAAAGGTCAGGATTGAACTTGGGTTGCCGGAGTTGTGAGACAGCAGCTCTATCAGCTGTGGCCAGTTTGGGGGGGCGGGGGTGGGATCCTCTAGGTGGTGATGTTCCCATGCACATGTAGCCCTTGTCCTTTTTGATGGTTGATGAGTGGTGTTTGGGAAGTCCTGCTGGCGTAGCCTAAGGCAAGTGATTGCATTACACGCTGCAGCCAACGTGTACCAATAATGAATGGAATTAATAGGTAGGGTTGGGTACGGGTGACCAATCAAGTGGGTTACTTTCTCCTGATTGGATTGGTGTATTGGATTGGATTGTTTTTTTTTGTCATGCATGCCAAGATACAGTGAAAAACTTATGTTTTCATGCCATTCAGGCAGATCATGCCATACATAAGTACATCAAGGTAGTAAAAACAGTATGCAGAATAAACTGTTGCAGTTACAAAGAAAAGTGCAGTGCAGGTGAACAAATAAAGTGCAAGGGCCATGACAAGGTAGACTGGAAGATCAAGAATTCATCTTTAGTGTCTGAGGGGTCCGTTCAAGAGTCTGGTAACAGTGGGATAGAAGCTATGCTGAAGTCTGGTGGTACATGCTTTCAAGCTTTTGTATTTTCTGCCCGACAGGAGAGGGGAGAAGAGAGGATGACTGGAGTGGGAGTGGTCCTTGGTTATGTTGATTATGTTTAGTGTAAAGCTTCTTGAATGATGTTTCAGATGCATTTGTTTGAGCAAATGGGAGTTTCCTGTGATTCTCCTGATTTGTACCTTGTAGATGGTGAAAATACTTGGGGGTATCTTGATGTGAGACATTCCCCACAGATTTACCTGGCCTCTGATCTGCTCTTGCAGCCATTGTATTTGTGACTGGTCCATTTGAGTTTCTAATTAGTGTTGTCCAGGGAATGTTAATTGTGGGGGACTCAGCAATGGTGATGCTACTAACTGTCAATTGTTAGACTCCACCTTGTTGGAGAACTAAAAAAGGAATGGGAGATTTACAGGGATGATTTCAGAATGGGGTCAAGGCAGCCAATGGCATTGTTGTTTCAATAGAAGTTTGGGATGTACAGGAAGCTAGAATTTGAAGAATACAGAGACTTTATGGTTAATAAGGATAGAGGAAGTTATAGAGATAAGGAGGAGGAAAGGTCATGAAGGGATATAAACACGTTCTGACAAAGACAAGTATTTTCAAGTTAATTGTTGCACAAAAAAGTGAAATAATCAAACACTCTCCTCTTTTGATCTCTCGTATCTGTGGAGGAATAATAGCTGTGATGAGCCAGTTACCCATCTGTACTTCTTCAAAAAAAAATGGAAGAAATGGATGGTTGTGTTACAATTGAAGACATTATATTAGAGTTTATGCAATTGTTACCCCACGTCCATTCGCATGAACAGGTGTAGGAATCCTTTCCCTATAGCCCAACTAGGGATCATCAGAGCAATTGCAGAATTACCATTACTTTACCCGGAACAGACAATAGTGAGCTTTGACTAACCAATCCTGTGGATCACCTTCCCTCTGCCTTACTCAGCCGAATGATGAACCAGGAACCAGAATTAACTGTAAACAGTCCCACGGCAATTGTTTTCTCTCTGTTTGGGTTCAGCAGTTTATAGGGGCAGGATGCTGGCCATTACGATGGTGAAATGGTTAACTCGAAAGATAATCTGTCATCGTATTGCTAAAATAATGAGAAAAAATAATCATAGTTGTTGGAGCTGACTTAAAGAAATAATTAGGTAAAAGGAGGACTTCAGCTTATTATTCAACAACTCTTTGTTCAAAACAAGGAACCTGTATTATTCATTCCACAGGGCAGGCACACAAATATACCTATTTGATCCAAATTTAAAATTCAATTTGGAGTTTGTAAATTTAAAGTTTTTATTCACTTTCCCCTACTTTAAATACACCATGATTTGTTTTTTAGAGAAACATTTGAGTTTGGATCTGGTGCTCTCCGAGGGATGCCATATTAAATTACATGGGAATTGGATCAATGTTGAATGTATAAATTATGAAAGTGAGAAACTTTCTCTCTGCCATGCAAAACATGATTATATTAGTCATGTTTAGTTTGCTTATCCCGATTCTACCAAGTTGGAAGGGGATGGAGATGGCACATGCGATGACCTCATTTTTCTCCGAAATACACCAAACTTCTGAAAATGTGAATGCCACCTCACGTCTGCCTTGAATTTGTTCACACTTAAATCAAGGTTGCTTTCTGGTGCTCACACACTCTTCTGGCAAATTAGTTTATATTTATCACATGTACTGAGGTACAGTGAAAATCTTTGTTTTGCATGCCATGCATACAGATCATTTAATTACAACAGTACATTGAGGTAGTACAAGGGAAAACAATAACATAATGCAGAATAAAGTGTTACAGTTACAGAGAAAATGCAGTGCAGTCAGACAATAAATTGCAAGGCCTTAACGAGATAGATGTGAGGTCAAAAGTCCATCTTATCATACAAGGGAACTGCTTAATAGTCTTATAACAGTGGGATAGAAGCTGTCCTTGAGCCTGGTGGTATGAATTAAATGGTTGCCAACAAAAGCTTGCTAGTTGAAACTCTATGTTTGTTTTGGAATCCAAGCTCCTGTTTTTACAATTACTTCACCAAACCAACATCAAACATGGAAACT
This sequence comes from Pristis pectinata, assembly GCF_009764475.1. NCBI lineage: Eukaryota > Metazoa > Chordata > Chondrichthyes > Rhinopristiformes > Pristidae > Pristis > Pristis pectinata. The sequence goes on from NC_067415.1 coordinate 72,335,941, forward strand.
GGGAATAAGTTAGGCCTACTTCCTGTGATGTCAAAAGGTGCAAAGATCAGTGGCTGCTCTTTGTAACCGTATTTGGTTGGTTGATTTGAATCTGAATGCTTTGTTTCTAGGCTAATTGGGACTTGTAGGTGCTGGAGTAATTTCTGAATGTACTTCAGTGCGTCAGAAGATTTTTGTTTTAATTGTTGGGCATCTGGTCAAATTCTGATTGATTACAATTGGAGCTTACAGCACCATTCTGGCTGGAGGAAGATGGTCAGAATCTAGAAGCACCTGTAGTTCCATAACAGGTCTGACACCATACAATTGGAACTTCTCAACGAGGATCCAAGCATAACCATAGAACCATAGAACAATACGGCACAATACAGGCCCTTCGGCCCACCATGTTGTGCTGCCCTTCAAACCACACCTAAGACTACCTAACCCCTTCCTCCCACATATCCCTCTATCTTAAATTCCTCCATATGCTTATCTAACAATCTCTTGAACTTGACCAACGTATCAGCCTCCATCACCACCCCAGGGAGCGCATTCCATGCACCAACCACTCTCTGGGTGAAAAACCTTCCTCTGACATCTCCCTTGAACTTCCCACCCATTACCTTAAAGCCATGTCCTCTTGTTTTGAGCATTGGTGCCCTGGGAAAGAGGCACTGGCTGTCCACTCTATCTATTCCTCTTAATAGCTTGTATACCTCTATCATGTCTCCCCTCATCCTCCTTCTCTCCAATGAGTAAAGCCCTAGCTCCTTTAGTCTCTCCTCATAATCCATACTCTCTAATCCAGGCAGCATCCTGGTAAATCTCCTCTGCACCCTTTCTAATGCTTCCACATCCTTCCTATAATGAGGCGACCAGAACTGGACACAGTACTCTAAGTCTGGCCTAACCAGAGTTTTGTAAAGCTGCATCATTACTTCGCAGCTCTTAAACTCGATCCCACGACTTATGAAAGCTAACATCCCATAAGCTTTCTTAACTACCCTATCCACCTGTGAGGTGACTTTCAGCGATCTGTGAATATGAACCCCCAGATCCCTCTGCTCCTCTACACTGCCCAGAATCCTGCCATTTACCTTATATTCCACCTTGGAGTTTGTCCTTCCAAAGTGTACCACCTCACACTTCTCTGGATTGAACTCCATCTGCCACTTGTCAGCCCAGTTCTGCATCCTATCAATATCCCTCTGTAAGCATCAACAGCCCTCCACACTATCCACAACACCACCAATCTTTGTGTCATCTGCAAACTTGCTAACTCACTCTTCCACCCCCTCATCTAAGTCATTAGTAAATATCACAATAAGTAGAGGTCCCAGGACCGATCCCTGTGGGACTCCACTAGTCACGGCCCTCCAATCCGAATGCATTCCCTCCACCACAGCCCTCTGCTTTCTACAGGCAAGCCAATCCTGAAACCACACTGCCAAGCCTCCCTGGATCCCTTGGCCTCTGACCTTCTGAAGAAGCCAACCATGCGGAACCTTATCAAATGCCTTACTAAAATCCATGTAGACCACATCCACTGCACTACCCTCATCAATCTTCCTGGTCACCTCCTCAAAGAACCCTATCAGGCTTGTGAGGCAAGGTCTTCCCTTCACAAAGCCATGCTGGCTGGCCCTAATCAGTCCATGATTCTCTAAATGCTCACAGATCCTATCTCTTAGAATCCTTTCTAACAGCTAACCCACCACAGACGTAAGACTCACTGGTCTGTAATTCCCTGGACTATCCCTACTACCTTTTTTGAATAAGGGGACAACATTCGCCACCCTCCAGCCCTCCGGTACCATCCCCATGGACAATGAGGACTCAAAGATCCTAATCAACGGTTCAGCAATCTCCTCCCTCACCTCACAAAGCAGCCTGGGGAATATTCCGTCAGGCCCCAGGGACTTATCTGTCCTAATATTTTCTAACAACTCCAACAGATCCTCTCTCTTGATATCTACGTGCCGTAGAACATTACCCTTACCAACACTGTCCTCAGCATCAACAAGACCCCTCTCCTTGGTGAATACTGAAGAGAAGTATTCATTGAGAACCTCACCCACCTCCACAGCTTCCAGGCACATCCTCCCACCTTTGTCTTTAATTGGACCTACCTTTACTCTAGCCATCCTTCTGCTCTTCACGTACGAGAAAAAAGCCGTGGGATTCTCCTTAACCCTACTTGGGATAAAGTATTGAAATGGCAATGTTCCAGCTCTCAGATCATCCAAAGGCTCTTTCCAATCAACAAAGTGTTTTCAAACTGTAGACCATGTAGCATTCAAACTGGAAGCTGCAAGAAAAACATTGCACGATGACCATGTGATCTGCTTTAGTGATGTTGGTTGGTGTACAAATATAATCCATGAAAACAAAATGAGTTCCACCATGCTTTTTCAAATAGGACGTGGGATCTTTCATGTCCACTTGTGAAGGCAGACAGGAGCTTGATTTATCATGGCTGGAAGAGATTATTCTAATTTATCAAGGAGGCTGCTATGGGGTATTGACACGTTGCTCAAAATTATATAAATTCCTACCTTTTAACTGTGGTCCAGAACTTCTACACTTGAAGGTAATTCTGGACTTCAGCAGGTAATCATTTGGAGCAGCACAGTGGTGCAGCTAGTAAAGTTGCTGTCTCTCAGCACCAGAGATGTGAGTTTGATCCTGACCTTGGGTGCTGTCTGTGTGGAGTTTGCCCATACTCCCTGTGTCCACATGGGTTTCCCCAGATGCTCCAGCTTCCTCCCACATTCCAAAGATGTGCAGATTGGTCGGTTAATTGGCCACTGTAAATTGCCCCTAGTGTGCAGATGAGTGGTCAAATCTGGGTCACAGTTGAAGGAAATGTGGAGAGAATAAAAAATAGGATTAACATAGGATTAGTGTGGTTGATGGTCAATACTATATTAACACATTATCATTATCTATCCTTTGTGTTATTGCTTCAAACAATTCATCAAGGATGATCTATACTGATTGTTATTTTGTTCAGTTTCTGGATGATTTCTACAGCATCTTCTAGGAAATATTCCATTAAATGTGGACCGTACAGTCACTGTCTCACGATGCCAGAGACCCAGCAATCTTGTTCTCAGGTGCTGTCGGTGTGGAGTTTGCACATTTTCCCGTGACTGTGTGGTTTCCTCCCATGTTCAGGCTTGGTAGGTTAATTGGCCACTAAGTTAGTCTGAATGTGTAGGTGAACAATACAATCTGAGGGAAGCTAATGAGAATGTGGAGGGAATAAAAAAATGAGATTAATGTAAGATTAGTGTAAATAGGTTCGATGGTGAGCACTGACTCGGACTAAAGGTCTGCTTCTATGCTGTATCTCTCTGACTCTCCCATCACTGAGCTAATTGGTCCATAATTCCCATAATGTGTTCTATCTCCCTGTTCAAATATAGGGCTGAACTTCTGGTGAGGTCCTCCTCATGGGTCAGCTTATTCCTGACATCTGCACCAGTGCCTTAAAACACAGAATTCAGAGATGAATTGGAGGTCAGATACCATTGCAACAGACTTTCTGCTCCACTTCTGGACTCACCACTAAGTCCAGAAATGGAACACTGATGAAGCTTAAGGGTCAGAAGCATCCATACTCTCAGCTTTATGGCAGCCAACACTGGTGTAAGTAATACAATGCCACCTATGATTCTATAACTCTATTAAAATCAGAGCATCAACCTTGAGTAAAAAGGTCAATCCAAGTACCTAGTTCATTTAATTTTCTTTATTTTATTCCAAAAGTTTCTAATTACTTTTTAGTAACTTAAAAGATTTTTCAGCATTTGCTAATCAATTGAAACTATTTGAACTTTGATTTAAATGTCTCCAATTTCAGAAATATTTATAGTGAGTTCCAAGAACCTTAACAGTAAAGAGCTGTGAAAAGTCCATCTGAATGTTCTGGGGCTGTGGTTTCAGGATCCATCAGAGGCCCAGCTGCCACTTGTATGCGCTCTGGGATAGCCATGGAATTCAACTTTAGTCCATAGATTCCACAAAATACTAGTGTAGCCATGGAATTAGCATGGATTTGAGAGTGTAGGAAAAATCGAGGATGATCCGGCCTGTAGAATTTGAATTACTCCATGTATTTCATTCCCTTTTCTGTGTATTAATACTATTATTACTTCTTAAGTTCCTTTATTATTTCATTATGTTTATATTTCTTCATTTTATTTTGTTTTCCCAGTTATATTTTTTGACTTTGTTCCTAAACAATTCATATTCCTTTGGTCATTCTGTCCCCTGTTATCTATGCACTTTGTACACATTTTTTCTTCATTTTCACATTGTCCTAGTTTTTCTTTATTCTTCCATGATTGATGTTCCTTGTTAGGTTGTGGTTGAATTGAGGAAGGATATGTTTCTCAAACTCTTTTTGATCACCATCTTAAATATTTTCCACTGTTAATCTATTCCCGTTAGTATTTTTCTGGTAGAATTTCCCTAATTCATTATTCACCCCTTAAAATTCATTTTATTTGGGCAATTCTTTGATCTTCATTTTTATTTATTGCTTAATCCATATTATGTTATGATCCCCATTGTTAGCTAGGAAAAACATCAAGCTTAACTTGCACAGCTCCCCCAAAGTCACTTGCTGAGAATTGTGTCTTGAACCTCATCACCAAAGCCCCTTGTTAGTTACACCTTCCATAATGTAAATGCCATTGCAGAGGGAGAATTAGGAAGCAGTACATGCCTTGCTCATAGAATTGCTGAAAAGTCTTTTTACAGGTGACATAGCAACAACCTTGGCTTTGCTGACTGTTTAAACTCTCCAAAATAAAAATCTGTGTGTTAAAAACTTTAATTCAAAAACTTTTGAAAAACATTGAAGCCGTTAGAAGCAAACAAAGAAAAGTCTAAACATGCTAACGTTGGCCCTCTGCAGTCATTCTCCGCCATGGGTTTCCAATGGAGAAGGAGTTTTACTGAAGTGATTTCCCATCATGATTCATAGGAATTTCTGCAACTTTGTTCCCATGCTAGATGCCACAAGGATTCCAGCTTTGGGGTGTAGTAGGAAAAAATTCTGCCGACACCCAAATGCAGCTTTGGTATTCTAATGGAATTCCTGAGGTTTCATCAGTGATCTGGAGAAATATAGCGAGAGTTTCCCTCCAAAGTCTGGGTTAAATTTCAACATTATTAATGACAGCATAAAGCAACTGCTGTCATTTTCTTGAAGAATTGAAAAATGTCAAAACAGACTAAATTGATTTTTTTAAATACTCAGTGATAGTCTGGTTGCATATAAACCAGCAGATTAATCAGTTTAAGTGTCAGAAACTAAACATTGCTTCAGATGTTTTGGACTAAAAATTGCTTTTATACTCAAGGTCCATTGAATCAGTTTGATTCTGTCCCATTGTTACTTTCATTATTAATTTAGAGTTATAGGACATTGCTCATATCGTGGAATTTTTTCAGCCAACTAACTAGCCATTTGACCATTACATTAGCGCCAGTTTCGCATCAAAACCCTAATCCTATTCTTTGCTCTGTCCCTTTATTTAGACATTTTTCTTCAAGTGCATTAAATTTTAGGGTGCCCACATAATTGAGCACATGGAAAATGCATGTGGAGGAAGAATTAGATTTCTTGAATCAGCCGATCTGTCAAGTTAAATTGGTAAAAGTCAAAATCTTGAATTCTTCATCACAAATTCTGCCTACACTAGTGGTTGAAAAAGTTAATTTATTAATGCCATTAATGTTAGGTGGGAATGTAGATTCAGGTGGTAACATTACCCAGCGCAAATTGCCATGATCCTAATGAAATTACAAAATAATATTTAATTTCCCTCCAAGCCACTTGTTCTTAAATGCATTACTACCTCCAATGAAATGCGTAAACCATTTCACTGCAGAGTTGGATGTGTGCTATATGCATCCCAGATTTCTCATGAACACAAATTTTAATTTTAGGTTCATAGATCTGTTTTTTCAGGTTTTCCTGCTTTCTTTTATTGTTTTCTACCTGTGTTTTGTTTTAATTATTTCCCTTCTCAACAAGCCTCATTTTAATTTAAAAAAACAGCTAAATCCTTACACAGAAGAAAACAACTGTGGCCAGCAGCATTTAAGTTGATTGATTTTCCTATTGCTGCTTAGCAGACCATCTTTGAGGCAATCAAGATTTTAAAGCTTGCTCAATACTCATTAATAATGACATTGCTGGAGCTGACCAGCACATCTCTTGAAGGAACAGTCCTGCTAACCCATGGACAATTACTGCTGATGTCAGCACACACACTTAAGTATTAAGCCTTGGTCCTCTCAACTTCAACTTCCAGGATGGAATTCTACATGGGCAAGGAAGAACAATATAAAGGGTCAAATGTAATGCAAAAGTTGTGATTTCAACTTCATAAAACACAAAGTCACTAATTTCCCATTGTTTCCTATGCCAGTACATGTATAGTGGGGAAGAGACCTTCTTCCAGCTTCTGAAGTGAGAGTCTCTGGATAGGCATGCCCATTGGATTTGTAGGAACAGATCCATGGCATTTAGTCCAAAGTCCAAGGAAGAAAATTCTACCAGTAGAGGAAAAGTCTAATGCCGACATGCATTAACTTCTTTAGATCTGGTCTTTGTGATAAAAGAAACAGCTCTGTGTGGATAACCCATCTCTGGGATGTTACTTTGATAAACAGCTATTCAACATTGAACAAAAGGGAGCTTGTTAATGTTTCAACTTCATTTGGGGGATCCTGGAAAACATAAATATACCCTTAGTCTAGGGAATCAGGAATAAGCATCCAGTCATAACCTAGCTCACAGAAATGTGAAAGAACCATCAAAACAAGCCAGAATACAGGCCTAATTGAGTGGTTGCCTTATTTCCCTCCTCCTCCCAAAGGGTTGGGTCTTGTCCATCTTTTGAGAAAGGCATGGTAAGCCACAACCTTGAAGTATTGCAGCTCAAGGAAGTGCTTTTAGATTGTGGCCCATTGAAGAAATGTTGCCAGTGATATGTTTGTCCAAGTCAGTACAGCATGTGACTTGAAGGGAGGATTGGTAGGTTGCAGGACTCCCATACCCCTGTTGTTATTGGCCTTCTGTGTGGCACAGCTCATGTTTTTGGGAGGTACTGCTGAGGAAGCCTTGGCAAGTTACTGCAGTGAATTTTGTAGCCATGATATAGATATTACTGAGTTTGTTGCTGGAATTGCATTAACCTGTGACAAGGGCATGCAGGGAGATTTTAATTTGTAAGGTGCTTGCAGGGGATGGGAAAGAAACATCACATGCATAGAAGAAACAGTCACAAAATCAGTGTAGATCTACAGGGCATGGAGATGTGAATAAATGTAGGCCATTAACGTTGTTAGTTAAGTCTGCATCTGCTGTGAGAATTAACAGGTACTAAGGAGGAGTTCTGCCCAGCTGCAGCAAAGCTTGCTAAGGTAACTTTTTCTTTTTATAAATCACTAAAACCTCTGTTCTGTGAAAACAGTAATTTTGCCCAAAAAGCCCTATAGGTCAAATACAGTAAAACTCCGATTATCCAGTATCTAATTGTATGGATATCCTGATAATTTGGCATCTGGCTCACTCATTATCAGTGGACAGACTAACTAACACTCGAGGTTGGTTGTGTGTTACTGGAAGTGAAGGCTGAGAAGGCAGCTGGAGCCAGGGTTAGGGTGAGGTCCACCTTGGGGTCAGGAATATGGGTAGGTTGGCAGACAGGCTGTGATTGGAGTACTTGCATATTTCAGCTCATCTTGAAGCGTTGAAAATATGCAAGCTGAAACTTGCAAGCACAAACTCACCAGGCTCTGCTTCCTGTGCTCCCTTTAAACTCACAGGGTTCAATTTCCAACTCCCTTTAAACCGAATTTACTGGAAGAGTTATTGTATTACCACATAACATGTAAAAAACAGTAAATGAAGGTGTGTTGCTTAATGTATCTTCCAAATGGTTGGAAAAATCTGCTTATCTGGTATCATGGCTTATTCAAGAGTACAAGTAAATTCTTCTCCATTTCAGAAACTCTTCACTGAGATGCTTCACTGGGTTTCAAACGAGCTTTTCCTTTTGTTGTACTAATCATTTTCCTCTTTTAATGTAGCAAGGAAGGATGTGGATTTGAATATTCTTGAAGTTGTTCAATTAAATAGTCTGTCGATTTTATTTATTGGACTATTGAGTACAGGGAGTAAGGAAATGGCGTTATATTTTCCTTGTAAAACTAAAAATTGTAAGAAACTACCCATAAAAATGCTGCAGTGTTTAACATTTTCTGAAATGTATATTTAAATACATATTAATATAAACATTGTTTATATTATTTAAAAGTTACATTTTCCTGTGAGTTGCTGTTTGTACATTGGATTTAATACCTTGAAAGTATTCTTAAAGCTTTTAAGGATGTACAAAAATCTTAAATTCCTTGCTGTTACATATATTGAAAAGAAAACATTCCTCTCCCACGCCCCCACTATTGAGCACAGGCTTAAAGCATGTGGCTTAATACACCCAAAAATAACAAAAGACAGCAAATATGAAATACATCAGTATTACAAGCCCATTTGCTTCTGCCAACAAATATCCTTTGATATCATTCTGCTGCATAGTGACAAAAGTTCCTCCAAAATCAAAAAACTTTAAAGATGACTTGTAAAGATCAGCAGCGTGACTACCTGTGTACTTCATGGAAAGCCTGATGATGTCTCTCACAACCATCATTGATGTTTGAAGTTCCTGTATAATGGTACATTCTGTATTTTGTTCAAAAATGGTTTGCACTTACTGCTAACATTGGTGAATAACGTTCTGAATCAGTCCAAAATCAACCAAACCAAAAATCAAGAAAATATGCAGAGCTATGAGAAGAGCATCTGCCATTTGTCTCTCTGGGAAAATATTTGTAACTTCGCTTTCAACTTTTGCCTCACAGTCTTCTCATCTTGTCAAAGGAGAGGTTCATTTCAATAATTATATACTCCATACCATGGAAATATCTTTGTTGTACATGCTGGTTATTTTGGAGAATTACAACCATTTCTCCAATTTCCCAGCCACTTACATTCCTAAACGAAACCATTACTTGCTCCTTGGAAGATTGGAAATTCTGTTAAGTATTACACCAAGATATTTGGCCAAAGCTTTGGCCAATTTTACTTTGTTTCACAATAGCTAAAGCTGATTAACATTTCGAGAATGGGGTAAGGATGGTGGCATTTTTACACATGCAGGACATTTTTTCTTGCATCATAATATCCCAGCAATTAAAATAATCAATATCCTTCAAGAAAAACACTGAATGTTGGAAATCTGAAATTTAAAAACCAGAAAAAGCTGGAAATGCTCAGTATATCAGGTAGCATGGGGCGAGAGAAACATACAACTTTTCAGGTTAAAACAAAATCCAGCATTTTGTGTTTTATTTTCTTCTACTTTAAGAAAAATTCCCTTTTCAAAAGGTTTTAATTCACCTTTTCATTTGCAATGAGTTTCATTGGTAATCTATACTTCCTCATTGTATGCCTTAGATCCTTAGATCTACCAGGCATTTAATATACTGTTTCTTGTTTTACGTGTTGCGATTACATTGTCTAACATCAGAACATAAGAACAGAAGAAAGAAACAAGAGTATGTCATTTGCCTCTGGTGTTTTCTCTTCCATTGAATAAAATCATTGTTGATCAGTGCCACTTCCCTGGCCTAACCACATATCCTTTGAGATGCAAAATTTACTTTTAACGTTTTAAAATGGTCAAATCATTCAACACTTGTCTGTGTTAATATATATATATATATATATATATATATATATATATATATATATATATATATATATATATCTCTTTTACATTCTTTTTAATATATTTGTATCCCTCTGTCCATTTCCCGTAGCCATGTATTAATCAAGCTGCCATTTTTGCTTGTCAAATTGCATGAAAATAGTCCCCAAAATTTTTGTATTTTTTAAGTACCGAAAGTGAGAAGCTTTTAGTTGCATATTATACCACATTGTATCAAACCAGCATTAAATTATTTCCAATCAATTGGCAAGGAGACCAATTCAGCATGGATTATTTGACCTTTGTTGTACATTCCAAGTGCATTTAATTCCTTTCCATAAGGTGGTCAGCCTCTGGTAAGTTCACCAGAGAACTCACCGTCATGGACACCTTCTCTCCCATAACTAATGCTTTTCATAGTTAGATCTCGTCGAAGTTAATAACTGAGTTCAGATGAGCATGTGTGAAAGTCTTAGCTTTCTTCAATAGAAGCTACGGTATAAACTATTTCTTATTAATAGCTAAACTTCAAATGTTGGGGTTTTTAAAGTTCATGCTTTTGAAGAATATTCTTCAGTTGATCAAGATGACTATTTTTCTCTCATTATTTAAAATAAAACCAGTGACGTTCTTCCCATTTCTATCACTAACTGAACACCAACATCAATGTACCACAGTTAGGTGTATGTCTATAACCTCATGACCCAGGTTTTCAACCACCCACAGCTACTTGTTAAGAGGAAATGCATGTACCTCAGTTTGTGAGTTCCAGTGGTAGAAAGGGCACAATGCAATGAATTGATCTGCAGAAATACATATGGATGGAAATTTAATTGATATTTTGACAGCATTATGTAATTGAAAGTTGCCGTTTCCAGGTGCAAAGCAGGAGACTAACCATTTCTGGATCAGCTTGCCCCACTTGGAAAATTGGACCATGCACTTCTGGTTGTGAGTTGCCCTTATGGCTCTACTGTGATCTTCATGTCAGAGATACAGTAGGTGATGTAATACCCCATTCAATTCTCCTTCTGGAGCATTTTGGGGGAACTTGGACATGGTGATGTGTGGGTCTCTGTCATTGGGCACTCTGGTACAGGTTAATGAAATACTTACCCAAATCAGGATCTCCCCCCACCCTTCCACATTAATGATGCCTCCCACAATGCCCCATCCCTGATCTCCAGGATGTTCCCAGCCTGTGCTGATCTGCCCATCCCCAAGTACATCTCTTCTCGACCCCTACTCTATTTCCAATATCAGAGAAATCTTGATCACCAGTACACACGCACACACACGCAGTAATGTCTCCTGCAATGTCTATCTTCACAGACCCAAATACTCCCATGGTCAACTTCCTGCACCCAGTCTCAAGAGACCCAAATGACATTACTGAATTTGGAAATGGGTCACACCTGGTTTGTTGTAACTGTAGTTTGGAACTTCAGGTGCAATTGAATTTTGATATTGTAGGATACAACCAAAATGATTATTGTCCCACTACATCTCTGGCATTCTAGTGGGTCCTTCAGTGAGCCCCAGAATACAGACGCATCACAGAAATAGGCCCTTTAACCCACTGAGTCTATGCTGACCATCAACCACCTACTTTAGACTAATATCTAGACCACTGATTTCTATTACTGAATGAACATCTGACCTGACACCAAATTTGTATTCGAACACAGTCCTGACTTGCAACTTGTAGACTGGGGAGAGGCTATGGGCATTTAGAGATAGTCAGCTATTGTAGGTTTTGCCCCAAATATTTCTTTGTCCCAGGCAGAAATCAAGATCATCCTCAGATCCAAACAACTGAGACAACTGGGCTGGGGTGGAGATTGAAGGAGCCCTGTTCTGATGACTGGGGGAAGTTGTTTGTTAATTTGCACAGAGTTGGATTCTTTACAATTGCAGCTTGCATTCACACCATATGGTTTCAATAAATGACTGCTTAATATGTTAATATTAAATTCTGCTTTTAATGAAGGTATCCACTCATTTATTTCAAATGGTTGGTGTCTCAGTTAGTATAGTAGATGCATATCTTGGAAAAACATGCTAGTTTTCATTCCTAATGCTGTCTTGCATAACCCAGTTGCACATCAGAATTGCTATGCATTTTTTGTCAAATAAGCCATTGATAAATGAAAATATTATTTTGTACAAAACTGATACTTTAAACCATATTTAAAAATATTTGAAACACTATAATGAGCTGGAAGTAAAAATATTATAGCCAATGTTCTAATAAATCATTGATGCCTGACTTTATATATGCAGATACATGTTTTTCATTGTTGAAAAGAAACCTTTCTGAAACCATTAGAAAGACAGTTCAATCAATAAAACCTATTGCCAGATAATCTCATGGAAAGAATTAATTTCCCAACCGCACACAATTCAGCATCTTATTTTACTTAAGTAGAATAATCTCTTGGAATTCACTCCAACAGCCCCAAACAAAACAATCTCTCTCTCTCCGTAGTCACCAATTTTTTTACAAGCTGCCTAACTGCCTGTGCTTTGTTTCATTCCCATAAACCAGATCAACAGATCAAGTTGGTTAAGTCCCTGATATATGGTTTTATTTCTTGACTGATCATGGTCAAGCGATCAAAAATGTTCCAACACAAAATGTGTTGTGTACGTGTCAATTACAAAAACAAGGCTCTGAATTGTTAATTATTTACAGCATATAAATCTTTTCCATTTCAAGTTCACTAGTACTTTTAACTCCTGTCATTGCTTGCTTGAAATAATACTGTTGGACATATCTTGTGATGGCCCTCTGGCATCTCCTCCCACAATTGCAGACACAGGATTTTCTTGTTGTAAAATAGACAAACTGGCTCATTTACCCATTTGCCCATCTTCCAAAATTCCTTCCATCATTCCAAAAGCTAGGATCAAAAGACCTAGGAGCAGAATCAGGCCATTCGGCCCATCGAGTCTGCTCCCCGATTGGATCATGGCTGATTTATTTTTCCCTTTCAATCCCATTCTCTTGCCTTCTCCCCATAACCTTTGATGCCCTTACTAATCAGCAACCTATCAAACTCTGCTCTAAATATACCCAATAACTTGGCATTCACAGCCGTCTTTGGCAATGAAATCCACAGATTCACCATCCTCTGGCTAAAGAACTTCCTCCTCATCTCTGTTCTAAAGGGATGTCCTTCTATTCTGGGGCTGTACCCTCTGGTCCTAGACTCTCCCACTACAGGGCTTTCGCTTTGACACCAAGCCCGCCGCAGATCTCAGTCTCCCAATGGAACCTTCTGTCCCTTGTTCTGGTGGAAGACCTCAATCATCACAGATCTAGAATGTGCCAACCAGAATGGTATAAGGCACATCTGTGCCTTGTGGCCAGAAGCTCATTTTAATGGAAAGCACACAAACGAGCTTGCAATATTTATTGGATAAGCAGTTGTATTTGTTCAAGGAAGGTTTGAGCACATTGTTGAATCATTTCCCCTTTGCCTGGTAATCTCTTCCCCCAGATGGTTTTTAGGCCTTTACATAGCTGCTCAAATCTGCATTATTTGAAATTTGTTCTGCTTCATCCTAATTTACACAAGGATTTTCACAAATACATTTTCATTCCCTCTGCATGTATGAAACAAAGTAACCAAAAATCCAACCACAAAATGGTGAGCTCCATCATTTTTGAAGATTAATAAACTTTAGGTTCTTGAGTTTGATTCAAGTTTGGCAAATAACATACTAATAAACTAGGCTGATCCTTGATGTAGTAATTGTTAGTGATGTTCTATAGTTTTTAAGGAGTTATTACTGGAAGACATCAAGATTAAAATAGCAGCTGCAACTTTAGGTACTTAAGAGGTAGACTTTCAACCATACCAAGTGAACATTAATCTGGAGGACTTCAGCTGAATGAAAATCAGGTAGTTTCCATGAAGGATTAAAATTCACTCCACTTTCCAGATAACTACCTTGTCAGTAAACAAGCCAAAAGGTTATCTGGCTCAGCCAGCTTGCTCAGTCCAGGCAAGTATTTCAACAATCTTTCTTCTCCACCCCTTGGGACAATTGGTTGACCAAGGTTCTGCCAGCATGAGGTAAAGATGATCCCAACTATCTCATACTTACTTGTTTCAAGCAAATGAAGGGTCCTTCTTGTGACCTCTGATCTCCAAAGGATACACAGAATATTGCAAATTCAGTAAAACCCTCAAGGCAGTCACCCTTGAAATTTCAGAACTTTGTCATTTTAAACTAGTGTTAGAGTTAACTCTTATTCAAAGTTTCCTCTCCAGGACAAAAATGGTCCAGAGAAATTATGAAGAGTGACAGCCACATGAATCATGAAAAGTTTTTCCCCCCCAAAAGTAACTGTGAAGATACAACTATAAGTGCTTTAACTACAGATAGTCTCTTGTGGGTGTGGATCACATTGGGTTACTGTCATATAAGGTTGTTCTGTTCAGTGTAGTTCTTGAACTGATCTAGGTGGGTTTGGCTATTTAATCCTCAACTGAGGTAGTGGAATGGTCTCACTCTCCTGGGCTGTGAAATTGCTGCAGGAGATATAAATGAAAGGAAGGAGATGCAGCTAGTATTCTGGAAATGCGAGGTGAGCAAACATATAAAAAGCAGTCAAAAAAAAACACCACTTACTATCTTCAGGCAGACTAGGAATCCTTTGAATTTTATGGTCTTTAGCAGTATTTCCACACAAGTCCTTCAAACTAACAATCAACAGCTTTTGCATTATCGAGGAAGTTGCTGTTCAGGAGCAAGTGCAGATGGAGAGAATTTTACTGCAGCATGTTTTAAAAATGTACCAGAGGGAAATTATAGCAGGTTGTTTTACATTAGGATTTCAGACAGTGGGCTTCACTGCTAAGTGACTTCTGATGAGGCAATAACTAAATAGAATTTCCTGTACCAAAACTGTTCAATAACTTCGATGCAAGTTGACTGTCTTGGTGAGAGCCAAACTTGAAACATTGTCCTGTCTAGCTTTATTTTGGGACACTGTTTAAAAACATATTATAAATATGCTTTGTCTACAGTTTTGCTCAATTCTGGGTCTTTGCTATGAACTTCTGAGCAACATGCTTTGCCTTCAAAAGACAAGCTAACATTGCAGGGTGAAAAAAGTTGGGGGATGCGAGGTTTTATCATTTATTCGGGCAAGTTGCTTCATTGATATCTCTACTGGCTCCCAGCACTTACTGAAAAAATCTTAGTATTACATTTTGTTTATTCATTCATGAGATTTGTGTTGCTAGCAAATCAGCATTTATTGCCCATCCAAAGCTTTTGTTGAACTGAGTCCCTAACCAGGCCATTTCAAAGGGCAATTAAATGTCAACCTTATCTCCATGGGTCTGAAGCGCCATCCTACCTGGAGAAGAAGAGCAGATTTCCTTCCCCCAAAGACGTTAGATGTTTTATATCAGAACCAATAATATGATAGTTTTATGGTCGGCATCTCTTTATCACCAATGCCAGCTTTTTTAAAATTTCAGGTAAGTTAATTAACTGGATTTAAATTCCCACATGTTGTGGTGTGATTTGAAAACACTTTTGGTCCATTAGTTTACACCTAGGCCAACAAGTTAAACACTACACTTCCATCCTGAAATTAAAAGAAAGATACAGTGGCATGCAAAAGTTTGGGCACCCCTGGTCAAAATCTCTGTTACTGTGAATAGCTAAGCAAGTAAAAGATGACCTGATTTCCAAACAGCATAAAGTTAAATATGACACATTTCTTTAATATTTTAAGCAAGATTACTTTTTTATTTCCATCTTTTACAGCTTCAAAATAACAAAAAAGGAAAAGGTCCTGAAGCAAAAGTTTGGGCACCTGGCATGTTCAGTACTTAGTAACACCCCCTTTCGCAAGTATCATAGCTTGTAAACGTTTTCTGTAGCCAGCTAAGAGTCTTCCAATTCTTGTTTGGGGGGTTTTCGCCCATTCTTCCTTGCAAAAGTCTTCTAGTTCTGTGAGATTCTTGGGGCATCTTGCATGTACTGCTCCTTTGAGGTCTATCCACAGATTTTCAATGATGTTTAGATCAGGGGATTGTGAGGGCCATGGCAAAACCTTCAGCTTGTGCCTCTTGAGATAGTCCATTGCGGATTTTGAGGTGTGTTTAGGACCGTTATCACGTAGTAGAAGCCATCCTCTTTTCACCATCAGCTTTTTTACAGATGGTGTGATGTTTGCTTCTAGAACTTGCTGGTATTTAATTGAATTCATTCTTCCCTCTACCAGTGAAATGTTCCCTGTGCCACTGGCTGCAACACAAGCCCAAAGCATGATCCATCCACCCCCGTGCTTAACAGTTGGAGGGGTGTTCTTCTCATGAAATTCTGCACCCTTTTATCTCCAAACTTTCCTGTGTCCTCACCACAAAATTCAGCATCAGAATTTTGCAAAGGAACACCTAAACAAGCCTGATGCATTTTGGAAACAAGTCCTGCAGACTGATGAAGTTAAAATACAACTTCTTGGCTGCAATGAGCAAAGATATGTTTGGAGAAAAAAGGGTGCAGAATTTCATGAGAAGAACACCTCTCCAACTGTTAAGCACGGGGGTGGATCGATCATGCTTTGGACTTGTGTTGCAGCCAGTGGCACAGGGAACATTTCACTGGTTGAGGGAAGAATGAATTCAATTAAATACCAGCAAGTTCTGGAAGCAAACATCACACCGTCTGTAAAAAAAAAGCTGAAGATGAAAAGACGATGGCTTCTACAACAGAATACCGATCCTAAACACACCTCAAAATCCACAATGGACTACCTCAAGAGGCACGAGCTGAAGGTTTTACCATGGCCCTCACAGTCCCCCGACCTGAACATCATTGAAAATCTGTGGATAGACCTCAAAAGAGCAGTGCGTGCAAGATGCCCCAAGAATCTCACAGAACTAGAAGCCTTCTGCAAGGAAGAATGGGCGAAAATCCTCCAAACAAGAATTGAATGACTCTTAGCTGGCTACAGAAAGCATTTACAAGCTGTGATACTTGCCAAAGGGGGTGTTACTAAGTACTGACCATGCAGGGTGCCCAAACTTTTGCTTCGGGCCCTTTTCCTTTTTTGTTATTTTGAAACTGTAAAAGATGGGGAAAAAAAAGTGATGTTGCTTAAAATATTAAAGAAATGTGTCATCTTTAACTTTATGCCATTTGGAAATCAGGTCATCTTTTACTTGCTTAGCTATTCACAGTAACAGAAATTTTGACCAGGAGTGCCCAAACTTTTGCATGCCACTGTACATCTGTTATGACAATGCAAGGGAGTATTAACTCCAAGGTAAATTTAAAACTTTCGATCATTATTCTGTTATCTTTTTGAAAATCAAATACTCTTGAAGTAACTTCAGCAGTAAGTGGTAATTGCTGACATTTAGTACCCATTCTCAGATAAAAATACACCACTCCGATAAGCTCCACAAACTTGGTAGGGAACAAGATTTTTAGCAAGTGCTTAATTAACAATTGAAGCCACCAATATGAAAACAGAAAATGCTGGAAACACTGAGCAGGTCAGGCAGCATCTGTGGATAAAGAAACAGAAAATTGTGTGTCCGAATGAAAGTCAGTGAGAAGAACAAAAAATATGCTTGACCAGCAATTTGGCTCACAGTCAAGTTATCTAGAAAACTTTGAACAATGCACAACTCTGACTTTTTTTTGCGCAAATGCTGCCCAACCTGCTGAGTGTTTCCAGCATTTCTGTTTATACTTCAGATTTCCATCATGTGTTTTCTTTGTTGATTTTCATCTACTGGTGGAGTCACCAATGAGACACAAAGCTGTTAAAGCAAAAAAAAACTAAGTTATGTCAACTTTTCTTATGTTGGAAGTTGTCTTATGATTATTATAACTGCAGTAACATGGGAGGATTCTTTAATTTACTATGCGTGCATGCATTATTTAAAAAAAATTGCATTACAATCAGTGTCTAAAAACTAAGTGACCAGATCTCATTAGAGCACTCCATATGCACATGAACAATCCATGTATTAGTACATCTCATTTATTGGGTGAATGTGAGCTGCACAGTTCACTTCAATAAATTATTTTTCCTATTATTTCTTTCCTCCTTTCATGAAGACAATAACTGATACAGATTTAAAGCACCATTTGTTCCAATAACTCTCTTCAGCATTTCTCATAAACAAGCACTCTTCGAGTGTAACCCAAGATAATGAATAACAGCGGATAATTTGTTCAAATGAGGTGGTATAATTGAGCTTGGTCTTATCCTCATCTAAACAACCAATTGCTAACTGACTAGTCATTGGTTGCATGTGAGGCAAAAGGTTTGCTGCTCTCTGGAGCTTGGCAGAGGGAACCAATGCCAGTGTGATGGGAGATGGATTTAACCTGGAATAAATTGTGTTTCCAACCATCTCATGATCAAATTCTGCCCAACACAAAAACAATGCCAAAAGTCAACAGGGCATCTCCAGCCAAGATCCACGTTATGGTGTCTGACGCACAACTTCACATGCAAACCTAATTACATCATTCATTGCCAACTCAACTTGGAACTTGCAGGTCTACAGAAAGATCATCACTTGGCAGACACAAAGAAAGCTGGTGTCCATGCACATGCTATTTAAAAGCCATTTTGCTAAGAATAAAAGACCTGAGAGGGCATCTGTAAACCTTGGCAGAAGCTGCACCACACGTTTCAAAGTGTTCAGAATAATCTCAAACTACTACATAGTGCTTTTTTCCACCACATTTGCCCGGCAAAACATAATAAGTGCAATGGCTTTTTCTGTGGTTATGCCACTGGCAATGTGTTTTGCATGATAGGTATCTGAAGACTGGAGACTCCAAAAAAGATGACACAGAAGCACTCACATCACTCTGATTTTCGGTCAGAGAGTTTTCTGAGATACAAGGTTCCATATTGACCCTTCCAAAGGGCAATGTCTCTGCAAGCTCAAGTTTACCAAGTCAGTCAGCACTGAGATTTGTGACCTTCAGTGGGAGGACCACAAACCCAGCCCTGGATACATCACATGGCAAAGGTCAAGGTCACAGTCATTCTCTACTTCTGAGTCTCAGGAAAATTATGGGACAGTTGCTGCTGATCTGTGTTACATATCACAACTTGCTACTTAAAGCAGCAATAGAGAACTCACTGATGCTCCACATGCAAGAAGGGGCGATGGTTTCTCTTCTCTAAGGAGGGAGTGGTATTGTGTGCACTTGGTTTTGGCAACATTGCAGAGGTCCCTTAAATCCAGGCTGCCATTGACTACATTAAGGTGGTGACATGGACTCATCAGAAGGTTTCCAGGTTTTTCATGAGCAGGAATGACTTTTAATCTCAACTTCCAAGTTACAATAGAAAATAAAATTAAAGGATGTTACCTTGTTTCCTTGAAGCTCACATGACTCCTTTATTCTTGGGAGCCTGCTTTGTTGGAAATCTTTAGTGATCAGTAAGACTCTGAAGAATGGATTTTTTGGGAGACTTGTTACCCATTGCTCTGATGTATTTTGACACTTGGGTACACTCTGTCCTCTCCAGATGAACATTTCCACAATGAAAGTTATGACACAACCAGGAAAGCAGCAGAAAGTCCCATGGACATTCTCAAGAACAAGGTTCCACTGTCTCCACCAGTCTCAGGATGCACTACGATGCACATTCGCCAGCTGTGGAAATTTTGCAGTCATTTTATAATCTCAATAAAGGATCACAATGCATACTTGAAGCAGTCCAGCCAGGAGACAAGCTGGCAGAGGAAATACACAGGAGCAGGAGGTGGTCAAGGATGAGACCCATGGGGAAACATCTCCACTGGATGAGTTTCCACCACAAGAGGAGCTCGGTGCAGGAAGGAGGCAATGCCTGAGATACTTTAATAGCCAAGTGGTTTTCATGAATTTGCGGCATGGTTATTGCTGCAAATTATATCCTGACAATCCTTTCCACTTACCAGATACTACATAACAAGAGGTTGGAGTTCAAAAGTACCAGAATATGGTTGCATGAAACGTCTCTCCTCATACACTAATGTGAATGTCTCACTGCAGAACATCAAATAAATCATCCGAGGTCCATTAACTCATGTCTTTGCCACCCAAGTACCTTTCATTTCTTCAAAATAGTACATCACATAAAACTTGACTTTTCAAGTTAACAGACAAAATTTTGCAAGCCAAATACCTTCCATCCTTAGTTCAACAGCCCAGATCAATTAAGGTTACCTAACACATAACCAAAAGCTGAAAGTCATGGACAATTAAATATATTCAGGTGCATTGACTGGAGAATATAAGGTGCAGCAGTGAGGACTTAACATTCCAAAACAATTAAGTCCCTGCTCGATCAGCAATGAGAGGTTGCTCATATAACTCACGTTAAGTCCTGAGATTTAGATGAAGTCATTGATCCAATTGAACCCTCCAAGAAACACATTGGTCAACTAATGATCCTGACAGCAGATTACCTTCATCAGTTTTCACTCTCTTAGCATGAATCAAATGATCAGGTTTACTCAGCAAGGATCGCTGCCACAGGCATTCACTGCCAATTCTAACAAGTAGGTCTGCTCATTCTGCAGTGAAGACCACACAGCGTTGAGGCTGATCATACTCAGTACTAAGCAGATAAAACATGTGCTACTGAAGCTTGCTTCACAGCGGTTGTGACTGTCTGTGGACTTCAGTGGTCCTTCTATAATTAAGGATGCGAAACCTTTCTTGTCGTGTTGCGCTCCCTCTGATTCCCAGTGACATTTGCTTAAAATAAGGAGAAGAAATTTTGTATGAATGTCAAATGTTGGCATTTTTGATTCCTGCATACCCGCACTTAGTGGTATGTAAATGTGAGATTGTGCTTGTGTTGTTTTCGGTGCAGCAGTACGAATGAGTATCTCTTACAAGTGATGAAGATCTCTCCTTATCCAGTGAGGTCATGATTTGTCTTTCTGAATTTCACCATTTTTGGGGAGTTCATTCCTTGTCAAGAGAGCCTCAACATCATTCTGCTGCCTTATTCTAGGAGATGTCCCAGTTGCTCTCCTGAATCCTGGCTATTCCATCAGAAACTCCAGGTATTTAGCTGTGCTCTATCCCTGCCTCCTCAAGCTTTGCTGTTCTACGTGGCAACTACAATATGCATTTGTGCTCTCATGCTGCCTAGGGGTATGTGCCTTTAAGGATTGAAGCCCTGTTGTGCTTGGTGTATTGGCAATAGCACTGTTGCACATTCATGGGAACTAATAACAATATCACCCCTGACCTGTGGTGGGAGTGTGACACAATTACTTTTTAGCACTCCAAAAAGACACCAAACACTTTTTTAAACAATAGGTCTTGATTTTTGCACATCTATCTTGTGGGGTCCGTTAAACATGGTACAGGTTTAAATTTGAAACTCTCCTACCTGTTAAGACAAATTATTTAACACTACGCAAAACTCCTGTCATTTAGAGCAATGCTTAATATTGCACCAAAGCTCCCAACACATTTTGTGTAGGTGGAGGTGATATTCAATTAATAACAAACAGTTGCTTGGGCTTCTAGCTGCTGACATTTTTTCTGTCAGTGTCTGAATGGGGTCACTGATTTTTCATTCAGAATTCTGATTAAAGGTCAATGACCTGAAACGTTAACCTGCTTCTCACTGCACTGATGCTGGTTGACCTGTGGAAGATTTTCACCAGTAACCGTTTTTAGTTCATTCATGAACATATTAGGTCTAGTCCCCTGAGAGCCATTTAGTCATTGTTTCTTCTCCTTCAGAACATACAGTCACAATGAACTGCTGAAACAGCTACACATGGTGAGGGCATAATGGTTGTTTTCTGGATAATGGCCATTATCATGAATGATGATGTTTTTGGCTGAAAGTACCACCTGAACATGAGTTGAATGCAAATTCTGTCTGCTTTTTTTTAAACCAGAGAAAAAAGGATTGCATTTTCTACTCCTTTCAGAAGGTTCCAAAGCATCTTGCAATCAATGAAAAACATCTGAAGAATATTCACTGTTCTAATGCAGGGAGCACAGTAACTAATTTATGCCCAGCCACCTTCCAAGAAGATTGATTAAAACCAGGTTATTACTTTGGTAATGTTAAATGATCAATATTGACGTTGATACCCTGGGTAACTCTTCTGTGGAATAGTTACATGGAATCTTTGTAGTCATCTGATTCAGCAGAAGGGGCCTTGGTTTAACATCTTATCTGAAGGCCAGCTCACACAATAGCACAGCACTGCCTCCAGAGTGCCAGTGTAGAATTTGTTACTCAAATTTCAAGAGTGGGACTTGAGTCCATAATCTCTGATTCAGAGGTGAGTGCGTTGCTGTCTGATTGACAGTTGATGTAAACTATAGTGTTGACATGTGTGCCATCCTTGTTACCAAGAGAGCTGTGTCATCAATTAAATTATTTTCACCCTATAAATCCACAGGGAAATTGATAAGTGTTATGTTTTATTGCAAACATGACACTGTCTTTCAGTTGACAGAAATGTAATGACAGAGGCCTTGTGATGTGTTTCTTGGAATCTTTTAGAAAGATCCAAAAACATGGAAATGTCCTCCTGCAACTGCTAAGATGTTATCTGTGCCAATTGAAATGATTTCTTTCAGTTTTCCATCACTGTCTTCCAGAATGGTGAGACTAAAGACAGAAACTCTCTGACATCGGCTTATGTAAAGCCACCCCAAGAAAAAAATGGATAGAGACAATAATAAAAAAGTACATGAAAAGCTGGAAACACTCAGTAGATCAGACAGTATCTGTGGAAAGAGAGACAATTAATCTTTCAGGTCGAATGGGAAAGTTTTTTTGATTTTTATGAATATAGGCAAAATGCCCCTATGTTTATAGCCCCTCAGTAATCCTTCTTGATCTGGGTCTTACTGTTCCACGGTCAGTACTAGATATACTCCTGGTTACCAAGGGAAATAACAGTGGAAATTCTGGAGGCCCTGGCCATAATTTTCAGAGCCTTCTTGGATGTTGACTGGGGCCAGGGGATTACATGTAGCACTGTGACTCTGGTCAATCTTGACCTCTGGTTCTATCCGTGTGAAGTTTGTACATTCTCCCTGTGACCATGTGGGTTTCCTCCAAGCATTCCAGTTTCCTCCCACATCCCAAAGACATGCAGGTTGGTAGATTTGTAGGTTGGTAGACTGCTGTAAATTGCCCCAGATGTTTAGCTGAGTGGCAGAATCTAGAGAGGTTGATGGGAATGAGGAGTAAATAAAAGTGAGATTAATAAGGATTAATGTAAATGAAATGGGTGCTTGATGATCGGTGCAGATTCAGTGAGTCATAAGTGCTGCTTCTTTTTAAAGTGTTACATACCAGCAACAATAGAAACACAATGAGCCATGTATAAGTGTTAGAAACTATTTTATTAAATACTACTTGTGATAATAAGAAAAGTAAAAATGTTAGATATTAAACATAATCCCCAAACTAATAAACTCAAAGTGTGTGTGTGGCAAATTTCCAAACCCCAAGTCTAGGAATAGTTCTCAAAGTTCAGTTCAGCAAGTCATAAGGTGAAACGTGAGCAAAGGCTTTTTTCAAAAGCACCGTTGACTGAAGAGAAAATGTAGAGAGAATGTAGAGAGAAATTACGAAATCCACATGTTCCACGATGGAACCCATATGACACCTCAATCTCCGATGATCTCCACTGCTTTGTTCTGAAGTATCTGCCACCCCGAAGGCATTCGATACGTGGCTGCCCACAGAAATACTTGCTTTCCAGCACAGGTTAATGACAAAGTGGACTCCAATTGATTGCTCCAAAAATCTATACATGGATTGTAGTGAAAGATGCAGCTATTGTTCTTCATCCATCGATACCAGCAGTCAGTGTCTCTCGCTCTCTCTCTCACTCTCTCTCTCACTCTCTCCCTCGCTCTCTCTCATTCTCTCTCTCTCTTCGCTGACCTGTGCAAAACAGCCAGCATGCTGTTATAGTCTTGTCGTCTTGGAGAT
The DNA here is from genome assembly GCF_009764475.1 of Pristis pectinata. Taxonomy (NCBI): domain Eukaryota; kingdom Metazoa; phylum Chordata; class Chondrichthyes; order Rhinopristiformes; family Pristidae; genus Pristis; species Pristis pectinata. Next base: position 72,359,689 of record NC_067415.1, read on the forward strand.
AACACCACACACACACACTACTACTCTATTGTCCAGGTGCCTTAAAGGGACATTCACCAATAGCAACCTGGCTCATAACAAAAGAAAAGAGAGAGGTTAAGCTCAATAACTGAAGGTCTTTGGTGGGGAAGAAATTTTTAGAGACAATAATCTTCAATGCATTAATTGGCATTTGTAAAAGTTGGGGCAATAAATGAAATTCAGCCTGATTGTTTGAAGGGAAATTGCATTTGACAAATCACTGGCTTCTGCAAGGTACAGGAATGATTTGATGAATGTAGTTTGGATGACTTTATGTATGTATAATTTCAAAAGGCATTTGAAAAAGTACCGCCTAATAGATTTAAAGAACATTTAAAGTCAATAGGATTAAAGGAGCAGAAGCTGCATTGACTCGGGAATTAAAAGCTATGAGCAATGACAAAATGGTGTTTTCCAGTTTACAGGGAGGTATATAATGATATTATCCAACAGTTGGTACTAAATTGACTGCTCTTTTTGTTATGGATTATAACATATATAGGGGCATAATTTCAAAGTCTTCAGATGAAGCAAAATGTGAAAATGCGGTAAACAGGGAGAAGGAAAATAATACATTTCAGGAAGATATCGGCAGCCTGGAGAAATGGATACAGAGGTGGCAGGTCCAATTATCTCTGAGAAGTTTGAAGCAATTTATTTTGGCAGGAAGAATGAAAAATGGATAAATGAAGTAAATGGTACAATTTTAAAGTAGGTACATAAAGCTACAGTCTAGGTTTGGTGTACACCAATCTTCAGTGGTAGTAAGGCACTTTGAGAATGTTGTTAAGAAAGCAGATAGAGTATATATTTATTAAGAGTAAAATAGATTATGAAAGGAAGTTGTGGCAAATCTTTATGAAATACAAATTAAGCTTCATCTGGACTAAGGAGTCCAATTCTAGCATCAAGCTTTTGAGAAGATTGTCATGACCTTGAAGGGGATGCACAGAAGATTTGCTGGAATAGAACCAAGAATGATGAGCTTTGGTTAGATGGATGAACTGGGGTTGTATGTGAATGTAAAGTACACGCAGAGACTTTTGCAAATTGCCAGGAATGGGTTAAGTGGGATAAAGAGATGCCATGTTGGTGTCTTGAGAAAATAAATTAAGGTTGAATGAATGAGGAGCACCAACAGCAGCTGCAATCCAAGGCAGGTGTTTCCACGACAAAGTATTTGTTTTTCCTCTGTTTTAGAAGGGCAGTAAAGACAAACCAGGAAAGTATAGGCCCATGAGCCTTACATCAGTGGCAGGGAAATTATTGGAGAAGATTCTGAGGGATGGGATCAACTTGCATCTGGAAAAGCATAGACTTATTAGGGATAGTCAGCATGGTTTTGTGTGGGGAAGGTCACATCTTACAAACTCTGTTGTGTTTTTTGAGGAGATGACAAAGCTGATTGACGAGGGTAGGGCAGATGATTTTGTATACATGAACTTTAGTAAAGCTTTCATCAAGGTCCCTCCTGGTGGGCTGATCCAGTAGATTAAGGCACATGGGATGGTAGATTGGATTCTCAGGTTGGTTTGGCCATTGTGGAGGGGTGTTATTCTGATTAGAGGTCTGTGACCAGTGGTGTTCAACAATGATCAGTGCTGAGACCTTTGTTGTTGATGAGATATATACTATATGATTTGGATGAAAATGTAGGTGGGCTGATTAGAAAGTTTGCAGACAACACAAAAATTAGCAGTGTTGTGGATGGTGTGGATGGTTGTCAAAGGATTCAACAGGATATAGACCAGTTGGTATTGTAGACAGAGAAATGGCAGATGGAGTTTAATACAAGTGTGCTTTTTTGCACTTTGAGAGGTCAAATGTAAGGAAAAAGTTTACAGGAAATGGCAGGTGCATTGGTGTATGGAGGAATTTTGCAGTGCAAGTCCATAGCTCCTTGAATGTGGTAACACAAGTAGACAGGGTGGTAAAAAAGACATACAGCATGATTGCCTTCGTCAGTCAATGTGTTGAGTATGAACGTTGGGGAGTCATGTTCCATCTGTATAAAACTTTGTTCAGGACACATTTGCAGTATTGTGTGCAGTTTTAGTCACTGCATTACAGTAAAGGTTTTGGAGACAGTGCAGAAGAGGTTTGCCAGGATGTTGCTCGGATTTCAGAATATTAGCTACTAGGAGAGGTTGATCAAACTTGAATTATTTTCTCTAGCGCATCGAAGGCTGAGGGGAGACCTGATAGAAGTATATAAAATTATGAGAGGCATAGATAGGGTAGATAGTCAGTCTTTTCCCCAGGGAGGAAATATCAATTACCAGAGGGGACAGGTTTAAGGTGAGAGGGGAAAGTTTGAAGGAGATGTTCGAGGCAAGTGTTTTTACACAGATCGCAACACGTGCTTAGAACATGATGCCAGAGGAGTTGATAGAAGCAGATCCAATAGAAGTGTTTCAGTGGCATTTAGACAGACACATGAACAAGCAGGGAATAGAGGGATATGGACCATGTGCAGGTAGATGGGATTAGCTAGATCAGCGTCATGGTCGGCGCAGACATGGTGGGCCTCAGGGCCTGTTCCTGTGCTGTACTGTTTGATGTTCTAAGCCACAGTGAATGCATGCCAAAAATGATTCCAAAAAAAGCTACTCTACTCTAAGCTCTATCACAGAAAAAGATTAGCAGAAGTGCAAAGAGAAAGATTCAAGCATGTTCCCAAAACCACCTTGAACAAGTGCAACTTTGTTATCAGCTCATGGGAATTCCTGACTCATAGCTGTTGAAGCTGGAGAACAAGCATCCATTATGGCACTGAGAACCTCTAGTCTTTGTTGGGATCACCCAGAGACGCAGTGACTGTGGCAGAAAGAGCCCACCCCCTTCCTCACACTGCCTGTCCTGTCAAACTCTGGACCCATCTGTGGCAGAGTCAGCCCACGTTGTCTTCAGGACTCTTGAAAATGGAATGGGAGGAAGTCATCCTTGATCCCAAAGATCTGTCTATGAAGAAGAAGAGTACCCTGAAGATTTATAAGATCTTTTCCTGCTTTATTTGCAAGAAACCATAAGTAAAATAATACAACCATTAAATATGTATCAAAGAAGACCAATATTAACAAATAAGACTAATGTTTTCATAAATTCAATCTAGATAGTGGACATCGCAGCTCAGTAAGGGTGGAATATCCCCAGTTGAGATTAACAGCCCATTCTGAGGTGTTTCACTCTATTAGTTTCATTCAAAGATGAAGAAAGTTCAGATTCCGACAAGTCCTCTCCTGGTTGAGCTGATGAATGTGATGTATGATTCTCACAATGGAAGTGCACCATCTAGATGTTCCTTGCATTCCTGCTCTGATTTTCCAGATGTTAAGGTGTCATCTAAATAGCCTATAGCAGCTGTCGGACCTTTGATCTAACTGTGGAGAATGTCAGAGATGATGTTCTCCTAACTTGTGAGTATTTATTGTTGGGCCCTTCGAATCTTTGTCCGACCTGAATTTGAGATTTGCACGAGATATGTCTAAGGTAATGAAGCTGCCTTCTTCCTAACTAAAAACAAATTACCAATCAGAGACAAGGGTTTCTGTCCACCTTTGCTTCTCTGATGATGCAGATGCTAGAAATCTGAAATAAAACAGAAAATGCTTGCAACACTCGATAGGTCAGGCAGCATCTGTGGAAAGAAAAACAGAGTTAACATTCCAGGTGAAAGACCCTTCATCAAAACTGGGAAAAAAAGAAAATTAGTTAGCCTTAAGTGGTAAAGACAATGGGGGAGGGATGGACAGGGTGAAAGGAAGATCCCTGATAGAGTGAGGTCAGAGTTTCTATGGTGATAAGCTAGTGAGGAATATAAATAAGAGAAGTCAGACAGAGAAAGAGAGAGAATAAGCAAGGGGACATGTAAAAGGTGTGAAATGAATGTCAAAGCTGTAGCAAATGCTAAGCAGATCACACAGCACCAGAGGGGAGAGAAAAAAAAATGAGTTAATATCATGGATGAATAACCTTCAGCAGAACTTGTCAGTTCCGACACAAAATGGAAAAGCAAGTTATTGGATATTGTTGATTTCAGTATTGAGTCCCAAAGTTTACAACGTGCCAATATGGAAAATGAGGTGCTGTTCCTCAAGCTTGCATTGAGCCTTGTTAAAGTTATAAAGTCACGCCTTCTATTCCTTGGTGACTTGTGTTTATACTTCTTAAATACTGTGAAAGTGAGTGCCTCCATCAGCCCATCACACAGGTAGAACAGTGCGGGAAGCCACAGTCAGGTAGGTCAGCGTGGGAGCGGGATAAAGAATTGAAGTGACAGGCAACTGGAAGCTTAGGGTCACCCCTCTCAACTGAACACAGATGCTCCACAAAGTAGTTGTCCAATCTGCATTTGGTTTCATCAATATCGGGATCACACTTTGAGCACCAGATGCAATACACTAGATTAGAAGTAGTGCAAGAAAATCACTACATCACCTGAAAGGGCTGTTTGGATCCCTTCATTGTTGGAAGGAGCATTGTAAAAGAGCATGTGTTGCACCTCCAGCAGTTGCATGGGAAATTGCTGCAAGTACTTGCCAGGACTCAAGGGACTGAGTTACGGAGAGAGGTTGGGATCATATTCATCGGAGCATAGGACAACGAGGGGTAATCTAATAAGAGGCGTATAAAACCATGAGGGGTGTAGGAAGGGTGAATGTGCACATTCTTTTTCCTAGGGTTGGTGAATCAAGAGCTAGAGGGCATAGGTTTAAGGTGAGAGGCGAGAGATTGAATAGGAACCTGAGGGACAACTTTTTCGCCCAGAGGGTGCTCAGTATATGGAACGAGCTGCCAGAGGAAGTGGTTGAGGCAGGTACAATAACAACATTTAAAAGGCACTTGATCAGGTATATGGATAGGAAAGGCTGAGAGGGATTATAGGCCAACGCAGGCAAATGAGACTAGCTTAGGAGGGAATTTTGGTCGGAATGAACCAATTGGACCAAAAGTCTGGTTCTGTGCTGTATGACTCCATGTGTCCAAGAAAGGAAGTGTTTGGTAGGGATAGAAGGGTGGTCCAGGAAATAAGAAAGGGAACAGTCCCTTTGGGATGCTGAAAGGGGAGGAGAGGACAATTTGTATCAGATGGAGGGATGTCATTGAAGGTGGAAGAAAATAGGAAGGATGATCCATTGATTGTGAAAATTGGTAGGGTGGAAACTGAGCACCAGGAGAACTACACCCTTGCTCAGTTCGGCAGGAGAGGATGTCAGAGCAAAGGTGAAAGGAATAGATAAGGCTTTGTCAACCATGGTAAAGAGGAAACCCCAGCTTAGGAAAAAGGAAAACATCTCAGAGTCACCTGAAAGACTCAAAATTGGAGCAGATAAGACAGAGGTAGAGGAACTGAGAGAATGGAATGAAATCCTTACAGGAGGCAGGGTGTATCTGTGGAAGGAGTTGGAATGGATTTTTTGCAATCTTTTGCCTTACCACTAAATTTTCCAACATTACATGTTTTTCCTTTAGATCTGATCAAATCCTTAACTACCTTAGTTAGCCATGGATGGATTAAGCTTCTGGCAGATACTTTGTTTCTCAAAGGAATAAATCTTTGTTGAGAATTACGCAATGTTTCTTCAAATATTTGCCTTGGCTTATCTATCTCATTTTTAAATTTATTTTCCCAGTTCACTTTTGAAAACTTTGCCTTCCCTCATTTGCAATTGTTTCAACTTAAAGTTAAGATGCAAATTTCAGATTTAAATTTTATACTCTCACACTGGATATTGAAGTCAAAGTCGAGTTTATTGTCATATGCACAAGTACATGTATGCACAGGTGCAATGAAAAACTTATTTGCAGTGCATCACAGGCACATAGTATCATATAAGCAGCAGAAAAAAAATTAAACAACTTTTACAAGAAAAAACACAATTAGAACAAAAAAAGTCTATTTTAGTGCAAAGTGATCAAAGTGTTGCTAAACTTGAGTGATTAGGGTTGTGTCAGTTGGTTCAAGAACTGAATGGTTGAAAGGAAGTAGCTGTTCTTGAACCTGCTGGCATGGGACATCAGGCTTCTGTACCTCCTGCCTGATGGTAGCTGCGAGAAGATGGAATGGCCTGGATGGATGTGAAATTTGACTATATTATGGTCATAGGATTTTTTAAATTAATTAATATTGCCTAATTACTCGTGACAGAATCTGAAATAACATAATCCCTCATTGATTACACAAAATACTGTTCTTGGAAACTGTCACAATTGCACTCAATGAATTTGCCCTCAAGACTAGCTTTGCCAAGTTGATTTGTCAAATCAATATGAAAATTAAAGTAGCCTATGATTTCTTGCAGTATCTTTCTTACAAACCTATTTATTTTTGAACTTATACTCTACCCACACTGCAGCAATTGTTTGAGGGCTTATCGGCTTTTGTCACCAGTGACTTCTCTTTCTTGTTATTTCTTATCTCCAGCTAAACTAATCGATCTTCTGAACCAAGATCATTTCTCATTACTATGAATCCTATTCTTTCTGGAAGTGCTACCCAATCTCCTTTTCCTTTCTGTGTAACCTTTCAAAACATTAAGTAACCTGGAATATTCAGTCCCTTGCCTTTGTTGCAACCATATCTCTGTAATGGCCATCATGTCATATCCGTTTATTTCTCTTTGCACCAACGCTTCATCTACGTTCTTTTGAACGTTGTGTACATTCCAATAAAGTGCCTTTATTTTTGTCTTCACTATTTGCTCTGCTCTGACACCATTTGCAAGTGCACTCTTATGCTTGTACATGTTTTCCTCCCTGTAACTCTGGTTATCATTCCCTGTCTCATTAATCTGTAATATTAGAGCAAAAAACTATACAGCAAAGTAACAAGCCCTTCGTACACCATGACTTCGCCAACCAGAATGTCAATCTAACTAATGCCATCTGCCTGCACAAGGTCTATATCCCTCTAATCCCAGCTTGTTTATGTCCCTGTCTAAATGCCTCTAAAGCATTGCCATCATCCCCTGCTTTTACCACCTCCCCTGGCAGTGCGTTCCAGGCACCTACAATTCTCACTGTAACAAAAGAAAACTTGCCTCACATCTCACCTTAAACTTTCCCCCACTCACCTTAAACCTATGCCCTCCAGTATTTGACATTTCCACACTGGGAAAAAGACTCTATCTATCTTATCTATGCCTCTCATAATGTTATATAATAACACATCACTCTTCAGCCACCAATGCTCCAGAGAAGACAATCCAAGTTTATCCAACCTCTCCGTAGAGCTAATACTCTCTAATCCAGTCAACATCCTGGTAAACCTCTTCTGCACCCTCTGCAAAGCCCCTACATCTTTCCTATAGTCTGTCAACAGGAACAGCATGCAATACTTCAAATGTGGCCTAACCAAAGCTTCATACAGCTACAACATGACTTGCCAACTTTTGTACTCAATGTCCCGACCAATGAGGGTGAGAATACTGTAGTCCTTCTTTATTGCCCTATCCACTTGTGTTGCCACTTTCAGGAAGCAATGGACTTGCACCCCGAGATCTTTCTGTACAGTAATATTCCTAAGGGCCCTGTTGTTTACTATTTACTTTCGTTTTGCATTTGACATCCCAAAATACATCAGCTCACACTTGTCCAGATTAAACTCCATCTGCAATTTCTCTGCACAAGTTTCCAACTGATCTATATCCAACTGTATCCTTTGACAACCTTCCTTCCTATCCACAACTTGACCAATTTTTGTGTCATCCGCAAACTTACGAATTAGACCACCAACATTTTCTTCCAAGTCATTTATACATATTACAAACAGAGGTCCCAGCACTGGTACTTGCAGAACACCACTGGTCATAGACCTCCTGTCAGAAAAACATTCCTCCATCAATACCCTCTGTCTTCCATATCCAAGCCAGTTTTGTATCCAACTTACCAACTTGCCCATGGGAGATGAATGAATATAATTAGGGCCTCGGTACTGGTGACTCTGGCCTGGGAGAGAATAGTAATATCAATTTGTACACCCTGCCAGTGCATTTGGAAGATTTTGCAGAGACAGAATCAGTGCTTGGAGGTGCCTGTTGAAGGTAGTTCATGTTTCAGAAGTGCACAGGAGGGCAGGCATCCTTGCTACCCAATAGATTGTGAGTTTTGTACCAGATGTCAGGTCTTGATCTTAATACTCTTTCCTTCTCATGGCCAAAGGTGATGGGAGTTTCACCATAGATGTCTGCTTTGGCTGAAAGCTTACTCTTGGGATACTTTCCAGGTCTCGGCATACACCTTTATTTCAAGATTCAGTCTTGTGCAGCAGGAGCTGGTTGGCTTAGTACTTTTGACTTACATGTTTAGTGTTAGGCTCATCCTCTCATATGGATGTCTTGGGGCACGGTGTCCAAATGTGTGCAACTTTCTTGGTTCTGGAATAAGACCCATATGTACAACCTGTTGTAATCCTCTTGTTATTAAATACCTTGTGGTGGATGAATTCATAAATAGAAATGGCTGTTGCCATAATTAGTACATTGTTTCACCTGCTGAACCATGAATATTGATTTTACTCAATGAGTCATAAAACCATGCAACATGGAAACGGCCCTTCAGACCATTAATCCATGCCAATCCACGTTGCTTAACTGAGTTCATCCCATTTGCTATGTTTGACCCATATTACTCTAAACATTTCCTATCCATCTAATTGCCTTTTAAAATTAATTGTACCTGCCTCTACCAATTCCTCTGGCAGCTCATTTGAATGTTTGAATACTTTTGGACTGCGGTGTTAGAATAAACACAACAAAGAGTGGGAGAGCAATTTGAGAGAGGGATGCAGAACCTGATAATGGTAAAAGCTAGGTTGGGTGAGTGGGGAAAACTTTGACAAATGAAGTATTATGTGGGAAAATATAGGGGTTATCCACTTCAGTGTGAAGAATAACAATGTTTAACCGTGCTTAGATGGAGAGAGACAACAGAATTCTCCTCTACATAGAGATCTGACTATATGCAGCATACAAGTACAGAAAACAATTAGAAAGGAAAATGGGATATTGGCATTTATTGCAAAGGGAATGGCATTTAAAAATAGAGAAATCATGTTAAAATTTAACATGGCTTTGGTGAAACTGCATCCATGGTACTGCATGAAGATTTTGCCTCCTTATTTATGAAGGGAGTGGTTGGGGGCAGAGATATGGTAGCAAGAGTTGTGGGAAATAGCCAGGAAAGTGGATTAGTGGCCCAAGGTAAGATCAGGTATGACTTTATTGGATAACAGAATAGGCTTGAGAAGTCTCATGATCTTCTCCTACCTATGATGGGGGTGTTCAGAATCATGAATGGGTTAAATAAGGAAAAATTGCTTCCACTCAGACAAGGTTCATATTAGCAACTGGTAAAAAGTGATCATGCTGGAGGTGCAATGGAAACTGATTCAACAACAACCTTTACTTCAAGAGAAATCATTATATAACCTGAAGAAAGAGGAGTGAAACCATCAGAGTTGACAGAGACACGATGTACCAAATGACCTACTTCTATGCTACATTATTCTATAATTGTGTCCTTCTGGTTCATATGAAACATTCATTTTGTTTCTCTCTCCACAGATTCTGTGAGATTTCCTGAATAGTTCCTTCATTTTATTTTGTACAATTGTAGAGTGCTAGCAAGAAAATTTCCATGCAGGTTTTTCCAGTCACCCACCATAACAGCAAAAATGCTACCAAAATGATGTTCAGGGACATTTATTCTGTTTCTCTGGGATTTCCAGCATTCATTGTTGAAGTTTCAGTGGGAAGTCAGGAATCTAAGGAAGCTCACCATCCTTGCTGACTGTTTCTCAGCTTGTTGTTTCTTGACCTCCAAAGAAACCTACTTGAGTAGGTCGAGTCCCAGGACTTCACAATACCCGTCTTGCATCGATGAGTTATGTACCCGTAAAGAATCTCCCAAGTAGCTATTTTAAAATACTTATTTCATATTTTAGGATCTGAGTATCACAGGCCACCATTTATTGTCCATCCCTAATTGCTGCCTTCTTGAACAACTACAGTTCTTTTGGTGAAGGATCTGGCACAGTGCTATTGGAGAGGGAATCATGTATTTTTGATTAGGGTTGCATGGTGCCCTTGTGAAGCCCTCATAATCATACACTGAAGTGGACACTGAATCACCCTTCTAACCATATCCAACATTGCTACTGAATCACTTGTGTTACAACAGCAGGACCAATATTTTTACTTTAGACTGTTTAATCTCATTTAAAAAGTTCAGAAGAAAAATGTCACTTGTTCTTTATACCCTTTGAAATAGAAACAGGAATTCCCTTTTAACCTTGGTTTGTGGAGAATGCTACTGGTGATTTATATGTATAAATATAAAGCATCACGATTTCATAGTGTAAGATCAGTCTACTCTCTAGTAATTAATTATTGCATATATCCAGTCTGTACCACTTAATGAATTGTTCTGCATTTACAATACACTCCAAGATAATGGATGTTTCCATATTTGCACTCCATTACTGTTAGATGGTGATTTATTCCATGGGTACATTCTGCCTTTGTTAGATATTGAATTATTCTATATTTAGATCACTGAAGATTTTGTTTTTTAATCAATTCTTTTTTGATACTTCATGTTACCAGTGCTTTGATTAACTACTTTATTTCTATTACGTTCAGTGATTGCATTAATTTATTTTAGTAGTGAAGGTCTCATTTTGTTACGATAAAGTAGGAGGAAAAATTGCAGCAAGCAACTGTCTTTTTGTCAAATAAATAAGAGTTATATGCAGGCATTTCCTTCATGTGACATTATGTTCCTTTTTTTTCAATCTATGCCACATTTAATTACAGAAAAAATATTAAAGAACTACTTGTGCAGACCCTCTGATATATTATAGAGTGATAAAGCACAGAAATGGGCCCTTCAGCCCACCATGTCTAGCCAACCTTTTTGCCCATCTACACTAATCTCATTTGCCTGCATTAGCTTCATATCCTTTTGTGCCTTGCCTATTCAGGGGCCTGTGTAAATGTCTCTTAAACAAAGACATTGTATCTGATTCCACCACCACCTCTGGCTGTGAGTTCCAGATAACACCACTCTCTGTGTAAAAAAAAACACTTTCAACTCAAATTCATTTCAAATCACCTTTCTCTCATCTCAAATGTATCCCGTCTTGTTTTTGACAGTCTACCATGGGAAAAATATTCTGCCTATCTACGCCTCCCATAATTTTATAATCCTCTCTCAGGTCACACCTCAGCCTGCTTTGCTCCAAGGAAAACAAGCCCAGTCTATCAATCTCTTTCCATAACTAAAGTCTTGCAATCCAGGCAACATCCTAGTGAATCTCTGCACTCCGTCCAGTGCAATCACATCCTTCCTGTAATGTGGTGATCAGAATTGCCAGAATACTCCAAGTGCAGTCTAATCAGTGTTTTGTAAAGTTGCAACATAACATCCTTTATATTATAAACCATGACATATGAAGATAAACATGCTATTTTCCTTTTTCACCACCATATCTACCTATGTTGTTATTTTCAGGGAACTATGGATTTGAATCCTAAGGTCCCTCCATTCATTAGCATTCATCAGCACCTTACCATTTACTGTATATGCCATACCCCTATTTGTCTTCTCAAAATGCATCACCTTACACATTGTCTGGATTAAATTCCATCTGCCAATAGTCTGCCCAACTTTCCATCTGATCTATATCCCTCTGTAGCCTTAGACAACCTACCCTACTATCCACAACACCATCAATTTTTGTGTCATCCACAAACTTATTAATCATACCTCCTACATTCACATCCAAGTCTTTCATATATCATAAACAACAAGAGTCCCAGCACCGATCCCTGCAGAACACCACAAGTTGCAGACTTCCAGTCAGAAAAGCATTTTCCCACAATTACCCTCTACTTTTATCACCAAGCAAAATTTTGGATCTAGTTAGCCAGCTTGCCTTGGAACCCATGTGCCTTAAACTTCTGGACCAGCCTATCTTGTGGGATATTGTCAAATGCCTTACAGAAATCCATACAGACAATGTCTACCACCCTGCCTTCATCAATCTTCTTAATAATAATTTGTTAATACTTTTTGATCCAACTTTTACCATGTCAGTTTTCCTGTCTACACTTAATATGGATTTTTCCTGTGTAAACCTGTCACACTATGGTCACATCTCCCACTGTTGGCAGCTCTGCAATATGGCTTCATTCTCATTGTCCGGCTCCATCACCAAAGATGGTACATATATTTTGTGTGCTGACTGCCGTACCTGCAGGTCTTTTGTTGACCTCACTTTGATCTATTCCACGGTCCAAAAACAAAAGCTGCCTTGCTTGGATAAGTATCATTTATATTGATGTTCCTACCACTCTCCAACAAGACAGAGCAAAGGATATCATATGACTCCATGCCTAAAGTTTAAGGAAAAGTGAACTTGCATCTCCCTTGGAAAGAAGAGAATCTTAACCTCTGACTGAGCACATGACAAATTAATTAAAATGAAGTATTAAGTTGCAAATCACTCAATGTTTATGTCAAAATAATAGGCAAAATTGGAAACAAGGGGTTTAGGTTGGGCCCATGATGTAACCAGGTAGCAAAGAAAAGCAAACATTTGAAAGTGAGAACTGAGATTAAAAATAACATAAAATATGTTAGATTATGATTTGGTTTAAACATTGTTCTTGTATCAAGTTAGTGCACACAAGCTACCTAATAATATGTTGAGTCTCCTCCTGAGAACCCTTTCCCCTCTTCGCCTCTTCCATCCCTCTTCTTACATCTGATCTCTCTCTTCAGGCTCTCTGTTAATGACTTAATAGACATGTCTGGATGGAGTCCTTAAATTTTTATAGACGCACCAAAGAAACCATCTCATCCAGATATATCACAGCTTGATTTGGCAACTGCTTTGTCCATGACGGCAAAAAGTTGCAGAGAGCTGTGAACACAGCCCAGTCCATCACGCACACCAACCTCCCCTCCACTCACTCCATTTATACTTCCAGCTGCCTCGGGAAAACAGTTAACATAACCAAGGACCCCTTCCACCCCGGTCATTCTCTCTTCTGCCCTCTCCCGTCGGGCAGAAAGTACAAAAGCCTGACTGTTATCAGACTCTTGAACAGACCTCCTGTACGCTAAAAGATGAAATCTTGAACTCCCAATCCACCTGATTGTTGCCCTTGCACTTTATTTATCTACCTGCACACTTTGTCTGTAACTGCAACGCTGTATTCTGCATTCTATTTTCTTTTTACTACCTCGATATAAGATAAGATATCTTTATTAAGAAACACACAGTGAAATGCATCTTTTGCGTAGAGTGTTCTGGGGGCAGCCCGCAAGTGTCACCACACTTCCGGCACCAACATAGCATGCCTACAATTTCCTAACAAGTACGTCTTTGGAATGTGGGAGGAAACCAGAGCACCCGGAGGAAACCCATGCAGAAATGGGGAGAATGTACAAACTCCTGACAGACAGTGGCCAGAACTGAACCAGGGTCGCTGGCGCTGTAATAGCGTTATGCTAACCGCTACACTACCGTGCCTGCCCATAATTATGTCTGGCTTGATATTTCTGGATGGCACGCAAGGCGAAAACATTTCACTGAATCTCAGTACACGTGACAATAATAAACCAATAATAATAGAAATCAATAAATGTATATATTTAAGCCACAACTGTCCCTCAGTATTTCAGAAATTCCAGCTGTCTCTAGGAATGAAAATTTTAGAACTCTTCTTCCAATCAGTCACGAACAATCACCACCAGATTTTCTAAATCCCAAATGCTGGGTTTCCATTGCATGGTTAACTCATCAGATAAGCTGGATCATTGGGCTGACCTTACGTCAACATTGCATTAAAGTTGCCATCAGGATCTGCAGAGCCTGAAATATTGGTAGCGAGGCTTGTGCTGTCATGTTAACCAAGTTTCCAGGTGCAATAAGTGCTCTAAAAACATGAAGTTGTGATTTGCACGCAAAATTTGGATCAAATTTTCTCCAGAAGCACTGAAGCAGCTGGTACTAAACAAATCCAATTCCATGTTCTCTATTTTTAACATTTGGAAATACAAATACTGTCCCCAAAATTGATTAGATAAAGACAACAGATATATTCTCAAAAATGTAACCAGCAAAAGAAGTAGCAAGAATAGGTTAAATAACAATTAAAAAGCGCAAATTGGTGCCACAATAGAGATCGCATTTATATCGCAATATTAAATTGGCTTAAGCAGTCCAATATGGGAACAAAGGTTAAGCATTTCGAATCAAAGAATCTGCCAGCTGTAAAAAATTACAAATATGCAGCCCCTTAATGGTTAATACTTGACCTCTTATTTATCTGCATAAATAACTAGATTTGGAAACTAATTGTAAGCTTGTTAAATTTATGGACAAAAATAAATTATGAGTGAAAAATGGGCACTGCTAGCAATTCTGAATTGCAGAAAAATATCATTACTCAAGGATGACCAATGGAATCACTAGATAAATGGAAATTAAATTTAATGTTGACAGATTTCATTTTGGGAGGCTGAATCTACTTGGTTGAACATTGAAGGGAATAAACTTAGCATGGAATGACTTTGAAAATGATCTAGGAATGATGGAAAAGGCACAATATTAAAATCAAGGGAAACTGCAGTAATCAACCTTTTGGGATACACAGCCAAGTAAATGCTTGCTTTTAACATTCTCTATGATTCAGAAATACAGATCAGAATATCAGCAAAATTCTTTGTCAATTAGTAATGAAAAATCATGAAGGACCTGGGTGCCTGAATTCTCAAAACATCCCCTGATCACGTGAGTCTTTTATGAACACGAGAATGTTCCAGTAGAATTCTACAGAGATTGTACAATGCTCCATGAAATGTTCACTGTGCATAGAAGTAGACTATGTTTATAAATAGTACGTGAATTCCAATTTTTTGTATTTAGAAAGGCATGTCTGTGCTCTGGAGACAATTCCCAAAACAGCAATAACTGTGATTCCTTGCCATTGATGTTATGGGAGCCATCTGTCCTCAGAATGCCCAGTGCTACAACTAGACCAGCACAGGCGTGAAAGTCCCTAAAGAAGGAAGCAGCATATAAAGATGGGAATTCCCATATGACTTTGATGGAAGGGGGGGAAACTTATGGAACATTCCCACTGGGGTCCCATATAAATGATAGAATCAGACAATGTTTTGATTGCTCACCAATCTCAGGGATAAGGACAACACAATTAAGGGCACCCTGTTGATTAAGGAAGCAACTATGAATTTGCCCAACAACACTGCACCAAGTAGGTCTGCTGTAGGCCAGTGTACATGTGTCTGAAATACTTCAACCATTTTCTGTTGAGACAGAGAAAAATGGTATTTGACATAAATGCAGAAGATACACTTTGCCTATCATAGTTATAGGATACGAGGGGGTATCAGTGACAAAAGGAATAGACTGGATTGAGTCCATTAATTGATGGACTTTGTTCTTATAAGTTTATTGCACAGTGAGGGGATCCAGAAGCCACTCAGACTTCAGGTTAAATTGGCCATACTTAGTAGACCATGAGTCGAATGGATTTGGAAGACATCAATAGGTCTCCAGATGGCAGACATAGGCAGATTAATGTTACAAGCTGTGAATTGAACAGAATAACAATAGTAAATAGTAGTTCAATGGTTACTAGGCAGTCATCTGGCATAATGAGACCAAAAATACAAGCCTGGATGAGAGTGCAGCAAATATAGATATTTCCCTCTGTGAGGGCCAGTGTGGTGAATGAGGCACAGGCAGTGACGTACTGCATTGACACAGGTAACATTTAACTGACTTATCCAACAGGGATTGTGAAGTTTTGGTTGTAAAGAAAGCCAAGCTATTAAATGCAAGATAGTCCTCAGAGGAGGTAAGACAGTAATATAGCTGAAGCATGTGCATGTTGGATACTATTAAAACCAAAGAACAACCACATGGCAAAGTGATAAAGGATGGAACTGCAGTGAATCAGAAGTGTACTCTTTCCAGCTGTGGGTTGCAATAATGGTGAATAGTATCAATAAAGGATAAACCTTCAGAGACATAAAGAACATGAAAGCATTCATTGAAAGTTATTTGCTGACAGTTCAAGTGTTGGATGGTAAAGGTTTGTCTTCCACCATGGGTCAACATGTGAAGCAGGTTTTGAATCATAAAGACAGCAAAATGTTAGGATGGAAGGTATTGATTGCAGATTTGTCTGCAAACACAAGCATGAGTTGAGAAAAAGACTAAAGACTAAGCAAGCTGAAGAACTAGACTAGGATAGCTTTCCAAAAGGAAATAAAACACTCTAAGGTTTGGGGCTAGTAGAAGGTATTCTATCATGAGTAGTTCAAGTTAAATGAATCACTTCAATGTGGACTTTGAAATTTCAGAATTGGAGACAAAACTCGAAGACAGGCAGTTCAGAGGAAGCGCCTGTCATTGCTTCAAACAGCAGGAGAAAACCAGTGCCAGAAATGTTAGGACAACAGCCAAGACACAACAGGTCTCTACTAACAAAATGAGAAACAATAAGCCTAAGGCAAGGCGCTCCAGTGAGGTGATATTGATTGGATCTGGCAAAGTTGTTGCACACAGAGAAGCAGAAAATGCATGCGTTCTGAGGAAGAGCTCTGTGTCCAGAATACTTTTTGCTATTTTCAGAGTTGCTGATTGGATTGCATTATGCACAGTAAGTGCTGGATGAAGAGACTGAAATATAGAAGCAGTTCCACAACTCTGAAGATCCTCTTAAGGATGTGAGATGAAGCATGGACCTGTAATGGCAGTCCAATGTGCATAGGCGGAGTGCAGCTAGATAGTCTGAAAACTGTCACGCCAGAGCTAAAAGCTTCAGAGATGATTCAGAAAAGGAAGATCAGATGAACTAACCAAGTGACCGCAGAAGTGACAGTAGAAAGGAGGTCTGATGTCTATAGAGAGTTCAAGTGGAAGGCAGGAGGTATGGAAGGTGGCAAGAAAGCAGAGGCACCAAGATGGAGAGCATGAAGAATCAATCAAATAAAAGAGTGTTGTCACTTAGTTCATGGTATCTATTAATGTGCCAAATACAGTGTAGAATTATAACTTACACTAGTTATCAATTAGGGTTCTTGGACTCTCTGTTAAATTTTATATTGTCGGCTTAGTGCGGACTGGTAACACCATGAAGATTATAATCCAGAATACAAAAAACACTTTGAGTTTTGGGGCCTGGGGAAGACATCCCGTTGTGAGAAGTCCAAATCTAACATAAGGTGCCTTCCAAATCCACCTGACCAGTGGTCTATTCAGGTATTGCCTATTTAACCTGAAGCTTAAGTGGCTTCTTGATCCCCTCACTGTAAAATGTGTTTTAAAAAATACAAAACTGTCAATTCATGGACTCAACCCAGTTTACTCCCTGTATTAAAAGTTATGAAAACTATCATATTGAGGCAAGAGTTGCAGAACAGGATGTGAGACCAGATGGCATGAGACCTATCAGAGAAAGTGATCCAATATAAGCACATGCCTGGACTGCATGCTCCAGAGAGGTCGTTCAGTGAATGAATAGACCGAGCTTGAGGAAAATCATAATTAGTTGAATTAGTTGTATATTATTCTAAATAGTTAACCAATTATAGCAACTCATTTAATACGTCTGATTAGTTATATGAATTTATTTTCTCTTTAAAGAGAAAGTGTCATATATACCGTATGTAGGATTTCTTTAAGCACTGGTATGATTTCTGATGCATTGTTATACCCAGACACTTAGTTTAGTTGAGAGTTATTGTCTTCATTAAAAGATATTCTGTAGAGAGTTCTACTTTATTTTATTATCCAAGCAGTGACATAAAATAACCTGAGGACACTACAGTTGAAAGTGTCTGTTGTTTCCACAGGTCATGGAATGCATCAAACAAATGAAAATGTTTTCTTTGTTTTTAAGCACATGACTAAAATGAAGCATTTGTGACCATGGTTTTGTCAATGTTTGCCTGCAAGTTTTATATAGGATTTACAAACTGATCTCACTTACAGAAAAGGATTCACTTTGTTTCAATACATCATTGGGTGTTACTTTGGCAGTTATTCAAAGGAGAAGATTAGCCATTCAGTTCAGCTGCAATCGTCCAAGTTTTGCTGGAATATACATGTAATTCATGATTTTTTGGATTCTTTGCCCAACTTATTTTAAGAACAATATTTCTCAATCTCTCTTACACAATTGAATAGTTTGTCTAATATCTTCAGAAAGGGACAAAGAGCCCAGAGGGGATCATAGGTCAGAAACATTTCAATGATTATTTTCTACATATTTCATGGTAGCTCAATACATGTTGAAACAATCTACCCAATTCCAATATCTACATGATCTAATATCGACAGAGTCCAAATATCCATGTAATGCTTAATAAACCTGTTTGCCAATTGCAATTCAAATTGGATTTTACACACTCCTCTTATGTTTTCCAAAGTCAATCAACACCATGTAAGTTCTCTGTTCAATATCTGAAATCATCATACATTAGTTACATATTAGACTGGAGTAACGTAATAATCCAAAAATCTAAACTATTCATTATGAAACATGCACATGCTAATCCATCATTGATCATATTTTCCAGTCAGATCTTTTGTTGAAGATGTGTTTATCTAATTGTGTATCTTGCATATAAGTAATGAAGGTATTTGGCACAAGCTAATGTATTGCATGGTGATTAATGAGCTTGTATCATCTATCTATTAAAAACTCATAAATTGAAGGGCAGGATCAGAGTCTACCATCACGAAGATGAATATCATCATTACACCAAGCAATTGGATCCTCAGTGGAGTTCATCTATGTGGAGATAAGAATGATAGTATATTTTAGAATTGATACCTGTAAAGATTTTGTAACTGGTGTGGTTGTTCAGAAGTCTACAAGTATATTGTTGAACTCTCAAGGGAAATGGAATGCTTTGCATATATTCATAAAAACAACATTAAGGACAATAAAGAAAAGAACAGAACAGAGAAACAAAATGTGAGAAAAAATGATACTTTTATCAACATCCTATTAAATTAGAACTATTTTTCTGTCAGATTAATTGTGTAGCGAAGTGTTCCATGTCAGTTGTTGAGATGCATTTGATTTGGGGCTTTTCATAACATGTTGAAATTATAATCTTTGTAATTGATATGTTGCTGGATTAAAACATTGCATGGATTTTAGTACAGCATTATTTGCTTTGTCCTGGATATCTGTCAGCACTTGCTATCATTGCTCGAAGAAACTCACAGGATCTTCTGGAGTCTGCACATGTGGAGCTAAATGCAGAAACCAACATCTCTGATATCTTGCGCCTTAATCAGGTAAGGTACTCTAGTCTTCATAGTTAGAAGTAAGTTTAATTCATTGAACTGAAGTGCACTTCAACCTTTTAAGTACTTTTGTCACTGTGACAATTCTTTAAGATAAGTAAGACATGATAAAAGAAGTAAAGCGAGAATATAATCTGATAATTATTGAAGAATGAGCTCTCTACCCCTGAAAATAAATGCAAAATTTAAAATTGTTCAGTAGTAAATTTCTCTGTTGTCTTAGTCCAATATGTATATCCCAAACTTTATTTCACATTCTGTAAAATAATACAAAAGTGAATGAAAACAGCTACTTTTAATTCCAGGTATACTGCACAAGAGGATTGTTTGATGTGATGAGGTACTCAACTTGCTTGATGGCTTCACTGTTGCAACATGTCAGAAATCCTGCAAAGCTGACACAAGATAGTATGTAGCTTGGTTGGGAAAGATTAAACACACGTCATATAGTTCACAAGATATTTGTTGGGAGGCTTTCTCCACCAATGATCACAAAATCCAATGTACAGGAGGTCCCCAGTTTACAAACGAGTTCCATTTTTGAGACTGTTCATAACCCGATTTTGTGTGTAACTTGGAACAGTGTCCGTGCATGCGCACTTGGGCCGGGGATCGTGGCCGCACATGTGCACTTGGCCTGGGGTTGGGCCAAAGAAGGTGTACCGCCGCTGTGGTAGGATCGGGGGCCGGGGCCGCTTACGAGCCGACCTTCGTGGTCAGTTCATAAGTACGGACATTCGTAAGTCGGGCGTTCGTAAGTCGGGGACTTCCTGTATTTTATTCTCTTATTGGATCGTCAATACAATTGTTCAGAGGTTGTGTTTTTATAGTCTGAGCCTATTGAGCCCTGGCAGCAAAAGTCTTCCCTGTGCAATGGGGTTTTTCTTTTTTGCTGTTACACCCTCATGTTCCCCTTCCTTCTGCAGAGAAATGTCTCCTGAAACATTTACTTCTTTCTATCCCCAACAACAGAGGATCTCTTCCTCTCTATCCCTGATCCTGAATCCATTCAGTCTCTTTCTCTTCCTTTATACTCCTTCTCAATTGGAGGCTCTCTCCAGTCCATCAATTTAACAAGATATATCTCTTTCTTTCCACCTCTCTTTCTCTTCCCTGACTGCCCCCTCTCTCTTTCTGCCTCGTTCTCACTCTTTCTCTCTTCTTTCATTCCCTTTGTTTCTCTCACATTTTTCCGCTCTTTCTTCCGCTTCATTTCACTTTCGTTTCTGCTTTCTCCTCGCACTTTCTCATTCTCTCAATTTCTCCTCTCACTTATTTTCTTTCTCTCTCTCTCACTCTTCCTTTCTCTCTCATCATCTATCTCTTTCCTTCTCCCACAACACTTTTATCTTCCTTGTCTATTTTATGGGCTGCAGTGATGCTAAATATAATAGTTTCATGATAATTGCAATCCTTTTTATACTTGAATTGAAACGTCTAATTATTCATCAAAATAGAGCATATATTATTTAATTTTGTGAAGCATAATATTACCTCACATAAATTTTTGACACACAAATGATCAGTGTATTTACATTAGACTATTGTAGCCTTTCTGGTGTTTCTAATGTTTTGTCTTTTTATTTCTTTCCCGGTCCCTGACAATGTCTCTATTTCACAATTAATAAAACATTTTCTCTCTCTTTCTGAAAGGTGCTTTTTTTCTCTCTGCATTTTCATTTTTGTCTGTATTTGTTCCACTGTTTCCCAATATTTACATTTATTTTCATTCTCTGTCCATAATTAGTGAAGTATATTAAAAATAAAAAAAAGAGAAAGCTGGAAATACTCAGTTGGTCAGACAGCATCTGAGGAGAGAGAAAAAGGTAAGAGCTAATATTGGAGTTTTGACGAGCTTTTAACTGAACAGGAAAGGCTTTTTGTAGCTATAATGTGTCTACTCAGAAGATGCAATGGAGATCTCTGAGCTTATGTTGGGCTTTGTTGGAAAAATACAAGATGTCAAAAACAGAGAGTTCAGAGTTAAAGTCAGAGGCAAAATTAAAGTAACAGCTAACTGGAAGCTCAGTGTCATCCTTGTGGACTGAATGAAGGTATTCAGCAAAGTGGTTACCTAAACTGTATTTGACTTCTTCAGATTTAAAATGAGCAGTAACAGAGACCTAAGGAGTTTGCTCCAGGAGCTAAGCTCCAAATGGAAGACAAAGTTTGAAGGGTCAGTGCAATATACCTTCACCAAGCCCAGAGGCAGAGCTCCAGAAGTGGTTTCAGATCTCCAAAAGTACTCACAGCAAGGGAGGCAACTGATTGGTAATTAAGATCAGGTGAGTATCTTTACTGCTTTACTACTTCTGAGGTTCAACTGTTCAAAGGAAAAAATAAAAGGTTCAAAAGTAAAATTAAAAGTAAATACTGTAAGTGATGAAAGTAATGCCCATAGAAGGAAATAGGGTCCTTGGAGCAATTAATATTCTTTAATTTTGAGAAAGTAAAGGGAGCAATTTAAAGGTAAGTCGTGTCAGGTCAGCTCAGACATGTGGAATGGTTCTTTGCAACAACGTAGGAAGCCAGGGATATTTCCAGTGTCTGGGGCAAACAGGTATGCAGAAAAAAATCTCCAGATACCAGACGGTAGTGTAGTGGTTAGCACAACGCTTTACAGCACCAGCGACCCGGGTTCAATTCCGGCCACTGTCTCTGTAAGGAGTTTGTATGTTCTCCCTATGTCTGCGTGGGTTTCCTCCGGGTGCTCCGGTTTCCTCCCACATTCCAAAGATGTACAGGTTAGGAAGTTTTGGGCATGCTATGTTGGTGTCGGAAGTGTGGTGACACTTGCGGGCTACCCCCAGAACACTACGCAAAAAGATGCATTTCACTTTGTGTTTCGATGTACATGTGACTAATAAAGATATCTTATCTCATCTCATCTCAAATCTGCATTTCAGGGCTGGGACTGCAGCTGGTGTCACTGTGAAGCATCAGCAAGGATGTGACCACTGTGAATACCATGTTTAGCTAGATGATCACACCCAGGCTAAGAATGCACAGGCAGAAAAGGAACGGGTTACTGCCAGGCAGATTAGAAGACAGGTGGTTCAAGACCCCACTGAGGTCAGCCCCATTTCAGATATGCCATTTTGGATAACGTAGGAGAAATTGGTTTCACAGAGGAAGCCACCAAAGCTATGCCCATGGAAACATGGATGCCTCAGTTGCGCTGGAAGGGATTAAAAACAATGGGAGAGCAATAGTGATGGGGGTTCAACTATGAGGGGAACAGACAAGTATTCCTGAAGCCATAAACATGACTCCAGAATGGCACCTTCCCTCACTGGTGCTATGGTCAAGGATGACACACAGTGACCACAGAACATTCCGGAGATGCATTTTGCTCAAGAATGTCAACAATGTTAAAAAAACACAAATTGATGTGTTGCATATGTTGTATAATGTTATTCATTCAGGACACTCGGGGTGGTGGGGGGGGGGGGGTGGGTAATATCAGGCAATCATTGCGCTACCTATTGGTAGAAATGATACACGTAAAAGCAGGGATGAGGTCCTGCAGAATGAATATTGGGAATTAGGAGATAATTTATAAGGGCCATCAAGGAATATAATCCCATGGTTACTTACTGTGCCAAGTACTAGTAAAGGCAGAAATATGAAGACAGATAAGATGAATATACAGCTGGAAAGATGACGTAGGAGGGTGGGATTTAGAATTGAGAATTGGTATTGGTATTAGTTTATTATTGGTATTGGTATGTTATTGTCACTTGTACCAAGGTACAGTGAAAACTTGTATTGCATACTGATCATACAGGTCAATTCATTACACAGTGCAGTTACATTGAGTTAGTACAGAGTGCATTGAGGTAGTACAGGTGAAAACAATAACAGTACAGAGTAAAGTGTCACAGCTACAGAGAAAGTGCAGTGCAGGTAGACAATAAGGTGCAAGTTCACAAGGTAGATTGTGATGTCAGAGTCCATCTCATTGTATAAGGGAACTGCTCAATAGTGTTATCACAGTGGGGTAGAAGCTTTCCTTGAGCCTGGTGGTATGTGCCCTCAGGATCCTGTATCTTCTACCTCTTCTGGTCCTGTTCAGGTAAGGTTAGACTTATGTAAACAAACAATTTGCTGGAGGAACTCAGCGGGTCAAGCGGCATCTGTGGGAGGAAAGGAATTGTCGATGCTTTGGGTCGAAACCCTGCATCAGGACTGAGAGTGGAGAGATGAGATGGCCATATGAAGAGGAGTAGGGAAGTGGTGAGACAGGAGTCGTTTGGTGGACTGAGGAGGGGTGTAAGATGACAGGCAGGTCGCACCAGGTAGGGGTGAGGAGTTGGTTGGAGTTGGGAGGCACTGGCAGGTGAATGAGAGATGGAGGCAGACAAAGAGAGAGGCAAAACAAAAATTAAGAGGCAGATGGAGCAACATGGAGGGAGGGGAGTGTGAAGTTCGGAGACAGCTGCTGGAGGAAGACCTGTATAAACTGGATGGGTTACACCCAAACAGGACTGGGACTAATGCCTTCGTCCATGCAATTGTTATTGGGGAAACTTTGAAATGGTATGGCAGGGGTTGGGTATTTGAGCAGGGTTCGAGAGGAGAAGGAAACAAAAGACACAACAATTAAAAACACAGAAGATAAAGGCAGGGAAAGAAGAATAAGAAACAAATAGACCCTCAGCAGGCAAAATGGATGGTGTTAATGTAAGGAATGATGGTAAAAAGACAAAACCAAGAACTCTATATCTAAATACACATAGTATTTGAAACAAAATCAATGAGCTAACAGCACAAATAGAGATAAATGGGTATGATCTGATAGTCATTACAGAGACATGGTTACAAAGAGATCAAGGCCAGGAACAATATTCAGGAATATCTAACTCACAGGAAGGACAGAAAAGAAGAAAGAGTTGGTGGGATGGCTCTGCCAATAAAAGGTAAAATAAATACACCTGTGAGAGATGATTTAGGCTAAGAAGGTGCAAAGTCCATTTGAGTTAAAAAAAAAGATAAGCAAGAGAAAGAAGTAGTCATTGCCCTGACCAAACAGTAACCACCTGTAGGAAAGAGTATGTCAAAAATTATGTGTGGGAGGTTGGGGTGGGGGGGGGGGTGGTGGTGGGAGTGGGGGAAGCAGCATTAACCATGGGTGACTTTAATGTTTGTGCAGATTGTGATGATCAATGACTGACATGATAATTCTCATGTAGAGGAGACCACATTATGAGGACTGAATGCAGAACACTGAATGGGAAGTAGAACATTAAGTGTTGCTTCAATTAGTTGGAGGGAAGAAAAGAGATAAAAGCACAGGTGGTACATCTCCTGTGGTTGGAAGACACCACGAGACGGGGACTAGCTGTCTCTGGAAATGACAATGTCAACCAGGAGATTGCAAAGGGACAGACTCTTTGGAATATTGAAAGAGGAGAGGAAGGGAAGATGTGTCTGGTGGTGGTATTATGTGGAAGGCGGCTAAGATTATGGAGGATAATCCATTGAATGTGGATGGAAGATGAAACAATGGGAAACTCGGTGGGAGAAGAGGGAGTGAATGCAGAAGTGTGACAAATGGAGCAGGTGCAGGTGAGAACCCTGAAACTCTGGTAGAGTGGAGTAATGATTAAGGAAAAAGGAAGATTATTGTTTTGCCTCTAATTCTCCATCTCTCTCTTTGCTGTTTTCCACCTATTTCCACCTAGGTATCTGTTTCTTCTGTAACTTTTGACACATTTTCATCTCTTTCACTTGCCATTTAATCTGCATTTTTCCTGTTATTCTTTGGATGACTATCTTTCTGAAGCATTCCCTTCCTCTCAAACATTCTTATACTGCTCCACAAATGGAAACAAAGTGAAGTAAAAACTAAAACTTTGTCAATCTATTAAACTTCTGCACTTTTATTTATCAGAGCTATTTGTTTTATAACTGGTTCTTCCTTGAGCTTGCTTCCCCTTTTTTTCCTTAAAATGTACCATGCCTACATCTTCAGTTATGGTGACTGACGCTGGGCATTCTCCAGGACCATCTTACCTTTCTGTTTTTCTGACGTCCTAAATTTATCCTTCATTTCTGCATTTTGCTTTTAGTTTTTTGTTTTCCTTTGCTCTTTAACCTCTTTCTTGCTTTTAACTCTCTGATTTCCCTTCCACCTCTTATCCTTTTGTTTCACCCTCTCCATGTTTTACTGAACCTTTATTTTTGGAAGGTCTCTGATTTTCAGAATGAGGAGTATAAGACTCATTCTCTCATATCCTTCAATAGATGACTTGGAGCTTAGTCTCAGAACGTGTGCACACACAAACACTCTGTACACAGCTCGATGCTAGATGTTGGACTAATCTTGGTTCTGGAGTGGAAGGCCCATAGGGTGCACAGATTCTGACTGGTCCTGTAGATTAGTTTTAATCCAGTTTAAAGTTTGTTGAAGATAAGCCAGTAAATTAATGGTGTTAACAAATATGGGTGTTGTGGTATACCCTAGGCATTTTAACAAGCATAAATCAAAAAGACAAACTGAATTAACAAATGTTTTTTTTTAGGTAACAACTTAACAGTGTGCAAGTGTTCATTTTACAAAAAGTAAATGATCAAGGCTAATTCTTGCAAGCACACCAAAGAAATGGATGTACAAACAAGAATCTCTATCTTTTCGGTGTAACTGATAAATGGTCTTTCTCTCAATCAGTAAGGTGCTGCCACATAGACAATAATCTGTAGCTGGAGTCAACACATTAGGTCAACAATAGGATATAGGAAGGAACAGTGCTGTTCATCATCCAGCAGAGAATTGTCAACACATTTGACCTCTGACTCTGCTCCTGGATTCACCATTTCCATCATACTGAGAGCTGAAGGGCCAGGTTTTCTTTGTATCCGGTCAGCTTTACCACAGCTACAGCTGGCGTATCTAACACAGCTCCATTTATTTGAGCAGGATCATCGTCCTTCATTTAAAAGGTAATCTTACGTAAGCTTTTGTTTATTTTTCTTCACTTAACTGTAAATTTATGTTTTCAATTAATTAACTATAGTTTAATTTGTCTTTAAGTAAATATATTTTAATTTTAAACTTCTGGTTTTCATTTGTTAAATCAATTTAAGCTGCAGTTAAGTATCTTGGAGCTCAGGTACAGTTAAAAGTAACGAAACAGACCTTTGACAGATTAGAAGCTTGGTCGCCACTTGTATCCAGCTCTATACTGCTTCATGAAGGCCTTAAGATCATTGGCAGCCACAGGGCCAGAAAATATTGGTGTAATTGCAAGGCCCATGCAGGCAACTGGTTGGAGTGAACAGAATTCAGCCCAGAAATCTTAATTTTAAAATGAGTCAATACAATAGAACAATTGTAAAGGCCAGTATGTGGAAGTTGATTTGCTCCTATTTTGGAGCATTACCAGGACAGTCCCTTTAAAAAAAGATTGCAATCTTAAATCACAGTGAGTGTGCAAATGTCCATGCCTGGTTTTGTTTGAGCTTGAGGAACATCACCTCATCTTTCATCTTGGCACATTGCAGCCTTCTGGACTCAATACTGAATTCAACAACATTGGGTCATTCTTTTCCTCTGTCTGTATCAGGAATAACCACTTCTGCTTTAGCTCATCCATTTTCTCTCTCCATTAACACAGCCCTGGGTATGCCTTCCAGCCCTGACTTTTGCATCTTGTTTTTTTTTTGTATGTATTATCACTCCTTATCTTCTCTCATTTCATAGCTTCTGTCCATTTACTCTCTCTCACTGCCCCCATTAGCTCATCGATTAAATAACTTCTTCTGCTTATCCCATGCAAACCCTGGCCTTGTCCCATCAGAGGTATTCCTTTAGTCCTAAGCATTCTTCCTCCACTTTCTCTGCAACTTAAAACTAACTTGTTTTCTCTCTTTCTCAGTTCTATAATCTGAAACATTAACTCTGTTTCTTTTTCCACAGACACTCCTGGCCTTCTGAGTGCTTCCAACATTTTCTGTTCTGGGACCTGAGACGGAAGGAGTTCCAGACTTCCATTACCCCCCGCTGTGAACTAGTGTTGCCAAATATTGCTTCTGAATACCCCAGCTCCATTCCATAAAGTTTGTGCCCTCGCATTCTGGATTCACCCACTCCCCCCTCCCGCCCCCCCCCACACCCCGCCTTCAATGAAATAATGGAGGAAAACTTCCAATGACATCATCAGAACCAACTTTTAAAGTTGGGTGCAATGCACAAAAAGTAGATTTTTCTGTATGTAAATGCAATTGATCTAAATTTCAAGGTGACTGGATTTGTATCTACTCTATCAGTTTCTTTCACTAGCCTAATCATCACAATTATATTTTCACTTAACCTTTAAACTCAAGGAAATATGAGATGATATGTGGCTGATGAGAAGTGATCAGGATCCTGACACTAAGTTGCAGCATGAATATATGGAAGAGCTTGGCAACTGGCTGATTTCTTTCAAATTTTTTCAAAGTTCTTAAACAGAGCTTGAACATGGGGCACTGGGTTCAATTTTTTGTGTGCTTGCAAACTTTGTAAAATAGCACAGGAAGAGCTATGTCTTAAGAAGTAACTTGATAGAGGAAGACTTGTAAGATGGTAAGAGGCAGGCATGTGAGTTCCAGTTGGAAAATCCACACCTTCAGTGAAAATCATGGTGAATAACTGAATGAAAACAGCAGGTTAAACAGATTAACTAAACAGATCATCTTGCAGTTAAAGTAACACAAACTTTCAAGCTCAGAAAATGGCATCTTGACAAAATGGCAGTCCTCAGATTCTAAAACCACTTATACAGTGGCAATAATTATTTGGGGTGAAAATTGGAGAGGTGGGCCATCACATGAAGTATGTGGAATGTATATTAAAGGGACTGTGACAATTCTGATGGACAACCATCAACCATGAAATGTTAATTCTGGTTCTCTTTCACGGATATTACCTGAACAGCCAAGTATTTCCTATATTTTCTGTTTTACATTTCGCAGGATTGTTCTGCTGTGAGCGTTTGGAGATTTGAGGAAACATTAAGAATCATAAAGAATCAATATTTCTCAGTTTTATCACAATGGCAATTTGCGTCTTTAAAATGGAAGAAAATATGTCAGTGAATTCCTCAATATCATAAAGCTTGAACTTATGAAGGAAATGTTGAAGCAGTTTGAAGTAATTAATGTCTTAAATTGGAGAAGGAGGCATTTAGTGAGGGAATTCTAGATAATAGGTCTAAGGGCTGTATGTTAGTTGTCAGTGGTATGGAAAGAAGAGAGAGAATGCATAAGTGGCCTGAAACAAAGGAATGGAGAGTTAGATTTATCGAGCAAGCAAGGCTTTACGGGGTTGCAGAGATAGACATGGCTGAGGCTGTGGACTGATTTAGAGACAGGGCAGAATTTTATATTGATACATTAGAAAACTAAGAGTACTGTAGTCTGATAAGTAAAGGGGTAATGGGTTGGCAGGATGATACAGGGTAGGAAATGGGAAGAAGAATTTTTAATGAGCTGGAACAAATAGGGGTAAATCAGCCATGAGTGTCACATTGTTTGAAAATGAAAGCTGTTTATTAATTCAAAGAAAGTACTGCAAAAATAAAATCCAGGATCCAATTTCATTTAAGGTTATATCAATTTACTTGTGCATTATTTAAGTTAGTTTTCTTTAATTTTGCATAAAGACTTTTATAATGGCTAACTAATTGTCAGAATGGTTCTAACACAGCATAATCATGTGCATGGGTTTGTTAGTTTCCTGGTTTCAACTGGTGTTTCATCATTCTTGAAATCTTGCTCTGCAACTGAAAATTTGCTGCAACTTCAAATGATACAATATACTCTCCCCCTGCCACCACCCCCTAACCCTCCACAATAAACATACCAGCTCAAAAAAGTGGCTCTAAAATAGCACCAAAGGAATATTTACTGCAAGAGTCAGAAAAACAGATGGATTTTATTCTCAGCTGCAATCTTAGAAGGTTAAGCTTTTTCTTATGTTATTTGTTTGAGTTATGTTCCTTATCTTACTGCACAAAAAGTTCCAATGTTGTTTACAATTTATTGATTTTACTCCGTTTCAATGCAATTACATCTGTATGGAATTCTGGTAGTATCAAAATACCTCAAGACATATATAGATAGTGAAATTAAAAATGACCAGTGATATGGCTAAACTTTCGGTTTTTGAAATATGTTTAAAGGTGACACACGGGCAGAAAACAGGAAGCTTTGTTAAAAGTGTCGAAAAAGAACATTATTGTACACTTAAGAACTGTGTGCTGTCATTTTAGATACAAGCTACTCCTATTGGTTGTGAGTGAACTGCCTTGCAGAAAGGATTTTATTTGCCCCATTAAACAGCAGCACTGTTGACCCCATGGACACTACAACAGCGATGGGTTTGGGGTGTTTCTGCCTGAGGGAGTACCAGATGAATAATCATGCATGATTAATAGAAAACAAGGTTCTTTTGATAAATGAGTAATGATGGCAGGCAGAACACATGATGGATATGTCGGCAAGCTTGAGGTATATAACCCTCTCAGTCATTTGCTCTGTAAATGTAAGGAGCAGAATTGTTCCAGAGCTGGAGTGATATAATCAAGGTCAATATCCCAGGGCAGGACACAGAGCAAAGAAATGTAACTTTACATGAAAAGTAGATGATGATCCTAGTGTTGCCAGTAGGATTGAAGACATATGAGACATTGGTGAGTCTGTTAGTGCCACAAATTATGGGCAAGGTTTCTTATGAGAATAATGTTAAGACCTTGAAAAGGTATTTTAATCCAGCACCTTTAAAGAATTATAGGTTTGGCATGGAGACACAAGAGATTCTGCAGATGCTGGAATCTGAAGCAACATACACACAGTGCTCGAGGAGATCAGCAGATCAGGCAGTATCTATGGAGAGAAATAAACAGTCAACGTTTCGGGTTGAGACCCTTTATCAGGATTCTGGTTTAACATGTGCAGTCAAGAGACAGAGTAAATATTTACAATTGACTTTGCAAGCTAAAGCCATTGGCAAACAAAAAAAAGTGCAAAACCCACATGTTTTTGGATCAGCATTTTGTGTGGATTATCAAGTGAGAAAATTCAGACAAAACTACTCAACATACTGGACTTCATGTTCAATTTGGAAGTAGTTCATAAAAATGTGAAACAGTTTTGATCATAACTTTAGTTATTTACCAACTTTTACCCTCTTCTCTCAGTCAACACTACCATGGCTTGTCTCGTTCAATCTCACCTAATCTCCGCCTTATCATAGAGCTTCCTTTTTATTCTGTCCACTTCTATAAATAACGAGTTAATAAATACATATCAGTGAATAGTTAATTTTATGTTTATAATTGATTGCTAGTTTATGTGGGTTTATTTCTTTAGGGAGAAACAGTGAAGCTTACACGAGGGGCAGTACACCTTTAGCAGCTGAATGTACCATGTAGTACTGGTACAATACCAATACCCACTGATGCTAATTAAGAGTTGTCTGCTTTTATTAAAGGATGTTTTGCTGGTAGCTCTGTTATATGCCTTATTAAGTAACAGCATTAAAGAACCTATGTACATTATAGAAAGGAATTGAGGGAAATCATGAGGAAAAAGAAATTATATATTGAAGACTGAAAATTCAGGGTAACATTTCAGTCATCCAATACCTACATGTAGGAACTGGCCACATGTCCATACTGTATTTGCCCAGGGATGACATATGTATGAGGAAGAGAAGCAGGGCAAAGATTGATCCTTGAGTTGATGATTTGGGAGAGCCTTTGCAGAGATGTCTTAACCAGATAGTTAAGAGTAGAAGAACGTGATGGCTGTCCCATGAAAATGGACACCAGAGGGCATGAGATAAAGGAAATTATGTCACTGAATCTGCATTTGTATCTGCACACATTATGCTGTGTGTATTGTGTAGGTACTATTGCAAATCATAGAAAGACAGAGATGCAACTTGTGTAATTTGTTTATTCAACTCTCTTATTACACTGTACACATAGGCACACATCATACATGTGTCTAATACATTTACGTACACCGCACAGCTTTCCCCTTTTTGACAGGAAGAGTGATTCACTGATTCACAAGATTTGCAGGTTTAATCTGTTCATGAGAAGCTTGTGATTTGCAAGGTATCCACACCTTAACTTAGTCTGGTGAAACCTTTTGTTTCTACTTCTACAATCTTCACTAGATCAGCTTCTGGAATACATTAAACAATCATTGAATTATAATATTCTCTTGTATAACTCTTGCTGGAATTAAGTAGTTTACAAGGACACTTCTGATTCCATCACCTATTTTCATGGGATATCTCTATGCCACAAATTTTCACTCCAACATTCTATATCCAAGTATCAGATTTGCTAGGTGGTGGGAACTCACAGCTCTATCATGTTTGAATTATTTCCCTTCACTCCTTGATCAATAATTTTATTTCTGTTTCGTCTACTCTCCCCTCAAGATCGAGTTAGACTGCACTCAATTGCATTCTGTATCTTCTGTACATTAGTAACTTAAAGTATAACCTGCTTTGGCTTCATCCTGTAGCTCAGCAAAATGTTTGCTAATCAATGTCTTATTGTAAAGCATACCAGTAATAATTGTTTCTTCTGTGCTTCTTTGAGAACTCTCTTTGATCTCTTGGCTGTACCTTTTGTTCACCAAACACCATTTACTTTCATAAAGTGCTCAAATAGAAATGAGCAAAACTTGACCCGTTATCTGATAGCTCTTCTAGTAAACCATGACATGCGAAAATCAATTTCAGTTCTTCAATAATGTGCTCTGTTGTAGTATAAGACTCAAGATGTTTCACTTCGATCTATATTGAGTGACGATTTGTGGTTACAATAAAATAAACAATCTACTTCTCCTAATAATCAACATATACTCTTTGGAAAGGTCTCTGTGGTCATTTACAACTCTGTGCAGATGTTTGATGACTTGGTTCTGCAATTTTGATAGATAGTTCACATACCTGCTAACTCTTCAAGATCTATATCTTATCCAGGCCAATGTATGAAAATTTTGGATATTGCTGTACCAGGAACATTCAATGTGAAACTCTTCTAAAATTTGTCTTTGCAACAAGAAATAGGTGTTTGGATTTAAAACTAGCTTGTTCCATTGAGAATTTATGTAATTAGTTACAGTACAGTCTTCATCTAAACATTTTTATGACCAAGAATTGTTAATAAAGGCTTGTGGTCTGTGTCTACACAATAAGACTTAATGAAAGTCTTTCACTCCAAAGACAATTCCTAATGCTTCTTTTACAAATTGAGATTAGTTTCTCTAACTCTTCATCCAAGTAACTGATGCTAACAAGATTGTTTTTTCTTGAACACTTTACATTACTTGACTGATGCAGTTCCTGCTCTATTAGTTGAAGTATCACACAAATTTTAGCATACATGTTGTATCAAGGTGCATTAACAAATACACTTACATTGTCCACTGTTTCTATTTTCTGTGCAAATCCATATTTGCTTCTTTTGACCTTATGTTGATGTGGCTGCCTGAACATTCTTTCCAGTATTTGACAATTACATTTTGGGCACTTGTGGCATTCAGTACATCCTCTTGATTGTATGCCTTGAAGTATCTAAGCTAGAATAGACCAGATACCTTGTACTGTCTTCTCCATCATAGTTTGAAAAGTCTTCATTGGTAATTTCACATGATAATTGTACAAAAAAACTTTGGAGCATTAGTTGTCACATATTTCTGACTCTTCTAATCCACCTTCAACTGACCACATGCAGGTGACAGATCTAGTTGGGTGAAAAACTTTGGCTCCTACCAGTTTTGCTTATGGCTCCAATGATGTGGGCAATATATATTGCTCATCATCAGCTGCCTGGTTCAATGTCATCTTGTAATCACCCATAGTTGAATAGTCTTGTCCAGGTTGAGTACAGCTACAATTAGTCTGCATTTGTGAGAACTCAGTTTCCTTATTTACTTTTTCCTCGACTTGGTTATTCAACATATACGGGACAGTTCAAGGCATACAGTTGTGCATGTGACATGATATGCATATGGCATTATAACCTGTTATATCTATAATTCTATCCCGATAGTATGTCCAAGCATGATTTTGAAGTACTCATGCTGACCACCTCTTTCCAGTCTAGCTTCAAATCTTTGAGCCCCTCTTTGCCAGAACATTGTCTGGTTGACTCATAACTGTCTCTCATTTCAGGGTCAGTTGGGGATGGACAATGAATGCCAAAATTGCAACACACCTCTGGAATGAATAATTTTAAAATTCAGCTACAAACAGCAGTACTTCTATTTCCTGACTGTTGTGTCATGAAACATTTCATCTAGCCGAAAGTCTTCAATACCTTTTCTAAGTACATTTTCAAATTTACAATACTCTTTGCTAGTCGTATTTGGCTGAACCTACTGAGGCATATATCCTTACTCATAAATGGTAAATCTGCTGCTGGATCAGTGTCATGTCGATGCATTGATTATTTTAGCATATTTTAATCTTGAAGTCATGTGTTTGCTGCCACTGCCACAGGTAATGTAATTGCTATATAAGCCCAATTCTCCATGGTTATTACTTCATACAGTGCAGACCTATTCTCCGTGGCATCCTGCTGTGTAAAACTTCCCATCTGTCAAAAAATCACACTGACAGAGTTGCTTTGATTAACTACATTGACTTCAGACTTGTATGCTGAGGATATGTGCCTTTTTGCTGACAGTTGAAGCAATTGCCTTTTTAAATTGACGTATGTGCAGGAAAAGGCTTATGATGCATCCAAAACAGCAGTTCGCACCAGTCTCACCATTAACTTCTGATTGTGCATTGGAACTCAAGCCTTCAATACAGCCCTGTGAATGTGAACTTGGTCATACCTATATCTCTCATTGGATAAGATTCTTTAGCATTGTTCAATGCTGTTCCCATAGCCATCACAAGTTTACACATTAGCACAATGGGAACTTCTGTATGTTTAAAAGTTTTGATTGAATTTACTCATTGTTTTGACCACCAGCAAAGTTGTCACTACACTCTTTAATATCTGCTTTCTTTTTCCCAGTTCCAAATTTTGTAGTGCTCCTCAATTTCTGAGGGTTCTGTTTTGAAATGATCCTGTAACTTATGTTGTATGTTGCTGAATGAAATATACATTGTTTTCTGTGGCATTAAAATGCTTGCTTACAAATCATGCATTTTGAAACCCATTTTGGGAGGAATAATAGCTTTCTTGAGCTCCCATTAAACACTACATTTTGCATGAGTATTCTCACTCTTCTATCAATTTCCATTATGTTATTTGTTTCAGATAGTACTTCCATCTGTTCTCAGAATGAATTAAAAGGCTCACATTCCTTAATATTTTATACCAATGTTTCCAGTTTCCATCTGAGTTTGAAAAGCCAAATTGACCATTTCTACTGACACCATTCCTTCCGAAACTAATGATATCACACC
The DNA here is from genome assembly GCF_009764475.1 of Pristis pectinata. Taxonomy (NCBI): domain Eukaryota; kingdom Metazoa; phylum Chordata; class Chondrichthyes; order Rhinopristiformes; family Pristidae; genus Pristis; species Pristis pectinata. The sequence goes on from NC_067415.1 coordinate 72,394,494, forward strand.
AGAATACGTTGTTTTCCTTGCCTTATCAGTGCAGTTCATAACCCACAGCCTTTGACTCAGTGAACCTTTCTAGCTCTACTCCTACACAGCCAAAACCATGAAGACCTTCCTTATCCTGGTGCACACACACTTAACTTGCTTTGCTGGCCATCCAATATTCATACCCTCTTTTTCACAAGGGGTGAGCCAGCTGTTACCCAAAATACTCAGTCTTCTTTCTTGATAAACAATCCATTTCTTCTTACTTCAAGCAAGGTCTACTTATTACGTTGTTGTTTCCAGTTTTTGATGCATGAATGCAAACATAGATTGTATGTTCTGATGATGAGTACTGCAGTAACAATGGAGACATGGAGATCATGGAGAGCATAATCATGTAGAGACATGGAGAGCTGCTTGAACATGTACTTTCTTTACTTCTTCAACTATACTGCTCATGCATGAATTTGTTACACATACACATCAGAGATATACATACGGAGGGGATAACACTGGAAACCCCTATTGGGAACTGAGGCAGGGCAAGTAACTGAAATGTCAGTGGGACCAGTTATTATAATTCTATTAGCTTTAAAATACTAATGGAAAAAGATAGGACTGATCCACAAGTTAAAGTCTTAAATTGGGGCAAGGTAACTTTTGAAGGCATTAGACAAGAACTTCCAAAGTTTGATTGGGAGAAGCTGTTAGCAGGGAGAGGGATGGCTGGCAAGTGGGAGGCTTTTAAAAGTGAGAAAAGGAGAGTTCAGGTACAGTATGTTCCTGTTAGAGAGAAGGATAAGGCTGACAGGATTAGGGAACTCCAGATGACAAGGGATATTGAGGCCCTGGTCAGGAAAATGAAGGTGATGTATGACAAGTGCAGGTATCTGGGTTCAAGTGAATCCCTTGAGGAGTATATCAGATGTAGGAATACACTTAAGAGGGAAATCAAGAGAGCATAAAGAGGACATGTGATAGCTCTGGCAGATAAAGTAAAGGAGAATCTTGTGAGATTCTACAAGTACACTAAAAGCAAAAGGACAACTATGAAGAGAATAGGTCCCCTGAAGGATCAATGTGGTCATCTATGTGTGGAGCCATGGGAAATGGGCAAGGTCTTAAATGAATATTTCTCATCCATATTTACTGTGGAGAAGGTTATGGAAGCGAAGGAATTAAGGGAAATGAATATTGATGTCTTGGAACATATCCACATTACAAAAGAGGACATGCTGGTGGCCGTAAAGCATATTAAGGTGGATAACTCCCCGGATCCTGACCAAGTGTTACCTTGGACATTGTGATGAGCTAGGGATGAAATTGCAGGCGCCTGGGCAGAAATATCTGCTTCATTTTTAGCCATGGGTGAGGTACTGGGAGATGGAAGTGTGACTGAAATGTTGTGCCTTTATTTAAAAAAGGGCTGCAAAGTCAAGCCAGGGAACTACAGGCCAGTGAACCAAAAATCAGTGGTTGGAAGATTACTGGAGGGGATTCTGAGAGAGAAGATCTACCAACATTTGGAAAGGCAAGGACTGATTAGGGATAGTCAGCATGGCTTTGTGTGTGGGAAATTGTGCCTCATAAATTCGATTGAGTTTTTAGAAGAAATGATGAAGTGGATTGACGTGGGCAGAGCAGTGATGGACTTTAGCAAGGGCTTTGACAAGGTCCCGCATAGTATACTAGTCCTGAAGATGCGATCATATAGGATCCACAGTAAAATAGTCAATCGGTGGATGAAGTCAGAGGATGGTAGTGGAGGGTTGTGACCAGTGGTGTTCCACAGGGATCAGTGCTGGGGGCACTGTTGTTTGTCATCTATATTAACGATTTGGACGAGAATGTAGTTGGATGACACCAATATTGGTGGTATATTGGACAGGGAAGTGGGTTATTTAAGATTATAATGGGATTTAGATCAATTGGGGAAGTGGGCCAAATATTGCCAGATGGAATTTAACTTGCACAAGTGCAAGGTGTTGCACTTTGGTAATTTAAACAAGGGCAGGAATTGGTAGGGCCCTGGAGAGTGTTGTAGAACAGAGAGTCCAAGGGGTACAGGTATATTGTTCCCTGGAAGTAGACACAAAGGTAGACAGGATGGTGAAGAAGGCATTTGGCACACTTGCCTTCATCGGTCATGGCACTGAGTATCGGAGCTGGGACATCATGTCACAACTATACATCCTTTAATGAGACCACACTTAGCGTATTTATTGTTTACAGTTCTAGTTGCCCAGCTTTTAAAAGGAGGCCATTAAACTGAAAAGGGTGCAGAAAAGATACATGAGGTTGTTACCGGGACTGGAGGGCTTGAGTTGCAAGGAGTGGCTGTATAGGCTGGGGCATATTTCCCTGGAGTGTAAGAGGTTGAGGGGTGACCTTACAGGGATATATAAAATTATGAGGGGCATAGATAAGGGTGAATAGTCACAGTGTTTTTCTCAGGGTAGGGGAGTCTAAAACAAGAGGGCATGGGTTTAAGGTTAAAAGGGAAAGATTTAAAAAGGACTTGAGGGCCAACTTTTTCACATAGAGGGTAATGGTTATATGGAACAAGCTGCCAGGGGAAGCTGTAGAGGAGGGTGCTATTCCAACATTTAAAAAACATTGCAGTAGGTACATGGATAGGAAATATTCAAAAAGATATTAGCCAAATGCAGGCAAATGGGATGAGCTCAGCTAGACATCTTGGTTAACCAGGATGAATTGGGCTGAAGGACCTATTTCCATGCTGTATAACTCTAAGACCATATAACTCTACACACTATAATGCAGCATTCTGCTGGAATGTTGATGAACCAAGATAGCATAATGAGATATGATGGTAATGTTCATGATTACAAGTCTTAAGACATATTTCTGCATGCTATGACTGGTCTGTACTAATTTAACTCTGCTTCATGTTAATTTGTTCCAGATCTATTCAAGATAATTCCTGTCGCTAACCCTGCTAATACAAGATATTAAATGAGCTTGTAATGGTTTAGTCAAGCTTGAGACCAGGATGTTTCATTGAAGCAGAATACAAACTAATCCTCTGTGCTTATTTTTCAAATAGCATCGCTCAGCGGCCATCTTACCCTGACACAATATCGACCTCACTCAGCAAGGAAGCTAAAAATAATTATGTAAGCTTAACCATGCATGGTTGGTAGGAAACTAATAGATGAGATTACTTATATGTTTTTACACCTCTAGACTAGGTTTCCCTGAAAGTAAAATTGCCTGAGATACAATAGGGGCAGTTGACCAAGACTATTGACTTGCCATTAGGTATTTAAATTAATATCACCCATCTTGCCAAACACCTCATCTCAAACAGTGTTAACAGTATTTCTCAGTAATGAAAACATTCCAAAACTGTTGAACCACCTCCCCACCCCCAACCACCCTTAACCCCAACCTCAACATCAGTGTTTCAAAAATTACTTATAAACTTCCCAGCTATTTCTTCACATAGTCTTACAGTTTAGCAGTCTGACTTCTACAATTCATTTACCCAGTGCAGAGAATCTGTTGCTAGCATCTGGGTATCCATGACAACCCACTCTAACTTCCAATTCCAGGTGCAAATTCCAGTAATACGTGAGTATATAAGAGCATCTCTTCGCCATGCAATCAACTTTATAGACATGTCTTGTGTTATTTTTTCCAGATCTTGTGATTTTTAAAGCATGCTTATCTATTTATGCATTTCCTTACCACACCCAACATATCAGCGGCTTGTGGATGTGGTAGGAAATTTAGAGATCATCACAACCTTTAAATTGCTTCTCCAGAATTTCTGAACTGAACTTCTGCTGAAACCCTTGTCCATGCCTTTTGATACCTCCAGATTCAGTCATTGAGACATTCCCCTGGCTGGACTCCCACCTTCCAGCTATTGAAACATGAATGCAAAAACAAATTACCACAGATGTTGGAAATCTGAAATAAAAACAGAAAGTGCTGGGGATGCACAACAGGTCAGGAAAGGCCTATAAAGAAAGTAGCAGATTTAATATTTTTGGTCAATGACCTTTTATTATGACAGGACAAAAGGTTTAAGATACAGAGAAAGAAGGGATGAAGGCAAGCCAGAAAGGAAGCTCTACCTTAGGGTAGAAGGCAGGACAGATGTTATGATAAGAGAAATGATGGATCCAAAAACAGAAAGTGATGGAAATACTCAACACTTCTGACAGCATCTGCAGAGAGAGTAAAACAAAGTAAACATGTCTAGCCAATAAGTTTTCATCAGCATGGTGCATGACAAGTGACTGTGGTAATGGAACAAGCAAAGAAACAAAAGGTAGGCTCAGAGGAGATGGAATTGGGAGCAGCAGAATCATTCTTCTGAGCTGTCGACAAGTTCTGAGTTCATTGAGTTTCTATTGAACTTCATTAGAACAGTGTAAGAAAGCAGAGCAAGTGCAATCGTCATCATCACACTTATGAGCTTATATTGTAGATCATTGAAATATTATCTGTTTATACTTTGTTGTGTAGAATCCCATATCTCCCTGTGGTAGAAGTTGTGCAATATCATATGTGCTATGTATATCTGATGTAGAAATATTTGTGTGTTGAACATTTCATCAGAACTGAATTCAGAAGCAGCTCCAAATTCTGTGCATTTAGCATTTACAACAAAGGACAAATTCCTGCCATGGAGCATTTGTCTCCTTATTTAAGGAAGGATCATAATGTATTGGAAACAGTTCAGAGAAGGTTTACTAGACTAATAGCTGGAATGAATAATTTGAATGGATAAGATGAGGAAAGGTTTGAAAGGCTAGGCTTTTATCTACAGGAGTTTAGATGAGTGAAAGGTAACTTAATTGAATAAGACCCCAAGAGGTCTTAACAGGATGGATTTGGAGAGGATATTTCCTCTTGTGTGAAAGTCCAGCATCATAAGTCACTGTTTAAAAATAAAGCTTCACCCATTTAATCCAGCGGTGAAGCAAAAGTCTCTCAAAGAGCTGTGAGTCAGTGACATTCCCTTCCTCAATGGGTAGTGGAACCAAAATATTTTAATGAATAGATCGATAGATACTTGATAAGCAAAGGAAAGAAAGACCACTGTGGGTGGAAAAGAGGTTACAGTCAGATCAACCATGAGCTCATTAAGCGGCAGAGCAGACTTAAGGGGTTGAGTGAACTGCTACTACTAATTTGTGTATTTGTATGTTCTTTGCCATTTGCTCTTTTTGAATTGTTTTGGCCGGTTGACCTATAGTTCGCATCTTGTCCAGGACTTTCTTGGATGCCTGAAAGGATGTGTTAAACAGTTACTGAAGGGAGGTCCAATTCTTTTTATGGCTGTGGCCTGCCATTTAGAAATTCAACAACATTCAAGGCATCAGATGTTGCTGAATTAGCCTTGTATGAAAGAATGAATTAGCCTTATATGAAGGCACCGTAGAGTGGTGAAGGAGGTTGGTTAATCATGATTTTATAGCTGGGTCCGGGGTGATGGTTGGCTGTGCAGGGTGGTAGGTAGTGAAGAATGAGAGAGGACCAAGGGTGGGGAGAATGGTCAGGGATTTGGAGGTACAACAGTCTGCCTCCAAGGGGTTGGCTGCCTGAGCTTAGTAATGTGGTGGGGGAAGCATGTAATTGCTGGTGGTATAGTGGGGGTTGGTTGAGTTATTGGCGAATGAGGAGTTGAGTGATTCATGGGTGATGGGCTCTGATCAGATTATTGATGTGTAGTGGGTGGGGAGATTATCAGGCAAAGATCATCAGGCATTGAAGAGTCAGGATGTGGATCTGTACTGTATTAAGGAAACTGTATTGTGACCAAAACAACACTGCAGCACATTTTTAAAGTGTTCTAATGAAAAAAAAAGCCATTTGTTTAGGGAAGCTGTAAAAGTGATTGGTTATTCTTCTCATGTTATATCTGATACATTTCAAATGTATTCAGTGGACAGGACTGAAATGTGGCAAACTCGAATGTACCAAGGTACAAACCAAGGTTGCCACAGTCAAGCAGCTGAAAATAGATTAAATTCTCATTGACTACAGCATTGCTACAACAAATTAAGCTGAAATTTGATTGGATAGTTGGAATCCCAAACATCTGGAGACCAATGGATTGTGTAAACTTTGAGCTACATTTCCTTGCTATCACTGAAGCTGTTTATTAGATTCATAAATTGTTTCATTCCTTCAATTTGCAGGTGGTTGGTGATATAAAGTACCAAATCATGTATGTCATTGTTAAGTACTCTGAGCTAGGATGAGATATGCATATTGTAGATTATTATGAATTATCATTTTCTTCTGGTAAATGACAAAATTGGTGGCTGTAGAGCTAAAGTTATTGATAGATGAATTGTTCTAGGTGAACACTGGATTTACAAGTTTTTTTTTAAGTAAGGAGCTGGAAGGCAGGCTAGTGTAGCGGTTAACGTAACGTTATTACAGCACCAGCGACCTGGGTTCAATTCTGGCCACTGTCTGTAAGGAATTTGTACATTCTCCGCATGTCTGCGTGGGTTTCCTCCAGCTGCTCCGGTTTCCTCCCACATTCCAAAGATGTACGGGTTAGGAAGTTGTGGGCATGCTATGTTGGCACTGGAAGCATGGTGACATTTGTGGGCTACCCCAGAACACTTTACACAAAAGAAGCATTTCACTGTGTGTTTCGATGCACATGTGACTAATTAAGATTAAAAAAAGGCCTTAAGAACTGAGGGAGCAAATCCATAAAATCTAAAGAATTGTACAGCCACTCATTGTATTGAGATCAATTGTTCAGAAAATGAACATTGTGTCAGAGCATTATCATTTAAAGCAATCAGCTTAATGTCTCTATTACAATAATAGATTAAGTCATTTTATGTTAATGTGTAAAACATTAATATATTGTTATTATTCAATGTAAACACAGATGTCAAGTACATTGGAAAATTAGGGAAGCTGGAATGTTCTCTTTAGAGTAGATAAGATTAACAGGAGATTTAGTAAGTGCGTTTTAATTGGGTAAATTGGAATAAATTGTTTTCATTGGCTGAAGGGTCAGTAACCACCAAGGATATATTAAAAATAATTGACAGGTGAGTTCTGTTTTGTATAATACAGCTAGCTACTTAGATCTGGATGCATTGCTTGAAAGGCACATGGAAATAGATTCAACAGTAATGTTCAAAAGGGCAAATAATTGAAGGATAGAGAACTGTAGGCCTCCAGAAAGAGGATGGGAGTGGGAATATTTAGCTAGCCTTATCAAATATCCGACGCAGGCATATTTGACCACGTGACTTTCATTTATCCTATAATTTTTTCTGATTTTATGAATCCACAGTTTTTTTGCCACTATTTGCATAAATAGGAATTTAACATTTTAAAAATGGATTCAGCTTTCTCTCATTTGGAGTATCCATCATGCATATTTCAGTTAAATATTGCGGGAATGTCATATGCAATGAAGTTCTTATAAAATTATAAAATGATTGTTTCATTGTTGGGGAACACAGTTGAGAAACCAGCTGCATTGTACAGATCAGCCCAAACTAATGGGATTGCCAGCTGGGATTTGATCGGAGGAAGATACTAAAATTGACCTTAAAATTTACATTGGCACATGGAGGTGGTGAGGAACACCAGGTACCGACTTCTGCTGGAAGGTCTAATTAAATGTCAAAGTTTTGGATGGAATTCTATTTGCTGTGATTTCATCAAAAGTTAAATAGGTTACAGAGAAGCAGTGCATGTTTAAGTAAGGGTGGAATCTGGGCATATCTCTTGTAGAGTTTGGCAAAGGCTCTCCCTGAACTTGTTTGCCAACTCCCTGGCATCTCCAGAATTTCCTACTGGAAGTTACGGGAGATGTACGAAATGTGTGCCAACGTATGGATGGATGGATTGTAATTGCATGCAAATGACCTTGCAGTCCCACTCTTCTTTGGTAACCAAGGACCAATGTTTATGTATTTTAGTGGGTTTAAATCCCAGTGTCGTAGATGCTTTGAAAATCTAAAGTTTTCTTTCAATGCACCCAATAACACAAAGACAATTGATCACATGACATACTGCCAACTAAAGTCAGACCACATTTTGTTTTGGAAGGACTCTCATTCACTACAGTCTATCAAGCAGATGATCTAAGCCCCAATGTCTTTACACATATGGGTGGGTTGATGCACAGTGGCTATTACCCATAGAACTATATTCCAGCAAGAGTAAGTCGAATATATTTTCTTCTCAGCTGTGCTTGAGGAACAATCTATTTCTACAAAAAACAAAATGAAACGAGAGCAGAGATCCATTGAACCTAACCTCCATTTCCACAACACTGCCATGAAAGTACATCCACCTCCACAATACAACCTGTCTCTGTCAACATAGTATAATTGGACCTGGGCCTAATACAGGAGTGAGTATGTACACAGTAATCAGGCAGGAGGTGAATTTGTGATATCCCAACTCATTCTCATCTCACAACTGCATGGTGAGCTCAAACAAGTTGAAAAGAGGGACTAAAGTGATTTCAGGTCTGCATTAAATACACAAGAAGGCAAATTCCAATAAGGTTGTCAGCTATAGAGGCCTTGGCTGATGCTGGAAAGAAGTATTCAGAGATTCAAGAAAACAGCTGTTACTTTTTTTAGGTTAGTAACAGTATAGACAACTTGGAGAACTCTGATGTATAAGCAAATGTACTGGTCCAAATCAGAAAATCACAATTTAAACGAGAAATATTTTTGCAAAATTACAATAGCAGTTTGGATTTATGTTTTGCCTTGATTGCAGAAAAAGTTCTCAGAGAAATTCAGGGTAACACAATGAGGCATAAAATTAAAAATAAGCCAACAGAGAAGATATGAGGATGTAGATTTGTAAGTTAATTAAATCAGGGTTGATTTCAGAAACATGCTGTGATGACAAACTGGAAGAGTTGGGCCCAAGATTCAAATTAAGCTCATTCTTGAGCTTTGCCATCAAGATCCATGTAACCTGAGGTCAATCAGAAACCTCAATGTAATGGATTTATCTTCAATACTGAGGAGCACAGGGACCTTTGGAATCATTGATTAGGCATCTTAATGCCCAGAAACACTCAGTGAAACTTGCAAGCTTTGACTGCATGTAAATTAGCTTAATCAGCTTTGAAATGGGTACAGGACCTTTCGTATTGCAGAAAAGGCCCTAACCAGCTTAGCAGTGACCAAAGCATAAGGTATATAAGGCGAGGATTGCATTAATTGCATCAACCAGCCATTTTAATTCCACTTCCCATTCCCACACTGACTTATCTGTCCACTGCCTCCTCCACTGCCAGGTCGAGCGCAAATTAGAGGATCAGCCCTTCATATTCTGCCTGGGCAGTCTCCAACCTAATGGCATGAACATCGATTGCTCAAACTTCTGGTAACTGTTTCTCCTTCTGTCCCTTTTTTCCTTTTCTCTTTTCTCTCTCCTCCTGATCCACCTGGTCCTCATCACTCTATCTCCTAGCCCTCTCCCTCCATCTCCATCTGCCCATCACCCACACACTCTTCCCACTGGTTCCCCTCCACTCTATTCCACGTTCCGCCTTCCTCTCCTATCAGATTCCATCATCTTCAACCCTTTGTCACTTCCACCTATCAACTTCCAGCTTCTGACATCATTCCCACTCTCCCCATCCCTCATTTGCCTATTACCCCCCTCATCTGGATCCACCTATCACCTGCCAGCTCTTGCCCTGCCATCCAGCTTTTTAATACCATCTATCTCCCCTCTATCTTTCAGTCCAGATGAAGGGTCTTGACCTGAAACGTCGACTGTCCATTTCCCTCCATTGATGCTGCCTGGCCTGATGAGTTCCTCCAACATTTTGTGTGCTGTATCAATTGATAAATTGGGTTATCATGAAGCCCATTTTATGCTTCTAAACTGGATTAGAAAGTATAATGAAAAGATGTTGTTTTGCTACCACATCACGGTAGTGTAGTGGTTAGTGTAACGCTATTACAGCGCCAACAATCAGGGTTCAATTCCTGCTGCTGTCTGTAAGGAGTTTGCACGTTATCCCCATGTCTGCATGGGTTTCCTCCAGGTGTTCCAGTTTCCTCTCACATTCCAAAGACATACAGGTTAGTAGGTTAACATGGGTGTAATTTGGCAGTGTTGGCTCATTCGGCTGGAAGGTCCTATTACCGTACTGTATAAATAGAGTTTTTTAAAAAAGTTTTTAAAAGATAGTTACAAAGCTTCTGATGAATATATTCCCCCCCACTCCAAAAATAAAATACTGCAAATGCTAGAAGTCTGAAATAAAACCAAAAAAAAAGGACAAAGGGATTATCTCTGACAAGGTGAAGCTGGGGTTGCCATGAGGATAACTTGAATAGATCCTCCAATTAATAGGTTAATGAGTTAGAGGATGATAATATAAACAAAGAAGCACAAAATATAGCAAAATGCAGCACAGGAGACATGCCCAACAGTTCAGGCTGTGCCAGTGGAGAGAAAAAAACTGATCCAATATTACAAATGGGTGACTTAGAGAAGAAATGACAAATTCTTATACAAACAATGAAAGTGCATCACCTGAAGCTGTAGAATTCTATAGAGTCTGAAAGGCTACCACCTGTCCAGACAGAATATCAGGTGCTCTTGCTTGCATTGGGCCTTATAATGACCATGTAGGAACGCAATGCTCTGAGTGGAATTGGGATGGAAAATTAAAGTGGCAGGTAACAGAAATCTCACGGTCACTGCTGCAGACAGAATGTGACTGAATATTTCCAGTACTTCCTGCATGTACTTCTGTAAAACTCAGCATGCTAGGCAGCACATGTGGGGAAAGAAATACAGGTAATGTCTCAGGTTGATGACCTTTTACAAGAATTGGGAAAAGAAACACAGCAAGTAGCAGGCTATTAAAATTGCACTGGGATCCTTCAGATGTCATAACATGCCTTGTGGTTATAGATTAATTAAGTGAATTGGGAATAGGGCCAAATGGATTATCTAAAATTTATAAAACAATATAGTAATTAAATATCACCAGCACTTTCAACCAGGCAAAGGGAGTTAAATCCCTTTGCATTATTTTGGTGGTGTTGTTCAGTGTATACTTGAGTAAGGATGAGTTTGTGACGACAAAAAAAGAGATCCGCCAACACAGAGCTGATACTATACCTAACAATCAGTAGAACTCATGCTTTGACTTCTCACATCACTAACAATGTCCCTCACAGTGTCATCAAAATTTCAGACAACGCAAAAATTTGGAGCGTTCTTGTTTTCATTTCTACCCTGGCTTTTATCAATTGCTGAAGTCTCTGAAACAATGGCTTCCTATTTTCCCTGTCAAATCCTTAGCACCTTACTTTGCTTCCTATACACTCATGATTGTGTGGCCAGATACTGCTTTAACTCCATTTACAGGTTCGCAGATAACACCACCATAATGAGCCAGATCTCAATCAACGATGAGATGGAGTACCGGAAGAAGATAGTGAGCCTAGTGGCATGGTGTCAAGACAATAACCTCTCCCTCAATGTCAGAAAAACAAAAGAGCTGGCTTCTGGAGAGAAGGGTGAGAGCAGCCAGTACACGCCCTGTATCAGTGGTGCTGAGGTGCACATGGCTAAGAGCTTCAAGTTCTGAGATGTAAATATCATCAATATCTTGTCCTGTTCCAACCATGAATGACCAAGAAAGCACACCAGCGCCTCTACTTCCTCAGAAGGCTAAGAAAATTGAACATGTTCCCGATGATCTTCACCATTTTTTGTATCTGGATGCATCACAGCTTGGTAGGGCAACTGCTGTACCCAAAACCCTGAGAAATTACAGAGAGTTGTGAACATAGCCCAGTCTATCATGGAAACCAGTCTCCCCTCCATTGACTCTGTCCACACTTCCCGCTGCCTCAGGAAAGCAGCCAGCGTATAAAAGACCCCTCCCATTCCATTGGGCAGAAGATACAAAAGCCCGAGAGAATGTACCATCAGACTCAAGGACAGTTTCTCTCCCTCTGTTATAAGACTCTTGAATGGATGTCTTGTACAATAAAGATGAACCCCTGATCTCCCAGTGTACATGTTCATGGCTCTTGCACCTTATTTGTCTACCTGCACTGCACCTTCTCTGTAACTGTAACACCTTATTCTGCATTCTGTTATTGCTTTTCCTTTTGTACTACCTCAATGTACTTATATTTGGAATGATCTGTCTGGATGGCATGCAAAACAAAGCTTTTCACTGTATCGCGGTACATGTGACAATAATAAACCAATTGCCAATTAGCAAATAATCTCTTTCTTTTAAATACCTCTCTGTGTCTCCCCTTCTCCTCTCTGATTTGAGAACAATCAATAAATCTTTCATATTTCCATGTAATTGAACTCCCTCATCCTTCCTGATAAACTTTCTCTGTACCCACTCGAAGACATTGAAATCCTTCACAAAATTTGCTGCCCAGAATTGTGCTCGACGCTCCAGGTGAGGCTGAATTGCAGATTTGTGAAAGTGGTGCGCGACTTCTCTGATTTTGTGTTCTAGCCTCTATTTAAATTTGGCTGAGTCTCTGTGGCATTGGTACTCGATTCAATCATCTTTTGCAGCCTTCATTTGCAAAATCATAACATTGGTTCATATTTTATTCTTACTGCAGGGTGAATTTATCATTTATCCCGATGATGGGTCTCGACCCAAAACGTGGGCTTTCTCCTTGCCTTCACAGATGCTAACTGACCCACTTCGTTTTTTACTTCAGGTTAAAGCATCTGCAATCTCTTGTGAGTCCATGAATGTATACTTGTTGGTTAGGCTTTATATTAGCCTTTATATTAGCCTTACTTAATCATCTGCATAACTGTAAAGAATTCTGTTACTGTCCTGAGCTGTGCTTTGTGTATGGGTCCCGTACTGCATCAAGAGCTCTTTGCCATTGCTTGGCATCTTGTGTAGAGAATCAAATCAGCTGAAGACTAAACTCAGTGATGGTTGTGTCCTCAGAGGGAGGCCAAGCTGGGATCATTCACTTGACACTGTTGACTGCGGAGGATTATAAACATTTCACCCTTTTCATCAACATTTGCCTGATGGGCTTGACTGTCCTTGAGAAGAGAAGTCTTTTTGGAGCCTCCATCTGTTACTTGTTCCATCAGTTTATTTTATAGATATTAGTGTTTCAAAGTAAAAATGTAAAAACAATTTACATCCAACCTCTGCTTAAATTAGATTGTGTCTGATTGTTCATGCCAACATTTGTCAATGTGGTAATCCTTTTAATGGTCCTTTCTTTTCCATTAGAAACTATCTTTCATTCACAATGTATAAACTCCTGGAGAGAGAAAAAATATTTTCCTACAAATCTCCACAAATGTATATTGAAGTTGCAATGCCTTATACATGCATGACCTCTGTCTGCAAAATGTTAGTAATTGACATACATTTGCATTGTAGTGGAGATTAAAATGGCACATTAATGAGCAATTTTAGTCGATTAGTTTTACTTTACATCTATGCTTGTCTTTGCTGCATTTTATAAAAATCCTGGGTGGGATTGCTGCAGTATCTGCTCAGTGATATTGGGGACAAACTGCTTTGACTTTAGAGGCTGAATCTCATTTGCATGCAAGAGACCCCCTCCAGTGTCAAACATGAAGCTCTGCATTTGAAAGAGTGAGAAATCCAGTGAGAGACATGTTAATTAATGTCCCTTAGCAGATCTTAGAGGGGAGGGGTGGAATTATTGGGTTTTAAATGGAGCAGCTATTTTAGTGATTAATACTCACAGAGAGTAAAGAGATTAAATTATCAGACCTTCAATTCTCAAAATACACCAACGATTGTTGAAAAAAATGAGTGCTGAATCTATTTCAAGATTCCTCTTCCTTCCTCTCCATCTGACCATCACCCACACACCCCTCCCACAGGTTCCCCTCCCCCACTGCTCCCATCTTCCCTCCCTTCCTCCCTCCCTTTATTCCAGGCTCCACTTTCCTCTCCTATCAGATTCCATCATCTTCAGCCCCTTGTCGCTCCTACCCATCACCTCCCAGCTTCTGGCACTATTTCCTCTCTTCCCTCCCCCGTCTGCCTATCAACCCTCCTCACCTGGATCCATCTATTACCTGCCAGCTCTTGCTCCACCCCTTCCCTCCACCTCTCTATACTGGCTATCTCCCTTCTATCTTTCAGTCCAGATGAAGGGTATTTACCCGAAAGTTTGACTGTTCGTTTCCCTCCATAGATTCTGCCTGACCTGCCGAGTTCCTCCAGCTTTTTATGTGTTGCTCCAGATTCCAGCATCTGCAGTCTCTTGTGTGTCTATTTTGAGCTTTCCTTGATTGGATTAAAGATCTTTAAAAATAACACAGAAAATGACCTCCTCTAATTTGTTCACCTCTGTTTTATTGGGTGGGTTAAAGAAATAGCAGTGGCAATATTAATGGAGCTGAAGTTTGCACTGAGGTTCCTGAAAATATCCAACAGCTTCCAAGAAGCTCGAATTTCATCTGAATCAAAGTCCAGTCAAAAATTACAATGGTGGGGAGCTTCTACACCTGTTTTTATTGCCATCTTATTCTCAACTATGTTATTGGCACAAATGGAGAGCTAAATGAGTTGAAAATTGGATACGATGTCAACAGAATGTTACTGCTCCTGTTCAACCTAAGGCCACTACACTCCAGAACCAAAGTCACTTGAACTTCGGGATACAAACTGTCTGCATTCAGTGACTGAGCTTTAAGCCATTTATTCAATGAAACATACAGGAGATGAAATTTGCATTGAACATTTCCTTTGAAGGTGATGGAGAATGAGGCCAATATGGAAAATAGTAAAAGTCTCTACCAACCTGTCTGCATTTTACAACACCATCCTCTGACCATAAAGAAGTATGGGAAGATGGACCACTTTTCTCATCTGGAAAGACCCTTTCCGTTAAGGCTGATATTGATGATAAAGACTTTGGTCAGTTAGAATTTGTCATAACATCTCATCCACCCTGATCCTTAACACTGGTGTTCACCAGGGCTGCATGCTTAGTCCCCTGCTCTACTCCATGTATACTCATGACTGTGTGGCCAGATAGAGCGCCAACCTTAAGTTCGCTGATGGTGCCACCGTTATCAGCTGGATCAACAAAAACAATGAGACAGTGTACAGGAACGAGATTGCGAACTTTGTGCCATGGTGTCAGAACAACGACCTAGCCCTTAATATCAGCAAGATAAAAGAGCTAGTTGCTGACCTAAGGAAGAGTGGGGATGAACACAACCCTGTCCTCATCAACGGATGTGCTGTAGAGTTGGTCAATCACTTCAAGTTCCCAGATATTCATTTCACCTGCAACCTCACCTGGTCTCTCCATACTGATGTGGTGAACAAGAAAGCAGAACAGCGTATATATTTTCTTAGGTGTCTAAGAAGATTCAGCATGCCCATGAGGATTCTTTCCAACTTCTACAGATGCACTATAGAAAGTATCCTGATGGGTTGCATCTCAGCCTGGTATGGCAACTGCTCTGCTCTGGACTGACAGAATCTGCAGAGAGTGGTAAATACAACCCTGTCCTTCACAGGTTCATCACTTCCTTCCATCCAGTTCATCTTCATGGTGCATTGCTTCAGGAAGGCTAATAGTATCGTCAAGGATGCCTGTCACCCTGGCCAATCCCTTTTCTCCCTTCTACCTTTGGGGAGAAGATACAGGAGCTTGAAAGCTCTGACAACCAGATTCAAGGACAACTTCTTCCCCACTGCTATCAGACTTCTGAACCAATCACCTCCTTCACACCCCCTTCCTGGTGATGCTGTCATGTACTCAGATTCTCAATTCTTCCTCTTTTGGCCGTTCCATTATTGTCACTTCAGCATTTTTATTTACACTATTTCAAATTACACTACTGTCTTTGTGCTATTCTGTTATTTGCACTTGTTGCTATATTTATTGCTGTATTTATTATTTCCATGTATACTGTTTACTCTGTGAGCTTCATGCAAGTAAGGAATTTCATTGTACCTTGGTGTATTTAAACTAATCTGAATCTGAATCTGAAATTCATCATCAACTTCACTGGGCCAGCACAGGTTTTGGATGATTGAGGAAAAGGGCATTCGAAGATCAAGACCTCAGACCTGGTCCTGGTATAAGGTTCATGATTTGCTGGGCAGCAATAATTCCTGTCTTCTGCTATGCTTCTGAGACCTGGACTATCTATTGCTCCAGGTATATCACCAATTCCACAAAATCCTTCAAATTCACTGGAAGGATAAGTGAACTGATGTCAGTGATCTCTCTCTGGCCAATGTCCTTGACAATCAGGTCCTAGTTACACTCAATTGGCTCCTCTGGGTCGGCTATACCATTCACATGCCTGACACCAGAAGGAAATAATAATATCACAGTGAGGCCCAAGGTAAGCTTGAGGAAAAGCACCTTGATTTCTGTTTAGATACTTTGCTGCCTTCTGGACTCAATGCTGAATTCTCTAACTTCTGGTAACTTGATTTCTTGGTCTATATCAGTTGTCCATCTGGAATATTAGCTCAACTTTTTTGTTCCCCTTCCTTCTTTTTTTTATCTGGAAGTGGAGATATGCCAAGCCTGGTCTGTTCAGTTTGTCCTCCTGTTCTGCTTTTCACAGCTCCCACATTCTGTTGTATAAGTTCTTTTGCCTATGTTCTCCCCCTTCAACTGTTCCCATTCACTTTTTAACCACATAACCTGGTTTACAGTATATTTCCCATGCTCACCCTGGTTTTACCATATTAGAGGTATCTCCTGCAGTTTTACAAACCTCTTTTAGTTCTGACAGAGGGAATCATCCTGAAACATTGTCTCTTTGTGTCTTCCCACAGATGCAGTCAGATCTGCTGAATTTCCAGCATTTTCTGTTTTTGTTTTAGCCCTGTGTAAATGGCAGAAAGAATGCACCATCTTTACAAACTATTCACTTGTATGCCCTATGCAGCGCAGCCAGCCCATCTACAGAAAAGTGTGTGACTCCCACATTGGCTTTGTCAATCCCTTGACAAAACTAGAGTGGAGTAAGTAATCCTTGATCATGAAGGACTGTCTGAGAAGAAGGAGGACATAAAAGAAGCCCAAAATACAAATTGAAACATGGACCCTTGTTTGTCAGTCATCATCTCTGGATGATAAATGAAGTACATTTTTCTGGTGTCCATGACCCATCCGTCATGTCCAATCTGATGTCTATGTCCAATCTGTCATGAACATTTCACAGCTTCTAACTAAATCAACATTGCATGAACTTTACTCTATGATAACATTAACAGAAATCTTGCATACATTCCAAACCAAAGGTGAGTTGAATACAGTATACACCTAAGAAGAGAATCTTTACAAGGTTATGGAGATAGACAGGTGGAATGGGACTACTGAGAGACATTCTTCAAAGAGCTGGCACAAGTGTGATGGGCCAAATGTACTGCTGCTTTTCCAAAGAATCCTATTATCCTGAAGGGGTGTTGTCTAAAGTAGAAAGGAACCAGGCCTTAATAATTAGTAGTCTTGTGATGATGTGGATGATAAGAAGTGGCAGAAATGTAACTAAAGCACATATTTGCATCCAAAACACATTACTCAAACAGGGACAGAATATGTTGATATTCACATATTAAGTTGCTGCCAGCATGGTGCTATAAGAATGAGAAACACTCTGAAGGCTTATTTTTCTATACTTGATCCCTTTAGACATATCACTGAGATTAGTCAAAAGTCACCTTGTCATTTTGAGATTGCTTAGGCTTGTACTATTGTCACACGTCTTTCCTTCAATCTGTAAAGAATTCCACAGTAAAGGAAAATAATTTTTTTCTTTCCATCATTGTCATAGTCTCATTTAATTTTATCCTATGACTCTGAGAATATATTTGCTATATTTTATAGCAGGTGGAAACAGATTTCCATTCTAGTTCTGGTTTCTGTTAAACATTTTATTTCAAATGGTAATAAAATTGAAGCTAACGTATCACCATCTAATTAATAATGATGAGATATAGCAAAGAATTTGGGAGATATTTCCATTGATGTTCATAGTCCGACAATGGCATATCACAGCAATAAAACTTTTATTCAGGTAAAATAAATCATTTATCTTAAGCAATCAGAAAATTTCCACAGAGCAACCCTTGGCTTTCTTCTGCATTTCAGGCAAATTTACAACAGCAAGGTAGGAAATGCCATGTTAGGTTTCAAAAATCTCCTACCATTGCAGATAGGATCAATCCATCTCATGTATGTTTTCCTACAGCTGTTGTGTGAGAGAGAAAAAAATAAGATAATTCACAGTGGTCTTGAAGTAACCCACAGCTGATTCCCCAGCAGCTGATGGAGAATTGCAGTTCTCCCTTGAGAGGAACTTTAAAGCTTAGAAATGCCATTTCAATTATACATCAAGTAAATACAAGCTGTAGGCAAAGAAATGGAGAATTCCCATTCCCAGATCAGATCCTAGGTTATCAATTAACCATTAACGTAAGGAATACCAGAGAATTGATATACTCTGGGATAAAGATAAACATTTTTATTCTGCTGCAATTATCAATGTAATCACCATAAAGTTTCTAATAAGACACAAAGTGGGGTAAAATTTCTGCTTTGGGCCTAATCAGTATTTTAATTGCAAGGTTGCACCTGTTTTGAAAATTGTGTTTTCCCATGTTCTGTTCTAAACCTTTTGTATATTAACTACTGCAAAGAATCTGTCATGAATTAGTACAATTGGAAAGATGTCAAACTAAATATTTTGTTTTAAATTTTGATTTATTAAAATTGTCGAAAGTATAGATTTGCAACTTCGAATCAAATGATGTGATAGAATTTAATAGTATTACGATCACAAAACATTTATATCTTAATAATAATTTCATAAATGTCACTGTCAGTTTTGTGACTGATTATAGAATCATCTTCTCCTTCAACATTCTGACAATGTGGATATGATCTAAAAGCTGTACCTTCAAGACTATGTTAGCAAAGGCACAACCAAGGGGTAGGGATGGTGCACTTGTAATGGGAGATGTAAAGAGATCAGAATCAGGTTTATTATCACTGACATGTGTCATGAAATTTGTTGTTTTGCAGCAGCAGTACAGTGCAAGACATAAGAGTTACTATAAATTACAAAGTAAATAGGGTTGATCAAGTTGACAGCAGATCAGAGATTTCGGTTTCAGCTCAAGAGAAATATATGTGTAATGTTTCATTTACCTTTCTTCTTTAATGAATGCAGAGTCAGAGCATCAAGGCCTCTGAGGCAGAAGATTAAGAGTTCAAGACACTCTCCATAGGCTTAAGCATGGAAATCTAGTCTGACATTCTGCTGCAGTACGGAGGGAGCACTTTCAAAGTTACCTGTCTTCTGAATGAGATATTAAACAACGTTTCCTTCAGCATTCTCAAGAAGAGCCACAGATATCCTTCATGAACTAGTCAACATTTATTCCTGAAACAACACCATTCTGCTCTTATCTCCACAGAGGCTTTTTGTTGGCAAATTGGTGAATACATTTTCAGCATTACAACAAATACTACTATTGGTCGCAAAACACAGTGGGATATCCTGAGGGCAAGAGAGGTGCAATGTTAATGCAATTATTTCTTCCTTTGAGGTGTCCTCATAAGGTGCAGCATGCAAGATTGGAAACATGCAATGTTAAAATTGCTAATTTCAGACAAAGAGCCACATGAATGAGAAGGACTTGGGAGGAAGTTGTTCAACAACACTTCAGCAGAAATAAAGCTATAATTGAAGGGAGCTAAACATCTTAAATTGCAAGCTAAGGATAAAAATGTGGCTCAATGAATTGATAAACAATTTAAAGGCAATCCAGAGAGAAAACATGATATCTATAAACGTTTCTAGAAAGGAGAGGGACAGTTTTATTCTGATGACTATAAAATCACACAGTAAGATAGTAAAAGTTTGATCAAAGAAGCAGAAGGGTAAACATAGCAATACATTACAGCTTTCCATGTTATAACAGCAAGAGGACATAAGAGAAGGGTTGAGAATCATTAATAACAACAGAAAATGCTGGAAATGCTCAATAGATTGGGTAGCACCTGTGGAGAAAGGAATAGAGTTACCTTTTAGGTTGATGACCTTTCATCAGAACTGGGAATAGTTAGAGGTGAAGCATGTTTTAAGATGCAGAGAAAAGAGGAAAAGGAGGAGAGAACAAAAAGGTAGGATGGACAGCAGGAGATACTAAACAAAAAAAGGGTGATTGTATAAAGGAAAAGAAGGTGATCACAGAGAACAAAGGTTTGGAGGGATAAGTTATAAGTTCTTTGTTAGTCACATGTACATCGAAACACACAGTGAAATACATCTTTTGCGTAGTGATTTTGGGGGGCAGCCCGCAAGTGTCGCCATGCTTCCGGCGCCAACATGGCATGCCCATAACTTCCTAACCTGTACGTCTTTGGAATGTGGAAGGATAACAGGAAAGTAATTAACTGATATTACTAAAGGAAATTTGGAATAAAAATGTCAGAAAGGTGGATTATCTGAAATTGCTGAAATCAGTGTTGAGTCTGCAAGGCTGTATTGTGCTGTATCAGAAAATAATGAAGAGGTAAGTTTTTGTTAAGCTTCATTAGTGCAGTGTCAGAGAGCGAGGACAAAAAGATCAATGTGGGACTTAGATGGTGAATTAAAAAGAGTGGCAACTAAATTCTCAAGGCCACAATCACGGACTGAATGGATCTGTTCTGGAGGATGGTCATCTAATCTGCAGTCGGTCCCCCAGTGTAGAAAAGACCACACTGTGAGTAGCTAATGCGGAATGCCAGATGAAAGAAGTGCATGCAAATTTCAACTTCATGTAAAGAGAGGACTTGGGGCCATAAAAGTGCAGCGGTTGCATCTTCTGCAGTCGCATTTTCTGCAGGTGGGAAGGTATCATGGGAAGTGAAATTGGTGGACATGGAAGAGTGAACAAGAACACAAGAAGGAACAAACATTTTTGAATACTGAAGTGGATTGATCAGATATACATCTTGTGAGGACTACATAGAAATGAAAATGAAACAAAAAACAGCATATGGTGGAAATCTGAAATCAAAGAAGAAAATGCAGGAATCACTCAACAGGTCAGGCAACATCTAAAGAAAGTGAATATCTTAACTGGCATCTCAGGTCAGAGACCCTTTGTCAGAATGAGGAAAGAGAGATTTAAAAGGTAATTTTAATTGCAGAGAAGGAATTAAAAGGAATGAAGAAAGATGAAGTTGGCATCGATGATAAACTCAGCAGAATAAATATTCCAAAGTATTTCTTCCTCCTGATATTCATGAGGGATGATGCAGGTAATATGACCTCCCAAAACAGCAATAACCTACATGATTAGAAAACTTAATTCATGTAGGAGGGAAATCCCAGACAACTTGATTAGACCAAAACAAACAAATTATAAGGAGAAAGTATACTTATTTAAAAAAGTACAGAATGAACTTGCAGTTATTAAATATCATTAACATCTTTACAATTTCCCAGATCACTTTATCAGCCTTTTTGTATGGCAACAACTGCCGTAACAGAGGGTAACATAGTGGCTACTTGATTTTTTTGGGTGATCTCACAAACATTAAACGATAGATGACCAACTTTTCAGGTTTCAGGTTTTGATTGAAATAGGAGTTGTTGACCAGGACACCTGGAATGCTCTCCTGCTCTTCAGATACCATGGAATATTTTGCATTCAGCTGAGATAGCTGAGAGCATCTCAGCTCAGTATCTCATGTACATGACAGCTCCTCCAATAATTTAGCATTTCCTCAGTGCTGTGATCGAGTTTCAGATTAAATACCCAAAGCAGCTTAGCCCACGGCTTACTGACTCAAAGGCAAGAGTGCTGTCGCTGAATCAAAGGTCCAAGGCAACAAAGCAGGAGATTTGTGAGTAACGAACCAAGAGTCACTGAACTCTTGGAGGCTTTAGCCAAGTTGTAAGGGGTTGAGGTGGTGCCTATATATACAGTGAGTGACAACACCTAATATGAGCACTTACAACCCGATAAATCCCACTTTCCTTCTCTGTAAAACAGTGAAATTATTCATCAGATTACCTGCAGAACATCATCTATGAGAGTTATATCAATAACCCAATGAACTACTTATGTAGATTCAGAAG
Organism: Pristis pectinata; assembly: GCF_009764475.1. Taxonomy (NCBI): domain Eukaryota; kingdom Metazoa; phylum Chordata; class Chondrichthyes; order Rhinopristiformes; family Pristidae; genus Pristis; species Pristis pectinata. Next base: position 72,416,583 of record NC_067415.1, read on the forward strand.
TAAAAGTAAGACTTGATCCAGTAATTAAATTTCTTTCAATAATTATGATCTCAGGCCCATTATGTCCATTATATAAAACAACATGGCCTGAAAAATTAAGATTTTCAAAAATCAGTGGGTAAGTTTCATCAAATGATTATTATTTCAAATAAACTCTGAAGGATGAGATTATTCAGGATTTAATTTGAGAATATCAGAATGAAAGATGACCACAGATATTATCTGATGGGGTAATGTCGGGATTGGAAGGAATACCGCGTGAATTTCCTATGGACAAGAGTTTCAGAGGTTGGTGCAAAAAATCAATGCAAAGAGTTCAAATTTACCAATGATATGAAACCAAATGGATCAATGAAAGAAGAAACTTAGAAATGATAGACTAAGTATGATAGAAATGTATAAATACACATTTTGATGATAGAGAAAAAAAATAATGTTGGCAAGTGGAAAATACAGTAAATGGGAAACAGATAACACATGTTGTTCATGAATGACTTTGAAACAAGTAAGAATAAAACCAAAGAAAACCTAGAAATTGTACAGATTTGACAGTAAACATATCCTTGCAATGCAATATGTCAGTTACCAAGCAAATAAAATCCTGACCACAGCAAAGCAAAAATTCAGCTGAATTTATGATCAAGGTGCAGAGAGCTTTGTTAAAATTGTACTTCAAATTTTGGATCTGGTACTGAGTCACAGAAAAGCACGGGAGGTTGGGAACAGTGCAGTGTTGATCCACAAAGGTGATTCGTTATGTCAAAATCTGAGTAATGATGAGCTCCAGTGGAGGCTTTGTCATTGTGAACTGGAATGAAGATGTACGAATAGCACTGGAAATAAGAGCAGAAGTGGTCAATATCCTCCCTCGAGCTTACTCTGCTCTTCAGTAAGATCTCAGATGATCTCATGTTTGACCTCAAATCCACTTTTCTGCATGGTCCCCTATAGTCTTAATCTCCCTCCCAATCTTGACCTCATGCTTGAATATTCAATGGCTCAGCATCTACAGGTTTCTGGTGAGGAGAATTCCAAAGATTCATAACTCTCTGACAGAAGGAATTCCTCCTCAGTTTTAAGTGGCTGAAATCATATTCTGAGACAATAGCCATGTAGTGACACTCTCCAACAAGAAAGAGCATGAGATGCCGAGGTAATGCCACTAGCAGATGTACCTTCTCCTTCCTTCCCCTTTCAGCATTCCATAGGGACTGTGATTCCCTCTTTCAGTCTTCTATTTCCAACCAATGTGCATTCCCTCTCTCATGGGGAACCACAGGAAATGGAACACCTGTCCTATCATCTCATCCCTGTGCATTATCCAGGGATATAAGCTTTTTCCAAGTGAACCAATGACTGTACTTTTTTCTATGTGGTGGTCATGATGTGGACTTTTCTACACTGGGGAATATGAATACAGATTGCTGTCTTGTACTACACCACAGCTCAGTCTACAAGGGCGACCCTGAGCTTCCGGTTGTCTGCTGCTTTATTTCTCCTTCCCACTACCACTCTGACCTCTTTGCCTTTGACAAAGTAAGTTCTAGGAAAAGTATCTCATCTTCTGACTTGGTGCACTATAGCCTTCAATACTCTGTATTGAATTGGACAATTTTAGATAATTGGGCATTCCAGTCTTGTATCTCACACTTCCAGCATTCACATTTTTCACCCTGCTCTTCCAGCTTACAAAAATTTGTTTGTCGCCTCCTCTTTACACCCCTTTCACACTGATCTCTACCACCACTTTCAGCTGGCACCGTCACCACTTGCACTTGATTTCCACTCTAACACTGATTCTCTCCTGATTTCCACTCTATCACTGTACTTTTTTTCTCTCTTTTCTCCTCCCCCTTAACCATGTAATCTCAAACTTGTTTCATTTCTATCTTCTCCCAATTCAGATGAAAGATCATCAGCCTAAATTTTAACTCTGTTTCTCTCTCCACAGATGCCGGCATGTTTGCTGAGCATTTCCACACTTTCTGTTTTTATTCAATCTAGAGGAAGTCTAGTCCCTTACTTCTGACATTCAATGACATATGCAACTGTAGAGCTACTAACAGTGGGACAAGCAGACTACTCCCCCTATTATATTCTGTCCACTAATACTCATTGGCTTCATCCTAACTGTACCTCTTGATCTTCAGAACCACCATTTTTTCTCTCTATTGCCGTTGGTGTGGAGTTGGGTGCTGTCTGTGTAAATTCAAGGGGGTGTTAGTGTGGAGTCTGCATGTTCTCCCTGTGACCATGCGGGTTTCCTCCAGCTGCTCCAGTTTTCTCCCACATCTCAAAGATGTGTGGGTTACTGTAAATTACCCTTCGTGTGTAGGTGAATGGTCAAATCTGTGGGGAGTTGATGAGTGTGGGGAGAATAAAAATGGAATTTATGTAGGATTAGTGTAAATGGGTGGTTGATGGTTTGTCTGAACTCGGTGGGCTGAAGGGCCTGTTTCAGTGGTTTATCTCTGTATGAGTCAATCGTTTTAAGGTCTTCCTTCATTACCAGAGCTCTCCTTGCTCCCACCACCTCCTTTTCTATACTGCCTTTGTTTCCCAAATACTTTGTACCCTGAAATATTCAGTTGCCAACCTTAGTTAGCCTGCAACCATATCTCTGTAATGGATCTTAAATGAATAACCGTTGTCTGATCCAGTTATTTTCGAATCAACGGGTTCTTTCAGGAGTCCAGGAATGAGTTGAAAACGACTTGGTGCTTCACTGTTTAATTGGGAAGCTTAAAACAACGAAACAGTCACAGAGCACATGGCACTAGTTTTGATGAGCCGAGACAAAGGGAACAAAAGATGAGCTCAGGCCAGGGGGGAGACGAGCAAGAGAGAGATTAACAAAAAGCGACACCTTTTATACCTGAGATAAGAGATGCTCTTTAGCTAACAATAGTCCAATCAGAAAACTTATTAGGTACTTGTGGCCAAACCAACCAATCAAAAAAACCACATATTCACCTGATGGACGAACCAATAAGCTAGTAAGCGGCCATTCCTTGTGCTGCCACTTGAAGTGTATTAAACATTATACATGTTTAAAAAACTAATTAAAACAGTCGAATCCAACAATCCCCCCTTTGATTCTAAATCACCCATTTAGAATTATTACATCTGAAAATTCAGAGACAGAAAAGACTTATGTACAAGGATATACCCATGTCTTTCAAAGCATTTGTAGCCTTATGTCATGGTTAGGCAGATCAGTGGATGCACTTGCAAGAGTTTGAATAATTCTACTAATGATCGCCTTTACACAAGTAATAAGGATGTAAATTTTGATAAGACATACAGTATGAACACTGTGACTAAAAATACAACAACTACAACTAATATTAGAATAGACTTCATGATGTCTTGTAGTTGTCAACTTGCTGAAGTCTTCTGCCTGGTTAGTGATTTGCTCACTGTAGCCCAGCAATGTAGGCACTGTGACCAAGAGGTTACTAGCACATTAACCACAGCAATTGTTGTCTTCGTCTGGCACCACTTCAGTCCGCTTGCAGTGGCTGGCATGTATCCACTTACTTTTACCTTGACTGCCGAATTGGTGATCAGCGGTTCTTGGTAAAGGCCTTCCCACTGAGCTCCCAGTGGTTCCTTGTGTGGTTTCTTGACCAGGACCCACTCACCAGGAATCAGGGTGTGTCCTCCTTCTGATGGACAGCTCCAAGCACCAGAAACCTGTTGGGAAGCAGGCTGAACTGCTTGGGTTAATTTCAGACAATAATTGACCAAACTATCATACAATGTGTGCCACATGTCCACTGGGTCCACTGTACTTCAAACCTGCTCCATCCGATCAAAGTGCCCCATTCTTTGCGAGGTAGGGGATTGAACTTGCGGTTGAGGCTGTGGTTGGAATTGTTGTTGTTGAGGCTGTATATGTCAACACTTTTTTGCGCTATGCCCCTTCTTACCACAGAGCTGACATCTCATTTTATTACCTTGTGATCGTGACCCAGACTGATATCGCTGTGCATTGCAGTCCCACTTGTCCTGTTGGTTAGCAGGTGTGGACAGTTGGTTCATCTGTACCGATCTTATTTGGACTTCAATATCTCGCTCCACTTGTTTGGCAGTTTGCACCAGATCACTGTAGGAAACAGCAGCTTCACTCCAATTTGCTTTTGCTAACCTCACCATTTTGGCAACATCTGCTTTCAAGCCATCCATGAATGCTGACTTCAGGGGGCCATATTTGGATTCTTCTATATTATCTTCAGTTATTCCTTGAACTCCTGAATAATTGATCCAAACCGTCCTATACCTTCATATTCAGAAACATCCTCTGAAGCCTTTCGTTTGCAATCGACCACTTTCCTCCAATCGATCTGCATTAGGGCCTGTTCTTTCAGCCATCTCTTAATTGCATTCCAACCACCTCTTAGGGCCTGTCTGTTATCTCCCATGCCGTCATCACTTCTCTCACTCAACTGCCTGGTTTGCTGAGAAGACAACATAGTGGCCAAAACTTGGAGGCCATCGTATGGGTGCAGTTAGTATATGTTCTTGATTCGACGAAGTTCAGTCCAAGTCCCTAAGTTTCCTTTTTTAGGATGTGGAATTTCTCTGGAACATTTGTCAATTTTTTCTGGGTCCACTGGTTGATGGTAGACCTCTTGTCTCCTTTCATAATCCCCATTCTCATTCTTGCGTGCTTTGATTGCCTTCGTTTTTATTGGGGCAAGTCGTGACATGGCTGCTAGACCAATTCTCTCATTGTCATCATCATCACTTGAGTCACCAGAGGTTTCTGTTGAGTCAGTGTTACTTCCATTCCGCAGTGCCTTGAAGTTCCAAAGGTGGTGCTGTTCCTGGGGTCTGTTTAATGCTGTGCCCCTGGGAGGACCGCCCACTGAAAGTCCTGACTCTGTGTATTGGAGCTGATTCAGTCTGCTCTGGAGTCCTCCACATGTTGCGTTAAACTGGTTACATTTATTGCTTTGTTTTCTCACTTGTTCAGCTAATGCAGAAAGTTGTTCTTTGGACTTCTTACTCTCTCTATTGTACTGTTCCTTAAGCATGTTACACATTTCTTCCTTCTTCCCCAATTGTTCGGTTAATTTATTTATTTGGCTTTTTAACTCAGCACGCTCACTCTCGAATTCAGTGATTTGGCTTCTTAGCTCAGCACACTCACTCTCGAATTCAGTGATTTGGCTTCTTAGCTTAGCACATTCAGTCTCAAATTCATGTTTTCACGCTCATGTTTTCTTAGCTCTGTTAATACTGCAATAGTCCAGCCAGTTTTTGCCCTTCCCGACCACATTTTCTGAATCCTTTTCCATATCTTTTCAACATCACTCATAAGCCAATCTTCACTAGACTCGGCAACAATAGCACATTTTTTCCGGACTGTTTTATTAATTACATCAAATTGATATACTTTATCCAGGTAAGCACTTAAACTCCCAGTTATCAGTTCTCTCTCAGTTGGAGATGTTGTGGTTTGTTTCTTAACTCCAGCCATTGTTTCAGTTCAATCTCAATGAATATTATTCACTTAGGTGTTAATCACAGTTATCAACAGAGTTTCAACCCAAATTATTTCAAATAGCAAGGTAAAATAGAGTTTTCTTCTCACTCTTAAACTTCCTTCAGATGGTGTACTGAAGCAGAATCCGATGATTTCCCCAACAATTCAGAAATGGAAGATGCTCTTACCTTCTGTCTGTCTGAGGAATTTTCAAACTCCATTTTACATAACCATCCTGCTGACTACGCCAAAATTGTCGGATCCGGTTATTTTCGAATCCACAGGTTCTTTCAGGAGTCCAGGAATGAGTTGAAAACAACTTGGTACTCCAGTTTTATTGGAAAGTTTAAAAAAAAGAAACAGTCACAGAGCACATGGCACTAGGTTTGATGAGTCTAGACAAAGGGAACAAAAGATGAGCTCAGGCCAGTGGGGAGATGAGCAAGAGATAGATTAACAAAAAGTGACACCTTTTATACCTGAGATAAGAGATGCTCTTCAGCTAACAATAGTCCAATCAGAAAACCTATTAGATACTTGTGGCCAAACCAACCAATGTAAAAACCACATATTCACCTGATGGATGAACCAATAAGCTGGTAAGCGGCCATTCCTTGTGCTGCCACTTGAAGTGTATTAAACATTATACATGTTTAAAAAACTAATTAAAACAGTCGAATCCAACACCATTGACCTCTTTTATTCCATTAATTTATCTATATAGTTATAGATGTTTTGTGCTTCAGAAAAGGAGCCTTTGTCATTTTACCAGATTTCTTACTTTGATCCTAACAGTGAATGGAATATTAATTCATGTCACTCCAGATTATATTACATAATTGCTACTTTTCAGTATTACCATGTTTTTAAAAATTTTCTTTACTTGAACTCTCAGCTGATGATTTAGATTAGAACTTTATCTATGACCTTAGTATTCCTTTTGTCGAGCCACCATTTGCAAGCTGGATTCGAGTGAAGCCCATTCCAATGGAATAGATCCGATTTTCTTTATTTCTGGTTCCTGCACCTCATGGATCAAAATTATTTCCATCCACACAAAACTTTGAAACATGCATTTGAGTATTCCTTCTGTTTGACTGCAAGCACATCGCTCAGGTCATAATCCAGTAAGGTTCTGCTTGTTAATCTAGTCCCTAAACTTTATTGCTCCCTTGACAGAGCCTCTTCCTTGGTTTTGCCGAAGTGCTTGATATCTATGCGAAACATGATAACTGAATCCTTCCCCTTATATTCCAAGTTCTTCTGCTACAACATGGAGGTGTCCTCAGTTCTGGGACTAAGCAGGCATCACAACATTTGGTATTCACACTTACAAATGCAGAGAATAGTCTGTCAGAATGACTTTATTGTGCCCTCCTACCAGACTTGTTTTCATTCACTCTTCCTGAACCATTGTACTGTAGTCAAATCTCCCATTCCCTACAGACTTTGTTCACATTAGTACAGGCATCAAGTACCTTGTGTCTGTGGGATAAGGTCAAAAACTGAGCTTCCTGCATCACAATATCGCCATATCTGCCTGAATTGCAGTCAAACAAGCAAGCTGGCGCCAGAGTGTGGCGACTCGTTGCAAGCTGCTCTCTTCAGATCTACTGATTAATACTAATACCCTTCTGTCCCTGACCACTGACCTAACCCAGGCTACTACCTAACCAAAGGTGTGACTACCATCTGGATCAAACTGCCCATGTAATTCTCACCTTCATCGATGCATCCCAATGTCTGAAGCACTGAATCCAGCTCAATGACCCTAAAACAAATGTCCTCAAGATGTAGGCACATTCCATCTACCTGACCAACACCCTCTCCCACCTGTTATTACAATGCATCGTTGATCTTGTCATATTTACCAAATCTTCTCTCATATATTCAATTATTTTAAATTTCTATATTCTAGACTGACTTTAACTAATTACTTTATCTGTTGGAAGGCAATCACTCCTACTACACTAAGCATGAAACAAAATGTAAAGAGTTCCTGCCTGAAACTAAATTGAACCATCACAAGTAATGAAGACAAACAGCACACTCTACTCCGTCTGCACTGAATTCCCAAGTGGACAAAATTCTTCATTTTTGCATTTGGTTCAAGCCATACTCTGCATACATTTCACTTTTGTCTATAAGGCAGTAAATTGAATGGAAAAGATTAAATTAAACTGTGAAAACATGACATGGGTACAAATAAATAAGTCAAAAATAAGGAAGATATGAGGAAATGGAGCTGAACCCTCATCACGCTTAAAGGAGCCCAGATGTGCACAAGGAAAGCAGCGACCTGTACGATCACAGTGTTTAGGTTGCTCACTCATTTTCGCAACGCACGCGATGAGTCAAATGGCCTCTTTCTGCATCATGATTTTTGCCAGGATTCTATGATATAAAAGTAGAATTCCACATAGTAGTAGACATTAAATCCTTGGAATCATTTAGGAAATAATTTGTTGCAGTAATTGAGGCTTCTGGGCCTTTTTGTGTGGATGGAAAGGTGAACTGTGGTTGGACGAATGGTCATCCTCACTTTACCATATGTCCAGTGACAGGAATAAGAAATTATAGAATTGCTGAAATTATAGGATTGGAAAACATCATGTTACCTAATGCGACCTGTCCTAAAGTTCAAAAGCTACTTTTATCACTCAGTTAATTCTTTGCCTTTTCAGGTCCTGCTTAAAATGTGTTGTTATCAGCACTTCTTAACTTTCTGGATATTGTTTGTCAATCATTAAACACTTCTGGAACTATTCAACACTTGGTTCATCATATGGCTTCTATTTTATGCTCCTTCATTGTTATTCTTGAATATGTTAAATATTTCAGTTTCAAGTTATCAATACCTGGAATGCTCTTGTAATAATCTAAATATTTTCATCCTGTCTCTTTTTTCACTGTAGTAAGCAAAGGCACAATTTCTTCCTGCAATTCAGATCTGTGGTAGATCCTGCATAGCCCTTTGCTTTGTCTTTTTACTACCTGAAGTTGGATTTTGCATTGAGAAACACAATAAATTTTGAATATTATTTGTGGCTCCACATTTTGCATCATATTGACTTGATTAACAACCTTCAAGAACCAACTGTTGTAATTAACAAATGGCTATATGGTATTGCCAAACTACATTGGATGAATAAATTATACTAATGGACAATTGTGATGTGTCCTTCATAAAAAAAATATATGATTCTCAAAATGCTGTGTAGACTCAATAATTATCTGTTTTATTGTGACCATTTTTAGGTGTCATCTCGGTTTAATGGGTGCACTGTTATTTCTGAGTAAAGGTTCCAGGTTCAAGTTTCACTCCAAGGACTCAAGCACATAATTCAGGATAACACTGCTGTGCAGTACTGAGGATGTAATGCACTATCTTGTGGCTGGATACATTAAACAAAGGCTCTGTCTGCCCTCTCAAGTGGATCTAAAAGGTTCAATAGCACTATTACATGAAGAACATGGGGATTATCTGGGTGTTCTGGTCAGCATCAAACAGTACCTAAAAACAAATGGAGACACAAGGGACTGCAGATGCTGGAATCTGGAGCTAAAAACAAGATGCTGGAGGAACTCAGCAGGTCAGACTGCATTTATGGAGTAAAGTGGACATTTGATGTTTTGGTTCGAGAGTCCAGATGAAGGGTCTCAACCCAAAATGTTGACTGTCCATTTCCCTCCATAGATGCTGGCTGACCCACTAAGTTTCTCCAGTATCTTGTTTTTTGCCTAAAAACAAATGGTTTGGTACACATATTTGTCCTCTTTGGAACTTGTTCCGCGCAAGGTAGCTTCTGCATTTCTCCAAATATATTACCACATTTCAAATGTGTTTCAGTGGACTGGATCATGTTGATGCTGAGCCATTGTGTCTGCAGAGAATCACCAACGGACTGCGATGTGTGCATCTGGACTTCCACTTCTACATACAACAGTGCAGAAGTATGAGACATACTGAAAGTCAGATATAGGTCAAGTCCAGGTTCACCCTATAAGGACCAGGCTGACCAGACAGGTAGACTTTACATTTGTCTCCTGGGCTTTAAGCGAAAGGGGCTCCTCATCTTCATTAGAAGGTAAATGAAGATGAGTGGCGTTTGCTTGCTTCATCTTAATTGATGTGAACATTTTAATTAATTAACACCAGTTTATTGTTCTTAAACACAATTATTATATTTTAATTTGTTATCAATAGTTTTTTTTTTACAAATAGTTTTGTTTTCAACCCTATCTAAGTATCTCCCACCATAGGAAAAAAGACATGAGCTGTCAGAGGCCATCTGGGCGGTCCGTGGGTGGGATCTCAGTTGGAAGTGTCTCCGATCGAACTGCCGCTAACAGTCCGATCTGCTCCACGGGATGGCAGCGGTGGGGCGTGAGGTGGTCGGGAACTATGCATCCGTCGAAGGTTAGTACAGCGAACGAGCACAAGGCATGAGCTATGTCCAGTGTGATTTGGTCTCCTTGAACAGACTGAGGTAGTGCGATCCACGGAGAACAAACATCTTATTTCATGCAACAGAATCAAGGTCATAATTATGTCGCTCTACAGCGGGGGAAGCTCAGAGCAAATAACAGCGTGCCACAAATTAAATGCATGTTTAACTTCATAGGTTTCTTATCTGTTATCCATCATCAATTGTGCATCACTAAACTTTGAACGAAAGGCGGAATTCTCAAGCGAATGAATGTTAAGTGGCTGTGCAGATAACTTCACTAAACATCTGCCATAATATTCCTGAAGCACATATAACACATTTGTGGCAAACAAAATGTTCTCTTGTTCAGTTGGACATTAATGTTCTCTGCAGGAGCAATAATGATACAGTCATTAACATCTCTGTGGCTGTTTCTAGATGAGGGGAAGTTAATATTACACTGTCCTTCCTGATCAAGGTCGTGACAGCCAAAGTAATGATGTAGGATTGTGATAACTGACTGTTGCCCCAGAGATATTATGCATGTTTCAGCTTGTAAAGAAGCTAAGCATTGCAGTTAGCTCATATTTACGTAGATGTGACCTTCCTCATCCTTTCTCAATTCCTCACTCAGTATGTTTATTATGTCCTCAAACTGTACATGACAGACTAATCTATAGAACAATTTTGATTTCTGTATGTACTGAGGATGCCAGTCTTTCTAGAATTTGATCCTGTTTGTTCAGCCAATATCTGGTAACTTCTATTAAGTCACACAAATTACTCCAAAAGCAATAGCCTCATATATTTTGTGGGACTATTTGTACTGCTGTAAAATACTATAAATACCAATGAAGAAAATCAATGTTTTTGAAGGAATCAACTATTTCCAATGTAGTCATGTAACACACAAGATTATTCATTCATTGAAAGGAACCTTCACAAATTCTTAATCCAACTCTCACTGGACATGGCTGGACTCTTCTTTCCATTATCAATTGCAGACCCAAATACACAGGATATTTGGATAAAATGAAAGCAGCATAAGTGAGGCACGAAAAAAAGGGTCAAGTCACAATAAAAGAACATTGGCTGAAAAACACTTTAAACTAATACTGTGTGAACACGAGCATGGCAAAATCTACTTAGAAGCCCAGAAGTACAGCCATTTATTTTGTTCTGATGTACCTTCAGTTTAACAGACTGAAAACAGAAATTATCGGCCGTTCCTTCCGGCTTTTCTAAGGCCTTTGTAATTATGAGGGAAAATTCATTCACCCCACCTGAAAGAACACAAAACTCTAATGACTACTAACCCTATTAATGTTGTGTTTATCCCCAATATCTAACAAAACATTGTAAAAAATATATTTGCAATGCCTACTCTACGAAGATTTATTTTCTCAGAACATTACCATTAACCTTTCCCTTCTCTGCAAAGTGGTATTCCTTAGAATTTCTACATCTGTAATGAATTTTCATTTTTCTTAAGTTTATTTTTTAATTAGTCCACACAATAGGTATATGACAGACAGAAGTAAACTCTCCTTTGGAATAAATCTCGGATGCAGTACCCCAATGTTATATTTCTTGCTGGTTGAAGACCTATAACCTTTTTCCCGAAGCATGGGTATAGGAGCAAAACAAAACAGCAATGTACAAAGATTCACCAACAAAGAGAGAGGCATCAGTCAAACCACATTGCACTACTCTTTCAGGGCATTCAATTACAGAATTCAGCGGAGCTCATTAGTGAGTGTAGGAGCTGTAGGCACAGAGGAAGTAATATGTTGGAATTCTGGCTGGAAATCAATTTAAGCAGAAGGAATCATGCTCTTCTTCCATGGTTATCTGAATGTGAACAAGTTGGCAATGACTTTCAGCTCAGCCTCTGGACATGCACAAAAGCAAGCAGCACCTGTGTACTGCAGCTGTACTGAAGTTGGAGTGAACTTGATTCTGGTATGGATTTGACAGAGGGTGAAGAGGAAGTTAGTATCATACCAACAGGATGCTTGTTGGAGACAAGGTACAGTATCACAGCAAGAAAAATTGCAAACTGTTGTGACAATGATACTGCCTGGCTTGACACCAGACTGTACTGAGATCGTGCTTGGTGTGGATACATTGATTAAGATCACTGCTTGCCTTGCATCATGAAGCAGATGCAAGATGGAAATGAGTTTCTGCAGGCAGCTGCATTCAAGAAGGATGCTCCACAGCCCTCTCGATTGAAGTCAATAAAGGTCACGAATGTGGCTGGTGATGGTCCCTGCACCTTCCTGTAGGGAATGCAGTCACGTCCCTAGTGTCTCCAGAGGGATGGAGTTCCACACTGCCAATTCGGGAGTCACAAGGAGGAGGCAATGGAGGAAGATCCTTGGGACAACTGACCCTGTAACAGAGAGCAAGGAGGCCCTCCACTGTTACTACATTCAGATTTATCTCCTTTCATCAATTACATCTAATTGCATCACCAGCAGTGGACTCCCAAAACAAACACTCCATTCTGACTTGGCAAGAGATTGCCAAATGGGCAGAGAAGACAATTCAAGGATGTTTTCAAAGTCCTTTTGAAATAGCATAACATTCCTAATGGCATGGGAATCCCTGGCATACGACTACACAAAATGGAAAACGGGCATTCGGGATGGCATTGAGAACCTTGAGTTCATGTGTTGGGATACCACAGAAGCTCAGTGTAAATGGTGGGAAGGAACACACTACCTCCCAACCCACCTACCCATCTCTTCCATCAAATACATCCCACTGGCACCGTGGCAGAATCTGTGGGTCCAATATTGACCTCATCAACCACCTCAGAACATACAGAACTGGAGTGGGAGCAAATGCATCCTGCAGCATTACCTAAGAAGAAGAATTGAATTGAAGTTGGTTTGTTATTGTCACACGTACTGAGGTACAGTGAAAAACTTGCCTTGCATACCGTTCATACAGATCAATTCACTACACAGTGCATGGAGGTACAATGTAAAACAATACAGAATGCAGAGTAAAGTGTCACAGCTACAGAGAAAGCGGAATGCAAGTAGACAATAAGGTAGATTGTGAAGTCAAGAGTCCATCTTATCGTAATAGGGAACCATTCAATAGTCTTATAACAGTGGAATAGAAGCTGACCTTGAGCCTGGTGCTATGTGCTTTCATGCTTTTGTATCTTCTGCCCGATGGGAGAGGGGAGAAGAGAGAACGTCTGGGGTGGGTGGAGCCTTTGATTATGCTGATCTGAATAGGTTACATATTTAAACAAAAGCAAATGTTTGCCACAGATAATCACTGTTTATCCCCATATTTACCCTGAATATTTCATATCAATGGGAATCATAGGTACTGAGTTTGCCAATTCCTTGAGAAATCTGAAATATAAACAGAAAATGTTGGAAACACTCAGCAAGTCAGGCAACATCCATGGAAAGAGAGACAGAGTTAATATTTCAGGACAAAAATCCCTTTGTCAGAAGTAGGAAGGAGAGAAAATGAGACAATTTTCAGTAGCAGAGGAGATGGCAGATGGATAGGTAGAATAAAGAACATATCTCTGATAGGATGAGACCCAATGAATTAGTGTTGCAGTTAGAATCCTGGAAAGTCTAATGTAACAGTAATAGACTTCTTTTAAGTAGCTTGAATACTTCAGTAGCTCTACCTCTGTCATCACTGAACTCAGTCATCCACATATTTGATTAACTGTATCATCAAGGCCACACAAGTATGAGTTTTTTCCAAGGATGCACTGAACATGCTAAGTGGCCTTCCTCTCTCCTATGTCATTCTGTTTAGGATTCTGCATGTATAATGTAGTCTGGGATAGAAAATTTCAAAGGTGGATCTCTGAGAAAATAAATCCCTTCTCATCTTCATCTGAGAATGGGTGACCTTTTATGTTAAAACTATGCCCCTTGGTTTTAGATACCCTCACTAGAGGAAACATCCTCTCAGCACCCACTCTATCAATTCCTCTCAGAATCTTATATGTTTCAATGGGATTTCCTCATTCATCTATACTCCAACGAGCATAGGTCCAAACTGCTTAACATTTCATACATCAACCCCTCTATCTGAGAAGTCAACCTAATGAAACCTTACTGCACTGATTGCAAGGTAAACAAGGGTTCAAGGATGTTCTGAAGACCCCTCTGATAAAACTCCTGAGGGTCACTGGCCCACGTGCTAAGTACCTTTTTCACCGTCCTGTCTACCTGTGATATCGCTTTCAATGAACTATGCACTTGAACTCCTACGTCCCTCTGTTCCAGTACACTCCCCAGTGCCCTACCATTCATAGTATAAGTCCTATGCTGGTTTGACTTTCCTAAATGCATCACCTTACACCTATCTGTATTGAAATCCATTTGCCACTCCTCGGCCCACTTCCCTAACTGATCAAGATCCTCCTGTAATCTACAATAACCTTCTTCACTATCAACAACACCTCCTAATTCCATGTCACCTGCAAACTTGTAATTCAAGCCTTGTGCATTCACATCCAAACCAATTTATATAAATAACAAATAACAAGAGTCCCAAAATTGACCCCTGCGGCAAACCTTTAGTCACTGGTCTCCATTCCAAGAAACAACCTTCAACCACCACCCTCTGCTTCCTACCTCTGAGCCAATTTTGAGTTCACCTAACTAGCTCTCCCTGGATTCCATGGGACCTAACCTTCCAGACCTGGCTGCCATGCAGGACCTTGTCAAAGGCCTTGCTGAAGTCCATAAGGCTTGTACTCTGAATTACGTTTAGTTAGTTAACTGAAGGTGATGATTGTTCATATCAGTGGACCTCAACATCTCATCTGATCAACATTGTGGAGGGAGCCTATATTACAACATTGACTACTCTACAGAAGTAGTAAATTAGATGCAAAGTTCTTTGAAATTTTGTAAGTTTGAAGAACTTCAATCTTTCTTCTTGCTTTTTAAGGCATGATCTTTTCTGCAACACCTTAAACACGGGAAAGAATCAACACATTGCACTGAAACAGCAACACTTTTCAGTATACCTATGTCTGAGAAATACGTCAATGTCTTTGTGAAAGCAAAGAAGAGGAAAATTCATAATAAAACCCAAATAAATCAAAATATTCATTGAAAGCAAAAATTTGAGTAAGAAGTATCCATATATGTGACTACCCATCACCACGATCCCATTTGTGCATTTGAAGCATAAAATGAGAAATGTGTCTTCTGTTGAATATAACGATGTCTTTAAAAGTCACTTTATCTGCCGGGAAGAACTATATTTTGTCTCTCTCCTGGAATGATTAGAGTAGCTAACAAGAATGCCAGCTCTTTGTACCAGTTTGAATTGAATCTTGGAGATATTCTCCCATTCTTTCATTTCTGCCTGGTGATTCCTTTAGATCACTCAGCTGAGGATCATGTCTAGCCACAGGAGAACATGTCACATCAGAATACAAATACATCATCATATTACTTTTCTAACGTGATGTAGTTACAAATGCATCTCGTGTCCTGCTTCTGAATTTTGGCTCCATTGACTCCACTGTCTTAGTGCATATGACTGAGGATAATTTCTGCCCTAATGTTTTATAAAGCAAGTCAGCATTAACATTTATTTAAGATACCAATTTCTAATCAAGGGGATAAAGGTTATTTGGTCTGTGCACACATTATGTGTATAACTTAAGACATCATATCAGGTCTTGGAAATTGGAAACCGTCCTGGGAAAATATCAACATTCGTTGATCAGCTTTGCTTCTATCCCTTATGTCTAGTAACTGTACATGAAGACTGAGAACTTTCTCAGGCTTTTCCTGTTCAATTGCTTATATCTCAGCAGAGGAATAATGTGAACCCCATATCCACACGCTCATTATCAGGGGCTTTCTCTGTTGATCACCATGGCTCTCTGCTATGGTCATGGTGGGCAATAGAGAAAGCCCCTGATAATGAGTAAGTTAGCCTCCTTTCAACCCTTCTATACTTGAGCTTTGCTGTCCAATCTTTCCTCATAACGCAACCTGGCCATTCCAGGCACTACTCTTAGTAAACCTCCTCTGAACTGCTGCCAACACCTTATCATCTTCCGTAAATAAGGAGACTGTACACATTTATCCAACGTTTGATGACTGAACCAAGATATATAAATCAATTATGTGTCTTGTTTGGCAGCTCTTTTCTAAATTAAGTGGTGAATTATTTAACTCCAGGAAAACCTGTGATCTTTTCCAGAGATATCGGTGAATTGTGCATTCTGCTTGAGATCTTCCAAAGTTAGCTTAAGGTTAGTCTTGCCCCAGCAGAGGGATATAAAGAGGAATCACTTTGTATGCAAGGTAATGAATTTAATGGCAAACATTATTATCCTTTTGAAGAGCTGGATGGTATAATTTTGACTGCAAGTGCATATGTTGAGCCTGCTCTGCCATTTGATGAGATCATAGCTGAGTTAATTGTAATCTCAACTCTGTATTTGTGCCTATTTCAGTAACATTACACCACTTTGCTTATCAACAATCTGTCGACCTCTGTCTTAAAACTATTTGAGTGTCTGTTTCCATCACTCTTTGAGGAAGGAAATTACAAAGATTCATGACACACTGAGAGAAAATCATTCACCCAAAGTTTTTTGTCAGTGGATGAGCCACATCTCAAGGGGCCCAGGTTCCACCCTGACTCAGGTGTTGTCGGTCTGGAGCATACACATTCTACCCCTGACTGTGGATTTTCCCAGGTGTTCCATGTTTCTTCCATGTCCCAGAGAAGTACTGATTGGCTAATTGACTACATTGAATTGCCCCTAAGCACAGATAGGTGACAAAAGAGTTGAAAAGGGTACAGAGAATAAGTTGCTAGTGTACCGGAAAATAAGGAGGTGAGGATGGGATGGATGAGACGACTCTGCTGGAAACAAGCACAGAGACAATGGGCTGAATAGCTCCCTTCTTTGTCATAATGAGTAAGCAAGTCCCCTTTCACTCTCCTAAACTTGAGCAAATACAAGCATTGCTGTCCAATCTTTCTTTATAAGGTAACCTGGCCATTCCAGGTATTATTCTTAGTAAATCTCCTCTGAACTGCTTCCAACACATTAACACCTTCTTTAAATAAGGAGACTAATACTGCACACAGTACTCCAAATGAAGTCTTTCACCATATTACTGAAGTACAACTCCCCACCCTACTTTTGTTTTCAACTCCTCGAGCAATAATCAATAACATTATGTTAGCTTTCCTTATCACCTGAGGTAGCTGCATACTTTTTGGAGTCATGCACTCAAACATCCAGATCCTATCACATCCTAGAGCTCTGCAATCTCCATTTAGATATAGGCCATCTCCAGGCTATCTGCGCCTGACTTATGGACACCTGCACATATAAACAAGCTCCCATTACATCAATAAATTTAAAAATCTGACATATGTACATGCGTTCGTTCCTATGAACAGCAGTACTAATTTCTTCTCTTTCTTCACTTTCAGTAATTGTTCTTTCTTATGAGTCTTTTGTGCTTTTGGTGCCATTCACTACAATACTGTGGAAGTATGGTTACCATATTATGTAATTTTTGCGTATTTTCTGACTGACAGACCAAATTGACTCATGGACATCTGTAAAAACAGAATCCATTTGTTACCCAGGGATAGCCTGTAATGTGTTTCCTTTAATCATTTCCTGCCAAAATTGACAGTTTTGTATTTCCCCACATTATACTCCACTTGCCAGACCTTTGCCCACTAACTTAACTTATCTATATCCCTTTGTAGTCTTCTTATGTTCTCTTCATGATTTAATTTCTCATCTATGTTTGCTCATCATCAAATTTAGCAAACACACCTTTGGTGCTTTCATCATTCATTTATATCTTGATAGAAGACCCCAACACCAGTCCTGTGGCGCACCTCTTGATACATCTTGACAACCAGAAAAAGAGCCAATTATGCCTACTCTACTTTGACTTTATCCAGCTGTCTTGATTTTTTCTATAATGTCTTTAATATTAGCATCTAACATCTCTATGTCGGACATTAGGCTAACTGATCTGTATTTTCCGGTCTTCTGTCTTCCTTTTTGAATTGCATTTTTTATTTTCAAGTCACATGGAACCTTTCTCAGATCTGGGGAACCTTGGAACATTAAAAGCAATGTACCAACAACCTCACTGCAACTTCATTTCAGGTGTTCGGATGAAAGCCATGAGGACACAGACTTGTCAGAGAACTGCTCCATCAATTTGCTCAGTGTCACTGGCCCAGTGATTGTAATTTTTCCTGAGTTCCTCCAACCCTTCCAGTTCCCAACTTACCACATTTCTGAGATGTTATTTGTATCCTCCATAATGAAGATTGCCTGTCTAATTCTTTGGCTTCTTATTGGTTTCCATTATTAATTCCCCAGATTCACTTTCTATGGTACCAATGCTCACTTTGTTAACTTTTTAAAAATATCCATAGAAACTCCTTCCATCTGTTTTCTGTCCAGATTTATCTAGAGGTCCAATTTTTCTTCCTTATTAATTATTTGGTCACACTTTATTGTTTGTTTAATATTCTGTGAAATCTTCTCACCTGCCACCTGTCTTTGTGAAATTATGTGCTTCTTCTTTAAGTTAGGTGCATTGTTTTGTTTTTAGTTTTATTGGTTAACTACAATGTAAACCAAGCAGGAAAGATGCAGAAATGTAACAGTCTTCCCATGAAAGAAAAGCTGTGTAGCAAAAACTATAAATATCACTGATTAATTGGCCAGTACCTATTTATTCTTGGACTGATAAACAAACAATCTATTTTGAAAGTATTTGAGCTGAGTAGAAAAAACTCCATTTATCAGTGAAGGGTTAATTTTCTTTCAGCTTACAGGACACTTGTGATATTGAGGATATCAGGTTTTTACCCTGATCTTGAATGTTTTCACTATTTGTAAAGTGCTTTCAATTTCCCTTTGCTTGGAATTTGACCAAATGATGGGATTTGGGAGTAGCTTTTGCAGTAAGTGACCTTCCATGCCATTCTTTTGATAACTTTCTCTGTTGCTTGACTGCAACCAACTAAGTGTCCGTATTTGACCAATGGTGTCTGCCTCTGTTTCCTTTGTGGTTTCTTCAAAGGACAGAATTTGCCAAGAATTCACAAGGAAGGAGAGTAAATTGCCCCTCGTGTGTGGGTGAGTGGTAGAATCTGGGGAGTTTATGAGAATGTGGGAAGAAAAAACTTTGGGATTAAAGTAGGATTAGTGTAAATAGGTGGTTGATCATTGGCGCAGTCTTGGTGGGCTAAAGGGCCTGTTTCCGTGCTGTATTTCTCTATAACACTATGAGTGAATGACAGAATAGTGTGGAACTGTATATCTGTAAAGGCTGAAAACTCTTAAATTTATAGGGTAAATCTGATAACTCTCCAATCCATGCTCAAAGCAAGCATAAATTGTAGATAATAAATTGTAAACCACTTTCTCCAATCACTCCTCCTGTACTTCAGATCATTATCCTGAACTTTCTTCTCTTTTTCTTTTTCTCTCTCTACAGATGCTGCCTGATCTGCTGAGTGCTTCCAGCATTTTGATCTTTTATTTTACACACTCCTATAGGTTAAGCCATTCTCTGAAAGGTGGAGATCACTCTTATCTTTTGTTTTGTCCTATTTTTTGTTGCAGTCTAAATTACGAATCAGCAGATCTTAAACCTTTCATATTGTCTCTGTTCCACTCTACAGAGAATTAGAAGGAACAAGCTTACATGCCCTTACTCTCTATGGACAGAGTTCATTCACTGGGCATTGGTATGGAAGTAAATACCCAAAAAAAAGGCAAGTTTTGCCTCTAGAATCTGGTGTGACATGATGAAGACTTGCATCTTAGCATCCGAATTCTTTCAGGTTTTCAAAATGAAAAATTGTAACCATGGAGCAAAATACTAGAGGCGTTTGTTGCTTATGAGCATTATGCGTGAAAAAGATAATATAATCATCATACAGTGATTTGTATTCTTTAGTAACTTCTTTAATGCTCTTAGAAAAAAACAAAAAAAATACAGGTGGTGTCATTTTAAAAATTGAAAATGTCGGAAATACTCCACAAGTCAGGCAGCATCTATGGGGGAACAAACAGTGTTAATTTACTTAATGGAGACACAAGAGACTGTAGATGCTGGAATATGGAGCAACAAACAATCTGCGAGAGGAACTTCATGGGTCAAGCAGCATCTGTGGGAGTAATATCTTGATGCAGGGTTTCAACCCGAAACATTGACAATTCCTTTCCTCCCACAGGTGCTGCTTGATCTACTGAGTTCCTCCACCAGATTGTTTGTTAATTTACTTAATACATTGTCAAGCCTGCATTGGTATCTCTAAAAGGACACATATTTCATCTGCAGTGGAGCTGCATTTCTTCAGTCTGCACCCCTTGTCTTAAAACTAGTATATCGTGGTGCGGAAACATTCAATTGTCCAGTAAAACGTCGAAATAGAATATTTCCTTCTTCCCATTTATACTGTAAGCCATTGCTCTGGGACTATTTTCATAGGTCTTAAAATAGGAAAGCAATTCTGACCTCCCTAAACACTGGATGTTTGACCTTAACCTATGTCCTTTGCAATCCACATTCAAATGATGCAAATGTTGGGAAATTTAATGTAAGCCACGCTTCACTTACTTGTCCTGTGTCTTCACAGACTTGCCTGAACTGGAGAGGAACATTGGGCTGCTCTCTGAAACACCCAGCATGAACTAGAGTAATATGACTCCAAAAATTTAGCTAATTCCCATGAGGTATTTCTAAGTATCAAACAAAATTGACTTTTAACCTAATCCTACACTCACAGACCTAGACCATACCAGTTACCTATCAGTTCATTGATTAATTCTGTTTCTTGCTTCACAGAATCAGTCTGAACTGCTGAATATTTCCAGCCATTTCTATGTTTCCATATGTATTTCACATTTGTAACATTATCCATATTTTAGCTTTCATATTCCTCAATAACAATAAGTGCTGGATAACCTTTTGATTTAAAAGCTCTTAAAATTCAGCAATTCTCACACAACTTTGATCAACTGAAAAGAAAACTAATAGGAAACTAGAACAGTCATGGTCTGTACGTATAGGATTAGGTTAAATTTCAATTTTTTTTGATATTTGGAAATATCTCATCAGAAACTTCTATGACTGTGGATTAAAGCCTACAGGAGCAGAAATCCCATGTACTTGAAACCAATAAAAATAGTTTATTGATTTGTGTTAATGACAATAGTACGATACAGCAGAGACTGATTCCCAAGGGCAAATTCCCCAAGCAGTCTGTGGAGAGTGATCCAGCATGTCACAAGAATCATTATAAACTCATTGATTGGAATCATTAATTCTATTTCTTGCTTCATGGAAGCTGCCTGAGCTTCTGACTATTTCCAGCTATTTCTATGTTTCTATAATTATTTCACATTTTTAGAACTCTCCATACTTCAGTTTTCATATTCCTTGATGGCAATATGTTCTGGATAGCCTTTTGATTTAAAAACTTATAAGTAGATGCTGTAGAATATCTAACAAAATAAAAATGCAATTAGAGTTTCTCTATTTAAGTTTGTTGATTGTAAGGGTTCTTCAGCTCTCGAACACAAGGGACAACTGCAATACTTATTGTCCCTTTCTGATTCCTGATTGAAGTGCCTTTACAACTTTGTAAGGAGATGGTAAATGAAAGATCTGTTCTGGATTACTTGTCAACTTTAATGACGCATAAGTGTGTTTTGTAAGTTGGCAAGATCAAGAACATTTGAGCCAAATTTATTACAGCAACATAACAAAGACTGATGATACCTTATAGGCTCCTAGAAATAGTAATCTAGTCTCGATAAAGAAATGATTGATAGGTTAGATTGCCTGAAGTTTTCAAAGATGTACAGGTATAAAAAGGGCAGGCTTGGTAGTTAGTTATAGCAGACTGAATAGACTCTGTGCAGCGTTAAAAGAAGAAATATAATAAGTGTTTTTCTCGATCCAGTGAATAGCATTCAGAGGAATTAAGTACTTGAAGTTTCAATGTTAGTCTACTAATGCTCCATCAAATATTTAATTCACTTTTTCTTTAAATGTTACTCAGTAGAATAATAACTTTTCCAGTGAACCCTGAGTTTAAAGGGATCACAGGAAGCAAGCCCTGGTAAGTTTGAAGGGAGCGTGGGAAAGAGGGCTAGTTAAGTCTCAAGGGAGCACAGCTAAAAGAACCGAATGAGTTGAAAGAGAGTGCAGGAGCCAGGGCCCTGGCGAGTGGAAGGGAACCCAATAACCAGGTCCCTGGCAAGTGGAAAGGGAGTGAGAGAACTGCGTCCCCAGTGACTGGGCAGGGAACAAGGGAACTGGGGCTCTGGTGAGCGGACAGGGAGAACAGGAACCGGAGCCCTGGTGATTAGAAAGGGAGCACTGCAACTGGGGTCCTGGTGAGTAGAAAGGGAAAGCAAGAGCCAGGCCTCCACTGAGTGAATGGGACAGTGTGACAAACATTACCTGGGAATGATAGGTACTTTTAAAAATGCATCAGTTTGGACAACTGCATGAGTTCATTTGCCTCATTCCTTTCTTTCACAGCGAGCTATCAGGATTTCCAGTGAACCCTGAGTTTAAAGGGAGCACAGGAAGCAAGCCCCAGTAAGTTTAAACAAAGTGTGGGAAAGAGAACTAGTTTAAGTTTCAAGGGAGGACAGCTAAAAGAACCAAATGAGTTAAAACCAGATGTCTAGCCACTGGGATTTCTGAATAGTTGGATAGCAGATTATTTGCTGTTTTAGAAATTGAATCCGTTTATTCATTCTTTTCATGCACAAGTCACAGCATAGCAGTGATCTAATCTGTGACAGATTGTGCTGGCATTCATTTCCAGGTGAAGTCGCACCCATTGGGAAATGAGCCTGAGCACTTCTGTGACCAATTCACCTGAGAGCAGTCATAACTTTCCCAATGTTATGCATGCAGTTGTCACAGATCACAGACTGCACATGTCCTTCCTTATGGACATACGTTGGGGCTTTTGGGTGCAACCTTGCAGAATAGGCACAGTAAAAAGAGAAGGGTACAGCAATGAGACATCAGTTAAAAGGCCTGTGCTGTGACATTGATGTCTTACACACAGCCTCAGTTTTCAATGCTCAGGATTACAGAAGCTATATTAATAGAGTTCCCTTCAATGTTTACAGCCATTCTGCACTGACCATTTCTGAGCTGCATGCTACAACCATTGAACCCTTGATCAGACTGCACCTTGTAGTAGCAGGGGGCTACTTGTGGCACAAGATATGAACAGGCGGACCATTATATGAGGAGATGAGCACCAATGCACAGAGGACATTGCCGTATCTCCTCCCCTACATTTTTCCTCACTGCTGTAGCTTCCTCTTTTGCAGTCGCTCCATGGCTGCCATTGGAAGATTAGTTTTGACACTCTTCCCTGTGTTTAACACAACAATGAAATGGCAGCTGTGAGTTTTTCATGGTCCTCCCAAAAGGAATAACAAAGGTCCAATTTTAATGCATGTACAAATAACTCTGGTCTACTTTTAATATAATTTTCCCAATTACACTATTTTTTATGAGAGATTAAAGTGGACTTTGGAGCTTTGCACGGGATATGTTTAGTACAGCAATAAAAGTAAAATCTATTTTCTAGCTAATTTTGTGCAATGCTTAATAAACATATTAATTATTCTCTTTCCTCTTTAAGTAGATGTGGTAACCAATTCAATACTCCTTTTAGGCTCTCTTATAAAGATATAATTATAGGATTCAGGTGAACTAAACTAAAGAAGAATATCAAATCCCTGTCAGGCCTGAGTGAATGTTGTAATAAAGATCTTGCTGTTGGCATAACCACCAATTGGAGAGTGAGGTAGCACAAATCCTTTTGTAATTAAGATTACAAGTATTTTCCAATATTAGATTGCAACAAAGACAGATGCAAATTACTATCAATTCAGCTCCAATATAGACTGCATCAGGGGCAAATTGTCCCTGCTTTAAGATGAGGGATTGCTTACTTTCCAGGTATGAAGCAGTGAATAATGAGAGAAGATATCCACATTTTTTCCCATTGACAGGGTACTTGAGTGGAGTTATTCTCTGTAGAAGGTAGGGTTTCAGGAGTGAGAATTTGTATCTGGAACAAATATTAGTACATAGAATGAAGATCAAAAAAAGAACCTACAGATATGGAAATCTGAAAGAAAAACAGAAAATGCTGGAAACATGCAGTAGGTCAGGCAGCATCTGTGGAAAGAGGAACAGAGTTAACATTTCAAATCCAAGACACTGACATGAGGTCTCAGACCTGAAATGTTAAGCCTGTCTCTCTGTCCATTGATGATGCCTGACCTCCCTAAGACTGCATTTTTTGGGAAATGAGTCAAAAGTGACATAGGTGTGGCTTAACTCATTTTTGAATGGCATTTTATTGCTGGACACCCCCATAGAACTTTACTGTTTGTGACTATCTTCTTGGTTCAAAGAATCTGAGTAGGGCCAGAAAGCAAACAGAAGGCCCAGAAATATATTGTATTGTCAAAACACAGCAGAGAGGGGATGGTTCCAAAGCTAGTGTCTGTACTTTCTACTTGTGCTCTGAATGATAAAATTATACACTAGAAGATCAAATTTATAAGATATGTACATTCCAAACCTAGCTGTGACTACAATATTGTCAAGCTTTATATCATACATTATGCTATATCCTGTTGAAAACAGCTGCTGCGAGAGTGTTGTAATTCCAAACACATTTGCTGTATTTGTGTGACTTCTCTGATAGTCACGTTGTGTTGAAAATAGTGTTTAGTCACTGGCATTGAAAGGAGCATGACCGTATGAAGGGGTGCTTTACTCACAGTGAGTGGTAGAACGTACAAAGTAGGTTTAGTATCAACAACTTGACATCAAATATCCGCTCTGCTATATTTGCATGGATGGAGCCATTAAAGAAAGTATTTTGGTTTGGCTGTTCATTTTTTAGATCTGTGAAAAGTTATATAATTTTCAACTAATAATGCATTTCATTTAGACCAATGGCTATCAAGAGTAGCTTAATATATGTGTTCAGTCCTGATGCAGGGTTTCCACCTGAAACGTTGACAATTCCATTCCCCCCCCCCCCCCCCCCCCCACTGACAGATGCTGCTTGTCTCACTGAGTTCCTCCAGTAGATTGTTTGCTGTTCAATCCACAGCCTAAGTAAAATTTATCGCTTGTTGGAAATACCTTTAATGTTATCGGAATTTTTGTCCTCAAACCCCATTCTTGTAATACAGCAAATTTATTTCTCCCGTCCAGTTTCTTACTCGGAAATCTGTAGCAACTGTTTCCAAAGACTTTATTTAAAGTGATGAAGCAGAAAAATACTTTATACTGACACTCATTTTCTGAGACATAGATATTAACTGTGTCTCTGTGTATGGCACTCTCACCTCTGAGTCATGAGTTTGGGATATAGATCTTATACCAGGGACCTGAGAACACAATATCTAGGTTGACAATCCAATAAGGGATTGCTGTATGTTGGTTCTGTGTTTAGGAAAAGATATTGAGTCAGAACCTGTTATCAGCAGAGTCTGTGCACTCCTGCACTCACTGCTGACCAATGTGATTAGAATGATTTTATCTTTCATGGATCTGTTGGCATTGACTTGTTGCCCAAAAGTATGCCAGTCCTAAATAATGAGACATGTGCATTTGGAGTTAGCCCTGCCCAAGAAACAGCAAAGAAACATCTTTAACAATTGACTAAATGATGCCACCCTTGCTTTACCCAACTGTGAAAACGATCTACACTTTGAATGTCTACTTCAAAAACAATTAAAAACCAATGAAATATATAAATATTTTTAAATGATTAAAAATTTTAAAAAATTACAATGTGTTAACCAATTAAAATCATTTAATTAAATTCAGTTAGTTAAAACTAACCCTTGTCACATGCAGCCATTCCTCTCCATTGTAGCAAGTTTGTGGAAGCTCACTTTGTGCAAGTAGCTACCATTTCTCCTGCAAGGCAATAAAGGCTGCATATCAGGCTGTGCTGCATTGTCACTCAAGTGCTTTGATATACTCTGGAGTCAGGAAAAGTGCTGTTTAATGCATGCCTTGTTTTTTACCCTCTTACCAAAGTCAGTTTCTGGAAAAATGAAAATAACTAAATTTACAGATAACACAAATTGTGCACAGTGAAGAAAATTGTCAAAGGATACAGCAGGATAGAGATCAGTTACAGATATGGGCTGTTTAATCCGGGCAAGTGTGAGATGATATACTTTGAAAGGTCAAATGTAAGGGGAAAGTTAATGGCAGGGCCCTTAATAGCATAGGATCTTGGGGTCCAAGTCCATAGCTCCCTGAAAGTGGCCATGCAAGTACTTTGTGCAATTCTGGTCACCCTGTTACAAGAAGGATGTGGAGACTTTGTAAAGGGTACAGAGGAGGTTTACCAGAATGCTGCCTGGATTAGGGGTATGAGCTATAATATGAGGTTGTCCAAACTTGGGTTGCTTTCTTTGGAGCATCGGAGGCTGAGGGGAGACCTGATAGAAGTATATAAAATTATGAGAAGCATAGATAGGGTAGACAGTCAGAATACTTTTCCCAGGGTAGAAATGTCAAATGCTAGAGAATATGTATTTACGGTGAGAGGGGGAAAGTTTAAATGAAATGTGTGGGGCAAATTTTTTTTTACACAGAGTGGTGGGTGCCTGGAATGGGCTGCTGGGGTAGTGGTGGAAGCAGGTATGATGATGGCATTTAAGAGGCTTTTAGGTAGGCACATGAATATGCAGGGAATGGAGGCATATGGACCAAGTGCAGGCAGAAGAAATTTAGTTTCATTTGGCATCGTGTTCGACACGAACATCATGGGCCGAAGGGCCTGTTCTTGTGCTGTACTGTTCGAAATAGCTTTGTAATTCTAATACAAATCACTTTTTCTACAATCTGAAGTAGGTTATTGAAACCATGAAGCTTGTTTCTACAACCTTTTGTCACATCACATGCTCTTGACTGTATATGCTATCCAACATATTACCAATCAAGGTTAGACACAAGGTTACATCAGCACACCTAATAGCCCAGTTCTATCCCTTCACTAAGATAATTATTATCCCCTTGTAATGAACTTCACACTGACAGAATAATATTTGGCTTTGGAACACAGCATGTTTCATTTCATTAGATTATACATAATGCATAATGGATTATTCTTGATAAAATACCTTTAAAATATTTATGGTATTTAATGTTCATCCTGATGGATCTTTTTAAGAGAAACTTGTAGCGTCTTGCTCAGCAGGTTGCTTCCTATTGCTCCAAACAATGGAGTTTGGATTGAGGCATGTATGTTCAACAGAATGAGAAACTCAGGAGTTAAATGCTAACTAGATGGCTGAATTAAAAGCCATCAGCAATAGCGCTTGTTATGTTTGTTCTTCATCAAGAGACACACTTCGCATGGGTTTAACATCTGAACATTTTATTAACCAACACAGACTGGCTTGCTTTCCCTCTCTTTTTACAGGCACTTCCTGTTCCCCCATGTGACCCCTTGCATTGCCTACTGGGAACTGTAGTTCTTTATTACAACTACTGTTACAAACCAGCAACAAAAGAAGCACACAGAGTCATGATTCAGTGTTAAAAACTACTTTATTAATAGCTACTTATGATAATAAAAAAAGTAAAAATATTAGAATGTTAGAAGTAAAAATGTTAAATCTTAAACAATAACCCCAAAAACTAAACTCGTAGTGTGTGTGTGGCAAATTCCCAAACTCCAAGTCCGGGAATGGTTCTTAAAGTTCAGTTCAGCAAGCTGTAAGGTGAAACGTGATCAAAGGCTTCTTCAACAACCACCGTTGACTGAAGACAAAACATAGATGTGGAGAGAAAATAGAGATATTGCAAAATCCAGATGTTCCACGATGGAACCTAAACGACACCTCAGTGTTTACTCAGCAGTGACCACTCCACTGCATCTTCCTCACCCAGAAAGGCTCTCGAATCGTGGTCGTCCACACAAATACCCACTTCCCTCTGCAGGTTAACAACAAAATGAACTCCACTGCTTTGTTCCGAAGTATCTGCCACCCCAAAAGGCATCCGAGGTGTGGCCGTCCACACAAATACCTGTTTCCCTCTACAGGTCAATGACAAAGTGGACTCCACTGGGTTACTCCAAAAATCCATACGTGGATTGTAGTGACAGGCACAGTTATTGCTTCTCATCCATCGATAGAGAAACTAGCAGGCTGGTGTCTCTCACTCTTCTCTGACTGACTCCGACTGTTTGCTTCAAAAACGTCATTACGTCCTTTATCTTCTGTTGTCGTCATCACGCCAACACACACACACACACACACACACACACACACACACACACACACACACACACTATGCTCTATCTTAAAGGGACATTCACCAATAGTAACCCAGTTCATAACACACCTCCCACCTAAAAAGAATTTTTTCTTCAAACAAAAAATTTCACCACGCATACAGTTAGTAATGTGTTAATATTTATCATTCTACACAATTAAAGAATATCAGATTAGTAAAGGTACATGTTTCTCATTTAACATCTGGAAAATCATGGCGGATTGCCGACCATGTGACATATCACGTGTTCATACTCCATCTTATCCATTTTCAAACAAAATTAATTCTCTCACATGTTGACCTTGTTGCAATTGGAACCGGTCCAATTTTGTTTCAAGGTTCTTCGATTCAATATTGTTTACGAACTTCACTAATTCAATGTGTAGACTGCCATAAGCTTTAACCTTCGAATTTTCAGACACTTTAATGTCAACAGAATTGGCCACTGCTGTTTTTTTCACAAAACAATATGTTCCAACTTGGCAGACTTTCTGTAGGTTTTTAAATTTCCGAACAGAGTCCAGCAAATTAACCCATTGTTCTCCTGGCAATTTTAAAGTTACTTTTTCTCGATGTCCAGACACAAATTCAAAATCTAAGGTTTCCTGCACCAACTGTCTCACTGCAAACAAAAGCAAATGATCTCCTTCATCCCAAGCCTCTGGCAATGGTGTAACACAGTCCACAACCACCTTTGAAAAGGGTTCACCAAAAACAAGAATAGGCTTCAAAGGAACTATAAGTGAACTTTGATTTGGTTTCTCTACCATCTCATCACTTGAGAGAGCCTTTTCTCTCAATTCAGTAAGCTCAGGGTCTTCAGTCTGTTCCACTATAAATTCTTTTCTGGACTGAGACAAGTCCTTAAATTCAGGCTCAGTACAAGGATTTTGATCCTCCAGTGAAGACAGAAAAGTCTCAGACAAGTCATTATAACCTGCCTCCTGTTTAGGGCTGTCACAGGTAACAAATTCAGGCTGCACAGGACTATCGACCTTGACTAATTCTTTAGCTCTAGCTCGAACAAAACTCCTTCATTTCATTGCTAACTTATCCTCTATCTTCTTCAATTCTAACTCCATCCTTTTCTGTTCCAACTCCATCTTCTTCATTTCTATCTGGGCATTTATCTTCCTTTGCTCTGCCTCTAGTTTCCTTTGTTCTGCCTCTAGTTTCCTTTGTCCCAACTCGAACTTCATTCGCGTTTATTCTAACTCTATCTTTGCTAACTGCACCTGGCCATCAGGAATCTCTGACTCACTCCCAGAAAACTCTTCTAACTCTTCCTCCTCCAACTCCACTGGTTGAGAAGTCAGATCAGAAATCACTGGTTTAATCTCAGGAAACTCGGCTACCTCACTCACCTCAAACACTTCCTTCTCCAAATAATAGTCAACCATCATTCTATGAATAACCGCTTTTTTCATAGACCGCTTTACTGCTTTAAGGTTTAGCCTTGTAGCAATTTTTACCAAAACATCCTTTCTCGCCACCTCCAATCCCTCTAGAGTTGATGACTCCAAAAATGCATCAATATCCATTGTTGCTGGTTTCCACACACACAAGCCAATTAAAAAGAATTTATCAGACTGACCACAATCAGTCATCCACTAAGACCCCAATTTGTTCAAACTCAGACCTCCAGTACCAGTCTTGAGTTCGATTTCAAACCACCCTCGTTAATCATTGGATTGGATCCCGAACGAATCTCGTTAAACTTTGGATTGGATCCCGGATGACACCTCAGTGTTTACTCAGCAATGACCACTCCACTGCATCTTCCTCACCTCGAAAGGCTCTCGAATCGTGGCCGTTCACACAAATACCTGTTTCCCTCCACAGGTTAACAACAAAGTGAAATCCACTGCTTTGTTCCGAAGTATCTCCCCCCCCCCCCCCACATGGTATTTGTGTGGCCGTCCACACAAATACCTGTTTCCCTCTACAGGTCAACGACAAAGTGTACTCCACCGGATTACTCCAAAAGTCCATACGTGGATTGTAGTGACAGGCACAGTTATTGTTTCTCATCCATCGATAGAGAAACTAGCAGGCTGGTGTCTCTCTCTCTCTCTCTCTCCTCTGACTGACTCTGTCAGCTTCAAAAACATTATTACGTCCCTTATCTTCTGTTATCGTCATCACGCCAACACAAACACACACACACACACACACACACACACACACACACACACACACACACACACACACACTATGCTCTATGCTCTATCTTAAAGGGACATTCACCAATAGTAACCCAGTTCGTAGCACTACATAATAACACATCTTCCCCCTTTAAAGAAAAAACAAACACAATACTTTGTCCTTATAAACCTTCCAAGAACCGTTGTCCACTCAGCAGCTTTCAATCAGTCTCTGAGGTGGTTTAATGGTCCTTTTTGGTCTGGTACTTGTTTTTGCTGGAGTGTTGCTTTCATTTGCTGCATTACTATTGGTGTTTTCCTGTGAACTCTGGTCCACGTGGTCATTTTCTCCATATGCTGGCCCCTTTGGTGTACTGACAGGGGACGGGTCACCGTATAGCTCCCTTTTACTGGAACTTTCTCTCCAGTGTAGCCTGTCACTTTTAACTTCACAGGGTAAATCTTACTTTTTACTGTGAGAGTCTTAGAATCATCCATGGATAACAGATTCACCTGAGCTCTGGTGTCAAGCTTGAATGGAATTACTGTCTCATTCACAGTTACTGGAACAATCCATTCTGCTTTACCAGCAGCCACAGTCTGTACAGATTCCACAAAGAATTCCTCCATTTCCTCATCAACTGTGTGCACCTTTCTGTTGTTAGCCCCAGCTTTGCAACACCTTGCAAAGTGATTCTTCTTCCCACAGCTATTGCAGGACTTCCCATAAGCAGGACACATCTTTGGAATGTGTCTACCTCCACATCTATTGCATTTGCTGTTTGAGCCTTCCTCTTTGCTTTGTTATGCTTTTGGAAATGCCTTGTGTGCTGTTTCTCTGTTTTCACAGCGTGCACTGTTGTGTCCACCCTGTGCAGCTCCTTAGCTTGTGCTCATGTGGTTTCTGTTGACCTACACATATACACCGCCTTTTCCAGGGTGAAATCTTTTTCACGCAACAGTCTTTCTCTGAGTCCATTATCTGGAATTCCACAAACTATTCTGTCTTTAACTAGTGAGTTTCTCAAATCTCCAAATTCACAAGACTTATTCAGTGTGTGAAGCTCAGCTAAGTATTGGTCGAAGCTAACACCTTGTTTCTGGTCACAGGAAAAAAAATTATCTTTCAAATGTGATGTTTTTATTTGGGATAAAATACTCCTCAAATTTTTTCATCAAAGTGCCTAACTCAAAAGCTGTCTGATCAATTTGAAAGCTGTTATAGATGTGCAAAGTATCTTCACCAATCACGTGCAGGAAAATAGACACTTTCAATTTTTGATCATTCCCTCCCGCTCCACTTGTATCTGTTGAATCGCTGTTTGAAGTGTTTCCAATTATCAGTTAGATTGCCAGTAAACTGCATAGGCATGGGAGGACTTAGCTTATCCATAACGGGAACTCTCGGCCTCTCACCTGAATCTCTCTTGGCAAATCTGGTGACTGCTGAACTTCAGGAATGATGTGCTCCCTCACCACGCCGGCCAGCTTTTTCTCCGTCTTATTACAGCTTTTCTTCCGTACTCACTGAGCCTCTTTCTCAATCGCGCACAGTATTCATCTACTCTCCCTGTTCAGACCTCACACCAACTTCTGACACCATTTTATGTTTGTTCTTCATCAAGAGGCAAACTTCGCGTGGATTTAGCAGTGCTGAATTACTTCTGAGTCTCCCTTGGAATTTTAGTGTGTGTTTCCCACACCCTCCCACTCTCTTATCATGTTTGCCTCATGATTTGTGCATCGCCCAATTAATATGAAGTCAAAAGTGGAAGGAGTAACCGATGGAATTAATTAAAACAGACAACTTAAAAAGTTTCTAAATTGACCTCATATGTAATTCTGGAGAAAATATACAGAGGGCAACAATGAAAAGACAAATATAAGAGGTAAAATCTGTCAAGTGGGATCCCACCAATTCTTTACAATTTTTGTTTCTTTTCTGATTGCAAAGAGTCCTGAATGTGTAGTCATTTTCTAGCCATAAACTGCTACTTTTCAGTGTGTACAGTATATTATATTTTTGTGCCGTCACAAGGGACTGCCAAGGCTGGAATCAAGAGCAAAATTAAACTGCTGGAGGAATTCAATGGGTCTGCCACCATCGGTGGAAGGAAGTGGACAGTCAACATTTTGGGTTGGGACCCTTCATCTGGACTGATCATTTCTCTCCACAGATGCTGCCTGACCTGCTGAGTTCTTCCAACATTTTGTTTTTTCTTATGTTTTTGTACTAACTGAAACTACTTCATTGAACATTTTGTTTTCAAATTTGGCTGGCAGAATTTTTTTTTATGTTTATTTTTAATTCTTTCACATTTTTGAAATTCTGCAATGACATTATGTGCGACCAGCATGCTGTAAAATCTCAATGCCCCAACAGTACAGATCAGAAAATCAAAGAGAAATTTGGGACCTATGTAGTGGGGAAACAAAGCATATTATAAATGAAAGAAACTTGGTCCCAAAGAATGCTGATGCAATCTTGATTGAATTTTGCTACACTCACTGCAGCTTTATCATTCATTAACATTAAACTTCAAAAGGTGTTCAGGAAATCTCCTCCAAAGTATTATACCGAGCAGGTTGTGGCTTCTAAAACAGACATTGAACAATTCTTTACAAAGGTTTGCAGATGAATATTTTAGTAAGTAAATTACGTGAAAATAACTAAAAATAACATGGCCTAGGATTTTAATCAAAGAGACAACCCTCTTCTTCTGTAGAAAAGAGGCAGATAAATGTCTAAGCTGATGGCTGAGCTACCTACACCAGAAGTGGTAGAAAAACAAGTAATGATTTGCAGACATACAAGGATGAGATGTACATTGGTAGAATGTTAAATTTCTGTTGTATATGTGAGCTGCATAAATATGATTGTGATCCATCACTGTTACCTATTGTCCAATCTTGCTTGCTCGCTGGCAAGTGTTGTTTTCAATTCTGTGAAGTTAAATGATTGGGAATATTGTCGGGGGAGCCTGTGAAAGGGAAGTCCAGTGACTTGCAGCACTGCTTTCATTAAAGAAGACAAGAGTCGTTCTTGCTTGCACTTAGTGAACAGGTGAACCTCACTGAAATGAGGGTACCAAGGGCAGCAAAGTGTACCACTGGTAGCAGAGTACTCACAACCTCCTCCTGTCCCACCACCCAACATTGTCCTCTTCCTCCTCCATGGATATGTTAGCTACTCCATGGGAGGAACTAAACACAGGGTTCTGTGTTTATTTCCTCCCATGCAGAGCTAACCCTTGTTACTGGGCAATGCTACAACATAATCATTATGGAGTCCCTGAGTGTTGCGAACCAACCAGGTACTTGAACCCCATATTCAACATGTCAAGGGCCTGTCCTATGTCATGCTCTGTGATCAGGTGACATTAATTGAGTTGGTCCCACTCCCTCCTTTCTTAGGGAGTAACTGTCTCTGAACAGTCAGCTTGTAACACTGCTTCTGGGTCAGAAGATATTTGTGAAGGTGGAACTGCCACAGGATGAAAGGATAAAGGCATCTAACTGGGAATCCTTGCAATCAATTGCAGAAAGATATTTCTCTCTTTGACTGCCAGCTCTACTGTGAAGGGATAGAAATCCTGAAGATTGATGATAATTTTTGGGTGAGCTTTAATTGACTTAATTCTGTGCTGTACGACAAGTGTCTCCAGATAATCTCTAAAAAGATCCACAGCCAATAATGTTGAAGGCAGAAGTGACTTTGAAAAGCTCCAGTGAAATCTGGCCTTTGGTTCTAGTTAGCAGCTCGAGGGAACTGCAAATGTCTGTCTACCTGATGTGACACCCTGAGCCTCCCCAGACACTGAGTGTTCAGACATATCAAAGAAGCTCACACTCTGAGTGCTTACTCCAATGATTAAGACCTCCTGAAATTTTCTTCCAACCCTGTGTCACCTGTGAAGCCTGGATCTGTGAGCTGCACACTGCTGCTTCAGCAGTTTTAGATTCTCCTGACACATTTGATGTTGATTCCAACAACCTGACTCCTTTTCTGGTTGTTCCTGGTATTTCTGATGGGTACCTTAGTCATTCTCTGAAGTACAAGGTAAAACAGCATATACCCACCATTTCTTCAACGGTAAATCAGAGTTCTTGTGCATCAGGGCTCCACATGTTCAAAGTGGAGAAATTAACTCCAAAGTCTGTGAAGTTGTCTTCAAATATACGAGGAGTAACTTCTAGTCAATAATATAATCTCCCAGTACAAATACACAAATAAGTAATAAAACAGAAGGGAGTATTTAATGAGAATTGTTGGTATTTCACTGTCTGGGCTTTAGGCTTACAATTGGCTCTTCCTTTGAGCCTTGCTGTCACGGGCCATTTACAGTTAACCCAGGAAATTAGTGACACTCTAAAAACGACATTCATTTCATTATAATTGATCTATTAACATATTGAAATTGACAAAACAGATTTCCCAAGGGGACAGCACACATAGGAACTAACATGCTGCCGTCAAATGAGGAAATCAATAGACTGGAGTCAGGTTCCTAACCTGCTTTAATTTTTGTTCCAGGTTTTACCCTCATCCAAACATCCACAACCTTGTTAAGATTCTCCTCCTGATTTCCAACATATTATGCTTTTGAAATTTCAGGAGTTGTTGTTCAGTTAAGACACATTGATATTTGTACACAAACCTGAGATAGTGGTTAGATTCTAACAACAATGTTAATAGTGGATTAATATTTAAAAATAATCAAGATATATAAATAAAGTTTATGTAGGTAAATAAAACAATTAAGTTAATAATTAAAATTGGCTGTGACTAAAAAGTTGTTCCCTAAATCAAAGTGCAATATCATTTTACTTACATCTCCCCGACATTTCTTCCAAAGATGAATACTAGAAAGTAAAAATGCACATAGAAACATAAAATAACCAGGTGTTAAAGTGATGAAATCATATGATGGAGTACACACAGGGTGAAAATGTCCTCTGGTATGGAAGCAAAGAACCAAATGGTATAATTTTACTATTATAGTCAAATGATTTAGGCCCAAACTCTGATGTACTTTGTTACATAAGAGGAAGCTAGGATCTCCACTGCAAATGACAATGATGTTGGGATGATTGAAGCTTACAGGACATTTGGAGCAATGACTTGTGAACAGAATTAGATGTGGATGAGTCAAGATCTAATTGCATGGTTCAAGGTATGTGAATGGCTAGTCTTGCTTCCTTTTTGCTGACATACCATTGGATGGGATGGTTTCCATGTTTTGCCTGGAGTTCTGGCAAATTTTGGTGTGGGAGTCTTCCAAACTCTTACTCCAGACAAGTTCATTGGCAGGCTGTTCATTTCATTTACCATTTCCTGATGCATGCTCATCAGCCTTCATCAGTTGGATAGTTTGTCCCAACCTCCTTCAGTTGCCTGGATACTAAAGCAACAGCAGATATCTCTGTGGCAGAAATACGTGGTCACATGCTCCAGCCAGCTGGTATCAATGATGTCCTATTCCATCTGCCTCTTATACCAACGATTCTCAGAATTTACTGATGGTCATGGATGAGAAAGATTATCTTCTCATCTATTTTATTGTTTCCCTATTAAATAAATGAATACAAGCAGAATTCAGGCAGGTTCATATTGAAGCTGTATAATGTTTGAGGAATAAATGGTTTGGAGGATCAGGTTGCTTTCACTCAATTGATTAATCTTCTTGTGCCTACACCTCACAGTCTGTATCCTTCTGTTTCTGTCTCTACTTTCCTATCTGTTTGTCTTTTCAAATTGTTCTTGCCACATCTATTTCCACCTTCCTGCTTTCACCTTTCTCTCTTACTTACTTCTTTCTCTCCCTCTATTTCTCTCCCTGTGAGCTTTTGTTTTCAGATCAGTGAATCAACTAGCTATCCTGTCCACTGGTCTTTGCATAAAAAATTTAAAAAAGTTTAAAAGTTTAACACAATTGTCCAACATCAACATCAATCCAGAACATTCTACGCAAAAGATGCATTTCACTTTGTGTTTCAATGTACATGTGACTAATAAAGAAATCTTATCTATGTTAAAATAGTTCTAATGATATGAATTCTATTAAATTCCATTTCTTGTCAGTATGTACACTAGCACACTAGGAATCACATGAGGCTTATTCCCCTGATCCCATACAAAATTGATAAAGGACTATCTTAATTCTCGTGACATCAATTTCCATTATTTTCCATGAGTAAGCAAGGCATGAGGTTAAAAAATTATCCTCTTGTAGCGGCCCGTACTCACGGAACTTGAACCGCCATCGGCGGCCACAGGCGGAAGCGCGGGAGCGCATCGTAGACTAACCACGAGGCGCGCCTTCTGGCAGGAACCTTACGTCACATCCGCCGGAGAGGCTCTCGGGTACTTTTGAGAGCGCGTTTTGCTTGTTACAGTAAAGTGTGCTCCGGTTCAGCCTCCACATCTCTGAGTTTTCCTTTCAGCAACTCACCGTGTTCGGCTACACTGTTGTTTGCACTAAGCATGCAAAGTGGAAATATATGTGCATTGAACTCTGTGACTGAAATATGGTTCCGTTGAAGTCATTGGAACCAAATACTAGAAATGAAGTTTGATTCACTGTAGTTCATACAACAGCGGGCATATTTCTGTGCCAAAATACTCTCAAATACAATCTTCAGAGTAATTTGAAATAACTTTGAACTGAGATAATTTGAATTTAATTTAATTGTGCAGTGATCAATCCAATTTCAGTCCTTTTGGTTTTCATATAGATTTAGCAGGAATCTAGACTTTTCCATCCATATGAACATGTAACTTTGGACTGAACAAACCATTTAGTCACTCCAGTCTGCTCCACCATTTAATTGGGTCATGGTTCAGCTGATGTAACCTCAACTATGTATTCCCATCAACTAGCAGAAACCTTTCACTCCATGGTTTATTTAATGTCTATCTACCTATGCCTTTAAAATACTCAAACATTCTGCTTCCTCCATCTATTGAGCAAAGATAAAGGGGTTCAAATGATTCACAACACTCCAAAAGAACAAGAAAGAAAGAAAGAATGATTCATTGGTGCTTTAATTGGTGGTCTCTTGTTTTTAAATAATGACCCTATTTCCAGGTTCTCCCACAAGGAGACATCTTCTCCACATTCACTTTGTCAAGTCCCCTAGAATCTTATACATTCCAGTCATCAGCTTTCACTCTTATAAACTGCAGCAGATATAAGACTAGCCTATCCAACATTTCCTCATAAGTCAATCCTCCCATTCTAGTTAGTAGTCTGGTAAATCTTCTCTCAACTGCTGCCAATGTTCTTTAAATAATAGACCAATACTATACCCATCATTATAGATGATGTCTCAGCAATGTCCCAGATATCCGAAGCAAAACCTCCCTACCTTTGTATTTAATTCCCCCAGCAATAAACAACGACATTCTGATAGCTTTCCTAATTACTTGCTGTACATGCATATTAGCCTTTAGTGAATCATAGTTTCCTGCGCATCTCAGAGCTCTGTAATCTTTTACCATTTAGATAATGTGCTTCCTTTTTTATTTTTCCTGCCAATTTTACCCTTTCACACATTTTTCTCCATTATCAGTTCTTTCTTTGGCTTATCTGTATCCATTTGTAACCTCCCTATGTTCTCTTCACAACATGCTTTCCATCCTATCTTTGTGTCATTGGCAAATTTCGCAACCATAGCTTCAGTGTCCTCATCCAAGTCATTTATATAAATTGTAAATATTCGAGGCCCTTGCACCAGTCCCTGTGGTATATCAATGATTACATCTTGCCAATCAAAAAATAACCCAATAATGTCTGCTCTCTGTTTCTTGTTAGCCAGTCTATCTTCTATCCAGGCAAACATGTTACTTCCTGCAACGAGATATTATTTCAACCGGTGCTCCCGGTGCATCCTGTACATCAGCGAGACCCGACGCAGATTGGGTGACTGTTTCGTTGAGCACCTTCACTCCATTTGCCGCAACAGCCAGGACCTCCCGGTGGCCATCCACTTCAATTCCACATCCCAATCCCATACTGACATGTCTATCCATGGCCTCCTCTACTGCCACATTGAGGCCAGGTGCAGGTTGGAGGAACAACACCTCATATTTCGTCTTGGGAGTCTCCAACCTGATGGCCTCAACATCGATTTCTCTAACTTCCAGTAACCCGACCCCTTCTTTTTCTTTCCCCCCTCCCCCAACTCCTTCTCTTATCACTATGGCTCCCTTGCCCCGCCTTGATGACCTGCCCATCTCCTCTTCTCCCCTTCCCCATCCTTTATTCCATGGTCTACTGTCCTCTCCAACTGGATTCCTTCTTCTTCAGCCCTTGGCCTCTTCTACCTATCAGCTTATTACATCTTCCCCCTCTCCCCTAACCACTACCTTCCCCCTCTCACCTAGACACACCTATCACCTAAATCCACCTATCCCCTGCCTGTGTTTACTCCTCCCCCTCCTCCACCTTCTTATTCTGGCTTCTGCCCTCTTTCTTTCCAGTCTTGATAAAGGGTCTCAGCCTGAAATGTCGACTGTTTATTTCCCTCCATAGAATCTGCTTGACCTACTGAGTTCCTCCAGCACTTTTTGTATATTGCTCCAGATTCCAGCATCTGCAGAATTTCTTGTGTTTCCATATTACTTTCTTCAATAACTTTAGCAAATGACTTCTGGAAAACAAAGTATAATACATCCACCTTTACTTACAGTACATATTATTTCTTCAGAAAACTCCAATAAATTGGAGTTGATTTCCCTTTCACAAAATTGTGTTGACTTTGCCTGGTTACCCTGAACTTTTCTAAATGTTATATTTCTTAATAATAGTTTCTAACATTTTCCCTCTGACAGACATTAAGAGAATTGACCAATAGTTTCCTGCTTTGTGTATCTCTTACTTTTTTAGTAAGTAAATTGCACTTGTTATTTCCAATCTCGTGAAACCTACTGGAATCTAGAACGTTTGGAAAATTGAATGCAATGAATCAACTCTCTCATTGGCCACTTACTTTAATATGCTAAGGTGAAGTCCGTTAAGATCCAGAGAAGTATTAGCTCACAGCTTCAAAATCTAGCTCAGCAAGTAAGGAAACAAAGCTGGA
Source organism: Pristis pectinata (assembly GCF_009764475.1). NCBI lineage: Eukaryota > Metazoa > Chordata > Chondrichthyes > Rhinopristiformes > Pristidae > Pristis > Pristis pectinata. The sequence goes on from NC_067415.1 coordinate 72,456,115, forward strand.
AAGATTCTGAAACAGACTTAGTTATAAGTTTATACATATGCTTTCTGATGACTTAGCTGCTTTATCTAATCATTACCTGAGCATTTCTTGAGGCCAAGGAGGTCCCTAGGTCATCCCTGATCTAATGCTGAATCATTTTATGAAGCTGTAACTGTTGGATTAAAATTTGCACTTGAGTTAAGGAAGGTAAAATCAATCAAGATTGTTACTCTTGAGAGATGTCCAGTGTTGGGATTTAAAGATACGAGTCAATCCGTTGGAATTAGAATCAATAAAGATGCATCATCAGAAATCATATAATCCAAATGTACTCAGATGGATAGACAGCACTTATTTGGAGAGAAACAGAGTTAACATTTCAGGTTAATGAACTTTCATTACAGCTGAAAAAATAAAACAAATGTGTCTAAGTTAGAGAGAGGTGTAAGGATGTGGAGAACAAAGAAAATGTCAGCGTTGCTTGGAGTTGTTGTCTCAATATTGAATTCAACAAATTCAAATCATCAGCCAACTCTTATGTAAGGTCATCCATCTGTAACATTAATTCAGTTTTTCTCTGTCCCCAAATGCTACCACAGCTGCTGAATATTTCCAACATTCTTTTTTTGTTTCAGATTGTCAGCAAGAACTGTGTTTTGCATCTCACAGTTATAGATCTTTTTTCTGTCAACAACCCTGATTCATCTCCTTCTACTTACACTCCTCCAGACAGATCATCCATGAATTACAAGAACTCAGCACCCTCCGTAGACAGCGCCAACATCATTAGAGGCACCTAGGCAACCTTGGTCTCCACCTTATCATAAACATTCCCTTTATTCTCTCCAGCCCTTCTCAGCAACTTAAAACACACACTTGTTTTCTCATTTCTCCAGTTCTGCTGAAAGATCATCATTCTGAAATGTTATGGCTGTTTTTGTCTGGCTGTCTGACCTGCTGATAATCTTCAGAACATTCTAGTCTTGTTGCAGATTTCCAGCATCTGCAGTTTTTTCCCTTGCATTTTGAATACAATGCAGCTGAATTGTATGGGTTAAAAAAAGAGATACCAGTGCTGTAGGCACCTGTTCCTGTAAATAGAATCATTGTTAGGTTGTGATTAGGCAGGTGTAGATAAATGGCATGTTTTCTAGTTTGAAGATAATCCTGGAAAGCTTGTTTTCTTTGTCTTAATTTCAGGGGGCATTGGTAGTAGCATTCTTGTCAATTTGAAAAAGGGGACCGTAAGCAGCTTATTTTCATTACTCTAGGGAAAAAATGTTGATTACAGCTTACATAACAACCATCTCAGTGTGAGCAGGAAGTTGATAACAGTTTGTTATTCAGTCAACCATGAACTGGAAGACTTTGAAGAAATCTAATTTTCAGCTCCCAGGTCCACAGCTGCATAATTAACAGAAAAAAAAACAGATAAATCAATCAACACTGTCTACCTGTGAGATTCTAACAGCTAAGGTTATAAATACTTCAGTGTAAAACTGGCACTGTCAACCGAAAGAGCAGCTATTATCTAATGCACCACACTGGCCTAGTGGTTAGCCTCAATTACTGGCCAAGTTTACGAACTAGAGGTAGAAGTGTCACTATTCATCTTTCTGACTTGGTCCATTAACTGATTTGATGGTAACCTGTTTTATTTCTGCTGTTATGACCAAGTGTAATTGATTTCCTCCTGATCTAAACGTTTTAGCCAATATTCATCCAAATGTGTGGCTAGATATTTAAAATCCAACATCAGCAATTCAAAGCAATATATTCAGGAATGAAGTGAGGAAAATTCAAGGAATATAAATATCTTATCAAAAACATGCGACCAATATCTATTGTGTGAAGCAAGTAATGGGGTTGTGTTCATGACATTACTTCTTGAGAAGTAACAAATATAATAAACTGCTCCAAATAAATCTGAATTTTTAAAAATGTATTTCATGAGACAAACATAATTTTTCCGATAATATCTATATTATCCATTCTAAGACACCAAAGAAATCAGTGTCAGCTTCTTTGTATAACGATAACCATCTATCCTTCTAATTCTTGCCTCCTCATCCAGCTACCCCCAACATACATGTATGCTGAAAATCACATAAAGATGCAGATGCTGGAAATCTAAAAATGCTATAACGGGCTACCAGACGAAGTTGGGAAGCATCGGCAACAAAAGCACATTCCTTCCCGATGAGTTTAACGTATTCTATGCGCGTTTTGAATAGAAGGGGATTGGAATGTCACCACCCACCCTGACAGCCTCCAATGCACCTGAACCCACAGTCACCGCTGCAGACATAGGATTAGACTTCCAGAGAGTGAACCCGTGGAAAGCATCTGGTCCAGATGGTGTCCCTGGCTGTGTCCTTAGACCTGTGCATATCAGCTGGCGGGGGTATTTGCAGACATGTTTAACCTCTCCCTGCTTCAATCTGAGGTTCCCACCTGCTTCAAGAAGACCACTATCATCCTGGTACCTAAGTAAAACAAGGCCTGAATGACAACCGCCCCGTGGCTCTGACATCCGCCATCATGAAGTGCTTCAAGAGGCTGGTCATGGCACACATTAACTTCAGCCTCCCAGACAACCTTGACCCACTACACATGCTCCTGTCTGCATCAACGGTGCTGAGGTTGAGAGAGTTGAGAGCTTCAAGTTCCTAGGAATGAACATCACCAATAGCCTGGCCTGGTCCAACCATGTAGACACCATGGCTAAAAATGCTTACCACCGCCACTACTTCCTCAGGAGGCTAAAGAAATTTGGCATGTCCTCATCGACCCTCACTAATTTTTATAGATGCACCACAGAAAGCATCCAACCTGGATGTATAACAGCTTGGTATGGCATCTGCTCTGCCCATGACCGCAAGAAACTGCAGAGAGTTATGGACACAGCTCAGCACATCAAAGAAACCAGCCTCCTCTCCATGGACTCTGTCTATATTTCTTGCTACCTCAGTAAAGCAGCCAGCATAATCAAAGACCCCCATGCATCCCAGACTTTCTCTCTTCTCCACTCTCCCATCAGGCAGAAGATACAAAAGCCTGAAAGCACGTACAACCAGGCTCAAGGTTCTATCCCACTGTTATGAGATATCTTTATTAGTCATATGTACGTCGAAACACACAGTGAAATACATCTTTCTGCGTAGAGTGTTCGGCGGGCAGCCCGCAAGAGTTGCCACACCTCCGGCATCAACACAGCATGCCCAAACCTTACTAATCCGTACGTCTTTGGAAATGTGGGAGGAAACCCACACAGACATGGGGGGAACATACAAACTCCTTACAGACAGTGGCTGGAATTGAATCCGGGTCGCTGGCACTGTAAAGCGTTATTCTAACTGCTACACTACCATGTCTGACTTTTGAGTGGTCGCCTAGTACGATAAGATAGACTCTTGACCTCACAACCTACCTCATTATGACCTTGCACCTTATTGTCTACCTGCACTGCACTTCCTCTGTAATTGTAACACTTTTTTCTGGATTTTGGTTTATTTTACCTTTTACTATCTCAATGCACTGTGTAATGAATTGATCTATAGAGACAGTCTTCAAGTTTTTCACTGTACCTTGGTACATATGACAATAATAAACCAATTTACTATTTACTAGTTACCAAATAGTCTGCATGTCAGGCCACTTCTGTGGGAAGAGAAATAATGTTTCAGGTCGCAGATTCTTGTCAGAACCAGAAAGGAGCAAAAAGAAGCTTATTATGCTTCAGGGACAGTGGAGGAGGGAGGATGTCTCTGCTGGAGTAAATGTGAGGGAGACGGAGAGGGAGAGGAGTTAGAAACTGAGAAAATGGACAAAATTAGCTCTGCATTTCACAACTCTTACATTCTATATTCTTTTGTCTATGTTCTCACTCTCGAACTGCTTCCATTCACTCATTGACCAGATAACCTTGCCTACTGCTTATCACCATGGTCACCCCAGTTCTATCCTACCAGAGACATCCCTCTCCCCACCCTCCCTGCAGCTTAACCAGCTTATTTTGTTTCCTTCCTCTTTGACTTGAAATGTTAACTCTGTTTCTCTTCTCACAGATGCAGCCTGACCTGCTGAATATTTCCAGCATTTTCTGCTCTTATTACAATGCATTCAAGCTCTTCACCTCAACTACTCTACATTCTATCCAGTAAGAAAGTTTCTCTGGAATTCTTTATTGGATTCATTAGTTCCTATCTTATTTCCATGGAGATATTATATACTACTGTGAGTATGACTACAGTCATCTGCAACATTTTGATTTTGCTGTCATTCCAATGTTCAAACCATGATCCACTTCCCCATCAATGATGTATTGTTTCCCAATGAAAGTACATTTGGATGACACTTATAATTATTGCTCAATTACTGGGCAGTTCAAACTTTCTATTTGTGATGCCAATAATATAAGAAAGCTTACATATTTAATATATTTAATTGTCACTGCTCCTTGTATCAATGAAGCAGCAGGGAACCAATATATTTACTCCACTTATGTTAATATCATTACAAAGATAAACTTCAAACTTCTGCAGCCAACATAAAAAACTTACAACATCATTTTTCTTATTACATTTTCCACTTACCCATATGTCAAAAGAAAGGCAATTCATGAATTCTGACCCAGGACATCGTTCCATTATTTCATTCAGTCAATAAAATTTGATTGACGCTGTTACTTTCCAACATAAAACTGCAATGTACGTAATCCAAAGTAAAGGATTTAAAGTTTATATTAATATTTTATGTGCAATTTGAACAAAAGTCAGCATTTAAATGCCTTTACTAAGCTATAAAATCATTTATTAACAAATGTAATGCATTTTAGGGTGTTTCAAAACTCTGAAGCAATGTTCTGGAGCAGCATAGTAAAGCAGGCTTGCATAATATTTAATATACAGTTATAGGGGAATTATATGGGCCATGGGATTTTATTTAATCTTAGTCTCAAACCTGACAAATTATTTGCAGTTTGAAGGAATATTTTGAAAGAAATGTGTACAATCTCAGCAACTGTATATTATAAGATAAGATATGATAGTCACATGTACATCAAAGCACATAGTGAAATGCATCTTTTGCGTAGAGTGTTCTGGGGGACAGCCCACAAGTGTCGCCAAAATTCTGGTGCCAACATAGCATGCCCACAACTTCCTAAACCGTGGGTCTTTGGAATGTGGGAGGAAACCAGAGCACCGGGAGGAAACCCATACAGACACGGGGAGAATGTATAAGCTCCTTACAGACAGTGGCCGGAATTGAACCTGGGTTGCTGGCACTGTAATCGTGTTATGCTAACCGCTACACTACTGTGCCTGCCATTTGTACAAGTAATTTTGGATGGATTACATTTACAGACGTAACCATGGATAGGCTTTGATTGGATATTCATGCAGCTTATACATTCTTTGAACATGAGGCCTAATTTACTCAGTGATGTGGTCATATCTGCAGCAAGAATTGTGAAAAACTGCACCAAGATTAACAAGGATAGACAGCTGCAGAGTAAACACAACTTGTGGTCCACATATGGAGAAGTTAACAGCAAACCAGCTTACCATGAGGGAGCAAAAGGATCTGTAAAATCTGAGAAGAGAACGAAAGAGGGAGCAAGACAAGTATTTGTGAAGATTAACCACCTTTTTTGCTTCTCGAACCCCTCCTGTGGTGTTTAACTATCCACACACGAAAAAACATGATATTCATGAGAGAATAACAACTGGGACTCCAAAATGTTTGATTTCATTTCCAAAACCTTGGACACTGCAAGTAGTCAGTGGCCTTGACAAAGAACCTTTTTAGCCACAGGTGAGGCGTAAGACGACTGGATAATAGCCAGTGTTGCTCCTGTTTAAGAAGGGCAATAGGGAGAAACCTGGAAATTATAGGCCAGTGAGCCTGACATCAGTGGTGGTGAAATTATTGCAGAAGATTCTTAGAGACAGGATTTACTCACATTTGGAAAAGCATAGACCTATTAGAGACAGTCAGCATGGCTTTGTGTGTGGGAGGTCCTGTCTCACAAATTTGATTGAGTATTTTGAGGAGGTGACAAAGAAAACCGATAAGGGTAGGGTAGTGGATGTTATCTATATAGACTTTAGTAAAGCATTTAACACAATGTTAGCTGTTACATTAAGGTTACTGTATTCTCTTAACCTCAAGTAACTGTATGTCACTGTAAGATTAGGAAATTTGGTCTCTCATTATTTATTGAATTATTAGGTGGGACTCATGTACAATATGTGGTAGTGCAATCACCGATCCACTGTAAGCATTGGTTTGCCTGGGGAAACTTGTCCGACAGTGAGAAACCAATGACAGCAGACAGAAATCCAGTAGAACCATCAGGGTCCACTGAAAACTGACTGGTACAAAGAGTAGATTGACACCATTTGAAGGCAGTTCAAATCTCTGCTGGTTCTGCCTCTGAGTCAGCAAGATCGTGGATTCAAGTTTATGGCTTGAGCACAAAATGTAAAATGACAGCAACAAAGCAACATTGCATTGCCAAAGGTTCTGGTGAATATCAAGGATTCTGTACCTGTAGGTGAAAGACAAAGACAGTTCTCGTAGTTCCCTAAAATAAATTCTCTCCCAGCTAACAGTGCCTAAACAAAATAATCATTTGCTATTCATGGCAACTTGTGCACAAACTGGGCCATTTTAAAAGTAATCATTAGATCCATCGATCACTATGCTGAGTGTTATTTAACATTGAAAACTGAGCAAAATGTTTCAGGAAGGAGGTTGCACATTATTACTTCATTAATAAGTAAATTGGAAGGTTTCTTGCAGTAAAGCAAGATAAACTTTGGAAGCTTGTTGAATGCTGGATACGATTACTATAATCCCTCCAGTATATTATCCATAAAGCACAACATAATTATAATTGCTGGATTCATATCACAAACAACCTTAAAGCTCTATGACTAATTGTCAGGACTATTCAAAACCAGTTAAGTACTACAAAATATTATTTTTAAAATGAAATGCTGTACTTTGCACACAGGTTATGCAATCTCATTTGTTTTACATTTTGTTTAAGATTTAAAAAAAGGATTTTCTCTCAAACCCCCACAAGAGTTGTGTTTTCTGGAGATGTCAGGGACTCTTTATACATGTAAACAGAAGAATATGAAATGTGACCACTGCAGGTGAATTGGAGAATGACTGAAGATTTCAAACATGTCAGCTTTAATATAAACAAGGCAGAATTTTATGATCATCTGAGGCTTTAGAAATTTTCTTTCTTTTATGAATGGATTGATCTTTGAGTTCTGGTATGTGAAATGCTGATAAAAGTGACAAGATGCACAAATAACAACATATGGGATCGAAATATGGTCTACAGTGACACTTTATAAAAAGTCAATTATAATAATAAGTAATAATTGCTCATGTATTTAAGATTGATCATCACATGTGAATTGAAATATGGGCAGTCAGCACATGCCCAAATTTATTATCACACATAAGTTTAGTAGGGATGAATTTCTTTTGTGTTTCACCAAAAAGGCCACCACAACTTGGTTGAGTGCATCTATCACTAAGATGTCCATTGAACCTCTGTCAAAGTTTCCATGGAAAATCAGGAGCATCTGGAAGTAACTTCATCTTGTATGAAATAAAACCATTGGATTAGAGCTTGGATTGTGAGCTGATCAATTAGTTAAAACTTTTTTTTAAAGCTTCTGAAAGACCATGAATGATGTGACTGCACTAATTCCATTTTAATGAAAGGTTTTGACATTTTCCTCAAATGGACGAAAGTGCCAATTAATTAAGCTGACAGAAAGATCATTTATAGGAGAGAACTGTGATCATATAATAACTTCGTTTTGAGAACCTTTATTAGTATTGAACCATGTTATTAACCATTTTGACCGAAGACAAACACAACCCAGCAATTTTGCTTTAGAATTTTTATATCATTTGTCAGCAGGTAAACTTACATCCACCAATAAAGGACAATGACTTATAGTCACACAGTGTGTTATACAGCATGGAAACATGTCCTACTTCCCACTCAGTCCATCTCAACCATCAAACATCCATTTACATCAATCTTACAACTAATCCCGTTTTGTATTGTCCTCTCATTTCCATCAACTCCTCCCAGATTCTACCAGTCCCTTACACACAATCCTCAGTTTACAATAGCTAATTAACCTGCATGCAGTAGGAGTCCAAATGGTCTATGGTAGCATCTACAGTCACAGGGAGAACATTAAAACTCCTCACAGACAGCACTGGATATCAGGTTTGAACCTGAGGTGCTGGAGCTGTGAAGCAGCAATTTTACTAACTGTGCCACTGTGCTTTCTTAATACATCAGACTGATTGATTTTGACCAGCTCAAATTAAAGATTTATCAAACCTGAGTCACTGGAGCTGTGTGCCAGCACCTCTAACTGCTGCACCATTGGACCTGCCCTTAACCTTCTATCTTTTTAATAACTCTTGTGAAATTATTGCATTAGTCAGAGGAAATGATGTAGTTATGTCAGCAGGCAAAAGAAAAGTAAATAAAGTATAGTTGTCAAGTATAACCCACAGAATTAGATCTGAACACAGATTTTAAAGCTTCAGTGGATATTATTCTTTGATGTGCCAGAATGAATTAGTCTTCCTTTATTGATAAAGGAATATGGAAGGATTCTCTTCACTTGATTGGTGGATCTCTAACACCAATCTGAATGATGCTGGTATTACTCATGTCTTTTGTTAGTCTGTCTGATTGATGAAGTAGGTCTGTTCTCTCTGCCTCAGCTTCTCTTCAACCATTTCCAGGATGATTTATTCATTTTATTATTTAGTAATCTGCTCTAGTCTTTTGTGTATGACTGTACATTTCTTATGAATGCATTGAGAGATTTCTGATTGTATGTTGGCAGAGCAATGAAGCCACAGAGCAAATAATACAAGACATCCAACAATAGAATGTGGTTATGATATTGAGATTGTTTTTCATTAGCCTTCTAATGTTTTTTTTTGTTATACTACATATTATTCCACAAACATTGATACCCCATTTGGCTGTACTCTGCAGAATACTTATTCTATATAACCCTCTTGGTCCTGGAGTCTGAAAGCTCACTACTTGGGAGTGAGGACTGGCAGCACCTGCTCTCCCCGTGTGTCTGTGTGGGTTTCCTCCGGGTGCTCCGGTTTCCTCCCACACTCCAAAGACTTATAGGTTAGGAAGTTGTGGGCATGCTATGTTGGCGCCAGAAGTGTGGCGACACTTGCGGGCTGCTCCCGGAACACTACACAAAGATGCATTTCACTGTGTGTTTCGATGTACATGTGACTAATAAAGATATCTTATCTTAACAGACCACATGAAACTTATGGTCTCTTTCATCACCTGCTTGTGGATATGATATAAGCTGCTGCATCCCCTTTCTCTTTGTTTGGTTACATGGCTCTCTCCTCTACAGAGATTTCTCTACATTAGCAAGTTTCAATGATGGCCACAGTCCAGTGAGCTTCTTACCACCATACCAGCCAAGTTGCAGACATGAGTCCCACAACTCAATGATGAGTGGCTGTGTCACTTGCCCAACCTGCCCAACACCATCCTTCACAGGCAGCCTCTACACATCACCTCCATGTCTCACCCCGCGCTGAGCCCTCAACCAAGTTCCTGGCACAGCGGTAGGGAAGGCAGAGGCTTGCTACAGGTTCCCGGCACAGCAACGTCAACAGCAATATATCTTCAAATGCATGGTACGATGATGACCCCTTTATGTGCTGATTCCATTCATGTTCTGGTTCCTGGCGATGCATCCTGAGTACCAATCAAGGTACCAGTGAACTTGGCATGACAAATTGGGATTATGTGATTCAGAAATGCTGATGAGACCATTACTTGAATTCAGACTTCTAAATTCTGCTTGAGCTCATCACAGAATTTGTCTTCCACAGGTAAATACACACTTCCTATAAATGAAAGGTTGACCTTTTGCACAAAGTAATCTTCTGAAAGGTTTTGAAAGGATAAGATAGAATTGAGAAATTGTCCTATCTTTCGACCAAGGTAAGAGTCAAAGACAGTAAGTATAAAACACGAATGAATCAAATAAGAAACTCAAGAGAAACTTTCTACCTTGAGAGCAGTTAAAATAGGAAACTTGCTACTGTATGAAATGATCAAGATGAACACATTTGATGTACTACTGAAGAAAATGTAGAAGTCAGCAGATCCCCCCTTTGCCTCATCAGTCACCTCAGAGCCCATACAACCAGAGTGGAAACCAGTGATCTTCAATCCCAAGGGATGGCCTAAGAGGAAGGGCATCTCAATGTTCCTGGCACCACATGCAGTTAGAATAACTATCTACATATATATTGTGGTAATCATCCCCACAATTGCTACACATGCCAAGCACTATCTTACCTCTTCCTTCTCATCACCATCTACATGTTCTAAACGCTATAGGAACCTGCCTCCCCACCCTGCCCTGACCAGCTTACGACATTCCCAACCATCATTGAACCATTCTCCCAAACAAAGACCTTTGGACACCATTCCAGTGCAAATCCATGCTCCATACTCAGAATTTTACGTCACCAGCAGACCCCAGCAATACAATGATTTGAGCTGCCTAATGATCCAGCCTCCCACCCCATGAACCATGCCATTTAAATTTCTTATCAACACCCCTCCCCCCACCAACCAACCCACAGCTCACAAACCAGATCACAACTACACCACAGTATACCAATGTGCTCTCAAAGGCATTAGCTTGATGAAGCAGGTTTCTCCTTAAAGGTTTTCAGCTTGCCAGTCAGGCTGCCTGCCAGTGAAAACTCCCAAGACTACAAATTCAGAGGAACCTTGCAAATAAGTTCTGCAGAATGTTCTGCAAACCCCACAACAGCAAAGATCTTGTACCAAGGGGAAAAAAAATCAAGCTTTGTATTCTATTATCTATAAGATTAATAAAAAAATAATTTTATCTTTGAGCAGTCAGTCAATAAATCATAGTTGATGAAGAGATAGTAAAGCCATTCCAATAACTATTAACTGTTAATCTACCTTGAGAGATCATAGCTCAATTATTCAATAAGATATTTCAAGCAGTGATGTGCATTAGCTGATCGTTATCCAGAATCATACATTTATTAACAATCATTTTAATTGTTTTATAACATTGTCTGCAGAGAGCAAAGAGTCAGACTATAAAATTAAAATCGAATCTACTGGAGGTGATTCTCACAATAGAAGTGGAAGGAAAACTTACATTTGCACTGTTCGTGAGAATCTGGAGGGTTATATGCTACACAGCAGAGCGGCAACCATCACTTTTACACTCCATCCCCTGAGTGATCCTTATTCCCATTCATATTGCATGAAGTAGCAGAAGTTACTACAAGGCAAACATCTTCCTTCAAAGAGTCAGTTTGTTGTGAAGAAGAGCAGAGGGAAAACCCATCGTCTATGGACAGAAATACCCAGAGATCGCTCTGAATTTTTGGATCTCACTGTATGAAAGCCCAGCCAAAATGTGGAATGTTTACAATGATATTGTTTAAACCAGATATTAATTCAGATATTTAAACTGATCTCAGCAGTAAAATCCAAATATGATTTTCCTACTGTCAAAGCATTGATGGAAGTATTGTCTAAACAGTATTTGGCATGAGTGAAATGTCTACCCTATACATTTTTCGCTGATAAATGCCATTTTTGAGAAATTTTGCTGACCTCATCAGAATAAAAAAATCAATACAAACAAAATGTTTCAGATGACCTTGGTTGTACCTCTTTTCACAAAGATGATTAATTTGGCACAGAAAACCCATATCTAGACTCAGCACCTGAAAAATACTCAGTCAACCTTTTGTGCAAATCTTTGTCCCTGAAGTCAGCAATGCGTAACATGTAAGGTGAAAGGAAGTGAAGGACTGGAGCATTACTGTCAAGTGCTTGTGGCTCAAGCATGTTCTACGTACACTGGGGAATTTGGGATGTTCTCTGTGTACTGTCTTACAGAGGATACTTAACCTGCACATAAATATTCGTGTTTGAGATTCCTAGGAGAATAGACCTAGAACCTTATACACTTATGCACCATGGAAGGCCAAGTTGTGGCGTTGTATCTTTGGTCCTGCAGTAGTTTATGATCTTTCAAATATTTTCTGCTGGGAGCTTGGAATGGAGCTTATGCATTCCATTTCAGCTGCTTAAAACAAAGCTTTGTTTTAATGGAACACATCTAGTTTCCCTTGGTTTGCATCAGTTCAAAGTCCAATGCAATGAGCAATCAACAGTCATGAAAGATGGAATAAAACACATTTGTTTGATGTTTCCATGCTTACCTACCAGTAGGAGTCCAAATGGTCTATGGTAGCATCTACAGTCACACAGCCCTTGTGAAAGCACATTTGTTCTCAGTCACTAATAAATGCATAATATGATTATTGGTGTGCATTATACTTTGTTTTGAAATTTACATCATATCAAGGCGAACTTTGGATGCAGAATACAGCTCATAGCTGCCACAATTTAGTGCATTTAGATATACCAACTATTGATGAAAACCTCAAATTATTGTGAGGATGCATTCTGTCTTGTGGTGTGGAATCATAAACAGAAAAACTGAAGCTTCTTTTCATTCCAAACTACCCTATTCTAATCAAACTAAAGGATCACATGGCAAGGGTGAAATGTTGTGCCAAGGACAGATTTTGACTTAAATATAATGATGCATTTAGCTTAAATTAATGATGCATTGGGCTGCAATAAAGACTCAATTACATGTAAACTGTTAGGGGGAACAGGTTAAAGATCAAACAAGGCTATCTATGCTACCAGGGAGTCCCAGCAAAATTAATATTATTGCACATATTATCATCACAATGGTCTTGTTGGCTTCACTTGGTCCAGAGCTAACCCCTCAGGTTACAAGTAAATGAATTGACACGTCAACAGTAAATGTTAAAGAAAAAATAACATGCTCCTACAATTCCAGAGTATGACGTATAAGAAAAAGGTGAAATATCTAAGGAGGATTCCTCTTTGCTTGCATGGAATTCTGACCAAGTAAAGGTCCCCAGTTCTTGCTCTGCTGAAATAACAAGAGTAGAATTTATGAACCTAAGGTACATAGCCATCAAGTTGAACTGCCAGGATCTGAATGAGACGAAATCATTTATCAGACAGAAAGATGAGGAAGAAAGCAAGTGTGGCAAAGTGGATGATAACTAGTGCAAGGTAAGAAGAAATTGGCTCAGAAATCTAATTAAGCAGTGCCCGTTTTTGGAGTAAAGGTTGGCCATGGGAGGTCTTGACTGAGCTCAGTCTGCTCCAGAAGTGCTTGGAAATCTATAATTGGTTAGAGCAATAGAGAGCCCAGGACTTACCATTCTAATGAAGGGTCTTCAACTTGAAACATTAACATGATGTCTCTTTCCATAGATGAGGCCTGACTTGCTGAGTATTTACAACATTTTCTGTTTTTGTTTTAGATTTCCAACATCTTCAGTTTTTTTTGTATTTTTACTTCATGAAATTATTTGGTGAATGACTGTAATATGCACTGGTCACGTTGGAGCAAAGGGATCAATAAAGAAGTGTCTTTTATATATTAAGTCGGCGGAAGTAGGAACAACAAACAATCTTCTGGAGGAACTTAGGGGGTTGAGCAGCATCCGTAGGAGGAAATGAATTGTTGATGTTTCAACTCGAAACCCTGCATCATGACAAATATCGACAATTCCTTTCTCCCCACAGATGCTGCTTGACCCACTGAATTTCCCCAGCAGACTGTTTGTGTTCCATATTCCAGCATCTGCAGTCTCTTGTATCTCTGGGGAAAGTTGGAGTTCTCCACTGCGTTTCCTCTTACCTCCAGAACTTGAGAGTTTCCCATTCAGTCAAATATACTTCCCAGCGACTAGCAACCTGCCTTAGGGGATAATAGTGGCACTGGGAGCTCTTTCCTCTGTCCTAGTGAGGTTGGCAGAAGAAATTGGTAGAATTTGTCTCATCCACATTAGATAAATATTTCATGGTGCACCAAGATAGCTGGTCAATTCCGGTGTGATTCAAATTCTAGGTCAGCAGGTGATTTAAAGGTATAGACATGCAATGGGCTGAAAAGGAGAGAGGGGTCAAATTAAGTAATAATGTTCTAACATGGAAACTTCTTGCTATGTGCTAATAAACACGGACCAAGCTTAGGCATAGTGGAAGAATTCCAGGTAACAATGCACTCATAATCACCATTTAATTATTTCAGAATCAGAATCAGGTTCATTATCACTAATTTATATGTTGTGAAAGTTGTTCCTTTGTGGCAACAGTACAGTGCAAAGACCTAAAAATTACTATAAAGTACAAAAATAAATAAATAGTGCAAAGAGGAATAATGAGGTAGTGTTCATGGGTTCATGGACCGTTCAGAAATCTGATGGTGGAGGGGAAGAAGCTGCTTCTGAATTGTTGAGTGAGGGTCTTGTACCTCCTCCCCAATGGTAATAATGAGAAGAGGACATGTCCCGAACGGTGAGGGTCCTTAGTGATGGATGCCGCCTTCTTGGGCACTGCCCCTTGAAGATATCCTCGATGGTGGGGAGGGTTGTGGCCGTGATGGAGCTGGCTGAGTCTACAATCCTCTGCAGCCTCTTACAATCCTGTGTATTAGAGCCTCCATACCAGGCCATGATACAATCAGTCAGAATGCTCACCATCCCATGTCTACAGAAATTTGTAAGAGTCTTTGGTGACATACCGAAACCCCTCCAACTCCTGATGAAGTAGGGTTGAAATTAACCTGAAATTAGCAAATTTAGTAGAAGTTTTGACATATCAAAATATCACAAACATTTTATAAGTGGGGTTGATAGACCTGTAAAGAAACAAAACAGGAAGCATCTAAAGGAGTTGACTCAGGGGATAATCAATGAGCTAAGTTTTAAGAATGATTATCTTTTTTAAAAAAGAGAAGTTAGCAAGTTAATATGGCCATGAAGAAAATTTCAATGCACAGAAATAAGGTGCTGGAAATCTCTTCAACAAATGTGTTGAGGGGAGGACAGTCCAGATCTGCCATAAATGTGGAACCTATGGGATAGGGGAAATCTGCATGGGTTATGAGGCTAAGGTTAAAATAAGCACTGCTATGGCCCTGGGAAAAAGGAAAACAGTGCAAGAAGAAAAAGAAATTGATTATCTTGAAAACCACAGAACATCCAAAAAAGATGAAATACTTAATATACTGTGGCCCAGTCATATATTTTTCACTGGGAACTTTGATCTGAGCAATCCTAATCTTGCGTGTCAGATGGCAATGAGGCTATGGGGTTGTGTGTCAATGAATTTGATAACTTCAAGAGGAAGGGAATAGTACCAATAAAAACAAGCAGATGAAGGATTGGATCGTCACCCTTCTTAAAGAAATATGATTTTCCAGAAGGGAGACACAAGAGACTGCAGATGCTGGAATCTGGAGCAACAAACAATCTGCTGGAGGAACTCAGCGGGCTGAGCAGCATCTGTGGGAGGAAAGGAATTGTCGACATCTTGGGTCAAAATCCTGCATCAGGATTTCCCAGAAATTCACCCACAGTGAATGGGAATAAACATGCTATGTAGTTGAACCTTGTATTCAATAGTCCAGTAATGGAACACAGAATAGTTGTTTAACTTTCATTTTAGGGCTTGAGTTATGTGGGAAACCTTACCTTCAGTGGGTGAGGTTAGAGAAAGCAAAAGTAGGCAAGAAAAAAAGAGTTCTATTTTGGGTGCAGATAAATTCATGGATAGCTGTGCATGAATATTCATGAAATTACCTAGGCACTGATCAGATATTATGAAAGTCTCAACCGAATGGTGGAGAACAAGAGACTGAGGTCTTTACTTTCTGCTCAGTATGCTACTGGACTAATGACACCTTGGCTGCCAAAAGAGAAAGGTAGTATTTCTTCAGTGAGTAAAGAGCACATTTGTTGGTGGATGGGCAGATCACGCACAACACAGGTGCAGGTATATAGCAAGTACTAATTTATAGATTTTAGCTTTCAAATGTGGTGACAACACTAAGTTGATGGCGATTATGAGAAGTCTGGAAGAGACCAGAACATCAAAAGTAAAGATAAGGCAACTGCTGAAGAGGGATGGTAATGTCAAGGTAAATAGTAAAGCAGAGGAAGAGGCTAGCACTTCGGAGATGTTGAGAGACATTTGATCGTTTTTCCCAAGAGTGAAATGATGATCGAAAGGTCAGTATTAGACTGGATGATGAGGAGAGCAATGAAACAAAAACATGCTCAGAGACAGTTTTATCATTGATATGTTAAGGCCAATAAAGTTTAACTTGTCGCTTCCACTCTTATTCCAGCTCATGCAATGGTGACAATAAAGATAATAGTTGGAAGAATCTGTCTATAATGAGCCCTGATTTGTTCACCTTGATCATGTACAGGAATCAACCCACACAGCAAGCTTTGCGCAAGAAATAATTGCACATTCAGAGCTGGATTAGAAGCATTGAAGAAAGATGTGGCACAATTAGTGTGATCCATTCTTTGACAATGCTGAAGATAGTTCATCATTACATGAAGATTACTACACCTACATTCTGCCAAGCCTATTAACTTAGCTGAGTCACTGTGGTACTACAGAAAACTGCTGGGAAAAAAATCTTTTCCCTTCAAAAAATAAATGTGGTAAAAAAGGGTCATTTATTTCATGTCTCTTAAAGGTCTTCTTTGTAACTTTTAGTTCTTGATAATGGAATTTTGAGGACAAGTAACACAAAAAAATTGCAGTATTTCAAGAGGAACATCCACCATCATTTTCACTGGCATTCAGATTTTGTCACTAAGTGGGCAATTGCCAATGCCATTTTAGAGGATGCTGCCTGGATTAGAGGGCACGTGCTATAAGAAGAGGATGGACAAACTTGGGTTGTTTTCTCTGGAGTAGCAGAGGCTGAGGAGAGACCTGAGAGAAGTTTATTAGATTATGAGAGACAAAGATAGAGTCGACCGCTGGTATTTTTTTTCCCAGGATTGAAATGTCTGGTGAATTTAAGGTGAGAGGGGGTAAGTTCAAAGGAGAAGTTTTTTTACACAGAGAGTGGTGGGTGCCAGGGGTGGTTGTGGAGGCAAATATGATGGAGGTGTTTAAGAGGCTCTTAGATAAGCACATGAATGTGCAGAGAATGGAGGGATATGGACATTGTGCATGCAGAAGGAATTAGTTTAGTTAGGCTTTTAATTACTGGTTTAATTAGTTTGGCACAACATTGTGGGCCAAAAGTTCTGTTCCTGTGCTGTACTGTTCTATGCTTTGTTCTGTGTTTTATCATCTACATGCCACAGGCAAATGATACAGCAAAAATAAATCACATATTTTTAAAGATCCCCTTTAAATGGAAGTAGCATTCCTTTAATAGATTAAAAATGACTCCACACTCTCAGTGCAGATTTTATATGATTGTTCTTTGCACATTGGGAACTTGGTGCCAGGGAAGAAACTAGTGATGTTTTTGCCTCCAATACTTGCTGTGCTTTGTGTAAGTTCGAGACAGAAAATACTTAAAAATTATTTGTTTTCATTCTTTGTGAAATTTAATATGTTGTAAAGTAAAATTAAAGCCGACTACACAGTCGATGTATAGACTTAAAGAAGAGCAGGTTGTGTATCTGAGCTGCAAAGCACAGGAGCTTGAATATGACAAAAATCTCCCAAGTAAACAAGTCTGTAGTCAATATCTCTGCCCTCAGATCACCCTGACTTACAGTCATTGTCATTGAGCTAGAGTGTGATACAGAGACCTCTCAACACAGAAAGAAAGGGTAGAAGTTCATGGATAATTTCCTCCCAACCACATTCACGATTCATTGTAAGTTGTAGGGCCAGAATGCAGATGGTGTAACTGTACAGTCAGTGAAACATAGACGATCTAGGAAAGAAAGAATTAGAGAAACTGATCTTGTCCAATGCTTATTATTGTCATGTGTACCAAGACACAGTGAAAAGCTTCTGTTTACATGACATCCAGACAGATCACTCCGTACATAGGTACATCAAGGAAGTACAGAAGGAAATAAAAGAAACAGAATGCAGAATATAGTGTTACCATTACAGTGAAAGTGCAGTGCAGGTAGACAAATAAGGTGCAAGTGTCATGATGAGGTAGATCGAGAGATCAAGAGTTTTAACAGTTTTTGCAAAGGAGAGCTGAAGAGGGGCACAAAATGTAGCAGATGTAGAAGATTTAATGTTTAGTAGACAAAAAAGAGTATTCTTTGCAAGATGGGTCGAGATTAGCATGTGGAAACTTGCCTATCTGGTTCAAGGGTAAGATGCAACTTAAGTCAGCTTGGAGAAATATTAGAGAGTGGAGGTGGGAGGGAGAACCCAGTCATTATGAAGTGCAAACTTGGAGGGAATGGTGTGATCATGACTGAAACTTAACTGTAGGGTGCTCAAGGCTGGGAATTAAATATACTACATTATACCATCTGCAGTAATGATTTGGAAAATGTTAGAGAGGAATGATTAACAAAATCAGTTCAATAATAAGAAAGGTTATAATGAGAGATATTAATTGGTGGATACCATGGATAGAATAACTAAATCAATCAGGATTTAAGACTATAATAGAAGTTGTGTATGCTTAGGAATTTAATCCCAGTCACCAGTGATAAACATAATAGCATAGATGATAAGCGACTTTCAAAATTCAGTTCCAATTTACCACATTCAGTGTGACTGAACAGAGGTGAATTTCTTGACTATACTGTCTCTCTGAATACAAAGAGTTAAACAAGCATGTGGCCAAAGGTAGTTTTAAGGGGAATTTGTCTTTCATAAAGATTGAACTATAGCCGAGGTCAGATAGGTTGCTACCTAGATATTTTCCTAAGTTCAGGTAAACTGCCCCCTTCTGTCTCTTTTCTCTCTTCTCCTAAATCCTCCTAGAAGGATCTACCCAGTTCCTCCTACACTCAACCCAGCCCCCATCACCCTGTTTCTTTCCATTCCTCCATCTATTCCATCTACCCATCACCCACACACTCCTTCTACTGATTCCCCTCCCCATACTCTTCACGTCTGCCCTCCCTACCTGCCTTATTTTGTTCCATGCTCCACCTTTCTCTCCTATCAGACTCCATCACCCCCAGTTGTCTCCACCTATCACCTCCCAGCCTCTGTTGCTATTTCCACTCTTCCCTCCTCCATCTGTCAATCACCTGGATCCACCTATTGCTTGTTAGCTCTTGCTCCACCCCTTCCCTTCAACTTTTTATGCTAGCTATCTCCCCTCTGACTAGATGAAGGATCTTGACCCGAAAAGCTGACTGATCATTTCCCTCCACAGATGCTGCCTGACCCGCTGTGTTCCTCCCTGTTTGTTGCTCCAGATTCCAGCATCTGCAGTCTCTTGAATCTTCACTTAGAAATTCATCTGCGGCCAGCAGCACTAAAAACATTGTCCTCCAAAATTTATTCCATTGAAGTTTGATTATGTAGCACATTTAGCACTACTGATCAAGGGTGAATTTCTAGGTAATCATCACTGAGTCAAAATCCTGTACTTTGTTTGAACTGTTTAAAGAAATTGAAGAAGGCAAGCAATAGTATATTCTCAAAGACAATTGGGGATGATCAATAACTGGAAAAATAGTTAGTGACTCCCATATCCCAACAAAAAAGGTTCCAACTCTGACCTTTTAATTCTACCATTTTATTTTGGCTTCTGTCCTCTTCCTTTCCAGTCCTGATGAAGGGTCTTGACCCAAAACGTCAACTGCTTATTTCCTTCCATAGATGCTGCCTGACCTGCTGAGTTACTCCAGCATTTTGTGTGTGTTGCCAACTCTGACCTTCATGATCTTCAACAATGGTATAGCAAATGAAAAGGCATCATCTTGGATGAACTTCCATTTGTGCATTATCACAAATATAACTTTTTAAAATTAGAATAAAGTCCATCTTTAAAATTACTTGCCATTAGCCACAGAAGGGTGATCAAGTAATATTTAATTTTACTATGGAAGAAATTGATAACTTTCTTGCTCCAATGCTTGCAATCCTATTTATTTCAGAATTAGATCTGCAATCAACTTATCAGCAAATATTGAGATAATTATAATTTCTTCACTATAAAAATTTAGGAGCTGGAAAATTGAATTCAAAGGTTACTTTTTCCAGCTCCTTCAATCATATTATCTATTCATATCATTTTGGAAGGAAGACTGGTTGAAATATTTATTGACCTTTTGCAATGTTTGAAGTGGAGATGGGGAATAGAATGGAAACACATTCTGGAAAGCAGGGAAACATTAACCCAAAATACAAACAAAGCTGGAACTGAAAGCAGAGTCAGGACTTCACCTTTCATTAAAAGCCGCTTCAGAAGAAGTGGGATTGCAGAAGGTGGGTTTGAATTGGATAAACATAATTTATTTCTGATGCTTTCACTGTTTCCAGTTGCTATGTTAAGCATTGGCAGGGGATCAGCCTTCTATTTTTCTCCAAAAATTAGATCAGGGAATACAGAAGTATGAAAGAAGAACTTTTCCCCATAATGTGCAATGTATAGCAATAATTATCCTATTTTCTGATCATCTTTGATCGTATGTAAGAATACTTCTCATAGTTCCAATCAGGTATGTTAATAACATAAATGCTTTGCTTTGAATTAGTAATACTAACAGAGATAACATGAATGAAGTTATCTCACTCAAGAAAAAATAGGGATTAGCCACATGAGTACTTCCCATGATGCACAGAATCAGGGAAACTATCAGGTTGAAAGGGTTATGTGGACTCTTCAACTGCCAGTTTTCACCATAGAGAAAACTGAAAAAAAAAGTTCTCTGAACAAACATGGTACCAACTTTATGCTTTAAGGACCTATGTTTTGCAAGGAGACTGGTTAGGTAAATGCCCTCTGTGGCGTCCTGAGAAGTCACCTGAAAGGGAGTGTTGATGGAGTGACATTATTTGCAGCAATTGTCATACGTTCCTTTACATCTCATAGATGAGTGTAAGAATGAAAAGAATCACTCACATTGTCTGTTCTGCAGGTCAAACTGAAGTGCATTTACTTCGATTGATCTTACACTTGCAAGTGGAAGAAGACAGCCCATGTATTTTCCCCAATTGGACAGGCTATGGCATTTTTACACACAATCAGAGACAGGGTACAGGATTTTCCAACATCTTTATGCAATTTACATATATTCTCTTATCAGCACAAAACCAATCAGGTAGGAGTGAGCTTGTGATCAGTCATTGCTGACACCACTAGCCTTGTGTGATCACTCTGTGTCTTGTAGCCCTGTTGTCCCATAATTGAATTCTCACTGCTGTCCGATGTAAAGTTACACAGTGCCACGAGGTCGATTTGATAAGACATGTTTATTAGCAGTGCACCGCTAAGAAGGCTCTTCAGCACTCATCAAGAGTCGCTTCCCGAGTTCTCCCGGTACAAAGGGGTAGACAGAGATTTATACAGGTATTGTTACGCACACTTAATGCATACGGTGCCGCGAGCTTCGGTCAACTCGAGACAGACATCACACTTATTGTTTATTATAATTGAGTTATAATCAAGAAACTCAAAGGCAGGTATCACCCCTCATTGTTTAGACCAAGCTTCCACCTCGATGTTTATTGCACCCAGTATCGCTACAGTCCAGCAGATCGGGACAGATCAATACCCGGAACAAAGTATTTAACACTCCATCTAGTGAGTCAGCAGCTTGCTTGCTCTTGCTGGAGATATGATCACAATTCTTAACCTTTTTCTTCCTCAGCCCCTACCTCCACCAAGCAGAGTGTCCTGTACTAGGTAAATGGAATGTGCTGTCCTGCCATGATTAAATGCTGTGCCAGGAACAGACTGATTGTCTCTACTTCTACATTCCTCATGAGAGGGGCCTTGGTGGTCTCTGTTACATTTGTTATAAACACTGAGGTCCTGCACATTACTGAATTACTCCCTGTCATGGGCATTCAGTGCGAGCTGGGCTATACCCTGGATCCATGTTTATCAAGGCTAGTAGAGGAATTATATTATCCTCCCTGTACATAATCTATCATTCTCCTTGTTTTTTTTCCTGCAAAGCCTCAAGACCTAACTGCTAATTAACTGAAGGAAAAACATATATAGCATTACATTCACGGAAAGATTAACCCTTTATTCTACTCATGCCTATACTATTACCATTTCCCCACTTCATTTGAAAATCAGTTTGGAGAGGACAACAGACACTTAGCGCCAAGTGAGGCAGGAGTTTAAGGGTCCTTGCCTGGACCACTCAAAGGCCCTTGCTATCTTTGAGGACCTGTGCTTCCTAGAACCCCCTCCATCTTCAATTGAAATGCCCCATGGAACCAATCAGCCAGTAGTTACATTGATCCTGTATTGAAACCTCAGGTGACCCACATTGAGACAGGAATTTATTAGGCTGCCACACATGAGAATGCTATCTCAGAACTGAAGGTCAAGGGGACCTTCTTGACACCAGGACACTGGACTCCATTGGTGGTCAGTACACGATCAATTGGATCAGTATTGCTCCATAAGCCTTCAATGTGCCTTCTGATTTTCCATAGCATTAGTGGAAATGCAGAAGGTTCTGACCATGGTATTGTCTTCCATACTGAAATCATGAAAGGGCACACAAAAAGGAATCACCATTCTTAAAATTTTTGCTATTTGCCCGTTCCAATAAAACAGTGAGAATGGGTAAATGCGAAACAACAGATAAAGAAAGCAGCTCCGGCTATGCACAATATCTGGACAATATCATGAGCTGGGAAATAATTTCAAGTTACCAACACTCATATCTAAAATCGATTTTCACAACTAGCAACAGTTTCAAATGGGCAACTACTTTAAAATGAGGTAAGTCATAGAACATAGAAGTGTACAGTACAGTATGGGCCCTTTGGCCCACAATGTTGTGGCGACCTATATAAACTTACTCCATGATCAATCTAACCCTTCCCTCCTACGCAGCCCATAACCCTCCATTTTTCTTACATCCATGTGCCTATCTAAGACACACGTCCTTATTAAAATGTCCCTGTTGTATAAGCCTCTACCACCACCCCAGCAGTGTGTTCCAGGCACCCACCACCGTCTGTGTGAAAAACCTACCTCTGACATCTCCCTTAAACTTTCCTCCTCTTACCTTAAATGTATGTCCTCTGGTATTGGCCATTGCTGCCCTTAAAAAAAGGTGCTGGCTGTCCACTCTATCTATGCCCCTCATAACCTTATACACCTCTATCAAGTTGCCTCTCATCCTCTGTCGCTCTAAAGAGAAAAGCCCTAGCTCACTCAACCTTTCCTCATCCTAGGCAGCATCCTGGTAAATCTCCTCTGCACCCTCTTTAAGGCTTCCACATCCTTCCTATAATGAGGTGACCAGAACTGAACATAATAGTCTAAGTGTGGCCTAACCAGAGTTTTATAGAGCTGCAACATTACCTCTTGAACTCAATCCCTCGACTATTGAAGGCCAGCATACCATACGTCTTCTTAACCACCCTATCAACTTGCGCGACATCTTGAATATAGTAATCCAGGTGCTAAAATCCCTATTTTAAGATACAGTGACACATCTTGTAAAAACAGGGAAGACTCTAGGCTATTTTGTTCATTACTTGGGTAACTACAATGACCTAGCCTTGCCTTCAAAGGGACAAGAGTAGAGGATGTTAGGGATGTTAGCACAGTTTGGGTGAAATTTGAAATAGAATGAGAGATAATATGAATAATTCTAACATGGAAATGGTGGCAGCGCACTTGTTGATACCGCAGACATTCCTACCAAAACCACTCTGTCTCATCATCTAACCCACTACAGATAAGCAAGTCCTTTTACAAGCTTCCCATGTTCACAGTGAGCTTCCATGCTGATTCTGCAACCTTCACAAACCGGAGTCATGCTCTGTACTGTTTTATTAAAAAATATTTCACATTCTTTGGAAATAATTTTAAGATAAACGACTTAGGGAAGAATTTAAATCATGCTCATTTAAGTAAAATAATCCCTACCTTTTTTTTATTAAAATCATTTATTAAGTTGGCCTGTGTTGCAACTTTGAACTGAGTCACTAGAGACACACAAGCTTATGGATATAAAGGTTTTTATTAATCACGGCAAGCAGGCATTCTCCTGGAGACCCTCTCTGTAGAATCTCCCTGAACTCAAAGTACATCAATTATTCACACGCGTAAGGACAAAGGTAACAGAGGTGATAGGATACAATTTCAATAGCTACACTGACGTTGTTTACTTCAATATTTTGAATCTGACAAATGGTTCTACTGAATTACATATTTACAGTGGGAGCACAGTGTAACTGACAAAACACCTCTGAACGTTCAAACATCATTGTGGGACAAAGTAATTCACATGGACGGTCTAAAGCATCTGAGGACAGAGAACCCAGACACCCACAATTAGTGTTGTTAGGCATGACTCAGTGGTACACAAATACCCCAACTATTATTGGAGCAAGTGTGCCTGTGACAGTATTTGATGTGCCAAGTGACAAAATCTGTCTGGTTTGGAAGCTTCGGTGATCTCAGTCACAATGGTGCAAAATAACTTAGCCTGTTTTGATGTCAGTCAATTAACATACTCCCACTGTCTTACTTTTGGCTGATGCAGACAAGAACATCTCATGGTCACATCACTTTGCAAACCACATCTCTTGAGCAGCCAGTTTCCTGCTGTGGGCCAGTGCTCTGCAGACAGTACTGTTTGTTTACAAAGAGGTCCTTTTAGTTTCAAACTGATTACTGTTTGCAATTTACATTAAGAACTGAAGACCACTTCTTGTTAGAATTAATGTCTCCTATATTCATATCATTACTTAACTCCTGAATTCCTAACAGGCTTAACAACTTATATTTTAAGAAGTACCTCCTCGACTCCCCTGCCCTCACCCCGCCCAATTTCATAACCTAGAAGCCACTTACATTCTATTTTCTTCTTTAGGAACCAGGCATTTATTCATTATTTTCCTCTTGAGGGCAATCTAAACTGTTTTGGGCTATTTATCTTTTTGAGTTGTTTTCTTTGTATTCCTGTCACATCAGAATCGATACTTATGATATTTACACCATGTATGCCCCCACTTTAGGCAGGTAATCACACAGTGAATTGAACAGTGTCTTCTTTTATAAATGGCAGCATTTCTAAGTCATAACAGTGTAAAATTTATTTTCCAGTTAATATGGTTAGTGTAAGCTCTAATTCACTGTCACAATGTCACATGAAGAGCGAGATCGCAGAGAACCCAAATGTGGAACACCGGTCCGAGACTGTTGGCGGGATGCTTCCTCGGAACTGAACGCGGAATGGCAAATAGAAGGAATCTTGCCTCGGGGCTCTGAGATGGAGTCCCGACACAGAAACAGGGTTTTCTAGGAGAAACAGCGAAACAGGGACTGCTCTAGAGTTGATGGCTCTAAGCAGCCAGGAGACAAAGTATACCCAGAGATAGACCAGTCATCTGGCAACCAGTGTTTGTGAAACCAGGGTTCTTATACTAGTCTCCTGATGGAACTCAGGTGTGTGTCATTAGGCAAATAGTAGTGTATGGAAACTATGTGCTGCACAACAAGGCACCATCAATGGGGATAAGGGGCAGAATTGAGAACCAGTGTTGGGAACCATGACAGTACCACCATTCCTCCCCCCCCCCCCCCACCCACCCCTCAATGGGAGCCTTCAGGTGACCCACTGGGCTTGTCTGGATGGCTCTGATGGAATTCATGAATGAGGGAAGGGTCCAAAATGAAGGAGTGAGGAACCCAGGAACATTCCTCTGGACCGTATCCCTCCCAGTTGACCAAGCATTGCAGACCCCTGCCCTGGCAGCGCACATCCAGTAAATGCCGGACGGTGTACGCTGGATGGTTGTCAATGATCCGGGGGAACGACAGAGGGGGCTCGGCCGGAGGGCACAACGGACTGCTAACCACCGTCTTCACCTGGGACACATGGAAAGTGGAATGTATCCTCAGAGCTGTAGACAATTTGAGCCGGACCATTGTGGGATTGACAATCCGCTCAATCTCAAAAGGTCCCAAGAAGCGAGGGGCAGGTTTCTTGGGCTCGTCTTTGAAGGATATGTCCCTAGCCAAGAGCCAAACCTTCTGCCCAGGCAGGTATTCTGGTGCAGGAACCCGACAGTGATCAGCAATTCTCCGGTTGTGGTTGGTGGAATGTAGCAGGGCAGCATGTCCTCCCAGACCTTGCAGCAACGGTGGAAATGGTCCTGAACTGAGGGCATGGCAATATCCTCTTCATGGATGGAGAAGAAGGAGTTGGTAACTGAGTGAGCATTTGAAGGGGGATCTTCCAGTGGCAGTGCAGACCAGAGAGCTGTGGGCATACTCAACCCAAGCGAGGTGGGTGCTCCATGTAGACTGGTTGTCCACCATTATGCAGCGTAGCGCTGCTTCCAAATCTTGATTTGCCCGTTCCATCTGGCCGTTTGTCTGTGGATGGAAACTGGACGATAGGCTTACGGACGTTCCGAGGGCCTGCCAAAAAGACCTCCATACTGCAGAGACGAACTGGAGACCCCGGTCGGAAATAATGTCTGCAGGGATTCTGTGGAGGCAGAAGGCATGTTGGACAACCAGGTTGGCTGTCTCCTGAGCTGTTGAGAGTTTGTGAAGGGCCACAAAATGCACTGCTTTGGAGAATTGGTCCACTATGGTGAAGACAGCTGTGTCTCCGTGAGAAGGGGGAAGTCCTGTGACAAAATCCAGGGCGATATGGGACCAGGGACGACTAGGTACGGGTAAGGGATGAAGGAGTCCAGCAGGTGGTCGATGGGAGGCTTTTCCACAGGCGCAGACAGAACAGGCAGAAAAGGAATGGGTATCAGCATCCATGGAGGGCCACCGGAAGTGTTTCTTCGAAAGGAAAAGTGTCCTATCAATCCCTGGATGACAGGCGAAATGAGAAGAATGGCCCCACTGAAGAACCTGAGACCACACAGACTGGGGTACAAAAAGGCAGTTGGGTGGTCCATTACCTGGGTCAGGTTGGGTCTGTTGGGCTTGCTTGACTACGGCCTTGATCTCCCAGGTGAGGGCTGCCACCACACAGGACTGGGTAAGAATAGTCTCGGGGTTAGGATGGTCCTCCTCAGTAGTGTATTGACAGGAGAGAGCATCAGGCTTCTCGTTCTTCGACCCAGGACAATAAGTTAATATAAACATGAACCTGCCAAAGAATAAGGCCAACTGAGCTTGGCAGGAATTCAGGCATTTGGCTGTTCGGATATATTCCAGGTTCTTGTGGTCTGTCCAAACGATAAACAGATGCTCTGCTCCCTCCAGCCAGTGCCTCCACTCCTCTAAAGCAAACTTGACTGCCAGTAACTCCCACTTCCCCACATCGTAATTACGTTCGGCGGGGGACAGCCAGTGAGGAAAAAAAAGCACAGGGGTGCAGTTTCTGATCCAGACCTGAGCATTGTGAGAGGACTGCTCCCACCCTGGGGTCAGAGGCGTCAACCTCCACAATGAATTGACTGGAGGGGTCTGGTTGGACCAGGATGGGAGAAGGATGTGAAGTGTTTCTTCAGCTCCGAGGACTCTGAGTCAGCTTCTGGGTTTCAGAGAAAAGGGGTCGTAGGTGAAGTGAGTTGAGT
Organism: Pristis pectinata; assembly: GCF_009764475.1. Taxonomy (NCBI): domain Eukaryota; kingdom Metazoa; phylum Chordata; class Chondrichthyes; order Rhinopristiformes; family Pristidae; genus Pristis; species Pristis pectinata. Next base: position 72,483,761 of record NC_067415.1, read on the forward strand.
AAGGGGCACCGCCACCCGGCTATAATTTCTAATGAAACGGCGATAGAAATTCGCAAACCCCAGAAACCGTTGGAGTTCTTTGCATGTCGTGAGTTGAGGCCACTCTGCCACCTCCCAGATCTTCTCGGGATCCGCCCTCACTCATCCACTCTCAATGACGTATCCTAAGAAGCTAACGGAGGGACATGGAATTTGCATTTCTCAGCCTTGACGAAGAGCTTGTTTTCCCCAAAGCCTCTGGACGACCTGACGGACATGCTGGGTGTGCTCCTGGAGAAGATCAGGATGTCATCCAGATAGACAGACACAAATCGATTTATAAAGTCTCGTAGGACATCATTGATCAGAGCTTGGAAAACAGCGGGAGCATTGGTGAGGCTGAATGGCATTACCAGGTATTTGAAGTGGCCAAAAGGTGTTTTAAATGCTGTTTTCCACTCACCTCCCTCCCTTATTCTGACTAGATGGTAAGCTCTTTATAGATCTAATTTGGAGAATATGGTGGCCCCGTAAAGTAGTTCAAAAGCAGAATTGATGAGAGGCAGTAGGTATTTGTTCTTGACAGTTATGTTATTTAGGCCCCAGTAGTTGATGCACAGACGCAGTGAACCGTCCTTCTTCCCCACAAAGAAGAACCGTGCACCTACTGGGGAGGATGAGGGATGAATAACGCCTGCTGTGAGGAATTCATTGATATACCCCTCCATTGTTTCCCTCTCTGGTCAGGGCAAGTTATATAACTGACTAGTAGGTAGCAGAGCTCTGGGGAAAATGTTGATCGCGCAATCGTATGGCTGGTGTGGAAGCAAGGAAAGAGCCCATTACTTGCAAGATACTTGCCCCAGGTCGTGATACTCCGCTGGGAGCCTGGACAAGTCTGGGGTTTCAGTGGCTGACGAACTAGCGATAGTCTTCACCAGGGAAAGGGCCGACTAGAGTCGAGTGGAGTGGCAGAACAGATTCTAACTGGCTATCCTGCCCGTGGACTGATTTGAGGATTGCAGCAGCTCAACTGGGGTTCCCAAGAACCATCAGAGTCTGCAGGGAGGCTATCAGGTGAAATTGGACCTGTTCCCAATGGTTTCAGCAGAGGTGTACAGTGCGCGACTTGGTTCAGTCTTCCATCTAGTGCCCAAACTTCTAGAGGGGTACTCAGTGATTCCAGAGGAATCCCAGCCCGGGAAGCTACATCTTTGTCCAACAGATTTCCCTCGGCGCTGAAGTCCACCAGGGACTGTTGGAGGTGCCTTATGGTAGCTAGGATCAGTTTCTGGTTCTGGGGGACAAAAGGGAAAACTGTCTGGCTCACCAGGACCCCCCTCCCTGCTGGTGAACCCTCCCTTTTGGAGGAAGGGAACAAGTGGCAAGAAAATGACCAGGCTGGCCACAGTAGAAGCAATTCCCAGCTCTTAACCTCTGACATTGTTCAGTGGGAGGAAGGCAGTTCTGTAGCCCAGCACTCTTGGTTTACGGGCAACCGGTGCGCGCAGAGGATCTCCTGGTGGGTCTTCTGCTGGGCTAGCCAAGCTGGCCATCCACGGGACACAGCGGCGGGCGGCCGAGGGTTCTGGCCGGTCAGCCCGCCTGCTCGTCTTCCGTCTGCGCGCACGCGGGTGTCTTTGGAAGGGGACCACGTGGTCTCCGCGGGCACCCTGGCTGAGTTCTGCGCTTGGTGGGCCCCTCATGGGATCGCGTGTGTTGTGGATGACACCAATACGATTTTGATATGAAGTATTGAGTGTTGCAGTTGTGCGCGTAATGACATATGTGTGTTTTCACGGGTGTTAGTTTATGGTACGCTCTGAAGTTCTGTCATTGACTAGCTGGTCCTTGCCATATTGGATGTATATATTTGGTATTTGTAGTCTTCTGTAGTGCTTTTAGCTAATAAACGTTTTATACAAAAAAAAGCAGTTCCGTCCCAGCTGCATTGGTTGCTTCCCTGGGATGATGAAATCGGCCAGGTTGAGAGCACCTCTAGGAATGGAAGGAGCAGAGGCTCAGGCTAGGAGATGCTGGGAAAGTGACCCATGGGGTGAATGGAGGTGTTGGACGAACCATCCCCTGTCATTCCCAGAGAGTTGTCCAGCCTGGTGGCTAGGGAGATCAACGCATCCAGGCTGCGTGTCTCATTCCTTGCCACCAACTCAGCCTTTATCCAGTCACTGAGGCCTTGCCAAAAAGGCCTCCTGGAGAGCCTCATCATTCCACCCCAAGTCAGCTGCTAACGTTCAGAACACCACAGAGTATTCCGTGACACACCAGGAGCCCCGAGGGAGAGTGGGTGGTCACTTGGCTGCCTCTTTACCCCTGACAGGATGGTCAAAGACCTTTCTCATTTCCACAATCAATGTGTGAATGAAAAGCAGGTCTCAGGCTGATTGTCCCAGATGGCAGTGGCCCCATTCTAAGACACTTCCTTGCAACAGTACCACAATAAATGCTATCTTGGATCTATCAGTGGTGTACATGGAGGGCCACTGCTCAAACACTAATGAGCATTGTAGCAGGAAGGACCAGCACTTTCCCAGATCTCCAGTGTAGGGTTCTGGGTCAGGTACATGCAGTTCCTTGGGTGGTCAGGGCATCTAACCATAGGGTGATGCTATTACAGATTGTCCAGGCTGGTCAGACAATTCTCAGAGCAGAAGAGGTAAGAAAAGCAGAGACTCAGCTGACCTGTTCACTCTCCCACCCAACATTCACTGCTAGGGTACAGAAGTTTTCCATAACCTCCCAGAACTGCTGGTCATGCCAGCCCAGAAGTGAGCCCTGACTGGTGAGGGCTTCTTGTAAGGGATTCATGCCCTCTGTGTTCATGGTGGCCAGATTATTCTGTCACAATGTCACACAAAGAGCAAGATCATGGAGAACCCAAATGCAGAACACTAGTCCGAGACTGGAGTCAGGATGCTTCCTCAGAACCAAGCACAGAACAGCAAACAGAACAAATCTTGCCTCAGGGCTCTGAGACAGAATCCCAATGCAAAAACAGGGTTTTCTAGGAGAAGCAGTGAAACCCAGATTGCTCTAGAGTTGCCAGCTCTAAGCAGCCAGGAGACAAAGTATACCCAGAGATAGACCAGTAATCTGGCAACCAGTGTTTGTGAAACCAGGGTTCGTGAAACCAGGGTTCTTATACTAGTCTCCTGATGGAACTCAGGTGTGTGTCATTAGGCAAATAGTAATGCATGGAAACCATGTGCTGCACAACAAAGCACCGTCAATGGGGATAAGGGGCAGAATCGAGAACCAGTACTCAGAACCATGACACCCACACATAAATATTTATGTGTAGGTGCCAGTGTATTATATAAGGGGTATCAATGGTCCCTGGGGGCTGAGATATATCTAATAATAAGTATAAATTATCATTCAGAAGAATCCAACAACAGATTTGTGGCACTTTACAGTGGCTTTCATTTCTTTCTCCTGCCTTTTAGCTTATAATGAGTCTTTGTACCAGATTATATCCAACAACATCATTGGGTTCCAATTGGAATCACACTAACAAATGCCTTCGGAAGAAAAAGAAACCAGTGACAGAGGAGCCAGACAGATCAAGCTGCTTTAGCACCTTGAGCTGTTAGCAGGACATCAGCGTCTGTAAGCAGAAATGGCCAATCCTTGCTTTGAGAGATGATTGGTAGATATATCTGAAGAGGTAGATATTCTCAAAGGAAGCTACAATGGCAGCTGTATGACTAACACTAAAGCACTTCAATAACTGTAACCTTGGTTTTCTTTCACTTTACCCAGTTAGAGTACATCAGGTGTTCAGGAACATTGCCTGAAAGAAGATACCTTAGAATGATAGGTAGATAACAAAGCCTGATTGTTGCACTACCAAAATGTCGCTGATTTTTTTTTAACAGACAATGCTGCACTGAGCAGGTAACAAGTGTAGACAGCAAAAAAGAAACTATTGGAGGAAAACAACAGGTCTTGATGCAGGGTCTCGACCTGAAACATCGACTATCCCTTTCCCTCTACAGATACTGGTAGACCCAATGAGTCCCTCCAGCAGTTTGATTTTTTGCTCCAGATTCCAGCATCTTCAGTCTCTTGTGTCAGCAAGTGTAGACACCGGGTTTAGAAATTCAGCTTTCTGTCAGCTGCTAATTGGCCTCCCAAGCCTCTAATATAGTAGTCAGGAATTCCTGCTGCATTTCTGGGCAGGCAATTTCAGATGTGATGCCTGCACAGGCATCAGGACCCTATGTCATCAAGATTTGAAATGCACTAAAATGGACTTCAGTTTTTTTTTTGTTCTAATTGTTTTCTTCCTTGTAAAAAATTATTCAATTTGTACATAATGTATGTCTTTTTCTTGTACATGTCATGTATCTGATGCTCTGTGCCTGTGATGCTGTTGCAAGCAAGACTTTCATTGCACCCGTGCATGATATGATGATGATGATATATCTTTATTGGTCACATGTACATGGGCATATATATGCAGATAAAATAAGATATCTTTATTAGTCATATGTACATCAAAACACACAGTGAAATGCATCTTTTGTGTAGAGTGTGCTGGGGACAGCCCACAAGTGTCGCCACGCCTCCGGTGCCAACATAGCATGCCCACAATTTCCTAACCCGTACGTCTTTGGAACGTGGGAGGAAACTGGAGCACCTGGAGGAAACCCATGCAGACACGGGGAAAATGCACAAACTCTTTACAGACAGCGGTTGGAATTGAACCCGGGTCACGTGCACTGTAATAGCGTTACTCTAACCACTAAACCCGACTTTGACTTTGAAGTCTGGAGATAATTTATTTAGCTTAGTGTTTCACACTTCTTGCAGGAAACCCTGTTTTTGTTTCCCCAAAGGTCTTAGTACTTCACTTGTCTTGTGTTGAACTTATACACAATAAGGTTTTGTCAATGGAAAGCAAATCCTCAACATTAGGTGAATGGACTCCCATGAGGGATAGAATGATGCTTCTGATGCCACATTAAAAGATCGTAAAACAGCTTTCTTCACTCTCCCACATCACTGTCTTCAACATCCAATCAATACCAATTAGCATCATCTCCACCCTTTGACTCAGCCTAAAATTCTGTGCTTGTCAATTTGGCCTAGTCAGATAAAACCCTATGAAAACACCAACTATCATCTGACTACTCCTCAGAAGTAACACAATTTATTAAGAACTTTGGAGATTGCCAGTTATATTTGGAAACTGAAGAATCAAACAATCACTAAATCAGAATAGCAGATATCTCATTTCATTTTTCTCTGTTCAGAAAAGAGGACAGAATTTGTGAGGATCTGCCGATGGACATCAACTAGATTTGAGCTCCAATGCAGAAGTAGGGATGGGAACCTGAAAGGAGTTTCAGCTTCCAAGGAGGAGTAGATTGGACAGGAGGACATTAGACATGTAGTGGGCGGAATGATTCTATTGCCTGCCTGTTGCACTGGTGGGAAGCTGACAATATTTCGTTGGCTAGACTATAACTACCTAATGATTAGCAGCTGCCAGTGCTGAACCAAATCTCCTTGGCAATTTCCCAGTTAATGTTTCAGGATCAAAGATAAAATTTCAATGTTGGAACTGCAGAAAGATAATCTCAAAGATGAGGGGCCACAGTGGCAGAGCAGTGTGGGCTGTAGATGTTTTTTTTATGATCAGGTGATTCCTGTTGTCTTATTGTGGAAGATTGTCTATGTTGCTCTTGCTCAATGCCACTGGACATTGTTGCTTAAACATAATGCCAGAATTCTATGACTAGTCTTGCATAGAATGCTGAAATAAGGCTCATACCAGTTGTATGTGGGATTACAAGACATTCAATTTTAGGTTCAAAATTCTGTATCATCCACTACTCCTCCTATTTTGTGGAAACATAGAGGCATGGTAGCATAGAGGGCGACATGGTAGCATAGCGGTTAGCGTAATGCTATTACAGCGCCAGCAACCTGGGTTCAATTCCTGCTGCTGCCTGCAAGGAGTGTGTACGTTCTGCCCGTGTCTGCGTGGGTTTCCTCCAGGTGCTCTGGTTTCTTCCCATATTCCAAAGATGTACAGGTTAAAAGCTGTGGGCATGCAATGTTGGCGCCGGAAGAGTGGCGACACTTGCGGGCTGCCCCCAGCACATTCTAAGCAATGCAAGAAGACATATTTCACTGTGTGTTTCGATGTACATGTGACTAATAAATAAATACCTATCTAAATATCTAAACCAAAGGCCAGTGGAAGATCAAGTCATTGAAAATCAAAGACAGAAGGTCCAAAATCAGATTTTGTATTTCGGCCACTCATGATTTTAACCATAAATATAAACTAGCAGACAAGAAAAAAAACCTCCCATTACATTTTATTCTGTCTGAACAGTATGCACTTGTTAAATTGATCCAAATTATGAACCACATCTTCTTTGATAATTAAACAATGTAATTGACCGAGAACAATAATCACAAGACCTGGCTCATGGTTGTAAATAGCCAATGATCACCAAGAATTCAGGTGTTTGTCACAAGTAAACTAATGGCTTGGAAAAGGGTCTAAAATCCAAAGCAAGCAGAAATCAATTATTACTGGAATGATAATCACCCTAACGTTAAATATCTGAAGGGTCATCAACAATAAAGTTTTCTGCTAAGAGAATATATATTAATCATATCTGTTGTTTCTTATTAGAAGCAGTTAATTTATCATTAATAATATCTAATAACTTTATGTATGCCCAACAACATTATTTATACTGCCTAGCAAATCCAGGTGTATTATGTTCTGTGTTCATATCTGTGGAATATCCATGCCATAAATTCAGTTAAATGAACTGCTAGTGGCATGCAATTACCTTGTTTCAAAAATGGTAACAATCCATGGACAGCTCCATATGTTATGCTAAACACAGCCAATTGTAACTTAACAGCTTACTAAACTGCATTCATCATCTGAACATTGCTCCCAGGAAACATGCCAGGGATGCACAATATGCATGTCCAGGGCCATTATGAATGATTGGGTTGTCAAGCAATGGAATGTTCTGATGGCTGTTGCTGGGTCCACCACAATCTTTTCTGTTTCATGTTGTAGAATGAGCAGATGGTACTGTTGTGCAGACATCAGCCACTGTTGTTCAGATGGTTATCCCCACATATTACTGAAAGATTCCATAGATTTGCTTTGCTTACTACAGTTTTGCAAAATCCAGTAATTCTGAGGCACAGAATGAATTCCTTTATTTAAGTCAGTTAGAAATTGATTGTCCCTGAAAATCAGATGTCTTCAGACATAATAAGCATTCAGTTTCAAGATAATGTTGCCTGATCTCCCTTTGTAAGTATTCTGAAGAACTCTAAGGGCAGATTCCAGGTCTTATCCAACAGGTTTATCACCCAATCCAGAGTGTTACTCCAGAAGAACATAAGAACATAAGAATTAGATACAGGATTAGGCCATTAGACTCCTTTAGCTTTCCCACCATTCAACAAGACAAATACCATTTTCCTGCCCTATCTCCATAGCCCCCGATTCCTCTGATATCAAGAAATCTATCAATATCTGTTTATAATGCAATCAGTGACTGGGCCTTCACAGCCCTCTGGGACGAAAATATTCTGAAGATTTACCATCCTTTGAGTGATGGCTTTTCTTTTAGTTTCAATTCTAACTGTCCCACACTTTATTTTGAGACAAGACTCCAAGTTCCTGAATCCACAGGCAGGCTGAAAATCCTTCCCACATTCTGCAAGAATTCTGCATGTTTCAATGAGATTACTTCTCATTCTTCTCAACTCTAAGGATGTAGAGGTTTAGCCTATCAATCTCTCCTGATCTGATGGAGCCACTATCCCAGGAGCCAGGTTGGTGAATCATCACTGAACTTCCCCTATAGCAAGAATATCCTTCTTTAATAAGGAGACCAAAACTGTCCAGAATATTCCAGGTGTAGTCAGATGTCCACCTTGCACTCCATTGCCAATGTTTTTTCCCACTCATAAAGCCTCGGAAATTCAGGTGGATAATATTCTATGCCCATATTCGTGCAATATTCTTGCATAAATTTGGTAAAATGACCTTCTTGGTACCATGCAATTATCATATTTCTAAAATGTTAACAATCCATGGACATCGCCATATGTTATTGTTAAACATGGCCAATTGTAACTGAATGGCTTATGAAAACTGCATTCATCATCAGGACATTGGTCCCAGAAAACATGCCAGAGACTCACAACATGCCTTCTTATATCCTCATCATTACTCACTTTCCCATTGAGTTTTATGCCATCAGTAAGCTTGGAAATGATACATTTGGTCTCCTCAGCCAAACTGTTGATGTGGTGAACTTTTTATCTCTGTTTTCATTTTGTTAACCAGCTCTCAGCCCATGCCAACTACATGAGCACTTTCCTTATTTACCATCCCCTTCTGTGGGATCTGAATGAAAGCCTCTCAAAATCCAAATACACCACTCATCTACTCCACAAGATAGCTCATCAAAGCCCTCCAATAGATCAAACATGATTTCCCTTTCATCATCCACGTTGACACTGCTCAATCAAATTATCTTCAAAGTGTCTTGATATTACATCCTTTATGATAGAATTGACCTGTACGATCGATATGCAAGACAAGTTTTTTCACTGTACCTCGGTACAAGTGACAATAATAAACCAATACCAATACCAGGCTCTATGTTTTCTCGCTCCCTCCTTCCTTAAATAATGTGGTCACATTTTCTACCTTCCAATCTGCATGAACCATTCCAGAATCTACAAAATATTGGAAGATGATAACCAGAGCTCCATTATCTCCTTAGCCACTTTCTTCTGGGACTGGAACCTTGGTTCTCCAGTGTTTATGGAAGGCTTCCCATCCCTTCTCCCATGATGACAAACACAAAGTATTTGTTTTCTCCTCTGTCATTGCCTTTCTCCTCTTTATGAATTCTCCCACCTCTTTCTGTAAGGGATCTCTTTTAGTTCAGATTCCCAGCAACTGATATGTTGTGCAGTATTGCACAGCTACAGTATTGTTCGTTTCTCTCTATTGTCATTGTTCATCTCCCTCTGTTTACATTCCTACAGACAGATGAGTTATGATTAAGAGATATCCCCCAAATGGCACCAATTGCATTGATGACATTCTTGTCTCCATCTTACCTTTAACATTGCCTTTGTTCTCTTCACGCCTCGCTTTCCACACCTAAAAACACATTTGTTTTCTCAGTTTTCAAGTTCTGACGAAGGGTCATCTATTTTAGTGCAAGGATCATAAATAGTGATGTAAATGAACTCAAAGATTAACACAGAGGTCCATGGTATTGTTGCCATCAATGACTTGCTGGCTGCTCACAGCACATTCTCAGTAACGCAAAAAGATACATTTCACTGTGTGTTTCAATGTACGTGTGACTAATAAATAAAGATCTTATATCTTATCTTTTCAATATCCCAGGGTATAGAATTTTCAGGCAAGACAGAAGGAGAGTAAGAGGGGAAGAGGTATTGCACTGCCAGTCGAAGATTGCATTACTTCACTATTGAGGAAAGATATCCTAGAAGGCTCCCCCAAACTAAGCCATATTGGTAGAGATAAGAAACGAAAAAGGGTGTTGCAGAGGGTGTATTACAGACCTCCTAACAGTCACCATGGGAAAGAGGAATGCATATATAGGCAGACACCAGAAGGAGGCAATAAAAACAACATTATTATACTGGGATTTCAATTTCCCAAATATTAACTGGGATTGCATTAACATTATAAGCTCAGAGGGGGCAAAATTTTTGACACTGTATGTAAATAGACTAACAAGGGAAGGAGCATTCCTCGACTTTATCTTGGGAAATGTAGCTGGAAAAGTGGAGGGAGTGTCAGTGGGGGATCATTTTGCAGATAAAAGACAAACTACTGGAGGAACAGTGGGTCAGGCAGCATCTGCAGAGGGACATGGACAGTCGACATCTCCTTACTTACTTTCCTGCATAACATGGGAAGATGGAGGGTAAAGTTTAACTTACACCACTCCAACACCCACAACCCAGTTTGCCTCTGCCAATTATTTCATGTTTCCAACACAATATACCCGACAGAAGGAAAGAGCATTCAGTATCTTCCAAGCTGTAGACTTTCTCAAATTCCAGGGAAGTGTTGATAATATGAATGTAGTCATACAACAAGCTCTTAAGTTGCTTCAGGTGTGTTGTATTCTATATCAGTGAAGCCCTTTCCAGAAGACTGAAATTTTGTGTGGATCCTTTTGTCTTTGGCAATCTTCTTCAATTGAGCTAACGGATTAGAAATACTTTTGCACATAAGAGTGCATCTAAAGCTGTTTTGCTAAATTATACCATGCATAACGTATAATAAATTGTGCATGGTGAATTTGCAACCCTGGAGGTGAAGTGAACATAAAACATATGTTAACAGCAAAGTTACTCTTGATACATGAACTTTATTACCCATTCACCTTGCAAGGCAGGACTTCATAAGGTAGCAATACACTTCAACTAGTAATGCCACTTTGAGACAAATTCATTTCAATTTTGTTAAGCCATCATGAGCTTCTGATGCCCAATGGGACACCATGTTCTTAGAAATTGGTTCTTCGGCCCTAAGCCAGCTAAAATGATCAAATAACACTGATAGTTTCAGAGCATCCATCCTCATTGGAAGCATTGCCGCTCCATTTGACTCAAGAAAATCAGAAGAAAGGATAGTCCCATTAAGAAGTGCTGAAGCAGGCCATGCTTTGATTAAGACTTGCTTTGATTCTCGAGGCCCATGCTACTCATTAACTATGTACAGAAGACAAAATCAATGCCAAATGTTAAATACATATGCACAACTGTACTTCACAACATCAATATCATTCATGTGTTACACACCAGTTGGCATCGCTGCACGATCCCAGTCACCTCTACACATCATACACTCAAAGCATGTAATGCACACTCAGAAATGACTATTGCATTCAGTGATCTGCTTAAGAATAAAAAACTCTCAAGTGGTATATTAAAACAATATATTACAAAACAGAATTTGTCGATCTATTTCTTTCTCATCTACTTTATTATACATGAGATAGTGCAGTATCTTTTTTAAGCAAATTATAAACAATATCTTCATACATTTTTGATAAAATTTTCTTCCATAGTTAATATCGTTTTGGAATCATTGGCAAATACTTGAATTGTTGGTTGTAATTTGGAAATTCCAATTATGAATCTCAACCATGCATTCTTACCAAGTTCATGGAAGTGACTCTTCAAATTCTGCATTGATTGGGATTTTTAATGTAAATTAAAAGTAGAAAAAGTAATGATAGGATATACATAAAATTGACACTCAATTTTTCAGATTTCCTGGAAAAAGTGCTTGAGACTAGTATCCATGGAATGAGCTGCAGTGATGCTTTCTCTCCTTTTCCCCGTCCAGCAACAAGGTTTTAGACTGATCAATGTCTTGGTCTGTATTAACTCTTTGTTAGCAAATGGCTCAGTGGATATTCATATTCACTCAAAGTGCTGCCAGTGGTTAGGCCAACAGCCAGTTAGCCTGACTTCAGTGATTGGTGGGATGTTAGAGTCCATTATTAAGGATGAGGTTTCGGGGTACTTGGAAGCACATGATAAAATAGGTAAAAGTCAGCATGGTTTCCTTAAGGGGAGATCTTGCCTGACAAATCTGTTGGAATTCTTTGAGGAAGTAACAGGCAGGATAGACAATGGAGAGTCAGTGGATGTTGTTTACTTGGATTTTCAGAAGGCCTTTGACAAGGTACCACACATAAGGCTGCTAAACAAGATAGGGAGCCCATGGTATTACAGAAAAGGTACTAGCATGGATAGAAGATTGGCTGACTGGCAGAAGGCAAAGAATGGGAATAAAGAAGACCTTTTCTGGTTGGCTGCTGGTGACTAGTGGTTTTCCTCAGGGGTCGGTGTTGGGTCTGCTGCTTTTCGCATTATATGTTAATGATCTGGATGATGGAATTGAGGGCTTTGTGGCCAAGATTGTGGATGATACAAAGGTAGGTGGAGGGACAGGTAGTGTTGAGGAAGCAGGGAGTCTGCAGAAGGAGCTGGGCAGGTTGGGAGAATGGGCAAAGAAGTGGCAGATGGAATACAGCAGAGGGAAGTGTATGGTCATGCACTTTGGTAGAATGAATAAAGGCATAAACTATTTTCTAACCGGGGAGAGAATTCAGAAAACAAAGGTGCAAAGGGACTTAGGAGTCCTAGTGCAGGATTCCCTAAAGGTTAACTTGCAGGTTGAGTTGGTAGTAAGGAAGGTGAGTGTAATGTTAGCATTCATTTCGAGAGGATTAGAATATAAAAAGCAAGGATGTGATGCTGAGGCTTTATAAGGCATTGGTCAGACCACATTTGGAGTATTATGAGCAGTTTTGGACCCCAATCTAAGGTAGGATGCGCTGGTATTGGAGAAGGTCCAGAGGAAGTTTACAAGGATGATCCTGGGGATGAAAGGGTTAACGTATGAGGAGCATTTGATGGCTCTGGGCTTGTACTCACTGGAGTTTAGAAGGATAAGGGGGGATTTCATTGAGACCTATCGAATGTTGAAAGTCCTGGATAGACGGGACATGGAGATGTTTTCAGTAGTGGGAGAGTCTGGGACCAGAGGGCAGAGCCTCAAAATAGAAGGACATGCCTTTAGAACAGAGATGAGGAGGAATTTCTTCAGCCAGAGGGTGGTGAATCTGTGGAATTCATTGCCACAGACGGCCATGGAGGCCAAGTCATTGGGTATATTTAAAGCGGAGGTTGATAGGTTCTTGACTAGTAAGGCCGTCAAAGGTTACGGGGAGAAGGCAGGAGAATGAGGTTGAGAGGGAAAAATAAATCAGCCATGATTGAATGGTGGAGCAGACTCAAAACACCGTATGGACTAATTCTGCTCCTATGTCTTATGTACAGGGAGTATGTGAGAATTACTAAAATGAATCAATCTTGTAAAGTTGCTGTACTGTGGCGGAACTGCATAAACTGCCCTTTTAATTTATTTATTATGCAGCAGAGTTAAAATGCAAGCTGAGTACCAGTGCTCCCTCTGAACAGACTGTGAAAGAAAACAGGCAGATTCTTTAACATTAACACTGATTACTTCTCAAAATGTCACACTGCCAAAGCAGTATATCTAAATTTACACAACAACAATGAATAATAAATGATTATTTATATCATAATCAAACTTTAAATTTGTTTGACACATGCATGCTAATGGACCAAGGATCAATTTTAGCATTGGTAATACAAATTTTCAAAACAACATAAAATAGTTGGTATTTTGTCCACCAAAAATCAGTTTTATTGATACTTAACCCACAAGCAATATGTTGTGACTGTGACTAAGTCACTGGAGAAACTAATAAGTGTGGAAGGTCTTTATTTATCATGACAAGCACACATTCTCTTAGAGACCTTCTCACTAGAGTCTCCCCGATCTCAAAATACATCAAGTTGTTATAGTCTTATAGTCTTAAGAACAATGATAACAGGAGGTGATTCAATACAATTTCAATTGCTACAATGACATTGTTTACTTCAATATGTTGTGTCTGACAAATGATTCTATTGAAGTACATATTTACAATCGCAATTGACAAGACACCTCTTAAGGTTCAAATTCCTTTGCTTGGACAAAGTAATTCACATGGATGGTCTAAAAGCTTCCGAGGACAGAGAACCCAGATGCCTGACCTGTTGAATTCCTCCAGCATTTTCTGTGTGTTGCCCAAAATTAATGTTGCAAGAAGGGCTGACTATCTGAGTATACAAATGCCCCAATTATTGACAGAGAGCAAATATGCATATGACCATGTTTGATGTGCTAAGTGACAAAATAACTTAGTTGGTGTCAAGATTAATGTAGGCAGATCAACATAACCCCATTGTTTTACGTTTGGCTGACATATTCGAGAATAATCTCATGGTCACAGCACTCCATGTCTCCTGAGTAACCAAGCTCCTTCTGTGGGCCAGCTGCCTGTGTTCTGTAGACAAATTTTAATTTCAAAATTGATTACTGCTTGTACTTTACACTTTTTTAAAGACTGGTTCTTGTTTATCTTAATGCCAACTACCCATATTCTGTAACCCCCGAAAGATGTCCCATGTCTGACAATTCCTTAACACAATATATTTTTTTTTAAAATCAGATATTGATAATTAATTCAACAATGTCCATTATCAAAAGTGTTATACCTGGCACTGAAGTGGCAACAACATTGGAGATAATCTCATACTGAGCTTTAATGTGATTGATTCTTAATTAGAAAATGCTTGATTTCAATATCACGAGCTTTGATTTTTTAAGCTTTTATTTCAGTTTCATTTTCTACTGAAAGATGGAACATCTGAAGAAAAGAACATTGTATTTTCTCAGGCAATCACACTGATCAACTGTGCTTCTGGAGGATAAATGGGGAATAATACTTAGCCTCTTTCTGGATTTGGGAAAAGCTTTCTGGGTGTCTCTGAGAGATGGAACACAAAATGTATATTCCTTCCACCACAGGACTACTGTCACCGTAGAAAGTAACCCACCACTACTTCTCACAGTCAAGTAGTGATAAGCTGTAAATGTTGGCCTCATCAGCAACATACACTGAATGACTGAAAAGAAATTACATCCTTCTTCAAAGACCTTCTGGAGATCTATAAACAGGAACTGTACTCATGAGCTGAAATTTTTAAAAAAGGGTTGTTTTGGGGAATAAATACAAGATTTCTACTTATTTTTTTTGATAAAGCTTTAACATTTACTGAAAATCTTTCAGAGAAATAGGGAGAACATGACTTAATATGTAAATGCAATTAAAATGTTGGTAAAATCATTGCCCTATCACAATGAACATAAGGTAAATAGTGGCCATTCAGAATTTATCAAACCTCATCACACTTTTTAAAGCAAAGGACTGTTAATGCACTGAACTGATTTATGACTGCAAAAATGTGAAGACCCAAAACTTGTTGGTCAATGCCAATATTTACCTCTGTGGGTATTAGGAAGTTCCGGGCTGATGTGCAAACATGGAAGTCCCAAACTTGCTGGGTGGATTCCACTGGCAATTTGCCACATGGAGTCCAGCAGTAGAGTACAGGAATATTGAACTCGTTCATTTCCATAGACAGCAATGTCTATGAGCGAGAAGGGTAAGAATAACATGATTTTGTATTACATAAATTTGCTTTAAATGTTTTAATTTGTTCATAATTAAGTTTTACAGAACACCTGCTCTCTGTCTGTAGTCGCGATCTGCATCTTCCCATTGCCAGTCACTTCAACTCCCCCTCCCACACTATCACTGATATGTCAGTCCTCGGCCTCCTCCACTGCCAGGAGAATTCCAAGAGCAAACTGGAGGAACAACACCTCATTTTCCATCTTGGAATCTTGCAGCCTAACGGCATGAACATTGAATTCTCCCACTTTAAGTAATCCCCACCCTCCTTCCCCAAACCGCCCCCCACACCATGCTTCTTTTCTTCTTCCCTTTCCTAGCCTATATATTTTTTTGACCATTTTTTCCTTTCTCTCCTTACCTTTGACCCATCCCCCGGTGGATCTCCTCTCCCCTCCTCCCTAACACCTGCCTATCACTATCTCTTACCTGCATCTACTTATCACTACCTTGTGACCACCCGGCCTCCCCTCTTTTGTCCACCTATCACTGCTCTGCTTTTCCTTCCTATATATTGGGCTTCCCCTTTTCCAATCTTCAGTCCTGAAGAAAGGTCCTGATCCAAAACGTTGACCACCTGCTTTTCTCCACGGATGCTGCCTGGCCTGCTGAGTTCCTCCAGCATCATCGTGTTTTTCTTCTAGATTCCGGCATCTGCAGTCCTTTGTTTCTCTCATAAATAAGTATTGCTATCTGACATTTTTAACTTCCAAATGTTAATGTTTTTATTTATTTAACTGTTAGATGAATTCTTACAGCTGTTGAAAGAAAGGAAAATGTAAAAGCATGAACAGCATTTGAAGTATTGACAGCTGGCAAAGCCCAGGGGTGCCGCTTTGTCAGTTGTCAAAACTTTTTCATCCAGTTCATCAATGAGCCTTGTTCCAACACACCCATATGACAGTATTACATTACCCCTTACCTGCCGCTGCATAGTACGTTGGATTTCATAATCTGGACAGCACTTACCAGCAACCCAACTTCAGGATATCAGGAAGGTACAGAGACACATGTAGTGGCACTGCTGCCTCACAGATCCAGTGATGTGGGTTCAATCATGACTCAGGATGGAGTTTGCATGTTCTCCCTGTGATCTCCAGGCACTCCTATTTCCTCCTTCATGCCAAAGGTGTGCGGGTTGGTCAGTTAATTGGCTGCTGTAAAATTGCCTCTATTGTGTGGCTGGCTGGTAGAATTGATCAGAATATGGAGACAATAGGTTACAGGGAAATTTTGGTGGGGAATGGGACTGCTCTGTGCATGGGCATAGAATCAATGGGCTGAATGGCCTCCTTCACTAGCATTAGGCAATTTGGCAATATAGTAGGACATCAGCAAAAGATAAGGTGGCACTTTACTCACATGTTAGTGGTGAGCAGTCTGTAGGTTCCGAAAATGAAATTGTAGTTTCACATTGTAATTCTGCTGCTTATTTTTGGATGCAATTCACACGAAATCAGCAAACCAGTGCAAATGGTCAAGGACTGCAAATAACATGAAATATAGTTTTGCATTCTATTGTGCCGGCATAATAAAATGTCACATGAGAAGCAAGTTTTACTGTGAATTCATAATTATTATAAATTTTGGTGAGATGTGTTCCCTTGCAAATCATCCAAGAGAAATTTGTCTTCCACCAGTAGCACTAAACACAAATATACATTAGTAGCTCATTGCATCAATTTTCCATTGAAGACAATAGAGCCAAATTTTGGAAGCAAATTGTAACCAGATAATTTTGGGAACAGTAACCAGAACTTGTATTTATTTAATTCCATGAATATAGCAAAAGGTCCAAAAGTTATTCAGGCAAGTTATCAAACAAAAATTTGACATAAAACCACAAAGGAATGTCTTGGACTATATGTCAAAAGGTTAGTCTGACAGGTAGGTATCTTAAAGCTGGAAGGTGGGAAAGAGATTGAAGATTTCTCAGACAGAATTCCATTAATAAAGACTAAGGTAGCAGAATGCACAACTACAAGTGATGTTGAAATTAAAATTATGAATGTTGAACCAGCCAGAACTGGTAGATTACAGATATCTCAGAATGTTCTTGCATTGGAGAAGGTTACAAAAGTTTGCTGGAAGTGAGGTCACATGGGGTATGAAATCAGGGGCTAAAGACAACAGGTTCAGAAGTCTCAATGTTTTGTTGAAAGAAATGTCTGTTTGTCTAGTACTACATATTTTACAAGCAATGTGAAGGGTCAGACACACTGGAGAGGTTGAGAGAATCGGTGAAGAAATAAAGACAGCTGTCATCTGTGTACATATAGAAAGTGATGCAGTGACTTTGCATGATTTTACTGCATGTTGGCAAGAAAAGGACAGGGTCTTGGGAGGTAAGTAACTGCCCATCAGTGAGGCAAATATCCATTATAGACAATTTTCAGAATAGAAAACAATGGGGCCAGATGAATGTAGTCCAAGGCTGATGACAGAGAAGTGATGGAAGAAGACTCCATTGCCACCAAGTATAAAAGCAACAGACTGGAAGAGAAGGAAGAGGAGAGTTATTTGATGGGAGGGTTAATGTCAAAATATTTTGAGGAGCGAGGAACAGTATCTATGGAAGAAAAACTTCTAACACCATCAGCTAACATTGTCACCAGGAAGCTAAGTTGGCAGCCAATAGTTTTTGGGATGGTGTGGAAATTGGGCTTCAAGGATGGCAGAGAAACAGAAGCCTAGAAACTCAAGCCTAAAACCAGACAAGTTTCCCCCAGGTTAACGGCTTTCAAGATGCAGAGCCAATGTAAAAGGCAATGATGTACGCATTGTTTTTTCTTTCCATATAATAGTGACAGAAGTAATGGGAAATCTCATCATGTGGAACTTTTAGACATAATGGAAAAGCAATGTTCAATTCCAGGGAGTTATATAAAACATACATAAGTCAACATGACAAAGTTTTGATGAGAGTAAATGAGCTTTGTCAGATAGACCAGTGAAAGGGGATGTGTAAAAAAATATACTATATCAAAATATGAGATGTGAATGGCTGTGACGGGAAAGGTAACTAACTGCACTACAAGGAATAGGAGGCCGATCTCATTCAGAGTCCCAAGCAAATTCGTCCTTATTTAATTAAATGTGAAAAGTTTCACAAATCCAATCGAGTAAGTAAGCGGCTGTTCCAAATACGGTACAAGAAATTTTACTGATCAGCAGTCCCTTGGTTATAAAACATTGATATAGTAAGAAGGTTCTTTTATAAGATTGATCCTTTTATTGGAGTATTCCCAGATCACCAGAATAAATGTTGCTTTATCTCACTTTTAAGAGAGTTGTATTCACTGATCAAATCAGGATACCAACTGTGATTTCTGAGAGTAAGAGTTCCTTTGGGTGTCTTAGATAGGGAAATGCGAGAATAAATATTATCCATTGAAATTGAAAACCTAGTTTAAACTAAATTGTTGACGCAACCATCTGGAGAATTTATCAGTTGAATACTGCCTATGGGGGGGTCTTCTGGCCTGCACATGAACAGTTAAGAAAGCATAATTTCCAAGCTAGAACAACCCACCTTCAGCAACCAGCAACTAGCAACTAGCTGAAGTGTGGCATCACTTCACAACAAGATGACCAAATAAACTGCCATCCAGGCACTTTCACAGAAGAGCCCCACCCCCAGAGTTTTCTGAGGGTGGTAGTGTTAATGGCAGCAGTGAAGGGAAGAAACCATTTGATAACATAAGTAAGAGGCCCACCACATGGAAAATGTTATTGTCATCTTTAAGTAATAGACCAATGAGCACTGGTGTGATGGGTGATCATAAATGGCCTAATTTAGGATGTGGACATCAGTATTTTTTTCATATATAAAAAGGTAACACTAATGATTGATCCATACACGAATGCAAAGGCTTGCATTGTTTTTATTGTTGTATGTAGTTTGTTTTTTATGCTGAATAAAGTTTATTTTGGAATTTTAAAAAATCAGAATTTTGGATGAACTCAAGTTTCTGGAGGTTGCAGATAGAACACGAGATAATAGTTAAGTCAGGAGATAAAAGAGGCATGAATAGTTTAGTAGCATATGTGGTGAGGCAGGGACAGTGAAATGTAGAAGTAAGTGGATTTAGTGAACTGTTAAAGTGAAAAGCTCAATTCAGAGTCAAATAGAGTGCTAATGTGTGTATGGTCTGATCCAGTTTCAGGCAGTAGTGAGAAAAGTGGGCAATACTGATTGTAAGGAAATAGATTCATGCATTCATAGAGATTCATAGAGTCGTAGAGCACGGAAAACAGGCCCTTTGGCCCAATCGTCCATGCCGAACAAGATGTCTATCTAAACTAATCCCAGTTGCCTGCATTTGGCACATATCCTTCCAAACTCTTCCTATCCATGTACCTGTCCAAGTGCTTTTTAAACATTGTAATTGTACCTGCTTTTACCACCTCCTTTGACAACTCGTTCTATATACCCACTGTTGTGACTGACTAAACTGAGCCACACGGAAGCTGCAACTGGGAGATATAGAAGTCTTTATTCACACAGCAGATCTTCTGGAGAGTCTAAGAGAATCTCACTCTCCTGACACAATGTTTTTATACTGTTTAAACACAAAGGTATCATAAACAATTAACTACAGTTTCAATGGCTAGAATCACCTAATTAACTTTAACATTTTGAATATAGTTGGGTAACTTTGCAGAATTACATATTTACAATGGTAGCACATCCCAACTAGCAGAACCCCTTTGAATTTTGAATACTGGTGTCAGTTCTGAAAGCCTCTGAGCACAAATTCCAGACACCCAAAATATACCTCTTTTGTCACAGTGTTGAGGGATGGCGCCATGAGTATGCAACTAGCCAGAATATTAAGTGACAAAACAGACCTGTTCCGGACTCTGCATTAAGAGGCAGGGATATACCTTTAACAATGTGCTAATACAGAGATGGTCATTTAGTGCCTTCCCTAATCTCATCCTGAATTTTTCAATGACTAACAAGTAACATTAATATTCATCTATTGTCTTTCCCTGCAAAGTTTCAATGAGACAGAATCAGAATGTCCCACACCCAATGATTGGTTTCAATAGCCTTAAAGTATCAGTTGAAGCTAAAATGTGAACAGGTTTTATTTCCTGAAGACTGGCTTTCATTTTAATTAATATCTGCTATCTATAATTTCATAACTCCAGAATAATCCCTAACACCCACCACTCTCTGTGTGAAAAGCTTGCGCTTCAGATCTCCTGTAAATCTTTGCCCTCTCACCTTAAACCTAAGCCCTCTAGTTTTACACTCCCCTGCCCTGGGAAAAAGACTCTGACTATTGATGCTACATCTGCCCCTCAAAATTTTATAAATCTCCATTCAGTCACCCCTCAGTTTCCTTCACTCCAGGAAAAACAGTCCGAGCCTATCCAGCCTCTCCTGATAACTCAAATCCTCCCGTCCAGGCAACATCCTTATGACTCCTGTCTGCACCCTCTATAGCTTAATTACATCCTTCCTATAGCACGGCAACCAGAACTGCACACAATATTCCGAGTACAGTCTTATCAACATTTGGTACAACAACTGTAGCATGATGTCCCAACTCCTGTACTCGATCCCATGGCCGATGAAGGCAATTATGACCTGCACCTTCTTCACCACCCTGTCTACCTTGTTTCCAGTTTCAGGGAAATATGTATTTGTACCCCCAGGTCTTTTAGTTCAACAGCGCTAGCCAGGGCTCTGCTCTTCACTGTGTACATCCTGGCCTGGGTTAACTTCCCAAAATGCATCACTTCACACTTGTCTGAGTTAAATTCTATCTGCTGCTCTTTTGCCCACTTTCCCAGTTGATCAATATCCTGTTGTAATCTTAAACAATCTTCTTTACTGTCCACGATGCTTCCAATTTTGGTGTCATCATACCTAGAAATTCTAGAGAACCCTAAAGGATGTGCTGGGAAGCAAGTATAAGATAACTTTATGAGTCAGATGTACATCAAAACACACAGTGAAATGCATCTTTTTGCGTAGAGTGTTCTGGGGGCAGCCCGCAAGTGTCGCCACGCTTCCGGCACCAACATAGCATGCCCACAACTTCCCAAACCATACGCCTTTGGAATGTGGGAGGAAACCGGAGCACCCAAAGGAAACCCGCATAGACACAGGGAGAACATACAAACTCCTTACGGACAGTGGCCGGAATTGAACTCAGGCGGCTAGCACTGTAAAAACATTATGCTAACCACTACACTACCGTTTTCAAATTCAGTTGCAACCTAAACCTTTCTGTATTTGTAACTGTGCTCCCAGGTTCTCCTCTTTCATAGTTGGGCTCCAGGCTCCAGTGTCATCAGCCATAGTTGGTGGTGAGGGAGTGGGTTTTCATTGGACCCTAGCAATTGTGGGGAACACTGGCCAAAGACTTTGCTGGGGAGATTGGAAAGAGCAGCACTGTGCTTCAGGTTAGGTAGGAAATGGGGTAATTGTGATGGGTGGAATATCAGAGATATTGATACCACTTGGATGTGAAGCTTTGGAAACTTGGAAAGTGTTGGAAACTGGGTGGGGAGTGGTCAGTACAATACAGAGGGGTGGGGTTAGGATAAAATGTGAAACCACTTGTGGAGGAAAGTAATGAACACACCTTGTAGGTTTCTCCGTTTGGCACTGAGGTTTTAAGACTATGGGATCTCAGGAGTATTCAATGACAGTTATCCTTTGGACAACCTGGTGCAATTTCCCCCCTCAATGTCCCAAAAGGAGTGTTGCATGACAAATAGTATCATAATACTGTACTTAATATTGAGTTGTCAATAATAGCTGTTGCTTTAAGGCTAGCGTAATGCTATTACAGCGCCGGCGACCTGGGTTCAATTCTGGCCGCTGTCTGTAAGGAGTTTGTATGTTCTCCCAGTGTCTGCGCGGGTTTTCTTCGGGGGCTGCGGTTTCCTCCCACATTCCAAAGACGTACGGGGTAGGAAGTTGTGGGCATGCTAAGTTGGCACCGGAAGTGTGGCGACACTTGCGGGCTGCCCCCAGAACACTCTACACAAAAAGCTACATTTCACTCTGTGTTTCAATATACATGTGACTAATAAAGATATCTTTTAATGATTATACCATGTGATCAGTTGCTTTCTGGACTGCAACAATGTTTCTAGAAAGTTCCAGAGAGATTATCTGTGAGGAATCCCTGAATAAAGAGGACGTGCCTTGTTTTGAGCTCCTTGTGTAACATATGCATGCATTTGTATAAACTGCAAGTGGACTTCATTGACATTCAAAGTCCAGGGAGGTCCACATGGATATGACATAGAAATTGTTTGGTCACAAGAGCAACTCACATGAATTGATTCAGGAATGATCATTATCATGTTCCACTCATGGAAAGAACAATGTTATTTGCAAGGCGAGAAACCTTTTATGCAAATGAGTTTCAAAGCGATAGTTTAAATAGAAACATAAAATAATAACTTCACTCTAACTAAAATTTATTGAAGTAAATATCTGCTTATAGAAAATGAGAGTTGAAGCATTGTGGATGGAATTGTGATGCCATATTCATCTGAAGTTCTTTGTCGGGGCTGGATGCAGGAATGACTGGAAGTAGTTTCCAGTCTTTCTGATGCACTCTCATGAACTTTCTTTCTTCATCTGATTCCTTGTCTCTCCTCCAGCAAGTCATGAGCCTTATCCTATTTGTCATGTTGCATGTGTGCTGTCTCTGTTACGGGTTATACAGTGATTATTTTGAACACCTTTGCTGGGTCATGAGGGAGTATCTTAACTGAGCAATCCAATTAGCAGGATTTTTGTTTCTGCATCCCAGTAGTGCATTCTACCATAATTTTGATTGAGGTTTCATTGTGTTTACATTTGGCTTCTGTTGCAGGCTTTCTCAGTGGGGTTATCTTAAATTGCAAGAGCAATCACCAATATGTATTCTGTCATTCCTGAGATATTACTCCATTTCAGGGCTGCCTCTTGCACAAAATAAATAACTTAGCAGATTTTCTGATTCCGAGGATCTGTTCTGATCAATAATTGCGTTTGCACTTTGTAGGCATCCTATTAATGATTCCACCATGAGCCACAGAATAATACCTAACAATTTCAGGAGCTTCCTTCAGCCTAGCTCCTCACCCACTGATACCCCCTACCCCACCAAGCCTTCCATTATTTTGTGTGGATTTATGTTCTTCATTTTCTTCTTTAAAATTGCTACAAATACTAGATCAGCAGAGAGGCAAGTGAAAGCAGCATGTGAAACTCCATTGCAATTTTAAAATGTTTGATTTTTCAGGTCTAAGAAGTCCTATTTGAATTAGGTGGAAGACTCACAAAATTTTTAATGCATGACGTTTGTAGAAACCTAACACTCTTGACCAGGAGTAGGACTCGCTGGCACCAAAAGAAACAGAAACGACATTTCAGATCAAAGACCCTCTGGGAAAGAGGAAACAAGTTAGTTTTAAATTGCAGGCATGGTGGGCCAGTGATGGATAGGGATCCCTGTCCATTCCCATGGGTGGGTGAAACTTTCTGCAACTTGCTCTCTCTGTTTCCACACTCTGATGAATAGCCTTTGAGCCAAAACATTAACCCTGTTTCTCTTTCCATAGATGCTGCCTGACCTGTTGAGTGTTTCCAATATTTTCAATTGTTATTTCAAGACTTCCAGCATCTGCAGTTGTTTGATTTTCCTTTTCTAACACTAAAAACCTAGTTATCTCAATGGAGACATGTCGCTTAATTTTGACTCTTCCCTTAGCTCATTCTAGGTGTGGTATGCTGGACAGAATGCTTCTCTTCCAACTGGGCAGCTGTTAAGAAGGAAGAGAGGGAAGAGTACTTCCATGTAACAGGAATAAAAGAAAAGATTGGGGTTCTCTACAATAATTTCCACATCCTATACAGGTCATCCTAAGCCCTTTCACAACAAACGTCTTCTCTAAAAAGGGCAGTTCCAGGAAATGGTCCAGGGAGCATAATAATTCTCTTCATTTCAGTCGGATGAAATAGTCAGTGCAAAAGAAGGAATAACTATTTGCCTTTTAAGAGCAGTGAGTGCGAAATTGTGCCATATACGTGACGATTTGCATCAACTTCATGCACAAACTGCAAGATTACAATTGCTATGCCAATTGTGCTTCACATCAAATTGGATCCTTTTGTATCATGGACTTTGTGCGTAAACAATGGGATTAAGCAGAGATGGCAATTGCTGGCATTAGTCCCTAGACAACATTGATTTGATGCTGGCCCGATTAAATTCTGCTGTGATGACCCAGCTAGCAACTTGCGTTGAGCAAGTTTGAGAAATCTGGTACAGAGAAGAAAGGACAAAACACGTTAATTGTGCTATTTGAAGGGATCCTCAATGGTGCAGGTTTACTGATGATTGACTGGGAGCAGAATTGCATGTGCAGAGTTGCTTTATGTTCTCCGATAGAGTTTCGTGAGTTGTAAAAAATGTGCTGAGGCCTGAGGTGGAATTTTATTTGCACCTACATCAGTTTGACTAAGCAAGGAGCCCCAAAGGAGCTTTGGGGCTTCAATGAGAAAAGGAGGAGGAGACAGCCCAGAGAGTGAGGGAACATGCCAAAAAAGGAGAGGAAGGAGCAGAAGGGTTCTAGACAAGGTGGGCTGTCCTGATGGCATCTTCAGGGAGCACTTTGCCGACAATAATAGGACATAAGAACAATGCATGAGGAATCTTTCCTTCTCCAAGGAAGTCCTCCCTGGAATTGACCACCTAACGTGCAGCCAATCAGTAGAGACATAACTCCCCTTGTCAATGACAGTCAAGATAACAGTTGCATTGAATTTCTTTGTCTTCAGTTCATTCCAGGCTGACAAGGGAAGTGTTGATCATACTCCTGATCTGTAATGCACCACTCTTTCAGTTGGTTACAAGGGCTCTCTACTGATGGGTAAATGAATTAATTTCTTTCTCCTTGAGTAAAGATCAACAAATAGAATGGGCATATCTCCAAGATAGTGTTGTTCTCTTTTCATACAATGAATCATTGATTGCACTCACATTGCATTGAGTGTCCTATACCAGAACCCAGAAAGGAGATCATTCCCTCAATGTGCATCCATGCCCAAAGATAATGATAATCAACAACTACCGTGCAATATTCTGCACTGCCTTCTCTTTTGAAGCAACATTGTCAAATGAAAGTAGGATTACTTAGGTCACAGGTTATGAACTCAGCTGCCAAACCCTCAAACCCATCTGGATCTCACATACAAGAGGGGAATACAGATTTAATGAGATCCGTGCTGTAACCTGCAACGTGATCAGGCAGACATTCAGCATCCTTAAACAATGTTTCTGTTGCCTGGCTTATTGGGGGTCGGGGGAGGTCCTGGGAACATGGCACTGAATGGATGTGCAACATCACTGTTGCTTGTTGCATTTACCATGTGTCACGAACCAGCAACAAAAGAAACACACTGAGCATGATTTAGTGTTAAAAACTATTTTATTAATTACTACTTATGATAATATGTAAAATAAAAGTAAAAATGTTAGTATGTTAGAATTCAAAAATATTAAACCTTGAACGTTAACCCCAAAAACTAAACTCGTCGTGGTGTGTGTGTGACAAAGTCCAAAACTCCAAGTTCCGGAATGGTTCTTAAAGTTCAGTTCCGCGAGCCATAAGGTGAAACATGAGCAAGGGCTTCTTCAACAACCACCGTTGTCTGAAGATAAGACGTAGACGTAGAGAAACATAGAGAGAGTAAATACGAACTCCAAATGTTCCACGATGGAACCCAAACGACACTCCAGTTTACTCGGTAGTGACTTCCTCACCCCGAAAAGCATCCGAATCGTGGTCGTCCACACACAAATACCTGTTTCCTTCTACGGTCAGCAACAAAGTGAACTCCAACGGATTACTTCCAACTTCCATACATGGATTTCAGTGGCAAACACAGTTATTGTTTCTCATCCATCGATAGAGAAAACAAGCAGGCTGGTGTCTCTCTCTCTCTCTCTCCTTCTTCTTCTTCTTCAACAACATCATTACGTCCTTTTTCTTCTATTGACGTAAGCACGCCCCACACACACATACACACACACTCTCTATCTTAAAGGGACTTTCACTGAGTCCGTAACACATGGCAGTGTTGTGAGCTTAGGTCTCATTTGCAACAGGACTGCAGGAGGAAGAGTAGTTGGAAAAAGACCAGAGGATGGAGGCTCAGGAGGAGAAAGATGGGGAGAAAGAGAGAGGAGAAGGAGAAGGAAGAAGGGAGGACGCAATGAAATCAGTAATGGAGACACAAGAAACTACAGATGCTGGAATCTGAAGCAACACATAAAATGCTGGAGGAACTCATCAGGTCAGGCAGCATCTGTGGAGGGAAATAAACAGTCGACGTTTCCGGCCGAGGCCCTTTGAAGGGCCTCGACCTGAAATGTTGACTGTTTATTTCCATCCATAGATGCTGCCTGACCTGCTGAGTTCCTCCAGCATTTTGTGTGTGTTCAATGAAATTAGTATGTCAGCTCTGGTTGTGCTGTTAGGGACATACAGATAGTTTTGTCCCCTCAGGAAGGAAAAGTGTAAATGGGACAGATGTCTTCCATTAAATGAGCAAAATCATTCCTCCATCCAGCAAGGTCTATCAATAGTCACAAATGGGTTGATAAGTGGAAGGTAGTGTTCATCTCACACAATTACCAGGCATTGTACAACTTCTGTGAGAGGGACTCAAGCCACACATTTGTGATTAAATCTGCTGAGAGCTACACCGACCATCTATTTACAGTGGGGTCAACAATGAACAGAAACTTAAATGAACCAGCCACATAAATGCTGTGTCTACAAGAGCAAGTCAGAGACCAGGCATTTGGCAATGACTCATCTCTTGACTCTTTAAAGCCTGCTCACCAATTATAGAACACAAGAAAGGACTGTATGCTCTGGCTATCTGTTCAACAGTCTTCAAGAAACTAAGTAACGTTCAGGGAGAATTATCCTGTTTGATCAGCACCCTATTCAGCACCCATTTTCCACTATCAACCATGGTTGCAGTGCACCATCTATAAAATGTAAAGGAACAGCTTGCTAAGCTTTCAGCAACGCCACCCAGCTCATATGTTTGGTAGCTTCAAACTATGCATTTAACTTAGACCTTGATCACTGCAGCTCGTATGATAGTTGGGTTGAAATGTGCACACTTGAAAAGATGGGGTTCAGATTCTGTAAAAATCCCTGAACAAAGCAGGTGTTGAACACACTCCTGCACCTTGCCGATGACACCACTGTTGTTGGCAGAATCTCAAATGGTGATGAGGAGGCATTCAGGAGTGAGATAGATCGGTTGTTTGAGTGACATCACAACAACAACCTCACACTCAATGTCAGCAAGACCAAGGAATTGATTGTGGACTTCAGGAAGGGGAAGTTAGGAGAACATATACCATTCAGTGGAAAGGGTGAGCAGCTTCAAGTTCCTTGGTGTCAACATCCCAGAGGATCTATCTTAGGCCCAACACATTGATGCAATCACGAAGAAGGCATGCCAGCGGCTCTACTTCATTGTGAGTTTGAGGAGATTTGGAATGTCACCAAAAGACTCTTGCAAATTTCTACAGATGTACAATGGAGAGCATTGTGACTGGCTGCATCACCACTTGGTATGGAGGCTCCAATGTACAGGATCGAAAGAGGCTGCAGAGGGTTGTCGGCTCAGCCAGCTCCATCACGGGCACAACCCTCCCTGCCATCAAGGACATCTTCAAGAGGCGGTGCCTCAGGAAGATAGCATCCATCATTAAGGACCTGCGCCATCCGGGACATTCCCGTTTCACGTTACTGCCATCAGGGAGGAGGTAAAGGAGCCTGAAGACCCACACTCAGTGATTCACGAACAACTTCTTCCCCTCTGCTATCAGACTTCCAAATGGTCCATGAACCCATGAATGCTACTTCATTATTCCTCTTTTGCACTCTTTATTTATTTTTGTAACTTATAATAATTTTTATGTCTTTGTCTTGCACTGTACTGCTGCACAAAACAACAAATTTCACAACATATGTCAATGATAATGAACCTGATTCTGATTCTGATTCTTACCCCAGCCTTACTTGTCAACTCACCACTACAGAACCTGCATCTAAACCATTTCCACAATGGATGGAATGTCATCACATCAGATTGAATGACAGGATTGCTAAGATGTTAAATAATGTTGTGTCATATATTTGTGTGGAACACAATCCAATTCCTCTGAAAAGTAAAATATGAATGATAATCGGGTACAAAGATAAAGGTCTGTGAAGTACGCTACTTTTATTCTGAGCTTCTTTATATGTTTAATGTCTAACGCACAGAACATTGCAAGGCATCCATCTACTTGCATTGAGGTCTACAAGCTGTTCCTTTACAACAGGCTTCCAACATGACTTCTTCTGCACAACTTGAAGGGAATCTTCCCCTGAGCAGATCTCAGCCTGCATCTGGGAACCCGATTCAGATGTGTCCCCTAAAATGTGTTTACTGTCAGCTCTCCCTCAGAGCCCTTCTCACATCTCACAGTCCGAGCCATAACCCTCCAGCTCGTGATCCTCATACAACTTAACTTCCCTGACCCACCAATCAGCAGCACCACCGCTTATCACCCAACCATAAGTTCCAACCAGTCATCTGACCCCCTTCCAACCAAATATCTCCTTACCATTTGCCAATCACATGAGCACAATACTGCATTATCAAAAATTGGACAAGACTGCCCTACCTACC
Source organism: Pristis pectinata (assembly GCF_009764475.1). NCBI lineage: Eukaryota > Metazoa > Chordata > Chondrichthyes > Rhinopristiformes > Pristidae > Pristis > Pristis pectinata. Next base: position 72,512,654 of record NC_067415.1, read on the forward strand.
AACAACCAAACCCAAACCGCAGCCTCACGCACCATCCAACATCCTCCCATCAACTGATCACGCTACTATCTTATCCAGTCCACTGATCGTTATTCCGAACCTCACTCACAGAGTACTTGACCAGACACCCCACTCACTGATGGCCTGACTACAATCTCATTGCAGCCCTCAGATTCATCAATGTTCACCATGGACCTGAAAACTCTGGCTTCCTTCCCACCTCCACCACCAATTACCAGCAACCAATCTTTGCTTTAGCTCTGTCTTCTGATTGCTGATGTTGTCCTCACCCTCCCTCTTCTTTCCCTTATGATTCTCACAGATATAGACTTGTTCCCGAACATGGCTCTGGGCCACATGTCCAGTGTTTTCCCTGTGTGAGGCCAGAGCAGCTACATCCAACGCCTGTGCCTTGTGTGTCACTGAGTCTCCATGCAGTGAACACATGACCAAAGTCCACAGTGACTTCTGCAGCCACTGAGGAAATCCAAAGGACAATGGTAATGGTTTCAATCTATGCAAGCAAAACCGAAAATGTTGGAAGTATTCAGCAGGGTAGGGTTTAGCACTGAAGAAGCGAGTAGAATTTATATTTCAGGTCAAAAATCTTTCATCAGAAGTGGGAGACTTTAAAAACAGTTTTTAAGATGTGGGGAAAGGAGACAGAGAGGAAAAGTCTGTGATCGGCTGGGAGGCAGGTGTGATTAAATTGAAAAAGATGTGAAAGTACAAATGAAATAGGGTTGTGAAAGGATTAACGAATAACAAAAGGTTGGTCTGGAGTAGGTGTAAATGGAGGAGGCAGAATTATTATCTGAAATTATGAGAAGAAAAAGAAACTGTGAGTCACCTGATGTGAGCTACTCGTGAAGTTGTACCCCTGGGATACGTGCTAATGTACTAAAGATTGCAGCTGGTATTGGCTGGGCAGTATAATCCTGATAATAAAATGACACAAACTGGCCATCAGTGAATGATTGCAATAATCTGGTCACATTCAACTAGAAATGAAGGTAAATACCGGTAGTTATTGCAGTAAATACCAGTTGGCAGGTCACATATTCCAGGTCTTCATGAATAACCTACACCATTTCAACATCAAAGTCAAAGTAGGTTAATTATACATTGCAATCCCATGCATGTATGATCTAGTTTCAACCTAGTGGTATTTTAAAAGCTGATGCATCCCTGAATCTCCATCCGTCAGCTATCCTGGTGCTGCTGCATCCACAGGAAGCACATAGGGAGCATGTTATAATTATTAATTATCAGCACTCAGTGAATATGGCAAAGTCAGCTACTTACTCCACCATGGTGCGATCTCAAGGCCATTTTACTCCTAATCAGTGTATTGGGCCAACAGAGCCAATCATTTTCCTGCAACTTGGTTCCACATTTCATAACATCTTCATTCAATTAGTTAATATTTCACTTTCTGACAATTCTCTACCACTACGTTTCAGCAAGTTGTTTGAGCATTATTAATAACTTGTGAGGTCAGTAGCCTGAGAGAGAAAAATGCCATTGCTTAAAGCATAGAAGTGCCATAGATTGTAAAGGAAAGAACAAATGCCAGTAGCAATGAAAGGTTAAAAACTGATGAATTTCAAAAATTTGAGTTCAGTGACACTGCCAAGAAATAGCACTATATCAAAAGATTGAGTTAGGAACTGCAGTACTTTACAAACCAGAGTGGAAGTTACATCATCAATGATTCCATTTGCATCTTATACAAAGCTACAGTAACAGGCCTGATGCAACAGACCATCCGAAAGAATGACTATATGTGCAAATTGTAGGCATAGGTTTGACCAGGTTGAGCAAAGTGAAGATTAAGGATAGGTGTACACCACAACTGTAGGCTGGGCAAAATGGTTTCACTTATCACTGACACCAGATCTGTGTTGTATGAAAAGCCCTAATTATATAGACTGATTGCAGAAGGTTTCCAAATGACTGTTATAAATCATGGAATAGCAAAAGGATATGTAAATGTTGGTCAGACAGAATATTTCTTTATTCTGATCACAACTATTATTCTAAATTGAGAATAAAAACAATCAATTGATATTTCTGATGTGAATGAAGGCCTCGATTTCCTGCCTGGGGAAGTAGTGTGCAAAATTCTGCTAGATTTGTGGTAGGCCAAACTTTGTCATGGTCCTTTATCTCTGTCAGAAACCTGGGAACATTTCCAGGTTTAAGCCCATTGTAGAACTGCTGTCCAGCTCCCAATGTTCTACGCTGATCGCCTGCCTCAGGTAGAGGAGAGGAACTCCACACTCGCTTGTTGAACATGAAATTTGGAGAACATTTATCAAATCTCTCTTCTTGTCCAATTTAATCAATGACAGAAGGCAACAGAACCATTCAATTGTGAAGCCTCCCTCTGCTGCCTTGGCAGCACTGGGTTCCAAGACTGCAATGGTGTTCCTGAGTCCCACTGTTGCTAGGTGTTAATGAGGGGAAATATGTTGAATGATGTATTTCAGTTGTTCTGTGATTGAGTATCACTAGCTAAATAAGGGTGACTGACAATCTACATTGGCTGCCTCTTCTGGCAGGAGGTCCGAGAAGTGACAGCTGGTGCCTGAGCACCATTGGAATGTCTCTCTGGCTCAATTTCCATTCATGGTCGCTCTGTTACTGCCCAAGGCAAGTTAATGGCTACAAAGAAATCCAGCCTTTATGTTCAAAGCTTTTGTGGGCAGCACACTGGTGCAGAAATTAGTGCTGCTGCCTCATAGCTCCAGAGATCCAGGTCCTGTCTATGTGGAACTTGGATGCTCTATGATCATAAGTGTTTCCTCTGTGTGTTTCAGTTTCTTCATCTCAGAGACTTGCCTGTAGGTTAATTGGCCACTGTTATTTACCCCCTTAATGTAGATCAATGGCAAGAAGAATCAAATGGGAATGGATGGGCATGTGTGTGAGTTTATAAGTTTCACGGGCACAAGGAAGTAAGGAGTGGTGTTGGGACAAATTGGATTGCTTGCCTAGAAGCCATGTGGGCACAATGGACTGAGTTATATTTTTTTGTGTCTTTATAATGATAAGGTAAGATAAAGTTAATATTCACAGTGGGCAAATAAAAATAAACTTAAGTCATCTGGTAATCATTGATTTGAGGTATTTTTAGTATTCATGGCATAGCTGTGTAGAATGTTTTCCATATGTGTCTACTTTGAAATTCACCATGGATAATAATGCTGATAAAGATCAATATCATATTTATCCTTTAATGAGGATATTGTAATGTATTCTTGGAATGGGATAGCACATGAAACAAAAGGATAGCGTGATTTTTACACCTGTGAAGCTGAAAAAAACAGGCCAACTACAAGTGCTGCCACGTGAATGTAATTTGTAAAATAGAATTTTTCTGATGATGTAAAATAGGGCCCTACACAAATTAGACTAAACCATATCTCACAAGTTTGAACCCACTCTCTTACTATGCTGGACTAGGGCCATATCAGGCTTTAAGCCACACCTGATTATTTTACTTCAACCCGCACCGATTTTCTGGGATTCTTTTAGATGTAGTGTTGTTGATAAATTTTAGTGTTGCCTGATTGCTTGCAGGAAGAGGAAGAATGCCTTCCACCCCAGCCCATAATGCCAGTTAAGCATTACATTTGAGTAACATTCTTTCTAGCTCTCATCTTGCTCCATCTCATCAATGACAGAAAGCAGAATAACCCTTTAATTATGAAACTTCTCTTTGTCATCTTGTTCAGCCTTGTCAAGCCCATGCGTACAATTTGCACATTCAATTGTTCTATACGATTGTTGCATCAGGCCCGTTATTGAGTCCCACTGTTGTTGAGTGTTGAGATGTTAACAAGGGTGCAGTGAAGCAACATGCAGAGCAATATTTGAGAGAAATACAGAGAGTTCTCAAATTTGTATCTGGTTTATTTAAGCTTCCCCTGAGACTGCAAACATGATTACAATGATAGACACATGGCTGAATACATCATATAGAGATGTCACAATTGTTTACCTTTTAAAAGAAGAGTGAATCTAGTTTAACTAATTAACTGAGTTACAGATTTCCTTTGACCCTAATGACAGTAGTAGTGATATTCAGATTGATTTTGGGTACTTGTTGTGAGAAAAGGTTCTTTTGGGTCTTAAAGGCAGAGGGCTTCAGACACAAGTCTTTGTAATTTAAAAAGGGAAAATTTATTTACAAAGACAAACATGGAGGGCAGAATGGATGGGAATGGATGTACACTCACGGGTGATCGTGAGACATGAGGAAATTGCAACAGGGGTGAGATGCACGCGCACACGCACACACACAATGAACTGGTTACAAATGATCAAGGAATAAACAATACAATGCCGGAACACCTTGAATCTGGACAAACCTTGGCTCTAACGTTGCCTAGGATCCTTAACTAACTACCCTGAAGTGGTGCACAGCTTACCTCAACATCGAGAGAGCGAAAGAGAGAGAGAGAGAGAGAGAGAGAGAGAGAGAGAGAGAACCAGCACATGCAGCATTGGTCGTAGTGCCTGAGAGCTGGGTGGAGCCAGCCTAGGTGATCCAAAAGTGTCCAATGGGCCCAATGGTCAAGGTGTGTACTAATGGGTGGGTGGAGCCAGACCTTGATTGACAGTGGTGTCAATGTTTCAGCCATGTGCTCAATGGTGTCATCCCAGCCAGAGGGGTCAGTGTTGTCACGGTCACATGACAGCCATGACCTTTCACATTACAGTACTCAATATGTTGATGGAGCATCCATCGATGTTTCAATGACTGCTTTCGGAAAGCAATAGTGATAATGCATCCAGCAAAGTATTCTGTATGGATGATTAACACTCAATGTCAGAATTACATTAGGATAGGAAGACATTCAAATGCCATATTTTTGCGGTTGCCCTTGTAACTATTGAAGAATTGGGCCCAAAAATGGAAAACAAGGATTTATGCTGCTGACCAATGTGGATGGTGTCCCTGACATGAGAAGCTGGGAACCTGTGAGCCTAAGCAAGCTTGTCAATGTCTCCCTTTCTATCTGTGTGTCGTTCTTCTCATTCTCCGTCAGGCACCGGAGCTTTTCTGGCTATAACCCATAATGTGGTTGATCACAATCCTAATGCCATCCTGTGAGTTTCAGTGCAATGGATATGTTGTCTTGTTTGACCTCGCACCTTATTGTCTACCTGCAATGCACTTCCCTGTAGCTGTGACACTTTACTATGTATTCTGTTATTGTTTTTACCCAGTACTACCTCGATACACTGTGTAATGAATTGATCTGTACAAACGGTATGCAAGACAAGTTTTTCACTGTCGGTACAAGTGACAATAATAAACCAATATCAATACCAATGTTGTAGTGCATCAGGAGGAACTCAATGATAGATATCATAAGCCTTCCACTGTTCTTTTCCCCAGTTCCATGATTCATCCTTCCTCAACAGTTGATACAGTGGTGTCAATACTGTTGTGAGGTCTGGCAGAAACCAAGTATAACGTTCGACCGTATCAAATGTCCATGACCTTCTTAGGTCTTCTAGCATTATAATGGCTTCAACCTCGACACTAATTTGTAACTTTCTATGATTTCCAAAGACACCAGATTAAATCAATTTATCAATCTCTCTTATCACCTCATCAAAAGAAATATCATTCATCTTGCATGGCACCAGATGATCTGCTGGTGTGGCACACAACGCAAGCCCATCCCTCTCACTAAGGTTGTTTTCTTTTATTCTTATATCACTTAATTTTGAGTAAGAAACTTTTCACCCTCATCCTTAATTTAAAAAATATTGTTTGCTCTGAAAAACGTCTGCCTCTTTTCTGTGTAAGAACTCAAGGACTTGTGTGTTTCAAACACTGTGTTCAGGTCTGAATTTAAGTCTCAGTGCATCCAGTTCACAAATTGACATTGCTGTGAATCACCCTACCCCCTTAAGTGTACAACCACTTGTATGCCTTCAGCGACTTCAGCAAGTTTAATTCTTTTTCTATCCTTCCTGGCCACTAGCATACTGTATGTAGCCTTCCTGGTGAGGTGAGATGATGAGTATGCAGAGTAATATGCAAGGAAATACTTTAAGCTCTAAAAGTTTTTTTGATTTATTTAAAGTTCTTCTTTGACTGCACATTAGCACAGGATGATACACGTGATCAAGTATGTCATACAGTGACGTTGCATTTATTTACATATAGCACAAGGGGAATTATATTGAATGATGTACTTCTGTCCTTGTCCTGTAATGTGACTGTTGCTACCCAAACCTGGCTGTCTCTTCTGGCAATATATTTGTGGAGAGGCAGCTGGTGCCTGAAACTGTTGGAATTGTAATCCAGTTTATTTTCAATTTGTGGTGGCTCTGCTACTGCCTGTTATCAGGCCTTAGCAACAAGGAAAATCCAACATCTGCATTGAAAGCATTATTCACAAAGAGAAAAGAAATGAACCTAATATCATATGTTTATCTAAACTTTTGCATTGTTTTTTTCCCTTTAGGCACCAGGGTGCAGTTGGGCAGAGTGACATACCCTACACTTGTCCCTGCTGTTAAGGAGAGACAAAGATTTCCATTTTTATAACGATCATCATGATTTCAGGATGTCCCAAAGCATTTAACAGCCAATTAAGTAGCTTTGAAGTGCAGTCACTGTTCTGAGACAGGGAATCTGGCAGACAATTTGCAAATAGCAAACTCCCACAAAAAGCAATGTGCCAATGACAAGATAATATGTTTTTAAAGTAATGTTTTTGGACTAAATATCTCTAAGGACAGTGTCAGATCAACATGTCACAAATTATATCTTAATGCATTAGGTTATTTGAACTACTTTACATTCCCCGATATATAAAGAATTGGATTTATATAGCAGCTTTCACATCCTTTTCAGAATGTTCCATGGCATTTGCAGCTAGTCTATTGCTTCTTTGAAGCGTAGAGACTGCAATAATGCGGGAAATGCAAAAACCAAATTGTGCACAGCATGTTATCACAAACAGACAATATGACATCAGACCAAATGTAATTCCATTCTTGCACCTCACTATAATTTAATGCATCTAGCTTCCAAGTCTCTGCAACATACCTCTGTATAAAAATGATCCTTCCTGGTATCTTTGATAAAATTTCCTTTTCGCAATGAAAACCAGTGCCCTCTCCTTTCCTGCACCACTGGTAGGATATTGGCTAGCAATGCTCAAATTAGTGAAGACCAAAATTGGAGGTATCAATTCAGTTTCCTTTCTTGATTCAACTAATTATTTTATTTACCCATATGGGACTCCCAATTTACAATAATGTCCAAGTGGAAGCAGGAAGAAAATACATGGCATGCAGGAAGTTTTGATGTACTATTTGCTTAACAAGCATAACTTGCTCTGCATATCCCAAGTGCTAAAAATATTCAAATAAGATGTCAAGCCATATTTTATAGTTAACTTGAAGCTAAAGCAATTTTTGCCATGCCAACACAATTTGCAATCTGTGCAAAAATTTGGACTTAGGATGCTAAAAACCATGCAAAATGTACAGCCCCTCATTCATCATGGTTCAAAATTAACTGAAAAGAGCAAGTTCAGTTTTCTACTACATGTTTTTAAACAAATTGGGAGCATTTAATAAGACAAGAGTAATGAGTCCTCATTTGTCCATCCATAAGAATACAAAAGGCATTCACTTCTTTGGAGTTTCTTTCATGAGGGTGTTCTGGAGATCAATGCCTGAAAACTTGGTACATGGTGTACATAACCCATGTATTCCTACCTTTCTTAGTGCTATAACAGATGTAAACTGAGGTGCTGCAAGATTCAACAGAGCTATTCTATTGTAACTGTTAAATTATTACAAGACTGACTGGCCATCTCAATTGTTATAAGTGCAAGTACTCCACTTGGACATTGTTGGCAAGCCAGCATTTATTGTCCATCCCTAATTGCTCTTGGAAGAGATTGGTGGTGATTCACATTCATGAACTGCTGCATGCCCTCTGGTGAAGGTGCTCCTTCTATTCCATGGAATAGGGAATTCTTGGCCCATTGACGATGAAGGTACAATGATATATTTCCACACAAGGATGGAATGCGGTTTGGAGCTGACCCAATGAGCCCTCTACCCTTGCTGTTCTTGGTGGTGAAAGTCATGCATTTTGGAAATGCTATCTGGGGAGACCAGGTGAGTAATTGAACACATTTTACAGACGGCACACACTGCAGCCACTGTGTACTAGTGTTTGGAGGGATTGCCAATAAAGTGAATTATTCAGGATGGTTGAGCTTCTTGAGTGTCATTAGAGTATTCCAACATGTTCCCACCCACACCTGTAGATGGTGTCAGGAGGTGAGTCACTTGCTGAAGATCACCCTGCCTCTGACATGTTCTATTAACCTCAGTGTTCATGTGGCTGGTACAAGTGAGTTTCTGGTTAATGGCAACTCCAAGGATGTTGGGGTGGGGGTTTTCAGTGATAACGATGGCATTAAATATTAAGGATAGGTGTGAGACCCTCATTGCTGGACATCGTTTTTGGTTGGCACATCTGTGATACAAATGTTACTTACCATTTATCATCCTGCGCTTGAATATTGTCCAGGTCTTGTGGCATGCAGGCATGAAGTGCTTTATATCGTGAGGAGCTGCAAATCAACATTGTGTCATCATCAGCAAATATCCCCACTTCTGACCATATGATGGAAGGAAGATCAGTGAAGAGAAGCTGAAGATAGATGGACCGATGACACTTCCTTGTGGACTGCACTATTCATTAGTGTACAGAAATTACATATTGTACCTCTCATCAGCACAAGGCCCACAGTCTGAAAATAAATATAACGTAAGCCATGGATTTGAGCCTTAAAATGTTAAGAAACCAAACTCCGGGAGCAACTGAGAGAGAAAACAGAGAACTACCCATTAACCTGACATCAATACAGTAAAATTCTGATAATCCAGCACCCTTGGGAGACACAAGAGGCTGCAGATGCTGGAGTCTGGAGCAACACAAAGGCACTGGAGGAACTCAGCGGGTCAGGCAGCATCTCTGCAGGGAAGTGGACAGTCTCGATCCACAATGTCAACTGTCCATTTTCCTCCATAGATGCTGCCTGACCCTCTGAGTTCTTCCAGTCCCTATTGTGTTGCTCCAGTACCCTTGGGAATTTGGTGTTGCCAAATTGGCAGATTTTCCAGATTATTGAATGTTACTCCTTTTAGTATGCCAACACACTTTTAATTCACTTTTTTTAAACAATTTACACAACAGTATACTAAATTTCCAGTGAACCCAGTAAGTTTAAAGAGAGTACAGGAAATGGAGTCCCATTGTGTAAAGGGAGCATGGAGTCCAGCACCTGGTGAGCCAATTGCCAAACCATCAGGCGTTCCTAATAATTGGAAAGCAGATTACTGGAGGCTAAGTGTAGATGAGGAAATGTGGGAATCTCAAAATAATAACACGATTCATCAGAGACAAGGCAGGTTTATGAAAGGTAAATCATGTTTGATGAATCTGTTCAAGTTTATTTGAGAGTGTGTCTAGTGGAATGGATGGGGGGAAACCACTGAATATGTTGTATTTGGATTTTCCTCAGGCTTTCAATAAGACCCCCAAGCAGGAGGCTGTAGAAAAAGTTAGAGCATATGGAATTGGGGTAATGTACCAGTGTGGATTAAGGGTTGGTTAACAGGTGGGAAACAGACAACAGGAATAAACAAGTCCTTCTCAAGTTGGAAAGCTGCAACTGGTGAGCAACCACAGAGACTGGGTTGTGGACACCAATTACACACAATCCATATCGACAGTTTGGCTGATGGGACCAAATTAAACATTTCCAAGTTTGCTGATGACACAAAATGATGAGGGGAATGTGAACAGTGATGAGCATGTAAGGAGGCTTCAAGGGGATGAGAGGGCAACAGCATGACAGATGGAGAACAACATGGAAAAATATGATGTTATCTACTTTGGTGCTAAAAACAAAAATGTTGTGTAATCTTAAATGGGATGGGAGATGTTGATGGCCAAAGACATTCAGCCACTGAAAACTGAAATATAGGCAGTTCAAAAGACAATTGGCATGTTGGCCTATTTTGCTGGAGGATTTGAGTAAAAGCATTAAGATGTCTTATTACATTTATAAGGGGCCTTGTTGAGACACAGAATACAACTTTTCTCCTTATCTGAAGAGGATATAATTACAATGGAGGGAGGACGGCAAAGACTCATCAGCTTGGTTCCTGGGTTGGTGCATCCATCATGTGAGGAAACATTGAGCACGCTTGGCCTCCAGAGATTAGAAGAATGAGAGGTGACTTCCTTGAAAAGTATGATTTTTGGGATGTTCAACAGTGTAGATAGAGGGAGGATATTTTCCCAGGCTGAGGAGTCTAGGAGTCATAAAAAGGGAGACATTTCTTCATTCAAAGTGGGCTGTGGAAGCTCTGTTACTGATTGTGTCAAAGCTGACAAAGGTAGATTTCTGTATATTGGAGGAATCAAGGAGGAAAATGGTGTTCAGGTAGATAATTAGCCACAATCTTGTGGAATGCTGGGGCAGTCTTGAATGGCCAAATGGTTTATTACTGATCGTATTTTTTACACCTTTATGATGATAATCCTTGCAATAAACCAGTGGAACTCAAAAAAAATCGTAAACAGGCGTCACTAAATCTCTCACCGAAGGAACTACAGGAGGTGGATGTAATCCCAAAAGAAATTCAGAAGCAAGAGTTTGATTGACAGCAAATCACGTTCTCAGTACAATTATTATCTTCTTCAAGATGTCTTCATACTTGCTGGAATCTTGCAGTGTGATGTATTTTCCAGTGTATTTTGACCTTGGACAGTGCTGGGAATGCTGGAAAATTCTAACCACAATTAAATCTACGTACTGCCAGGAGGTTTAAAACGATAGTGTGAATTTATTAAGGATGGACAGGCCAGGTACCCCAATAGTTCATGTTGACCTCGTAAATAAACACGATGATATACCAATGTTTGATATCCAAGAATTTCCTTCCGGAAAACATCTTGTTACACTGACACAGACAATACAGACTTCTTCAGTCTATTTGACCTCCACATCTATGAATTTGTTCCTGACATTGTATTCATTCCCTAGAAGAAAGAACTTGCACACATCTGATTTAACCCACTGTTACTTTGAGACTCCCCAACAATAGTTACTTCTATGTTGGCATCACAAATAGATACATCATTGTATATCATTTCAGTATCTTCAGATAAATCTCTGGCTATACTCACATGATTGACACATCTTTCATTACCTACATATTAAAGGAAAAAAAATCTTGTTTAAAAATAATACCTTCTATCCAGTGTTTCAACAATAAGTTAATATAAATGCTGTGCATACTTAAAGGCATCCTGCATTCATGACATATTGCATCCCTCATTCTACTACTGTTTAAAGGTCAGAACTGTGATCTATAATATACATCATAGGCATTCAACAAATACAATAGGAAAAAAGTATCATACTGTCAGTCTGCAAATGTTAAATAGAAATGATAATTCAAAGAGACCCCTATGTTGCAGCATCCTAACAGTATGGTGTGAAATCTAGATTAGCCTGTAGGGGCAGGCATGGTAGTGTAGTGGTTAGCATATCACTATTATAGTGCCAGTGACCTGGGTTCAATTCCAGCCATTGTCTGTAAGGAGTTTGTACATTCTCCTTGTGTCTGCATGGGTTTCCACCAGATGCTCTGGTTTCCTCTCACATTCCAAAGACTTACGAGTTAGGAAGTTGTGGGCATGCTATGTTGGTGCCGGAAGTGTGGCAAGACTTGTGGGCTGCCCCCAGAACACTCTACACGGAAGATGCATTTCACTGTGTGTTTCGATGTACATGTGGCTAATAAAGATATCTTATCTTAAATATTTTTTTCAAAAAGGAATTCTGTTCCAAAAACATACAGAACCAAAAATCAATCATGCATGGTTCACTTTTAACCTGAGAGGATACAATTCAATCCATCCCAGGGCATCAAGATGATTAGTCAATGGTTGCTTGGTATGCTTCTTCATTATCAGCTTTGTGAGGAAGGACTGTAGTCTAATATCCTGCCATCACTAGACCCTGAGGGGCCATTTCCTGTAAAACAGCCCCTAAAACACTTAAAGGGTGTATTGTTTACATCAGTGGCATCGGTGCTTTGAAAATAGAATGTATTCACTCGATGACGCTAAGAATGTGACCAAAGACATGTACTAATTGCTTTGTATTTTTTGTGTATATTTTAATGAATAAAGTTTAGTTTTGAAACAAAACACAACAGCAAAGTGTTGTCAGGTCTAAGGAAATGTGTTGATAACAATTCAAACACAGTAAAAGTAAATAAGGTTAATTGAACAACATGGAATAACATGCTCTCCAACCAATCAGGTTAGACTTCTATGGTCCATTGGCCATCCAGCCAGTAGTGAACAACTTTCTGATTGCTGTTCCTGTTTTGGTGATAGAACTTGTCAAAAGTTGAGCAGAAGCCCTTGACTATGTACAGTATATCTAAAGATTCTTGGCATGCCGTGCACTTGAATGGAAATCTGCCATTTTTAGGTCTTTGTTCACAAAGTTAACTGAATAAAACTCTACATTATTTATCAATCTCAGTATTCCCTGCAGATCTTCCTCCATTTGTGTCCATCTTAAACAATACAAGAGCCATAACAATGTACTGCAGGGAATAAGGTATGAATTCATTGGTACAGAAGCCAGGCATGACCTGCATGGCATGCAGCCAAGGCAGGATAGAACAAAGAAGCCTAAACATGATCTTAAATTGGTGCTTGACCTTGTAATATGAATTGCAGCAAACACTAATTGGTTACACTAATCATCAATTAAAGAATAAACAGTTGTGCTGCACTCAGATACTGCCATAGTTCTGAAAATAAATTCAGTGTAAAAGGGAAAGGGGTTGAATATGACTTGGCATGTGGCCAAATTGAACATAAAATCAGAAGAAATCTTACTTTTCTTGTGTTAGGGAAGTTTTTGCATTAACAGCATATGCCTCCAACAGCATATGAAAAAGAATGCAAGCATGAACTTCTTTTATCCTGTTAATTAATCTGATGTAGAAAGAGACATAGAAACTTTATCTTATGAATGAAATGAGGCGGGTACTTACATTAGGTGGCTGCAATAATCATCCAAGTAATTATCCAGTCTAATTTAGCACTAGCCTCAGTTTTTGCAATGTTTTTTACGTTAATCTTCCAACTTCGACAATAGTAATTGTTTTGCCTGTTTTAAGCCTGCAGACTGGATGCAAGCATATTGAAGGCATGTTCCAAGAAATATGGACATAGCATGGTCTGAGCATTTACCAGCAAATGCGTCATAAGCACTGTGCAAACTACAAGATGCGTTGTTGAAGAATAAATTTAAACAGGGTTAAGGACACCTTATCCTGGCCCTGAATCAAGACACCTCAGAGAAGAGACGGGATAAAGACAGTAAAGGTCATTGAGAAGTATGGGAAGCATAAGAGTAGGAGATTTCGGCCTGAATCAAGTCTACAAACTATTATGATCTAAAAATTTAATTACATTTTCAATCTTTATAAATGTAACACAACTAAGGTTCTAAGAAGAAATTGAGGACAAACTGCACACAATTTTCCTTTCAGGTCCTCCAAATGACTGATGCACAGAGGCTTCCAGACAGAATACAGAATGTTATTTGTGTGATTTTTATTCAAGCTTGCATAACCTACAGATGGCAGGCCACTTATGAAGGAGCAGGGCTTCAAGAGGTGCATGATGCCTACCCCATGGTAAGTTAAAGGAGAACTGCCTAAATAGGTGCTGCCCCCTTACCCCCAAGCCCTCTCCATAGAATGTGATTCTTTTTTGAAAGTGTCTTCGCAACTAAACCACGGAGAGATATCATAGTCAATTGCTCTGTGGGTTACTAAAGTCATAACTGATAGAATTCGCTACAAAGATGGAAATCTTTTGTGCACTAAATATGTATTTAACACATAACCTTCATTTAAACACTACTAACTTATTTTTAACTCTCTTCCTTCATCTTGCTCTTTCCCCAAGAGGAAACTGATGTCAAGATTCCCACACACCTTGCCAGAATTCAGACAAATTTGCAGGTTATAAGCCTTCACAAAGCGTCAGATTAATGCCATTCTGACTTGTTATCTTGAATATCTTGAATTCCAGGACACCAGTGTGCATGAAAAAAAATCAGCAAGTGTTCCCTGATATGACTTGATTAGGATTTAGACTCAGGCATATTACCATTGCATGGCAGCTGTGAATGATGTGATGGAACAAACTGAGTTTATATGATTTGTTCTCCTAACACAACCAACAATAACATGGACCTGTCTGGTCTGTAATAAAAGAAGGTTAGTATAGTAGTGCCTGCAGAGATGACACGAAAAGAAAAAATGCACGACATATATTAACAAGGATTGTTGACATGGGCAGGCCACTGCTCAAAGGGACTTGAACATTTGAAGTTGTTTGCACACCTTATAATGGGAGGTTCCCTGTTGATAGCTTGAGTCCTGCTGGATCACCATTCAGGTATGTACAGGCAAGGACATCAATATCCAATGAGCAAGAATGAGATTCGATCAACAAACTGAGAAAGCATAACAGTGTGTTGTTAAACCAGCTGCAAAGTGATAGGTAATGACATAAATATTGTTTAGACTATTATGGAAAGTAAAAAGAAATTAAATCAGAATATGGTAAGTTTCAATGAAAGCTTTGCAGAAAATGAAAACAACTTGGTTTGTTGACTCATGGATGATGTTGAATGGTTCAATTGTATTTTTGAATAAATTGAACAAATTCAATTGTATTTTTGAATAAATCCAAAACTGTTTCTGGTACTACATTGGATACTGGATACACAATGTAATGTCAGTCATTTAAAGGTTCTGTAACTGTATACCTGTGTCAGGTATAGGGAATTGTCTTACCTTTTGATTGAAGTTAGCCTTTCAAAATTCAATTCCGATACAAAGTAAATCCAGAACAGTGGGAATTCCTGAGATGATTTTGCCCCAGAATTAGGGAAATTATTGCAGTGATTTATTCCAAAGAAAAAGCAGATGGGAACTTGTACAAAATATTTACATTTTTATGCTTTGCAGGGATGGTTTTCCTTTGAAGGAATAACTGAAATGATTTGGGGTATGAATGAAAAACAGGAACAGGCTGTAATTGTCACTGTATTGAAAGTAGCTGAATTAGCATTTTTGAAGAGTCAACTTAGACCTGCTGGATACTTTGGAAATATCGTTTTCTTTATGTTACGGACTCAGTAAAAGTCCCTTTAAGATAGAGAGTGTGTGTGTATGTGTGTGTGGGGCGTGCTTACGTCAATAGAAGATAAAGGACATAATGACGTTGTTGAAGAAGTAAGAAGAAGAAGGAGAGAGAGAGAGAGAAGGGAGAGAGACACCAGCCTGCTTGTTTTCTCTATCGATGGATGAGAAACAATAACTGTGTTTGCCACTGAAATCCATGTATGGAAGTTGGAAGTAATCCGGTGGAGTTCACTTTGTTGCTGACCTGTAGAAGGAAACAGGTATTTGTGTGTGGACGACCACGATTCGGATGCTTTTCGGGGTGAGGAAGTCACTACTGAGTAAACGCTGAAGTGTTGTTTGGGTTCCATCGTGGAACATTTGGATTTCGTATTTACTCTCTCTATGTTTCTCTATGTCTATGTCTTATCTTCAGACAACAGTGGTTGTTGAAGAAGCCCTTGCACATGTTTCACCTTATGGCTTGCGGAACTGAACTTTAAGAACCATTCTGGAACTGGGAGTTTTGGACTTTGTCACACACACACGAAGAGTTTAGTTTTGGGGTTAACGTTCAAGGTTTAACATTTTTGAATTCTAACATACTAACATTTTTACTTTTATTTTACGTATTATCATAAGTAGTAATTAATAAAATAGTTTTTAACACTGAATCATGCTCAGTGTGTTTCTTTTGTTGCTGGTTCGTGACATTTATGTCAGGTTAATGACTAAACAAGTTATGACCAAGCCAATAAACTCACATTGTGTTTATTTACATTAATGAGGGATTTGCACTGCTATTTATGGTTTTCTCAAAACAAAGCATGATTCACTTTAGCAGATCAGAGAGACACAAGCCCAAAACAATCAGGCAAGAGTTCTCGAAACACTGGAGCTTGCAAGCTTGGGCTTGTGAGTGACACAGTAATACATTGGCTGCAGAGTGGCAACCATTTGGAACCTCCTTCTGCAAACACCAATTAATGCTGGGCCAATTTCAAGTCAGAGCTTGATAGATTTTTGTAATTCCAGGGAAGGAATATAAATTGGGTTAGTTTACAAATCAGCCAAGATATAAGCGAGGAGTGGAATAGTACGAAGGGCTGAATGACCCACTTCCATTCCCATGTCCTGCATTTTGTGGCAACAGAGATGGAGACTGGTTGAGATGCCTGGTGAGAGATCATTTACCAGGAGACTCATGAGCCTTACCACCAGCACCAGTTCACAAGGAAAACACACTATTGGGCACCTTTGATACATGTCATTCTCTATACTGTGCAGGATATTAATTTCTGTGCTAGTATTGGACAGAGTTAGATTGTGTAATTATACATCATTTGTAGGGTCTTCCTCTCTATCTTGTAGTAGTAGGACCAAGAAAGGTTGGAAGGTCGGTGATTCATACGTGCTGGGAGGAGTAAAGAGTTAAGTGGCAGTTCCACGCAGGTTAACATACAAGGAATGAACATGCAATTTAGTGAGTGAGCATTTGTGAGTTAAGTGGGAATAGAAAAGTTAAGCAAGATGCCCAGACATTCTTTTGGGTATGACAATCTCCATCGCATTTACTTTCAACAACAACCTCACACTCAACATCAGTAAGAACAGGGAATTGTTTGTGGACTTCAGTAAGGGGAAGTTGGGAGAATACCCACCAGTCCTTATTGAGGGGTCAGCGTTGGAAATAATGAGCAGCTTCAAGTTCCTGGACATCAACATCTCGGAGGATATATCCTGGGCCCAACACATTGATGGCTCTACTTCATTAGGAGTTTAAGAAGATATGGTATGTCACCAAAGGCTCTTACAAATTTCTATAGATGTATGGTGGAGAGCATTCTGACTGGTTACATCCATCACTAAGGACTCTCACCATCCGGGACATGCCCTCTTTGCATTACTACCATTGGGGAGGAGATACAGGAGCCTGAAGACCCACACTCAATGATTCAGGAGCAGCTTCTTCCCCTCCATCATCAGATTTGTGAATGGTCCATGAACCCATAAACACTACCTTGTTTTTCCTTCTTTCTGCACTATTTATTTATTTTTGTAAGTTATAGCAGTTTTATGCCTTTGCACTGTACTGTTGATGCAAAACAACAAATTTCATGTCTTTCAAGTCAGTGATAATAAATCTGATTCTGATTCTGATCTCTTTATTCACCCAAAGATGCTGATGGTTATTTTCTCCATTGTTGTCAGAGCTTGTGGTCTAGCAGGACTTGTGTCCGCTTATGTTGTGTCTTTCCCATTGACTGCTGGCATCTTCTGGAAGAGGTTTGTTAGTTTGTGCTCTGCTGATGGGTTTGCTGAGGTCTAAGGCATCTTTGGCTAGTGTGCAAGAAAAGACAAGGAAACGGTAAGGATGACTAAGGAGGAAGAGCTTGGGATGATATTGGCAGGTCTTAAATGTATGACTGCAAGAAGGAATAGGTGCAATAAGATATCCCTTTGGGATTACAGGGTATAGTAGATTGAGAGAGATATGGTAAGTGGAGAGAAAACCTGTAAATTGAGGAACAGTGGTTGAAAGCTGGAAAGAGATATTAAAAAATGCCACAGCAAAGAGTAATTTCTCATCAGTCCTGCAGAGGCTTAGCCCTTTCATAACATTTGGAATACCAGATGTCTTACAAAACTCATTGTACTTCAGTAGGGAATCTGGAAGAAACTCACCATGGAATGCTACCTCAGTAATTTGTTCTCTTTTAAGTTTTGAAAAGTGTCTTTAAGGTCTTTAAGAGTCTCTTGATTTTCCAACTTTTAGATCGGCAGGCTGCTGAGATGGAGGTTACTTACCTGTTACAGTCAATTGCACACTTACTATGAAGATTATCATGCCTCTCACCAGCAACATTAGGCAGGATAATAGAATCTTCATCTGTCCTCCCAAACTACACTAGAAGATGAAATTCAGATATTTCAGTTTATAATATTGGGTTTTAGATAGCTGGGACCTAGGGGCCAGTATAGATCATTGAGTCTTAAGAACCTGGTTGACCATTCAGTTGGATAATGGCTGATTTGAACCATCATTCCAATTATCCATCTTGGCCAAATTCTTTCATTTTGTTGATAATTCTCTACTCAAATGAAGGGAAAGAGTCCTTTCTTAATTCTCTTGTAACACTGATGGACTAAGTTGAGAAAAGACAGGAGGAGGTTTGAATAGAACATAAATGCCAATGTGGACTAGTTGGGTCTAATATTCTGTACCATATATGCTATTGAATCCTATATAATCATTGATAAATTGACCTCAGTCTAATTTTAATCCATATCTTTGTGCAGTGAAAGGGCTGTTGTTCAGTAAGTAACACAGTAACATTGATTAAAAGACTAATATCCCATTTCAACATCTTAAGCAAATCTTTAAGTCAATGTCTAAGTGCAGTACTGAAGAAGTCCTGCACTGTTGGAGATGCTAAAAGTACATGAAATGTTAAACTGAGACCAGTACTGCAGCTGTTGGGATGGTGCAGGAAGATGGGCTTTAAATTCCTGGATTATTGAGGCAATTTCTGGGGAAGCTGGAACCTATACAATCAGGATGGATTGTACCTTAACTGAAGTTGAACCAACATCCTTGCTGGAAGGTTTGCTAGTGCTATTGGAGAAGGTTTAAACTGAGTTGGAGAGAAAGGAGATTTGGAATAGTTATTCAGATGGAGAGATGCAATCACCTAGAGGAGAATTAGTAAGTCCAGTAGACAGAACAAACAACGCTAAATTGCATCTAGTTTAATGTAAGGATTATAACGAGTAAAGTAGATGAATTCAAAGCTTTAATTAATACTGGGATCTACAATATTGTTGCCATCACTGAGACATGGTTGAAGGACAGGCAGGACAGGCAACTCAATATCCCAGGATATAGAATTTTCAGACAAGACTGAGTAGGGAGTGAAAGGAGAGGAGATTTAGCATTGTTCGTCAAAAATTGCATTACTTTAGTATTGAGGGGGAATATCCTCGAAGCCTCTCCAAACAAGAGCATATGGGTAGAGATTACAACCAAAAAGGGCATTTTCACTTTGCTGGGGGTGAATTACAGACCTCAGAACAGTCAACAGGAGATAGAGGCACAAACAGAGGAATGGATGTGTAAGCAGATATCAGAAAGATGAAACAAAAATAGGGTTATCATACCAGGAGATTTCCATTTCTCAAATATTAACAGGGATTGTCTTAGTGTTAAAGGCTTAGAGGAGGCAGCATTTTTCAGGTGTATCCAGGAGAGCTTTTGGACACAGTATATACTGTAGATAGACCAATGAGGGTAGGAACATTACCAGACCTTATCTCGGGGAATGTAACTGGTGAAGTGAGGGAGAGTCAGTGGGGATCATTTGGAAGATCGTGACCAACAACTCCAGATATTTCAAAGTGGTTGTGGAAAAGCACAGGGATGGACCAGAACTAAAGGTCTTAAATTGTGGGAAGGCTAATTTCATTAACATAAGAGAGAGCTTGGCAAAGATATTTTGGCTACGTCTACTTGTAGGAACGTCCACATCTGCATGGCAGGAGCTTTGAATGGAGAACTAAAGAGCTCAAGGCCAAGGGTAACAAGTACAGGGAACCCTGGACTTTGAGGGATATCGAGGGTTGGCTAAAGAAACAAAAAGGAAACATATGGCAGGTATAGAAAACTAATGACATGGGAGACCTGTCAAGAGTATATAAAGTGTTTCAAAAGGAAATTAGTTTGGCAAAGAAGGGTCACAAAATAAGGATTAAGGTAAATCTGAAGGCATTCTATAAGTATATTGAAGGCAAAAGAATAACCAGGGAAAGGTAGGGCCCATGAGGGACAATGAGGGCAACCTGTTTGAAGAGCCAGAAGGTAGAGGTGAGGTCCTAAATGAATACATTTCATCAGTATTCATCAGTTTGCAGTTGGAGAACACAGCAAAAGGGAAGGTGAAAGTCTAGTGTAGGTCTCCATGAACAAAGAAGAAGTACTTGATGCCTCGGCAGGCTTAAAGGTAGATAAAAACCCAACATCAGATAGACAAAGGAAGAGAATGCTGGGGCTTTAGCTGGGATTTTTAAATCTTTGCTGGCCACAAATGAGCGACCAGATGACTGGAGGTCAGCAAATGTGGCCCCGCTTTCCAAAAAAGGCAACAGAGAAAAGCCTGGTCACTTGAGACCTATGAGCCTAACATCAGTGGTTGGAAAGACACTGGAAAAAATTCTGACTGAGAGGATTAATGACCATTTGGAAAAGCATGGATTAATCAGAGAGAGCCAACATGACTTTGTTAAGGGAAGATCCTGTCTGACCAATTGGATTGAACTCTTTGAAGAAGTGATAGAGTGTATCAATGAGGGCAGGGTAGTAGATGTGATTTTTGTGGACTTTAGAAAAGGTGTTGATAAGATCCCACGTGGGAAACTGGTTCAAACGATTAGGGCCCATCGGACCCAGAGCAGGTTGGCAAACTGGATTGAAAATTGGCCTGGCAATAGGAGATGGAGGGTGATATTAGAAGGTTATTTTTGCAATTGGATGCCTGCAACTGATGGTGCCCCAGAGGGATCAGTGCTGGGGCCCTTGTTGCCTGTAATGTATGTGAATTACTTGGACATGGATGCAGGAGACAAGATCAGTAAGTTCATGGACGACATGAAGATTCACGGAGTTGTTGATAGTGTGGAGGGTAGTCTCAGGCTACAGCATAGTATGGATGTGTTGGTGAAGTGGGCTGAAAAATGGCAGATGCAGTTTAATCCAGACAAATGTGAGGTGATGCATTTGGGAGCACTAATAACACTAGGATGTACTCCATGAATGATAGGGTCTTCAGGAGTATTGAGGAACAGAGAGACCTTTGAGTACATTTGAAGGTGGCAATGGAAATAGATTAATTGGGGCATTGAATACAGGTTATACTCCAGCTTTAAGAAAAACCTTGGCCAGTCCTCATCTGGAGTATTGCATGCAGTTCTGGTCACCAAGGTATAGGAAGGATGTGACAGTGCTGGACAGGGTGCAGAGGAGATTCACCAGGATGTTGCCTGGGATGCAGCAGTTGAGTTATGAAAAGAGACTGGAGAAGCTGGGGCTGTTCTCCCTGGAGCAGAGGAGGTTAAAAGGGGACATCATTGAGGTATATAAAATTAAGAGGGGTATAAATAGGATAGACTGCAGGAAATCACAGAGGAACACGTTACCTCCTCATTGTCAGTTTGTTGTTTATTAGACTTATCTAGGTGTAAATCTCTTTCATGTTTCCCAGGTTATAACAATAATGATACTTCATTAGCTGTGAAGCCCTTTGGGATGCTCTGTGTTTAAGAAAGGCACTACAAAATTCAACTCTTTCTTTCTTTCATTCCCAATTCTCTACCAGAAGAGGTTTTTTTAAAATCTATCCTATTAATTTATTTTAATAATTTTATTACTGCATTTTAATCACCCTCAATCTTCTAGGCTTGGGAATGCAGTTTACGTTTATGGATTCTAATCTCATGATCTAACTCTGAGGCAGGCTTACCCAATTATTTGGGGCCTTTTTCTCGTTGGTGCAGTAAACCATGGATCAAAATTGTTTCTGGTAAGTCTGTGTGCATGATCTGGAAAGACACAAAGATTTCTGGGCATGTGTAGTGATGTTAAACAGCACACAGCATTTGTTTGATATTGGATATCTCTTGTGAAAATATAACTGCACATGTATGAGAAGTGAGGCTTGGTGTATGAGTCATGATGCATTGATCTTCATGCCTGATAATGTAAAGGATTTTTCTCTTCAATAATGCTTCCTTTCAGTGCACCAAACCAAGGGCTACCTTGGGCCAAATGTGACAAGGCAGCTGCAGTTTACTCCTCACTGCTCTAAGGTAGACTTCAGAGCAAGGTTCTTATTGGGAAAGAGATAAGCATGTTGATTAATATAAACTGTGTTATTTTGCACGGTAACCTATACCATTATATAAATTGTTGTGGATGAACTGAAGTAGATGTATGAACTGTTCTCTCAACACTTTTTTTTGCATGTTGTTAGTTCATTTCTTTATTGCGTTTTTTCCAAATCACTTAATTGAGTCAGCTTATTTAGTTCGAGACAAGTTGCAATCAGGATTTTTCTCACGAGGCAAAATCAGCACAGCCAAATGCCACTGCTATGTTGTTTCTAATGAGGTAAGTTAAAAGCATCTTGTGGCTTTTCACTAATTCAAATCTGTACACTGGGAAAAAAAGAATACAAAGATCTTTATTTTAGATATTGCACCAGTCTGACTACCTTGCCAAACAGTGAATCATATTTACCTAATGAGGTGCATCTTTCATGAGACCTGTGTGTTCATTTGACCCAATAGCTTTAATACAATGACATACATTAATCAGGTGCTCTGTCTGAGCAGCATGCACTTGTCTTCAGTATCCAGCCCCAAATTACAACTTGGTGAATACATCCATTATTTTTTGCAAATTACTGCACAAACTTTGCAGATAAGAATTTGACTATTCTGAGTTTTGCTTCCATTATAAATTCATGGATAAATGACAGATTGTTGGATTGATAGGTACACACCTCAGGGATAAATTTATTCCTTCCAAAGAGTTAATTTACTGATGACAAACTGATAGATTTTCTCAAGGAATGAATTTATTTTTTTTGTTCTTAGCGTAATGTTCAAAATCTAAAATTCTTCCATAAAAACTTTTGAAGCTATCGCCAAGAATGCTTCACATTGTTTTCAATATCATAGTCCCATGGGTTGTGCAAAAGCTGTTATTCTTTTTAATCTACAGCATCAATCAGTGAAACTATTTAGATATGAAGTACTAACCCAATTTTCATAATACAATTGAAAATGTCCTTTTTGATTTTTGACCTTGAACACTATGTTCATTTGGGGTCTAAGAGGATTTACCAAATTCCATACGCACTGCTACTTGAAAAAGATAAGGGACTTGACAGTAATTTATTGCTATGTCCGACTTTTGTAATGAACATAAATTCATAATTAGAATGAATCTGCTTTATTTAGTGAATTATTGTTTGGCATTTTACATTGTTGATCAAAAACTTGAATCCTTTCCAAAATCATTAAGTAATCAGCAAAGAAAGACATCCTTCTGGAAAAAGCCATTTTGAGGAAATCTCAAATCTTCAGTGGATGATCGGGACAGGGCTGGAAATTGCTTTGTTGTCATTTTATCTAATTCATGAAGAAGCAACAAATGTCGGGCTGGCCGATTATGGAAAGACTGCAATGATCAGCAAGAGTAGGGTTGTCAGTATTCCGATATGCCATTCAATAATTTTAGCCAGATTGACATCAGCAGTCATCTTTAGTGAAACCTTTCACTTAGATATGATATTCCATGGCTGGATTTTGTATTAAAAATGACAGCAAAATTATTAGCGTTTTCCATCATTACTAGGAAACTAAGAAACAGCTTCTGGATCTCAGCATGGGTGAAATTTAACACAGAAATTCCGAAGTCATTGTCAGCCATTCAGCATTCTCCATCACTCCCACCCGCTAAGTATGCACATGCACACACACAAGCACATGCACACCCACACCCACATGCACAAACACACACACAGACTTGTCTAATGGAATCAAGTAAAATTATATGAATTGATGTGAATTTAAACTAGTTACAAACACTATTGTTTTCACATGTCTGTGAGTTTTTACTGGTGTATTTTTATGCATAAATTCATATTTCCTTTCTAGCATATTACAGTGTGAGGGATAATTTTAAGAAAATTTATGATATTTCAACTTGTTCCTTAATCATTTGTGTATGCTCAAATCTCTATTGTACACTCTGTGTAATCTTTGAAAGGTTAATTAAAAATTGTGCTTTGCTGGCTTGCTGTCTGTGAGAATTCTTTAATGTGATTGGCTGTCCTGTCAGCTTGATGGCATCAGAACTTCCTATCTTCAGTTCTGAAGAAGGGTCCTGACCCGAAACGTTGACCGCCTGATTTTCTCCACGGATGCTGCTTGGCCTGCTGAGTTCCTCTAGCATCATAGTGTTTTTCATCTAGATTCCAACATCTGCAGTCCTTTGTTTCTCTGTGATGTCACAGATCCTGGCACACTCTGTTGCATACTCCCCAAGAAGACAAAAAAGAACTTCTGCAGTCATTTTATCCTTTGATTCATTAAGGTCAGCAACATTACTGAAGCCTTCATTCGTTTTACCCAAAAAAAAAGCCACGCCCCCTTCCCCCACCTCTATTACTGGCTGTAGAGTATACATAGGAAAGTAAGTCTGAATAATTGCATACATGCACATGCTCAAAGGTTATTTGAGGAGGTGCTCCACATCTTTCTGGCACATCACAGCCACAGCTTTGATGTGCATGTCCTTGCTAGGCTATTGAAATAGTGTTATTCAGTTGGAGGTACTGTCTTTCAAGTGAAACTTTAGAGTGAGGATGTCTCCTCTTACTTGTCAATACAAAATATCCTATTGAGCTGTTTTAAAGAAGAACAGAAGGCAGTCTCTGGCTTCCTCACCAATATTTGTTCCTTGATCAACTGTTCAGAAAAATAACTGATAATCTGATCATTGTCACATTATTGTTTGAGGGAGTTCACTGTGAACCATTTAGCTTCATAATCAATGAGAAGTGTTTTATGAATTAAAATACTTTGGGATGTTCTGCAGGGGGGAAATTTACAAATGTAAGTGTTTTTTTCTGTTGGTCAAAGCACTGAACTAAGCATCAAAGTGCATACTTGCAAGGCATTTGGCCACTGTGGTACTTGCTTGCACATTAAAGAAAATTCAGAGTCTGCAGACTTGGCAGAAAACAAGAACATGTGAAGGTTTGTGAAAATTCTGGAGCTGGAAATTCACTGACTCGAAAACTTCTGGGCAATGCAACTTTGCTGAAAATATGACAAAACAAAAGATGTTTGATTGGGTTTCCCCTGCTTCTAATGGAGCTCTGGGACAAGAAAAGGACCAGCTTTGAGGATTGTTTTGATCCAGTATCTTGATGACAGTATTTAATAAAAAAAATGAGTGGCAGTGGAAATATAATGCATCAGGCGGTGGCCTTCTGTTTGTTCCAAGAGATTGAACTTGTCCAATTGAAAGGCCATTCGACATCTTCTCAAATGATGGGGCACAACAAAGGTCAGATGGGGATGCAAGGGTTTAGAATGACAGAAGAAACTAATCCAAAATTGCCAAGTCCCACTGTGAAACATAACCATTTATCTGTAGGAAGAGTGGACACGTCTGCTTCCTGACTTTCTCTGGTGATTCTCAGTGGATATTTCACCAACCTTCATTCCAGATCAGCCAGCCATGGGCAACTTTGTTCCAGCCACTGAGGGAAATTGAATTTCAGCAAGCCTTTCTGCTCTTTGAGGCTAGTTCTTCATTGGGTATGTGGTTTTGAGACATTCACTCAATGTCTGCCAAATCAGCTTTGTCAGATTGTAAAATGGTGCAGTAGTCTCAAGGATCTGGTTGCTGGAAATGCAGTTGTCCAAAGCTACAATGAGGATCTCTCCAAAACAATGAAGATGAAAGCTGTTCAGTCTACATTCATGCTTTGAAAATATTACCCAAGTTTAGGAATCATAAAATGCTTGGGATCTAAGCTTCATACATTGATATCTTGGTCAGTGAATAGTTTGTTGCAGATACATACCTCTTCTCTTTGCAGCTGGTGTCTTGATGCTTTCCCCGCTTTTATTGGCTCTTCATCATTTTGTGTTCTAAATTGGGTTGGATGTGACTCAACTACATTCCGAGTCTTTTATTCATTAGCAATTCAGCAGAATTTTATCCTGCTGTGGACAGCAGCATTATCCCATAGCTCAGGAGAAAAGATGTGACAATGTTTCATAATTAAGTTCAATCAACCTTCAATAATCTGTGTCTTCAATGCCTCCTTTATGTTCAAAAACATTTTATTCCATTGTTCCATGAGTCATTCAAATTGAAACACTCCTTTATAAGACAGAACTTCTTTAGACAGGTCATATGTGGCAAAGATCAATCTCAATGTTAACTCCAACATTCTGCAGGAGTACATGAACTCTCATGGTTTACTTCAAACCAATGCAAATGGCTGAAAATTAGTACAAAGAAGCTGTCTATGCTTTGTTCACATTTTCAATATGGAATAGTCTTGTAGTTAACTTCCACATCTAGAGTGATGCTTCGGGAGGTGGCGATTCCCAATCAGAGTCAGACTACCACAGCACAGAAACAGGCCCTTCAGCCTACCTAATTCAGCCTATCTATCTTATCTTCTGCCTCGTCCCGTCTACCTGCACCCGGACCATACTTCTCCAAGCCCCTTTCATCTATGTACCTATCCAAACTTCTCTTAAATGTTGCAATTGAACTCACATCTACCCCTTCTGCTAGCAAGTTGTTCCTCACTCGCACCACCCTCTAAGTGAAGAAGTTTCCCTTCAGATTCCCCTTAAACGTTTCACCTTTCTCCCTAAACCTATGTCCTCTCGTTCTAGTCTCACCCAGCCTGAGGGGAAAAGCCTACATGCATTCACCCTACCTATCCCCCTCATAATTTTGTATACCTTTAAAAGATCTCCCCTCATTCTCCTGCACTCCAGGGAATAAAGTCCTAACCTATTCAACCTTTCACTATAACTCAGGTTGTCAAGTCCCGGCAACGTCTGTGTAAATTTTCTCTGCACTCTTTCAAGCTAATTGATATCTTTCCTGTAGGTAGGTGACCTGAACTGCACACAATACTCTAAATTCAGCCACACCAATGTCATGTACAACTTCAACATAACATCCCAACTCCTGTACTCAATGCCCTGGTTTATGAAGGCCAAAGTGCCAAAAGCTCTCTTTACAACCCTATCAACCTGTGAGGCCACTTTCAAGGAACTATGGATCTGTAATCCCAGGTCCCTTTGTTCTACCGCACACCTCAGAGCCCTACCATTCATTGTGTAACTCTTACCCTGGTTTGTCCTCCCAAAGTGCATCACCTCACACTTGTCTACATTAAATTCAATCAGCAGTTTTTTAGCCCATTTTCCTGGCTGGTCAAGATCACGCTGCAAGCTTTGATAGCCTTCCTTGCTGTCCGCTACACCCCCAATCTTGGTGTCATCCACAAATTTGCCAATCCAGTTTACCACATTATCAACTAAATCATTAATATAGATGATAAACAACAACGGACCCAGCACCGATCCCTGCGGCACACCACTAGTCACAGGCCTCCAGTCAGAGAGACAACCATTTACAACCACTCTCTGGCTTCTCCCACTAAACTGAATTCTGACACACTATACATCTGCATCCATAATTATGCTCAGGCCAATAGATAAATCCTGCAACCAATGCCTTCTTCCTGACTGTACCTACAAGCTCTGCATTAAATATTTTTGAAATCGTCCTTGTGCAGTTGCTTTGTCATCACTAACCATTGTCCACATTACATACAATCCAAACTAACAGATGATTCATAGTGTCTGTGATGAACAAATTTCATGTTTTCATTTAGGCTTGTGTCTGAATCTGTCATTCCATTTAGTGTGCATTCATACACTTGCTTCAAAAGCAGGATCTTTTTTATGTAGCTCCAGATGTTTCCAATGAGAAAATTATATTCTACTGTCTGTAGAGATTAAGTTTTATTTTCTACATTCATTGTACTTATTCATAGGATAGTTCTAGTAGGGCCAAATCATTATATTTTGTTTGGGTACTCTGTACTTGATGTCACAATTGGAGTGAGATAAAATGTTGTTCCAGTCAAGTCTTTAATCCCAAAATGGTGAACAGTGGCTTATGATCAGTAAATAGTGTGATGAATGGCCTTTCCAGCAAGAACTGGTCAAACCTTACATCTCTGAATATAATCACCAATAATAAAAGATAAGGTATCTTTATTAGTCACATGTACATCGAAACACACAGTGAAATACATCTTTTATGTAGAGTGGTGGGGGGCAGCCTGCAAGTGTAGCCACACTTCCGGCGCCAACATAGCATGCCCACACCTTCCTAACCCGTACGCCTTTGGAATGTGGGAGGAAACTGAAGCACCTGGAGGAAACCCATGCAGACATGGGGAGAACGTACAAGCTCCTTGCAGACAGCGGCCGGAATTGAACTTGGGTCGCTGGCGCTGTAATAGTGTTACGTTAACCACTAAACTACCATGCCTGGCCTACACGTCCTTCTCTACCTGAGTATATATACAGTGGCATGCAAAAGTTTGGGTACCCCTGGTCAAAATTTCTGTTACTGTGAATAGCTAAGCGAGTAAAAGATGACCTGATTTCCAAAAGGCGTAAAGTTAAAGATGACACATTTCTTTAATATTTTAAACAAGATTACTTTTTTATTTCCATGTTTTACAGTTTCAAAATGACAAAAAAGGAAAAGGTCCTGAAGCAAAAGTTTGGGCACCCTGCATGGTCAGTACTTAGTAACACCCCCTTTGGCAAGTATCACAGCTTGTAAATGCTTTCTGCAGCTAGCTAAGAGTCTTTCAATTCTTGTTTGGGGGATTTTCGCCCATTCTTCCTTGCTAAAGGCTTCTAGTTCTGTGAGATTCTTCGGCCGTCTTGAGGTCACTGCTCTTTTGAGGTCTATCCACAGATTTTCAATGATGTTTAGGTCAGGGGACTGTGAGGGCCATGGCGAAACCTTCAGCTTGTGCCTCTTGAGGTAGTCCATTGTGGATTTTGAGGTGTGTTTAGGATCATTATCCTGTTGCAGAAGCTGTCCTCTTTTCATCTGCAGCTTTTTTTCAGACGGTGTGATGTTGCTTCCAGAATTTGCTGGTATTTAATTGAACTCATTCTTCCCTCTACCAGTGAAATGTTCCCCATGCCACTGGCTGCAACGCAAGCACAAAGCATGATTGATCTACCCCTGTGCTTAACAGTTGGAGAGGTGTTCTTTTCATGAAATTCTGCACCCTTTTCCTCCAAACATACCTTTGCTCATTGCGGCCGAAAAGTTCTATTTTAACTTCATCAGTCCACAGGACTTGTTTCCAAAATGCATCAGGCTTGTTTAGATGTTCCTTTGTAAACTTCTGACACTGAATTTTGTGGTGAGGATGCAGGAAAGGTTTTCTTCTGATGACTCTTCCATGAAGGTCATATTTGTGCAGGTGTTGCTGCACAGTAGAACAGCGCACCACCACTCCAGACTCTGCTAAATCTTCCTGAAGGTCTTTTGCAGTCAAATGGGGGTTTTGATTTGCCTTTCTAGCAATCCTATGAGCAGTTCTCTCGGGAAGTTTTCTTGGTCTTCCAGACCTCAACTTGACCTCCACCGTTCCTGTTAACTGTCATTTCTTAATTACATTACGAACTGAGGAAATGGCTACTTGAAAACGCCTTGCTATCTTCTCATAGCCTTCTCTTGCTTTGTGGGCATCATTTATTTTAATTTTCAGAGTGCTAGGCAGCTGCTTAGAGGAGCCCATGGCTGCTGATTGTTGGGACAAGGTTTGAGGAGTCAGGGTATTTATAAAATTTTGAAATTTGCATCACCTGGCCTTTCCTAACGATGACTGTGAACAAGCCATAGCCCTAACAAGCTAATGAAGGTCTGAGACCTTAGTAAAAGTTATCTGAGAGCTCAAATCTCTTGGGGTGCCCAAATTTTTGCATGGTGCTCCTCTCCTTTTTTACTCTAAAATTGTACAAAACAAAAATAATACACTGATCTTGCTTAAAATGTTGAAAAGAATGTTTCATCTTTAACTTTATGACTTTTGGAGATCAGTTCATCTTCTACTCACTTAACTATTCACAGTAACAGAAATTTTGACCAGGGGTGCCCAAACTTTTGCATGCCACTGTATATTTTTCTCTTTGGGTCACTGTAAGTGATGCACAAGCATTAGGATCCCATGGTTACCGTCCATGACATGGCTAATTACTGCCATAACTCTATCATTAGATAGGGCAGGCACTGTAGTGTAGGAGTTAACGTAATACTATTACAGTGCCAGTGACCCAGGTTCAATTCTGGCTGCTGTCTGTAAGGAGTTTGTATGTTCTCCCATGTTTACATAGGTTACCTCCGGGTGCTCTAGTTTCCTCCCACATTCCAAAGATGTACAGGTTAGGAAGTTGTGGGCATGCTATGTTGCTGCCGGAAGCGTGGCGACACTTGCGGGCTGCCCCAGAACACTTTGCAAAAGATGCATTTCACTGTGTGTTTCGATGTACATGTGACTAATAGAGATATCTTATCTTATTAAAAAAGATTTTGATGCATAGTTGATGATATAATGCAGACAACTTGCATTTCAAACTTTTCTTGCATAGATCAGCTGCATTTTATTTATCTTTACCTCACTGTCACAACTTAACTTTCTTTGCTAGCTGATGAAGTGGAAACAACACCGTTACAAGGATGAGTAGAAATCTAGCATTGTATTGGATGATCCCTCGAAATGACAAGAGATTTATAATATCCTTGGATTTTCTAGCCCTGATAATGGCCTCAACTATCCCAATAACTTGCTGCAGTCTGTTCTCATCTACTTGTAAAGCTTAATACATTACTTCCTACTGCACAAATTCATGTTTTTTTTAAAACTTGACATTCTGTTGATGAAGTACTCTGAACACTTCAAATACAGGCTGTCTCCAGGTTTTTCAGACATCCAAAATTCGATTTTGTCCATTAGTCGGAAAATATACAAAAATGACTTGATATAAGAAAAGATAAGATAAGATATCTCTATTAGTCACATGTACATCGAAACACACAGTGAAATACATCTTTGCGTAGATTGTTCTGGGGGCAGCCCGCAAGTGTCGCCACGCTTCCGGCGTCAACATAACATGCCCACAACTTCCTAACCCATACGTCTTTGGAATGGGAGGAAACCAGAGCACCCGGAGGAAACCCACACAGACACGGGGAGAATGTATATACCTCCACAGTATTGGCATAAATGGCATCAAAAGCACTTAAGACGGATAAGGAAGAACAACTATTAAAAGTGGAGAGAGAGAGAGAGAGTAAACTTGTTCTGCTGCTCATAGGAGCAAATATTTGTATTTATATTGGACTTCTGAATTTAATAACATTATGCCAGCTCTTTCATATGTAGGTGTGTCCATAAATTGGGTGTTCGTAACCCGGGGACAGCTGGTGTGCAAAGCTTTTGCTCCTCTGTGGCAGTTGCTATTAGAAAGTTATCCTGATTCTACAAACAATATTGGTACCCCTGCAGCAAGTGGCATTGACTCCTTTTGTTGACATTAATCTGAGCATAAGATGGATCCAGTTTACTGAAAATGATTGCTCCTGCCAGCACATTATATAAATTTCAAGATGTGGGTAGAATGAGCTATTCATCATCTCCTGTTGCACTCAGGGTCACTCTACAATCTCTGCAGAGCCAAACTAGTCTTATCAGCTTAAGGTGCCACTCACTATGGTGTTGTCCAATTACTCTGTACCACTTTCAACAATACTCCATGTGACTAAGCTTAATTATCTCTTCTTCTACCTCAATTTTCGGCATCTAGAGTACTGGCCTAGTTCTATAACAGATGGGTTTAGGATTTGATTCTTGAGTCCTATGATGGCTGTGAATAAATCTTTAATCATATCTTCATATTGTTCCAGAAGCTTCTTTAAACACGGCTGTGATGTACTCATACTAAATATGTCTTTCCAATCCATCCTCAACTCTTTCAGCCAACCTCTCCTGAGTAGATTTAGTCTATTCACATAATCAACTTCTAGAATCAGTAGACTGGCTTCTTTACCCATGATCAAGGACTGGACCTTCTTTTTGTCCAAGGGTTCTCAAATTCAATGTGTTTCTTGCCATATACTTCTGACATCTTACTAAATTCTGATTACACACATTGTTTATCAGGATTGTATCATTAATTATATCAATTACTTTGATGTTGCTTTTTTTTCCTGTTATTATCACTACTGCCATATATGCTAATTAAAATGTGCTCCACAATGTTATGTAAGCACCCTTTCTGTAGTTTTCATGTAATTATTTCCTTTCCATTAGGACACACCTTAACTGTCATTATTTGGGTTTTTTGTATTCTGTCTAGCCCTGCATGTAGAGGCTATATAATGTTGCTATCTACCATTGGACTCTTGCTGCTCTGAACTTGTGTTGAATGATTTTTAATGCAATGGTGGCAAACTTCCTGACAATTCTTGAATTTATATCATTCACACATATGTGATTTAGGTGTTCCTGCCATTGCTTATGCCGCTGGACAAGGCACAGCTTTTTACTAACATTTCGTGCAAGCTAAAATTCCATGGGTGTTGTTGCTTTGCATGCTTGTTGAATGTTAGATCTCATGCGATTAGTGACATGGACTGGATGTGTTCACCACATTCACAAACTTATCTCACATTCCAGAAGTTACAATACTGTGCTAGATCTTTTGGAAGGTTTAGGCCCTCCAATGAATTTTAGAAGGGATTGCAGAGGAACTTTTTCACCCAGAGGGTGGTTGGAATCTGGAACACATGACCTGAGTGGCTGGTGGAGGCTTTTCAATTGCCAATGCATTCAAGCCTTTGGACCAAGTGCTTGGTAAAGGGGATTAGTATAGATAGGGTACTTGATGGGCAGCTTGTACATGGGGACCAAAAGGTTCTGTTTCTGTGTTGTATGCCTCTCTCATTCAATGACAGTATAATATCTTCATTCATAATCTATCCTGGATTCTGAACATATAACTTTCCACAATTGCTGACAGCTTCGTATTAAAATGGATTTGGAACATTTCTATGGTTTTGTTACATGAGGCTTTGATTGTCCAACAAAAACTGAGTAAGTTTGCTAGCATCTCTTAACTTTGGGTCTCTATCTCTAAAAACATTTTTGCTTTCTTGAATTTACATTTGGCATCACTGAACCATCTTTCCTTCTCCTTCTATCTTGATGATATCATTTGTCCCAAAATATTATTTATTCTTGTGTGATATACAAAAGGAAAGGTGTTTATTCCTTCTATATTTACAATATAACAGATCTGGGACTGAACTATCACTTTGTACAGTCCCCCAGTTCAAGAAAAATAAGGTTTTTTTAATTTGTAGCAAACTTTGCAAGTGCTTTCTTTATTTTGTCTTGTACTTGACTCTGCACCTCAGACTAACTGCAGCAAATGGTGAGCTTCACAGAGTCACCTTGCCAATCTACTCATGCAGTAGCTCAACGTGCTCAGCGACTTTAAATAGACATGATTCCTTGCCAACCTGTGCTCAACATTGGTACATCTGTGTTCAGTGGATTCTCAACCTCTGTCTGGAATGTGTACAACAGTGCCTTCCGGACACATTGTGCAGTGTGGATGCCAAGAATGATCTGTAGATCTATACATATCTATATCTACATATTCACAGATGTACGGTGGGGAGCATTCTGACTGGTTGCATCACTGCCTGATATGGAGGCTCCAGTGTGCAAGATCAAAAGAGGCTGCAGAGGGTTGTAGACTTAGCCAGCTCCATCACGGGCACAACCCTCCCCACCATCGAGGACATCTTCAAGAGGTGGTGCATCAAGAAGGCAGCATCCATCATTAAGGACCCTGACCATCCGGGACATGCCCTCTTCTCGTTACTACCATCAAGGAGGAGGTACAGGAGCCTGAAGACCCACACTCGGTGTTTCAGGAACAGCTTCTTCCCCTCTGCCATCAGATTTCTGAGCAGTCCATGAACCCATGAACTCTACCTTGTTATTCCTCTTTAGCACTATTTTCTTTATTTATTTGTTGGTAACTTATAGTAATTTTCATGCCTTGCACCATACTGCTGCCGCAAAAGAACAAATTTCACAATGTATGTCAGTGATAATAAATCTGATTCTGATTCTGATTCTGATTCTAATTCTGATATCTGACTCTGCCCCTGGACTTACCATTCAGTTGCTGAACTGATGGACTGGATTCTCTTCATACCTGGACCTTTGGTTTTCTGCCAGTCACAGCTAGTTCATTCCGTATGGCCCCATTGATTTGAATAGGGTTGCTGATCTTAATTTAAAAGGTAATTTTTAGTAATTGTTTCTTTGGTTAGATTTCTTTATTTGAAGTAATGAACAGAAATTTTATATGCCTTATTTTTTTTCTTACTTTTTATTTAAATATACATCTATTTCAACTGTTTTCCAACATTGTCAGAGACTTTTAGAAACTGTGAAAGGGCCTTCTGACAATATAAGCTGGGTGCCACAGAAGGATAGTGCCGGCTTGGGAATCGTGTGGGACACAACATGGTTGATCACAATCCAGACAACAGACATGAGGTGTGAGGGACTTATATGCATGTGTGGTTTATTCAAGAGCTATTCACAGAATATGTCTGGAATTGTTGAGAATCTTTGTTAAACCCAGTGAGTCACTTAACATAATGCTTAAAGGGTGGCAGTTTTTGGAACAATTTTTGTTCACAACCAATATTACATGTACAATTGTTAACCCTGGCCACAGAGATCACAATTTTCCAAAATCCACTTGTTTTTCTCAAAGCTTGTACTCCCTGCTTTGAATCAGAAGACAGTTGTCTCCAGTCTCTCACCAAAAAACATGAACCTGGATTTTGAGGAATGGAATTTCCAGCCTGCACTTGCTGCACATGCAGCTAAATGGCTACATCCTCTGCATTGTCCACTCTGTGGCTCCTGAAATAATTATTGCATTTAACTTTTCTAGCACCTGCTCATTTCAGCATCTACGGATGTTCCCATTGATGTTTCTGTCTGTGCTCTCTTTGGGGAAGAAAATCAGGTCAAGCTCCACCGAAATGCTGCATTGTGTTTGGATGCGGCTGTTGGAATGAATGAATGAGGAAGTGAGGAGGGAACCAATGCAAAGAACATATCTCCAGGCCAGGAAATGACCTGCAGTTTCACAGCCCACATTATGGTTCTATTTTTCAAAATAGATTCTTATGACTTCATAAGCTGTGGACACGCAAGTCTTCAAATGCTATCGTCCGTCCTTTTCAATAAAAAGGAAAGTTTGCAGATACACAGTGTCTTTGACAACCTCAGGAGATCCTCAGTTAATTACCCTTCACTTACATTGAGAAGGAATTGCTGGATGAAAGCCTTTTGCACCAAATTGGCAAGTGCCTGTCAGAAGACAGTCAGGTTATGTGGGCAAACAAGAGCAAGGCCCACCTGTACATCTGCAGTGTAAAGTGTTAACAGTCAGCAATGCCACACCCCCCAGTATTGCTATCTGTCAATCTGCCAACCTTTCTCAATGCTCCTGAATGGCTCTGACATTGGGTATAATACAGACATTATTAAAAATGAAATAAGCATATTATCTTTTGTTAAATCACCTGAATCCTCAAAAATATTTTGAAGTTATTATTGCAAATAAGATTAATTTTAAAAGAAGCAAGCTCACCTTATTCTCATCTTTCTCCCCACAACTGTAAAATCTCGATTGAAATAAATGGGTTGTACATCCTTTACCAGGCTCAATCTGATGCATAATCCATGGGCAGATACCACAGTTTAAATTCCAGCAAATTTGTGTTCTATCACTGCAATTTCACATTCAAAAATGCATGGGTCGACATCTTGAATTTGCTGGCACTTACTTGGGTAAATGCCAGTTGTTTGTCATGGGAGTGCCAGTGAAAGCCCAGCATATTCTTGGCCACAATTTTAGCAGATGCTTCTGTGCAATAGTAAGGGAGAGCCAGGGTTTGGCTGAGACATTAAACAGAAATCACGCCCATCCTCTCGCATGGACATGAGTGGTCTATTTGAACGAGAGCATGGTTCTCTTGCATCTGGGCCAGAAGTTATCCAGAAATCAATATATGAAAGACAAATGGCTGGTGAGTTACTTCATTGATATTGCAGGAGTTGCTGGTTCACAAACTAAGTGCTTCCAAAGTATCTCATTGGTTGTAAAGCCTTTTGAGATCCTCTTGATGTTGTGAATGGGAATTTAAATGTAAATCCTACTATTTTTTGGAAGAGGACTGTGGAAGGCACTTGAAAACAAGGGCAGTTCACTGCTTACAATGTAATAAAAATACGGCTTTAAGAATAGTAACTGTGGTGAGGAACATGAATTAGAAGGGTAACTCCCAGCATGGAACAGGTTGGTTGCAATGAAACCAGAAAATACTGGGTACACTTATCAGGTCAGGCAGCATGTATGGAAGCAGAAACAGAGTTAATATTTCAGGTCCTAGACACTTTTCTCCTTGGAGCGATGGAGGATGAGGGGGGACCTGATAGAGAGATAAGATGATGAGAGGCATTGATGGGGTAGATAGTCAGAGGCTTTTTCCCAGGGCTGAAATAGTTGCCACAAGAGGACATAGGTTTAAGGTGCTGGGGAGTAGGTATAGGGGAGATGTCAGGGGTAAGTTTTTTACTCAGAGAGTGGTGAGTGCGTGGAATGGGCTACCGGTAACGGTGGTGGAGGCGGATATGATAGAATCTTTTAAGAGACTTTTGGATAGGTACATGGAGCTGAGAAAAATAGAGGGCTGTGGGTCTCTAAGGTAGGGACATGTTCAGCACAGCTTTGTGGGCTGAAGGGCCTGAATTGTGCTGTAAGTTTTCTATGTTTCTATTAAATCGTTATTCTCTTTCTACTGATGCTGTCTGATTTGTTGAGTGCTTCCAGCATTGTCTGTTTTTATTTCAGATTGCCAGCATCTGCAGCTTCTTGTTGAATTTCATTTACTATTTGGAGTACACTGATCTGGTCCTCATTTCCTTACTTTTTCATTCATTCATTCATTCATTCATTCATTCATTCATTCATTCATTCATTCCCACACTGAGATCCATTCACCATGCAGCATTCTATCATAGGTTTTATTATGGCAGTCACCAGTTGATCTGATTTTCTTCTCTGGAAAGCATAGGTGGAAATATTGTGGATCAACAATTCCTGAAAGGAGCAAGTGTTGGAAACGTTCAGTGCAATAGTTACCTTTGTAGCCACAGAAAGACAGTGCAGAAACTAAGCTGATAGCGTAACTCCATGGGCTTTTAGGTGATGGGTACTCATCCAATACACAACGCCACAGTTCTAATATGACTTTTGCAGCATAATATTTTGCTGGGGAGATTGTTGGTTTAACATCTATTGGACACATCCTCTTCAAATACAGCCTAATTCTCCCTTACTCCAGTCTGTGTCTCTCTTTGAACTCCACTTTAATGGCATACAAATGTATAACTGCTCTTGAAAAGCTTTGCACATTCAAAGATCTGTAGGTTTGAGGGGACTGGGGATAGATGATCTGACTTTATCAGAAGCAGTAAGAGGTGAGGCTGGGAATATATAAACTGAAGGGCAAAATAAATTGTTGCAGGAATTTTTTGTCAGCTGCAGAAAACATCAGTCGAACACCCCAGACTTTTTCATTTGCGTCTGTATAAATGGATCCTGGCAGAGAGTGCACCTTAGAAAGTGCAGTCAAAGTTACCTCTCCTGCACTGAGAGCACCAAGGCCAAACTGACTGCAAAGGTGTCATTAGTCTCTTTAGCATATATTGAAATGAGAGCTCCTGGGACTCAGTGAGTTGAGCAATGCACAGACAGCAAACAGATCATCCATGATTGTTAGCAAATGACATTCCAGCCTCTAATCCCATGGCACTTCCAGAGCATCATCTTCAATGCATTGGAAATGCCATCTAATTATGTAAATGACATGTGACACATTTAGTTCATTAATATGCAGGCCCCATTATTTTGGAAAGGAAATCCCAGTTGGGCCTAACTCGTAGCATTGCTTTGGTATATCTGAGGAAACAGAAGCGTATCACTAAAACTGACAGAACCTTACCACATCCAAAGCTCTGGATGTGACAGTGACTGGGTAAAGCTTTCATTGCATAGCCTGTTGTCTCTAATGATTCCAGAGAGAAAAAAAAATGCATCCACCAGTTTTTCAAAACTGTGCATCAGTCATTGGGTTAATGAGGGTGGACATGACTTGCTTACTAAAAATAACTAAGAGAATAAAATATTTTCTGGTGTTTGAATAAAGTGTGCAGCAAGGAAACTGGCTGTCACAGTTAATCCAAAATCAGCAGGAAAACAGTTGGAGCACTTAAAGATCATGCCAGACTGTGTCCAGTCAAGTACTGCTGCTCATAAACTATGGTGTTCCAATATTTATAGATAATTGATTTGGAAGCTGTCGCTTATGTAGGACATACAGCCAGGTCCTGATGTTGTTTATGAAAGCAAATGTGCAAATACCAGAAATCTGAAGGAAAAAAAAACAGAAATCACTGAAAGTACTCAGCAGGCTCGGCAGCATCATTGGAGGGAAAAACAGACTGAATGTTCCAAGCCACTAACCGTTCGTCTGAACTGTTCATCGGCATGAAACATTAATTCCGTTTCTGCCACCACTGATGCACTCTAGCCTGCTGAATATTTCTAACATTTTCTGTTTTTATTCCTGATGTTCTTCATATTCCTCAGGGAGGTTAGACAATCAGCTTTTTGAAGAGAAACTGACCTATTCCCTTTCAGTTTTAATTTTACAAAGAAGCAGCCTGAATAGAAAATCAATGTCTATGGTTACAGAATTGACATCAAAACTTCAGTCTAAGGGAAGTCCACTGGTACATGCCCAGTCACAAAAATTTCCAATCATTGATGCAGCACCATATAGAAATAAATAGTTGGCGTCTTGAGTGAAAAGCTTCAGGCACAAGGGATAGTTGTCCAGAGAACTAGTATAGTGGCAGCGATGAAAGCACAAAATAGTGTGAAGCAAAAAACATGAACAGGCATTAATAAAATATACCATCTACTGATAACTAAAAAATTGTTTTTTTAACTAAGAAACAGATTAATCATATACAGACCATAAGATTTAGTAGCAGAATTAGGCCATTCAACTCGTCGACTCTGCTCTACCATTCAATCATAGCTGATTTTTTTTCTCAACCTCATTCTCCCACCTTCTCCCTGTAATGGTTAACCCCCGCACCAATCAAGAACCTATCAATCTCTGCCTTAAATACACCCAATGACTTGGCCTCCACAGCCCTCTGTGACAACGAATTCCACAGATTCGCCACCCTCTGGCTGAGGAAATTATTGCTCATCTTAGTTTTAAAGGCACGTCCCTTCATTCTGAGGCATTGCCCTCAGATCCTAGACTCTCCTACTAATGGAAACGTCCTCTCCATGCCCACTCTATCCAGGCCTTTCAGTATCAGGTAGATTTCAATGAGATAACGCCTCATCCTTCTGAACCCCATCGACTACAGGCCCAGAGATATCAAATGCTCCTCAAAGGTTGCCTTTCATTTCTGGGATCATTCTTGTGAACCTCTTCTGAACCCTCCCTGGGGCTAGCTCATCTTTCCTTTGATATGGGGCCCAAAATTGCTCACGGTGTTCCAAATGCGGTCTAACCAACCATAGACAGAAAAAGTTTAGAGGGATATGGGCCAAACACAGGCAAATGGGAGTAGCTCGGATTGATATCTTGGTCAGCATGGATGAGTTAGGCTGAAGAGCCTGTTTCTGTGCTGTATGACTCTAATCTGATGTAACTAATTTCAACAACATAGAAAATTTGATGTTTAATATTAAAAAAAATGACTGAGCACAATATATGAATTAAAAAAAATTTGGACCAAAAGTAAACTACAGATATTCTGATGTCAAGTTTGCTGAGTTTAAAATAGCTCTAAAACTGGGCAGTGGTCTGGAAGAGCCTTTCAATACAACCTGCATTGGAAATTTTCATATTTGCTGTTAGCAGTTAAAAAGAAAATTTACATTAACATAGCATTTCCTCTCCCCTGCCTTGTCTCTCTACTTCTATATCAGGAAATAGACAATTTTCCACCAGAAGTCTGGAAGCTTCCATAATAACCCTGACTTCATTCCCCACAATGTCTTTCTTGAGGAAAGCCGTTCCATTCTCCCAGATTTTCAATTTCCAGTACATCGGACATGAACTTCCAAACCAATGCTACCATTATGTCTTCCTTTTCCTCACCTGAAGATTCCCCTGCACCAAGGGTGAGGTTATCCTTTTATTTTGTCTATTCCACTATCTGCACTTGTGTTAAC
Source organism: Pristis pectinata (assembly GCF_009764475.1). Taxonomy (NCBI): domain Eukaryota; kingdom Metazoa; phylum Chordata; class Chondrichthyes; order Rhinopristiformes; family Pristidae; genus Pristis; species Pristis pectinata. The sequence goes on from NC_067415.1 coordinate 72,553,001, forward strand.
ACCCATTCTCCAAGAACCCAGTTAGTATCCTCCTTGTCTTTACCTTCTGCTCCATCAACCTCCACATTTATGGAATACCCTCCATAATTTGCAGCACTCTAAACTGATGTTGCCACAATGAAAGGGAAGGAAGATTTGGGCTGCCAATTATTCCATGCCTGTCCTACACAGACTACTGATGACTGTGTAAAGTAGTTGGATCCAACTCCTGGGTCTCTTCCCAAAGTCCATTTTGGAGAGCCCATCCATCATGTACGTCTGCAATATCCTGTCAAAGGCTTCACCTGGTGTAAGCTGACCAAGCCACTGCTCTCCCCCTGTCCTGCATGTAGGTGATGGTATCCCTGAGTAGTGCAAGGCTGTCCAAGATTTTCTGATGAGGTACATCACATGTTTGGTACAGGTGGATCACCTGTCCCAGAGCAGTCTTGATCCAAGAGGCGATGACCTTAGACAGGATCTCGTAATCCACATTCAACAGGGTCACCAATTCCCTCAGCTTGTAGACAAGGATGATGATGCCCTTCCTCATGGATTCTGACATACTGCTAACAAGAAGCATAGCACTGTACACTTCCAGCAGGTCTGGGTCCATCCAACCCAGTGCAACTTGCCCAGTAAGTCACTTCTGAGAGTTGTATTTGTTTCAAGGGAACAGATGGAACTTGTTAGCTCCTTCAGGGTCATGGCTGGTTCAGAATCTACCCCACACTATTGTTTAAGTCCTCCATGACAGAGGACAGGAAGTTCTGGGATGCTGTGCTGTCTGTGGCATTTCTATTGTACAGACCAGAACAGAAGGACTTGCAGGCCTCAAGGTCTCTGCAAGGATGTTACTGAGCTGTCCTTTTCCTGAAGGCAGTGGAACACAAAACTCCCCCCGTGAACATCTTGGAAGGAGAAGTACAAGTACATCTCATCCTGCTCCATGGACTGGACTCAGGACAGGAAGTTGGTCTTGGAGGATTCTAAGGCAAAGAGTGCACCTTTCTGTCTCTTCACCTCTTGGAGCTCCTCCCTCGCATCTGCTGCCCTCAACTGCAGAAAGAGAAGGTTCCACAAACTGTCTGGGGTTGACACAATTCTCTCTGACTTTGTCTTGCTTTCTGACCACCTTTGAGGAAGAAGGACCTTTTGATGTTCTCTTTAATTGTTTCCCACCAGTGCATCAGGGATTCCAAGAAAGGCTTCACAGTTCTCCAACCTGCATAATCCCTCTTAAGTTTCTTGATGTTCTGTGGGGTCAGCAGCTTGACGTTTAACTTCCATGTCAATTTGGCTGCTTTCTCGTCTTCCTGTAGGTGACAATCAGTTTGAATGAGGCAGTGGTCAAAAAAGAACATTGTGACATTGATGGATCTGACCATTAGTGTCTTGACAGGAAGAAGAAGTCTATCTTGGAACTTGCTGAGCCTTCTACTATCGACTAATTGAATTGCTACTGTTCCCCATCTGCAGGGTTGCTGAAGATGTTACACAGGGTCCAAAGGTTCTGTCCAATCTTCTGCCATTACTGCCAGTTCGTCCAGCCGTATTGGTGATGCAGTTGAAGCCACCAGCCAGAACAAGCGGCCAGGATGTCGCAGCAGTGGTGGGGGCTGCTGGAGGACAGCTCATTTTGCAGTGGCAAGGAGTACACATTGATTCCCGGTGTAAAGTATTTCTATGACTTCTACTAACGGAAAGGACAAGGTTAGTGGCGGTTAATAATGCACAATCAAGACAGCTGATATCCATTTCTCATTGGGGAAGGACAATAAATACTGGCTTTACTACTGATGCCCATATCCTATGAAAGAATAAAAAAACGTATCTTTCGCCTTATCATACTTATTCAAACTAATTTCTATACATTGACATTACATGATCAGAAGTGATGGGGAAAAAGATAATATTCTGTTCACATCTGGTCTCCAAGTGACAAGAAAATAAAATATATGACTTAGACTAGGAATAGAATTCAGAATAAAGCAAATAACTTTACACTTGCATATTCTCGTTCTGGTGGAATGTCTGTGACTGATTTTAATTATCAAGAGATATAATTAAGGAGAGAAGAAATTACTGGCTTAATCTAAAACATTTAATAAAAAATTTGGAGATTAGAGAAAAGGAACTAACCCAGGGATTATTTGAATTATCAAAAGACAGATTGCTCTTTGATATTATGTGAATTGAATTGTGACAGGCTCATTGAAAGTTTCCCCAGAATACTGTTGTAAATCTTTTATAAATTTTACATTCATGAGTAGCTAATCACAGATTAAAGGCATTTGGGAGGATAATTGTTGAGAAAGTATATCCCCAGTGAGATGATTATGACAATAAGTGCACTTGCATTTAACAGGTCCTCATTTGGAGGTAACTGCATATTGGGATGTAAACCTCTTACTGTGTCAGCGCACAGTGGTGAAAGATTTATGAACTGAGTTTACAGCTATAATTAGGGAGAACATGAAGATAAAAAGAGGAAAAAAAATCAATTGCTGTAAATCTGAAATTAAACTGGAATTGCTATAAATATTCAGAAAGCTTATGAAAATCTCAAAAAAAGGGTAATGTTTCAAATGCAGGAAACTATTCCAGAACTTTAATGTTTCCTGCAGTTCGAGCTACAGCCGAGATGCTAATTTAACTTTTCTCTTTATTGTTACTGACATAGCTGCTGCAAATTTCCAACATCTACTTAGGTACATAGGACAAGATTATTGTTTATTACCCTTCTTTCATACGAGTAATTCGGGCCAACAATTACATATCCAGTTTGAGCTTGGTTAGTGGGTCTAAAGTTCTAGAGAAGAGGTAGTTTCTCAAGCAATGTCACCATTAAATTTCAAAGTCAAAATCAGAAGTCAAGTTTATTGTCATATGTACAAGTACATGTGTGCACAAGTGCAATGAAAAACTTACTTGCAGCAGCATCACAGGCACATAGCATCAGATACACAACATTCACAAGAAAACAAATTAAACAAATTCAACAAAATTATGCAAAAAAGAATGCAAATAAAACAGAAAAATATCAGCAAAGTTAATTGTAGTGCAAAGTAGTCAAAGTGGTCATAATGTTGCTCTAATGAGGTAGTGATTAGGGTTGTGCAGGTTGGTTTAACAACCGAATGGTTGAAGAGCTGTTCTAAAGACATAATGTTGTTGTACTGTGCATAGTTTGACCAGATTGCCACAGTCACAATGTCATATAATCCATCTGTGCATCAAGTGGCTGCAGTGAGAGTGGTGAAAGGCTTATGATATTGGGTAAGCAGACAAGACTTTGGTCCAGTAATTCAGATACATAAGTTTGAATCCCACCAGAGCAGCTGAGAAATTTAAATTCAAGCATTCAAAAAAGAATCTGAATCTCTTTTAAAAAAAAGGAAAACACTAGTCTTATCATGGTAACCATGAAACTACGAAATTGTCAATATGTCTTCAGATAAGCAAATCAGCCATACTTACCCTGTTAGGCCTATATTTGACACCAGACCCACTAATGAGGTTGACTTATAATTGCCTCATCAACTCAGGGGCAGTAAGGAATGGACAATATTTGTCAACATTGCTAGGGATGTCCAAATCCTGTGAACAAATAAATTAAAATAAAAAATTCCCATTCAGATTCATGATTTCTATAGCTGCTCAAAACTGGATGTATCCACTGCTGTGTGAGGAACTGGATATTTCCTCCAGGCCATTACATGGTTCATATGTGTTTCAACAGATGTTTTCTGAGACCAAGCAAAGTGCTGGGAGGTTCATTAAGTAGTTTATTATGTCAACCAAAGAGGTGAATAATATTGGAGATTGTTTTTCCTGAAAGCATTTGGGAGACAGGTTATACAAGATCTGGGTTTTCAGAGAAACAAGGCTGTGTAAAGGATAACAAAAATGTTCCAAGTTTATAATTTATTTTCTAGTAATTCAACGTCAGTATCATTGTGCTGTGCAGTAGTTTTTATTTATACAAACATACAGACCCATTTACAATTTGCTGCAGCACATTATTTTCTTTTCTTTGCTTGCATAGCTTAACAGCTCTGCCAATTTAAATAAGCTTTAGATATTATTTTCCTCAGTCAGAATCTTTCTTGTGTTCACTGTGATAGTAAGCTGATTAAGCCAATATCCTGGCAGGGAGGTTTGCCAGTGCTGCCTAGGATGGTTTGAACTGGTGATGCAGGGAGATGGGATCCAAAATGACAGTGCAGCAGGAGGGGACTGAGAAGCAAATATGGCAAATGAAGCAGGCAAGTTGAGTGGGCAGAGCAGCCAGAAGTGGGTGGGGGAGAATAAGAGGGCTAGCAGGCTTAACTGCATTTACTTTAATGCAAGGAGTCTTGCAGGCAAGATGGATGAGCTGAGAGTGTGGATCAGTACTTGGTATTATGATATTGTGGCAATCATGGAAACCTGGCTGGAGGAAGAGCAGGAATGGCAACTCATTGTTCCCGGGTATGGTATTTTCAGGTGTGACAGGGGGTTCCAAAAGGGGATTCATTTGTTGATCCCTCCAGTATGTCCTTCCTGAGTACTGCTGACCAGCGAGAGCATTACGGCAGTGCTTGGTAAGGACATCCTAGAAGGATCAGCAAATGAACCTATATGGGTAAAACTTATAAATAAGAAAGGGGCAATCACTTTGATGGAATTATTCTGCAGGCCTCCAAATAGTCAATGAGATTTGGAAGAACAAATATGTAGACAAAGAGAAGTAAGGTGTAAAAGCATTCCGGTTGTAGTTGTGGATGATTTTACCTTTCCCAACATTAACAGGCATTGCCTTCATGTAAAGGCTCTAGACAGGTTGGGATTTGTTAAATGCATCCAGAAAACAGTATGGAGAGAGTCCTTCTGGGGGAAACTGTACTCAACCTTATTTTCGGGAATGAGGATGAGCAAGCGGTGGAAATATCTGCAGAGGAACCCTTTGCAAACAGTGACCACAATTCGGACAGCTTGAAGGTAGTCATGGGAAAGGACAAGGCTGCACTGAGTGTTAAGGTCTTAAAATGGGGGAGGGGTGACCATTAATATGAAACAGGACCTGCCAAAAGTAGACTGGGAGCAACTGCTAGAGGCAGAAGATAGTGGTGGGCGTGGGGGGAGGTGGTGGAGGTGGTGTTGTTTTCCTGACTGTAAGTCTGTAAGCAGTAGCATACCACAGGAATCAGTGCTGGGACCTTTGCTGTTAGTCATATATACATGATTTTGATGAGAATGTCTCTGGTCAAATAAGTAAATTCACTGATGACACAAAAATTGGTGGAATGGTAGATAGTAAAGGAAGCCGTGAAAGAATACAGAGGGACATAGATCAGCTGGGAAGTTGGATGGAGCAATGGCAGGTGTAATTTAATCCAGACAGGTGTGAGGTAATGCATTTTGGGTCATCTAATACTGGTAGGATGTAAACACATCACATGGGATCCAAGGAGAGTTCGCTATGTAGATACATAATTGGCATAATGGTAAGAAGCAGAGGGTGATGGTGGAAGGTTGGGACTGGAAGCCTGTGATTAGTGGTTGTGCTACAGGGATCGGTGCTTGGGCCCATTATTATTTGTCTTTTATATAAACAATTTGGATGAGAATGTACAAGGCATGGTAAGTTTGGAGATGACACTAAAATAAGTAGTGCAGTAGACTGAGAAGGTGTTTATCACAAATTATAGGGGGATCTTTATCAACTAGGTAAGTAGGCAGAGGAGTGGCAAATGACGTTCAATTCAGTTAAGTGCTAGGTGTTGCATTTTGGGAAGTCAAACTAGGGTAGCGCATTCACCGTGAATGGTTGGGCCCTGGGGAGTGCTGTAGAACAGATAGATCTAGGAGTGCAAGTACATAGTTCTCTGAAGGTGGTGTCACAGGTGGACAGGGTGGTGAAGAAGGCATTTGTCACGGTGGCTTTCATCAGTCAGGGCACTGACTATAGGAGTTGTGATGTTATATTGCAGTTGTACAAGGCGTTGGTGAGGCCACACCTGAAGTACTGCGTACAGTTTTGGTTACCCTGTTATAGGAAAGATTTCATTAAGCTGGAAAGAATGCAAAGGAGATTTACAAGGATGTTGTCAGGACTCAAGGTCCTGAGTTTTGGGAGATGTTGGACTTGGAACTGATTCCTTGGAATGTAGGAGACTGAGGGGTGACATTATACACAAAATCTTGAGCGGCATAGATAGGGTGAATGCACGCAGTCTTTTTCCCAGGGAAAGGGAACCAAAAACTAGAGGGCATAAGTTTAAGGTGAGAGGGGAAAGATTTAAAAGGGACCTGAGGGGCAACTTCTTCACACAGAAGGTGGTGTGTATATAGAATGAGCTGCCAGAGAAATTGTTTGAGGTAGATGCAGTAATCCCTCATAACTAAATTTAATGCTCAGTTTTCCGGAATGAGATTATAACACATGTCCTAATGACCCATGGGTGAAGATTCCACCATTGAATAATAGCTGGCAGTAAATTTGATTAAAATTGTAAGGACAACAGTCACTACTGCATCAAGCTTCTAGAAAACACACTTACACTGCATTAGGTTAAACGTAAAGTACACTTGGTAGGAACAGATCTTACTAACCCTTAAAGAAGTCCATCTTTGAGATTTGTGACAGGTGTTGTATTCTTACAACACTGTTACACGATTACAAATCACTGTTCTACTTTCAAATCACTTAAATTATTCCACCTTCAGACACCCAACTCAGTCAACAGTTGCTCTAAGCAATTGCTTCTCATGTATGCAGTCAGGAGTGAGAATACCTTTTTTGTGTTGATTGACAAGATCGACTTCTCTGACTAACTTGCCTGCCACAACTGTAGCCCTGAATGACACCAAATGCAGCAACTTCAATGCTCAAACCTTCCATTCTTTTATCTTCATTGACCAGTGGTGTGGGCATATGATCAGCCACTTGATTGGCTACCGAATCTGTGCTGCCCCGATATTTCAATTACTTGATATACCATCTGTGTCATGTTTCTTTTCATGTGGCCAGGGCTGATAGCTTGTGAGAAACGATTTGTCTTAGAAACATCCTCGGAGCCAAGATTATCAGTTCATTGATTCTTTTTGCATTATAAACTCTCCTTCATCACTCAGGCGTTACTACTTTTGATAGAACACAGAACAAAACAATCCAAGGTTCTTTGACAGTTTTTCATGCTGCACTTTCACGTGAAGAGTTTGTATTCCTCCATTTATCCATCAGTATCCAGATGGAGAATACTACAGGTCAGGAAAAACCACCAAGAAAGATGGGTGCCTTGAGACTGACAACTCCATAAACATTTTACAACAATTACTTGAGCATTCTTTTCAGTTATATGAATTTGTTATTGTGGCCCAAAGCAATGCTGTAGTTATTTCTAACTGCTGATTCCCAATATACATTACCTTGTTGGTATTACAGTGGAGGAACTGGAGAGTTTGGAGCAAACGAGACAAAATCAGGGAATGAGAAAATTATGCCTCTGAGAAACAAATCACAAAACGCTGTTCTTGTAAACAGCTCAGTGCAGAGATATGTGTTAGAAGATTGTGCAGCAGTGGAATAATTGTGATGGCTCAATCGTAGCACTCTTGCCACTGAGTCTGAAGGTTGTGAGTTAAAGGTAAAATACAATCAGTAGTTTACACTGACATTAAAATTTATCAGCTTCAGATTGTGATTCAAATTTTACTCCAGAAACATGACCATAAAATTTAGACTGACACTATACATTATTAAGGGATGCTCCACTGGTTGAGGCCATGTCTTTCAGAAGTGACATCAAAATGAGGCTTTATGTACTTCTCAGAGAGATGTAAAGTATCTCATGACACTATCTTGAAGAAAAATATGGCAGTACCAAAAATAATTTCTGAGTCCTTCTTCACAGTAAACTCATAAGAAGCTCCTGGGCAATATTTAGCCATCACCAGCAGAACAACTATGTGCTCAATATCATCATGCTGCACATTGAAACCTGCAGTGTGTAAATATTCTATCACAGCTGCTAAGCCCAGGTCTGTCACACTAATCTTCTCCAGCCCTATCACTTTTGAAGATAAATACATTTCTATAAAATCCTTTCCTTTTGTTCATCCCCAATCTTGCCAAGGTCCTTTTTGTGTCAACAGGATTCCTTTGTGTTGCTGCAAGTGTAAGGAAAAGACAGAGTTAAAGTCGTAACAACAACATCCTTTACTAGAGGTAGTAACTCTCAACTACATAGCAATGTCTAGGTGCAACAATGTATCAGGAGTCATACCACATGATATAAACAAATCCTTAAAGGTATCCCATACATATTGATACACAACAGTCCTACGTTCTAGAATTCTGTCCTTAAACCTTTGCCACTCTGCCCGTCTTTCTTCCTTTAACTTGCTTCCAAAAACCCATGTCTGCATTAGTATCTTCTCATATATTTCGATGTCAAAGTTTGCTTGGTACTGCTCTTGGGAACTGCCAAGGGGTGTTTTAGTACAATTGCTGGATCACATGTTTCCAGCCCACCTGAGACAAACGGCAGCACAAAAAATTGGCACAGAACACACACCTACCATGAGATGCAGCTGGCTTTCAGCTAAGAATAGGCAACAGCCGGCAGTGACCATGGGCTGCCTTGATGACCTTCTGACAGCAGTGATGGTCAGAAGTACTTGAAAACAGTTGAAGTAAAAACTGTTAAACAAAAAAATGATCAATTTATTTAAAAACACATGAAAAACACATGATTAAGGAAAAACATAAATACATTGAAATAAAGAAAAATAAACAATGAACTTATTTAAAATTAAGGTTTACATGAAGGTCAGTGTCTCCATTCAAATGATAGATGTGCCAGCGGTAGCTCACATAAAATTGAAGGGCCAGATGTGAAGTGCACCTGGCCCTTCAGCTCAGCAACTTGTGGAATGGTCCTGGACTCAGTGATGCAAGAAGTCAGATGAGTTGTGCATATGATCATCAGCGTGTTCCATTCTTCAGAGCTGCTGTGCGCAGCTGTCGAAGGGTGGAGCATCCTGCTACCTGCTCTTCAGCTATTCTACAGACTTACTGACTAATTGTCAATGCTTTCCAGATCATTAACGATGTTAAAGAATCCAATTTTTTTTGTTGCTGTTATAGTGCAGCACAACAGCAATTTCACTCAAAGGTACATTGTTCACTATAAGATGTTTTGGATTATCATAAGGCCAATGAACTTAAATCTTGGGCAATTTTCTCTGGATATTTTAGGCAGCAAAGAGTATCTGAGTTATCTAATCCATATTACCTCAATTTTAAGGAAAGATATGATCTTGGTAAAGGAGTAATCGCATACTGGAAATGGTAGCTTTGAGGTGCTGATGATCTATTAAAGTAGTTACTAAGACTTATTAAAGAGGTTGTATGTCATTTTGCTGGCTAGCAACATACTATAAACTGCACATGGTTGGCGTGCAATGGGCAATTTCAACTTTCATCATTCCTCACACAATGGGGAGAAAGTCCTGCTCCTATTTTTTAAAGTCCTGATTTGGTTATGCATTAATACCTCAATGAATAGAACACAGTCAATATTTTTGCAGAATTATTTGGAAGGAGTACAATTTCATGCTGTTGCTGTTGGAAACAATGAATGTTTGAAGGTAGCCATCACTGACAGATGAAAATGTCAGTATGTGCATTGAAACTTTTCTGCATTAGAAAAGATTTAATTTATCTTCATAACCTTTATCAAAATCCTTCTCCCGTTATGGTTTTTTAAATTGGTAACTGGCTTTTTTTCCTGTGGAGATAATTTATTCAAAGCTGTTTTGCAACAAATAATATTGATTGCAATCATGCTATTATCAATATTTTTGAACATAGACAAAAAGGCAAGATGCATTAAGAGACATTGTATTTAACAGCCCATATTCTCCAGGAGGAAAGTAGAAAGAACTAGTCGTCATGTAGTGCCATTCACACTTGCTTGATGTCCCAAAGCTCATAATAGCCAGCTAAGTATTTTTGAAGTGTAGTCACTATGTAATGTCAGTGGTGACCTCAATTTTCTGGTTACCGTGCCCTTACAGTATATTCAGGCAAAGAAACAGGACAATGTACTCTGAGCAATTTATCCTTTGAGCAAAGCATGAAAAGACTTCATCAGGCACCTCAGATTTTTCACTTCTGATATTTCAATGAGTGTGATTTTAAAGATAGAAATTTAGGATTTAAACTGCTTTTTAAGAAGAAGATACTCCTCCTTGCAGAATTTATCTCTGCATAACTACAGAATTCAAATACAGAACTAATAATTGAGATCCCTGGTACCATCCTGTGTATATTCTGTTTTCTCCTCAGTAGTGTTTTCTTCAAAGATATGGGACATTATTTGCATGCTATGTGACCAGTAGCAAAAATCAGTAATGTTTACCAATGCACCAGGTTATCATGGTTGCTTATATAAGTGTTTGAATTGCTTCTAGGTCCAAGATCATTTCCTGTTTTTTCTTCCTAGGCTATTAGGCTGATGGGGAAATCCTCTTGAAGTCTCGGTGGCTGAGTTCTAAAAGGACATTCTGTTTGTGAACTATATTGATGTAGTCCTATTGATTTTGCAGAAACAAATGAGCAATGTACAGAAAGCTGTCCTTAATTTCAGTGCATCACAATAGTCCATAAAAGCTGTAAATACACATGAAGCCTCATCTATATTGAATATGCATGTCCAATACTGCTTTTAAAATACAGACAATGTAATCATAAAGGTATCCAACTGAAATATCTCAAAGCAGTTTTCCCAAACAGTCAGCATTCCAAGTCTCCCAAGGCCGATGAGGTAGTCAATAACTTTTGGGAAAAGAGGGGCTGCTACCATCATTCAACTCAATTCTGCACTCCTGGTAACAAAGGAAGCAATAAATTATGCCGCACTGTGCCTGTTAACAAGCTAAATACTAGTTTTCAGGTCAATAGTTCTTTTCAACAACTCTGAGAAGATTTATCTTAATGAGGTCATGCTTAATCCCACTGCCTCCTTTCCTATGCATTCAACTGTGCATTATAATGTCATGTGTTTCAATATGTGCAGCAGGAATCACTGCTCTGGGGTCTTGCAGAGAAAATACTATTTCCTTTTGCATTAGTGGCTCACAAAGGCTTTATGGCCCAGGGATTACATAATCAGCATTCAAGCAGCACAAGTCTCTAATTCAGATGGCTGTGCATGTTCAGTCATTGAAGGCTAAGATCAATAGCTTTTTGGGCATTAAGCAAAACAGAAAACATGGGAATACAACAGCAAAGTGAGTGAGGTACAGGATCAGCCATGATCTCACTCGTGGTCCCCTCAGGTCAAAGGTTTGCATGGTCAACTTCTAAGTTCTTGAGACAGTAAAGTTCTTTACATCAAGGCTAGTCTGTGTCAATTACTTCTACATGAGTCAATTGGTTGAATCTCCCTTTCCTTCAATCACCCTTTGTGCTCTAATAATTTTCTTTTTTAAAACAACTGTTCAGTGGCCTTTAAAAGAATTACTGGATCCAGTATCCACACCAGAGCAGCAGTTACCTTCTTGCCCCATTGGACAGCACTTTTCCCAGGAAAAGAAAGTCTATAGTTTTCACTGGCATTCAAACTTGTCATCTTTAGCTAATCAGATTATTTGAAAAATGGGACTGGAACTAGCTGGAGCAGAATGGATGGAAAGATAGGATTCAGATTAGTTATTTTACAAAGCTATATTTTGCTTATATTTTCTGAGGCTTGAATATTCTTGGACCATAATTACATAACTTGCCTGGATGTCAGAAGGTGTTGGGTGAGGCCTATGTATTTAGATTGAAGCTGGACTTATCCCTCTTGCACTGCTCCATTAAATTTGGTTAGTTGATTCATGTCCAGATCTTCTGTCAATGGCCTCCCTGAACAATACGTTGAAAATTGGATAATCACCACAATTCGGTGTTTGGTCCTTTCTTCACTTTCCTGACAAAGTGTCAATGAGAAAATAATCCGCTTGAATTTATGTCATTTTCAGAGGTGTTTCTGAGCTTCCAGCTTTTTATGGAATGGATCAGGTTGTTGTGAATTTGCTAATTGACATTTGGGAGTTCTCTAGGTTCACATGCATCAGGTTTATTGTATCAGGCAGGCAATTCCACATCGGAACCATGCAACCATTCCAACCTGTTCAAGTGCCACCAGGCTGTGGGCATATTTTATTGATTGGGTGAACGTAAGCTGGAAATCCAACAATGTGCATTGGGAAGCCAAGTCACTTTCAAGGGCTGGGACTTGTTGGGAGTACTTGGCCAGTGGCAAGTTCAGTCCTTGGGGGCAGGTGATTCTGCTTGCAGAGAAGAGGAAACCAGGGAGCTTGAAAGAGAAGTCATGATTCTAGATAAGTACTTCTTATCTAGAAATACTCACATCTACTGTGAAGAAGTGTTTTGAAAGGTTAGTTCTGGCTAGAATTAACTCCTGCTTGAGCAAGGACCTCTGCAATTTGCCTACCACACAACAGGTCTACAGTGGATGCTATCTCACTGGCTCTCCACTTGGCATTGGGGCACCTACACAACAGCAAAACATATGTCAGACTGCTGTTTATCAATTACAGCTCGATGTTCAACATCATCATCCCCTCAGTACTAATCAGCAAGCTTCAAAATCTGGGCCTCTGTACCTCCCTCTGCAACTGGATCCTTGACTTTCTTATCGGGAGACCACAGTCAGTGCGGATCGGTGGTAACATCTCCTCCTCAATGACAATCAACACAGGCGCACCTCAAGGATGTGTGCTTAGCCCACTGCTCTACTCTCTCTACACTCATGACTGTGTGGCTAGGCACAGCTCAAATGCCATCTAAAAATTCGTTGTTGGCAGAATCTCAGATGGTGATGAGGAGGCATACAGGAGTGAGATAGATTGGCTGGTTGCGTGGCGTCGCAACGACAACCTTGCACTCAACATTGGCAAGACCAAGGAATTGATTGTTGCCTTCAGGAAAGGGAAGTCGGGAGAACAAACACCAGTCCTCATTGAGGGGTCTGTTGTGGAAAGCGTGAGCAGCTTTGAGTTCCTGGGCATTAACATCTCAGACGATCTATCTTGGGCCCAACACATTGATGCAATCACGAAGAAGGCACACAGTGGCTCTACTACATTCGGAGTCTGAGGAGATTTGGTATGTCACTAAGGACTCTTGCAAATTTCTACGGATATACGATGGAGGGCATTCTGACTGGTTGCATCACTGCCTGGTATGGAGGCTCCAATGTGCAGGATCAAAAGAGGCCGCAGAGGGTTGTAGACTCAGCTAGCTACATCACGGGCACAACCCTCTCCACCATCGAGGACATCTTCAAGAGGCGGTGCTTCAAGAAGGCAGCATCCATCATTAAGGACCTGCTTCATGTGGGAGATGCCCTCTTCTCGTTACTTCCAGCGGGGAGGAGGTACAGGAGCCTGAAGACCCACACTGAATTATTTAGGAACAGCTTCTTCCCCTCCACCATCAGATTTCTGATCAGTCCGTGAACCCATGAACACTGCCTCGTTATTCTTCTTTTGCACTAATTATTTATTTTTGTAATTCATAGTAATTTTTATGTCTTGCATTGTGCTGCTGCTACAAAACAACAAATTTCATCACATACATCAGTGATAATCAACCTAATTATGATTCTGAATCTGATTGTCTTTTTGCTTAATTTTCCGGTTTCTGCTTCTTGGCTGATGCTACTGAAAAAAAAACACCCATGCCAAAAGGGCACAAAAGTTCTTTTGAAGTTTTTTCAGATGTATTTGCAAAACCCTTACTTAAATTAGACAAGCACCTCAGCGACACATTAACCCTACATCAATACAGAAACCCACTAATAAACGTATGACCTGCAATGTCTTAGGTAGTGGTCAGAAAGTTGTGAGACTCGAACACTAAAATCAATACTGACATTCTGCTGTAGTGAGGGACTAATCAGTGCATCTTTCTACTCATTGAATGTCAACCTGATCAAATTGTTATTGTATGTTTTATTCTCAGCTGCCATGACCACATTCCTTAACATCCACAATTAATGTCAACAGGATGACCAAAGGGTTGAGGATTTTGAATAAGGTTAAGACTTCCAGAGAGAAGTTGATCCAAGGGATCATTTTCTTTAACCAACTAACAACCATCAGGAAACACATCTTTGCAAGTCATTTCAGGAAATAATTTATTGATGTGCAATGATCGGTGCAGACAGACATACAATGGAGGATGTAAGTGAGTATGTGCCGCTAAGACCTCACAGATGATTTTTGTAAACTCTGCTGGAGTTATGGATTGTATTGTTTGGGACAGTTATCTTGCCTGCACAGATGACCATGACTTAGCAGTCTCATTATGAAAACACTCTGTGGGAAAGTCCCTGATTGACCTTGCAGTCTCTGCCTTCCCTCTCTGCTCTATTGAAAGACAGGCTTGTGGGTTTTGAGCTAAGATGTTCTTCTCCTCTTTTTCCTGCTGATTTTCAAGCTGGGCCTCACTTTCCTCTGTGTCCTCATCCTCTGGCTCCAGGTATTGTCTCCAAATGGCACAACATGTTACATTGGTGTCAGAACCCCTGTTTGCCATATGTTACAGTGCAAAACCAGACTGATGCAGTCACCTAGAGAATCAAAGGACTGCAGGTGCTGAAATCTAGATGAAAAACACAATGATGCTGGAGGAACTCAGCAGGCCAGGAAGCATCTGTGGAAAAAAGCAGGGGGTCAACATTTTGGGTCAGGACCCTTCTTCAGGACTGAAGATAGGAAAAGAGGAAGCCCGATATATAGGAGGGGAAAGAAGTGCAGTGATAAGTGGACAAAAGAGGGGAGTGGGGTGGGCACAAAGTGGTGATAGGAAGATGCAGGTGAGAGGTAGTGATAGGCAGGTGCAGGGGAGGAGGGGAGAGCAGATCCACCAGGGGATGGGTCAAAGGTAAGAAGAGAGAGAATAAAAGAGGCTAGGAAAGGGAAGAAGAGAAGAAGCATGGTGGGGGTGGGTGGGGTTGTTGTGGGGAAGGGAGGTGGGGATTCCCTAAAGTGGGAGGATTCAATATTCATGCCGTTAGGCTGCAAGCTTCCAAGATGGATGCAGTCACCAACATTTCACTTTTATGATGATACCTGAATACTTCTTATTGTAGTAGCACTCTGCACTGTGGTTCACATATGTGCTGGTATGAGAAACCAGGAAAATACAGATATCCTTTGTCTCCCAAGGTCCATGTCTCTCAGTACTGCTGGCTGTTAAAAATGTCTGGTGTTCTAGTCTCTGTGAGGATGGAGATATTATGGGTGATTACTGGAAACAAATCATTCATTATCAGGAAAATCTTCTGGTGATCCACGACCAGCTTAACAATGAGGGAGTGGAAATCCTTTCTGCTGAGGAAAGGTTCCTAGTTATTAAAGGTTACTTTATGGGCACATGAGTGAAGGCAATGGTTGTTTGCACTTGTAAGAAGTCAGCATTACTGGCAAATCCTTTTGCCTGAGGTATCACCCCTTCCACTTTTAAAATTAAAGTATATGAGCTCATCTCTTTGTGGATGAAGTGCCTGGATGATCTGTCTGAATCTGCCGTAAGCAGCAAATTGAGAGAAATGGTAGAGACCTGCTGTGGTTATGTGGAAAGTTTCTCTAGTCAGGAAGTAGAGGGTGACTTTGATCTTCATGGAGAGAGCACTCTGGGCATAAGTGTGTGGTTGAATGTCTTCCCTCTAGCATGTCACATACCTCTGTGATGACAGCCTTGGAAAACCTGAGCCTATTGAGACTTGGTTCTTCAGAGAAATACCTGCAGTCTCTGAGATCTGTTTGGAAGAAGGCTTTTCTGAGATTGCCATGTGTTTGCCTCTTTCCCTGAGATTGCCAACCCTATCTATGGGGTTAGTCATTGCCATGCCATCATACAGTAATGGATTGGTGTCAGCAGCATCTTTACAAATTCACCTGTTTGCATGAGTACCTCAACAGTTCAATGAAGAAAGAGGAATGCAATGAGTTGTAGCCCATTCTGAAGACTTTAAAGGTGTCTGACTAACCTCACATCACTTCTGAAGTTTCCCAGTTAGATATCAGCAGAGTGTCCTTTTAAATTACAGAGAAACAAAGTGTTACAATATGACCTTCACCAATCTGTGACCATTCAATAACGGTCATATGTTTCACCCTCCTGCTCCAATAAATGTCAGGAAAGACAGAATGAGAGTCAGGCACCCTGATGATGTATTTGGACCATGTCTGAAGCTGGAATCATGTCAGATGTGTGAATGTGAATCACACCTGGAAATAACTTGTGCTTTTTTTGGATAATGGGACCAGAAATAATCACCGCTGCAATATAACTGTTTGATAACACATGCACCATCCTAAACATTCAATCTCTCCACTACCAGTGCATAGTAGCTGTAATGGATACCATTTTACAAAACGCATTATAGTTACTCACTGAATCTTCTTCAACAGTACCTCCCAAACACAAAACCACTTCTCTGAGACAAGACTAAGGCAGCAGAGGCACTGAGGAACATTACCACATGTATGTTGTCCTCCAAATACCGTACCTTTCTGAATTAGAAATACTTTTCTGGTCCTTTACCCTGGCAGAGTCTGAATCCTGGAACTCCCTGTCTAAAGGTATATTGGAAGGACCTTCACCATAGGATTTGCTGTAGTTCAAGGTTGGTTATCGTCACTTTATCAAGGGGAATTAGGGATAGCCAATAAACTTTGACCTATTCAGTAATGCCCTGATCCTGAAAAATAAATAAATAAATTACAGAGGGAAGACAATTTTAATATACCATCACTTTTAAAAACATTAGCATATTTGTCCACATCCTAATAATTATCCTTTGTGAGTTCTGTTGGAACAAAGGCAACTTCAGTCTCTTGTAGTTCATTTATAGTGGAGGCATTAACCTACTCAATGTGCATTGAGCTTAATTCCAACACAATGTAAAATGATGACTTTCTGAAATCAAGTATGGTAAAGGCTGGGTTGTCTAACATTTCACCATCAAGCATGTTCTGGTAACCAGCTGACACTGGGACAGGGCTGAGGGAATAACTGGGTTAACATTAGTATTTCATTAATTCGGCCCTGTCAACAGATGATCAGGCTTTTCTTATCAAAGACAATTTACCGCAGACCTCCCTAGAAATCCACTTCACATCCCATAAAACAATAACACAGCTGGTTTATCAATGATGTTCAATGTTCATTTTTAGCTTGACAAGGATAGTCTGGGGTAGGGATGTCAACTGAACAATTTTGGCAAAGTGAACAAAAGCTTTTTAGAAGATTGAGATAAAATATTAACAAATTAAAAGAGCAAGTTGATAGTACACCCCATCCCTCACTGATAAACGTTCTATAATTTCTACTCCACAAATGCTGCCTTGCCCTGATCAATATTTCAACAACTTCTGTTTCTTTAATTTTACATCCCTTTCCACCTGACCAAATTGACTTGAATGTCATGATTGTGATGGTGCTATTTCTCAATTTTCAATTATTCAAGCCAACAGCAAAGAGTGTGGTATGAAATTCAAAATATCACCCAACACACAATCAGGCCAAATTCAACAGTCAGGGTGTCCTTTTGATCGCTCTTTTTTTCAACCGTCTTGTAACTTACGTTTGAGATTTTGGCAAGAAGTGCCCTCCCCAATGGAATTTGCTAATATAATCCTGTACAAAATATTTTGCTCACAGAAAATGTAACTAAGCTGGAGACACTTGGTTGATGTTAAATGGCTGGCCAATGTATCTAATCTCCCTGTAGTCCTCATGCTATGTTAGCCCACCTGCACTTGAAAGGTCCTGAAGCCACAACAACAAGAGCCTTTGAGATCCAACAGACATTCACAACACATTGGCAGTCAAAGGCAATGTCACTTCCCAAGATCAATCAATACTTCAGTACATAAAATGTCTAATTTATTGTTTACTACTTAATATAGACAGACTGTGTCAGCAGTCTCGAATGTTTAATTATGTATTATTTTTGAAAAAACTTCCAAGTAAGCTAAAATAGCAAAACTTTTGGGTAAAACTTGGACAGACAGTGCTCAAAAAGTTAGAAATACAGTCCAAAAATTGAATTCTAATTGACAGAAAGGCTCCAGAAAGGAAACATAAAGAATATTAGAAAGAGCTTATAAATTAAAGACATCAAATATTCAACCATCATCCTTCACCTCACCCAAGAAATTGTAAACTGACTGTGTCAACAGAACATAAGTTTTAACTCGTACTCTGAGGTTAATCTCTGGAATTAAATTTGTGCATACAGTGTGTGGGCATAGACTGAGCTACAGTGAATGCGGAATTAAAATAATTGGTTCTCCTGGCAATTCGGTAGTGTAATGATAAGAGTGCTTCCTTCTCAATTCAGATTTGACTGGTCAGGTCTGTCAGCCTTAACAGCAATATGCTTCATCAGCCGCTGGCAGAATGGCAAGATTGAAAGCATTATAATAACGGTGGTTTCTAATAGGAGAAGAAAAGATTTAACTAATTATATATGCTACTGCTACCGTCCATTATCTGAAGCATTTAGATTTTAGAGAGCATGGAGAATTATGTTTCCTTCCCAGAGCCTATCATTTTTGCTAAGCTTAATTGGTGGTAGAAATTTCAGGTCACATGTACATCTACAAAGACTATAAAGCTAAGAAAATAAATGGACTCTAGTTATCTAGTGTTTGGCACTTTGCAATATACTGCAGCTTAAATGTAGACCACAATAAGCATTGAGAGTAGTATAATACTTCTTTGAAAAACTCTTAATGATCAACCCAGGAATTTCCATCATACAGTCAGATGGGTTGTGTAAAATCATTAATATGGTAGACTGCATGTGGATTGGTAGAGGTGAAGACTTGTTGGGATTAATGCTCATCACAATCCACACTTTATCTTTGCAACTATCCAATGTTAGAGCTCCAGGAGGAATAAAACCTTTCATTTTATCTTGTCTGCAAAAGCTTTTCTTTTAAGGGTTCTGCTAAAAGCATTTTATTTTTTTAAATTTCATTTCACGTTATCGTTTCTTGCAATTCCAGTAAGTGTTCAACCACAATAATTGGCTGTCGGTATTATTTAGAATATCTTTGCTTTCAAATTCCAGTGCAAAGAGTGTGCTGGAATGCATTTATGTGTTTTGGTCACTATCCCACCACATCAAGGTTCACATGTGATGAAGGCCAGAGGCTAGGGTTATGAGTCACTGAGACTGCCCACAAGTTCCCACTCCTACACCAAATGCTGGCCACATATTGCCATCTCCCCCACTGTTCCCGTCTGCCCATCCCACCTTCCTTATTTGGCTCCATGTTCCACCTATCTTTCCTTTCAGATTCCATCATCTGCAGCCCTTTGTTGCCTCCACCTATCGCCTCCCAGCCTCTGTCATTATTTCCACCCTTCCCTCCCTCACCTGACTCCATCTGCCTATCATCCCTTATCACCTGGATCCATGTCTCGCTTGCCAGTTCTTGCTCCACCCCTTCCCCTCACCTCTTTATACTGGCTATCTCCCCCTTACTCTTTCAGTCCCGATGAAGGGTCTCGACCTGGAATGTTGACTGTCCATTTCCCTCCACGGATGCTGCCTGACCCACTGAGTTCCTCCAGCAGTTTGCTTATTGCTTCATATTCTGCAACCTCTTGTGTCTTCCCCTCCTCTAAAATTGGCTCCAATCCACACTCTTTTGGTACTGACCAGGATCCAGCCTCTGTCAATTCATTTTCCCTAACGCCAGCTTGAAGCTCAGTCACGGGCATGGTTCGGTCAATGGTTGGGGTTGGGAGGGTACGGGGGCGTTTGGGTCAAGGGGTGATTATGGTCAGAGCACCACATATAGGTTGGGTTTGGATCATATTGGCTATGGTCAATGAGGAAGGGAGGCTGCCCAGCAACATCAACAGAGATGGATCACGGCCAAAGTCAGGGACTACTGCCAGCATTGGGTACAGGTGGAACTATAATCAACAATTAGGAGGTGAGAACGCAACCAGCATTGGATGAGAGTTGCACTGGCAAGAATAGTGCATAAATTGAAGGCAGGGAGATCAGGAAAACCAACTTTGGGTTTGGGTTTGTTGGTGTCAGGAACAAAGGACTGGGAGACAGCATTAACCAGCAGGAGTCTGGTTAGGAGGTGTCCTCAGCGTTTACAGTGAGAGCACCAGTTAGATAAGCTTCTCAATGACAAACAGATCCCTCTGCAAGTTCTGCAGAAAGTTGTTCTTCTGGGAATATTCCATTCTGGGTGCTCCTAAGACTACATTGTTCAGCTTACCCCGTGTTAAAATAATTTCAAATAGCATAGAATTAAAAATACACAATACGATGTGATTAAATTTCTAGATACAGTGTACACCTGCATTACGAAGAGATTGTGTTCCTAGAAACCTAACTCTAAAACCCCTCATACAGACCAGAAAACAGGCACCCCTTCTGATCCCACATACACTTCCATGCATTTCCCCTATACACCCACACCCGAGTCCCGGGGAGCTCCCCCAATCCAGCACATTACACGTACCACCCCCCACCATCCTACATACATCCCGATATACTTATACTGGTGTCTCAGACAGCTTCCTCACACAGACCAGACAACAGACACCCATTCTGATCCCACATACACGTACATGTACCAACCCCCCCCCCATTCCTACATATATGTCCATATATTTACACGGGTGCCTTGGACACCTTCTACTCCCACAGGCCAGGATACCACCAACCACAGGCAACGCCCCAACCAACCCAAAGCACCTCCACCACCTTCATGTCACAAACACTCCCACATGTCCAAAATTCACCACTACCTCCAGCCCTTCCCCTAACCCTAATATCCCACAACACTGAACCACCCTGACAAACCCTATCCAACACACCAACAAACTCTAGCCAACCCCCTGACAAACCCTAGCCAACACCCCCACAAGCCAAAACCCTCCACAAACCCAATAAATCACGCCCCCACCCCCTCACATACACGACTACAATACCTGGGACTTCCTATCCCACCCTATTAAGATATGGAATACTGAATAAGACACAGATTCCAATAAAGGCCAGTGGAACAGGACCAGGCTAACGGAGGTGTGGGCCACATCAAAGTGGCCGGGTCCAGTGAGACTGAATCTCCAGTAACAAGATCAATGAACACAAGAGGGATAATTTTCCCACTGGCTGCTAACTAATAACCTAACTTTTACTCCTTTGCTTATCAAGAGACAATCTACATCTGCCTTAAAATATCCAAAAACTCTGCTTCAATCAGACTTTGAGGAAGAGGATTCAAAAGGCTCACAATCCTCTGAGAAAAAAAAAACACCTCATCTCTGTCTTAAATGGGCAATCTCTTATTTGTAAAGAGTGACACCTTGTATTGCATTCTCCCAAAAGAGGAAATGTCCTTTCCATATCCACCTTATCAAGGATCCTCAGCATCTTATTTGTTTCAATCAACTTTTCACTCACTCTTCCAAACTACAGTGGATTCAGCCTAATCTGTCCAACCTTTCCTCATAAGACAATCCACTCAGTCCAGATAACAGTTCAGAATACCTTCTCTGGAACTGTTTCCAATGCATTCACAACTTCCTTAATTGTGGAGGCAAGTATTGCATACATATTCCAGATGTGGCTTCACCAATGCCCAATATAATTGAAAAATAACTTCATAACCTGCATTCAATCTCCTTGCATAAACAGTGGCATTCTGTTAGCTTTCTTCGTTACTTACTGTACCCGTAGACTAGCCTTTGGTGAATCATGCCTTAGGTCCCTCCAGATCCCTTTGCACCTCAGAGCTCTGCAATCCAGTAGGATGATATGCCTTTTTTATGAAATGTTCCCACCAAAAATAGACAATTTCAGATCTTTCTGCATTATACTCCATTTTCCAGATCTTTACCCATTCACTTAACCTTGCTATATCCCTTTGTAGCCAATGAGTAACTTGAAGGGGACCTATTGAATAATTTTCCCAGCACTGGGCTGTGAACTCCTTAGTGAAGTCCCCTTTCTGTAGCAAAGAAGATAATAGTGTAAGGCATTTTTGCCTGGAGTGGCTTTCAAATGGCATGGCCCACTTCAACACGAATGAAGCTCCCAGAACTGCTGTTGAGACAAATTGATATATAATTGGATTCCACCGTTCAGACAAGGAAATCCTTTGTGCCTAATGTGGCAGATACAGGGAAGAGTTTGAAATGAAAACTGCGATCTTCACAAGCCATGTGGTAACTACTCAGTCTTTATTCATGCTTTATTTTTCATGGAAACCATACAAAAGCATGGGGCATTCTGTGGTATAATTTCAGATGAGGGCTAATGTTTCATGTTCATGTCCTTCAGTCAAAATCTTCCATCGATTGATTGGTCATTGATCCACAATATTACTTCTATTTCTCTGCCCCCACAGAAGCTGCTTCAGTTGCTGCCTTTTCCAAGATTAATCTTTTTTTTTAGTTTCAGGTTTCCAGCATCTGGTGTGTTTTGTTTTATGTTTTAGCCCTGGCAAAATATTTTCTTGACAAAGCTGTGTAATTCTCATAGAAAGGCCAAGCTACAAATGAAACAGACCTCTGTTGTTTTTAAGCAGGTCAGGCAAAGGTTGCCTTCTCCAACAATATGGTCTTTATTATCTTCAGAGATGCAACAATATTGCGCCAATGTGTACTACTCACCTTCCATATCACTCAATGATCCCTGAAGATATTTTTTACATTGCCACTTTCTTCCTCTTGTAAGTATTGTTTTCCAGGTACAATTTTGTAATCATTATGTTGATATTCTTGTTGGACTGGAGGGCTTGAGATGTAAGAAGAGATTGGATAGGTTGGGTCTATTTTCCCTGGAGCAAAGGAGGCTAAGAGGTCTCATGATAGAGGTATATAAAATTATGAGAAGCATAGATAGGGTAGACAACCAGTGTCTGCTTCACATGGTAGGGGTGTCTAAAACTAGGGGGCATAGGTTTAGGGTGAGAGGGTGGAGATATAAAAGGGATCTGAGGGGTAAGTGTTTCACACAAAGAGTAGTTGTTATCTGGAATGAGCTGCTAGAGGAGATGGCAGAGGCAGGAACAGTAACAATAATTATGAGGCATGTGGACAGGTACTTGAATGAGCAAGGCATAGAGGGATATAGAATCAATGCAAGCAAGGGTAATTAGAATAGATTGGCATCATGGTTGGCATAGACATGGTGGGCTGAAGGGCCTGTTTTTATGCTATACCACAATAATTCTATGACTTTATTCTTGATGTGAACAAGTGAAGCATAAATGATGCAAGGAGATTGATGAGTCACTCAGTTAGTCACTCCTGCCTTCATCCAACACCCACTAACGTACGCTTCTAACTGGGTCACAGGTTGTTCAGCAGAAACAGAAACGTTGGCTGATTTGATCATTCTTTTCCATAATCATAAATTGTAAAACCTCTATCACCCTCCATAAGCACAAACTAAATCTTCACAGATCAAACTTACAACCTGAGATTTTCCTAGACTGTACAGCTCAACAACTCACTTCCCAAATCTGGTGACCTTAAGGGAAGTCTGGCATCTGAGTGTGGAGTTGCTGGTAATTCTATATATTATGCTAAAACACATTTTGTGAAGGAGCCATTACAGCCAATGTAGAACTACATCAACCCTGTCTGGATATGTTAAAGATCAAGTATCTAAAAAGAAAAAGCTTTATGTGTGTTAGTATCTCTCTCGATCATTCTCTGGGATATTGGAAAATAGTTAGCAATTCAAATGTGTAACAACATCTCAGAGAGCCAAACAACATTCCTCACAGTCAGCTGCTTTCTTCTAGTTCATAGAATCATAGAAAATATGCATTATAGAAAGAGGCCATTCCACCCATCAACTTGGTGCTTGGAAAAAAAGAACTTTGTAGTCTAATTCCACCTTTCAGCACTTGATCCATCGTCTTGAAGGTCATGGCTTTTCAGGTACACCTACAAGCACCTTTTAAATATGATGATGATTTCTCTCTCCACCACTCTTTCCTGCTATTAGTTCCAGATCCCTCACTACCCTCTTGGTGAAATGACTTCTCCTCATCTCCCTTCCAATCCTTCCACCAGTCACTTTAAAGATATACCCTCTGATTTTTCGTTTGCTCCTCTGGTAAAGGAAATAAATCCTTCCTGTTTACTTTGCTTAGGTCCCCATAACTTTATGCACTTCAATTTAGTTTCCCTTCAGCATTCTTGGTAAAAAAAAATTGTAGTTTCTCCAATCTTTCCACATACTAAAAATCTTCCAGTCCTGAGCACATTCTTCTAAATCTGCTTTGCATTCTCTCCAGTGTAATCATTTCTTTATTGTGATGCAGTTACTGCAACAGTATGCTGTGCTCCAACTGATATTGTGTACAGTTTTAATGAAACAGTTCTATGTCTCTGCCTCTGGCACTCCCTATGCTGAAACATTCTTGTAGCCCCGAGAGCAGTTAGTCACCATACAGCTCTCAAAGGGATGACAGCCTTAAAGAAATAAATATTGTTCATAACCAAAATTGCACATGGCGCACACGCTGCAATCATTTTCTCAAGCAACATCAAGGTCCTGATCTTTTAATCTCAATGGAAAAGCAGCAAACTTATAAGTGCCCATTTTGTTGACTGCACGTTGGGTGACTTGGCTCAGTCAATTTCAATCAAAGTAGCTGGGAAGTTGGCAGGAAGCAGCTGCTCAAGCTTTAAACATTTTATCTTTGGGCTCTAGAGGGACAAGATAACAGGGTAGATTCATAGACTCACTGAGTCATCGAATCATAGAGTCACGCAGCACAGAAACTGGCCCTTTGGCCCACTGAGTCCATGCTGACCATCAACCATCTGTGGGAAAGGTGATGTAAGGAGGAATCTGATGAGAGGAAATCCTTGAGCAAGATGAGCAATCATTCTCCTGTATCCCAAACAAAATCAATTAACAGAAAATGCTGGAAATACTTAGCATGTCAGACACCATTTATGGAGAAAGTAACAGAGTCAATGACCTTTCATAATGACGCTCGCTGAAGGCTGTTAGACCTGAAGTATTAAATTGGTCGTTCTCTGTACAGATGCTACCTGACCTGGTAAGTTTTTCTATGTTTTTTCTTTTTGTTTCAGATCTCCAACATTTGCCGTTTTTTAAAATGATTTTGATGTTCCTTTCATCAAAATTTGGAAAATTATAGTGATAGAACTGTTTAAAGATGCAGAGAAGATTGAGGGACAGAGAGAAGCAAATGCAAGGGAACAAATAAAATCTTGTTTAAGAAAACCACCTGTGGTCCTGATGTCAATTGGTAGTAGAATTGGCTGGCAGAGAGTGGGTCAAATTGAATGGGAAAGGAACAGGTAAGTCCCCCTGCTCCATTGTTAACTCTGCCATCCTACTCTTTCACCTCCAAAGAAATATATCACGTTGCTTGAAATTTGAAATAAAAATAGAAAATGCTTTCTGATGGGAGGTCATCAACCTTGAATGTTAAACTTGATTCTTTCTCCAAAGGTGCCCTCACACTTGCCATTGAAACCAACTTGATTTATAGCTTTTCCTCATTTACCATATTAACAAACATTGAGTTTATGTGTTTGTGCTGACGTGGTGTATTAAAACAAGATATCTATTGAAATTTTAAAATTAAAGTCTCTGCCAACGGTGAGCCAGTTAAATACAAAATACTTTCAAATGTAAAGTAAAACAAGTAATTTCATGGCGTTACTTAATGAGAAAATTCAAACAATAACCAAAAGAAATCTCATTACTAACAGCAGACAATGAAATTAGTAAGAATAAGAATCACTATTATCTATTAATAAATTATGGAAACAGAAGAGTAGGACTTGAACATTAGTCCTATTCTTTGAAAACTTCAGAGAAGAATTTCAGAATGTTCATAAATTATTAATCTTAAAATCAGAATCAGAATCAGATTTATTATCGCTGATTTATATGATGTGGTTTGTTGTTTTGTGGCAGCAGTACAGTGCAAGACATGAAAATCTATAAATCACATAAATAAATAAATAAATAAATAAATCTATAAATTACATAAATAAATAGTGCAGTGTTCATGGGTTCATGAACTGTTCAGAAATCTGATGGTGGAGGGGAAGAAGCTGTTCCTGAAACATTGAGTGTGGGTCTTCAGGCTCCTGTACCTCCTCCCCGATGCTAGTAACATTAAGAGGGCATGTCCCTGGTTGTGAGAGTCCTTAATGATGGATACTGCCTTCTCGAGGCACTGCCTCTTGAAGATGTCCTCGATGGTGGGGAGGGTTGTGCCCGTGATGGAGCTGGCTATAACCCTCTGCAGCCTCTTGTGATCCTGCACATTGGAGCCTCCATACCAGGTGGTGATGCAACCAGTCAGAATGCTTTCCACTGTACATCTATAGAAATTTGCAAGAGTCTTTGGTGACATACCAAATCTCCTCAAAGTCCTTATGAAGTAGAGCCACTGGTGTGCCTTCTTCATGATTGTCTTGATGTGTTGGGCCCAGGATAGACCCTCTGAGATGTTGACGCCCAGGAACTTGAAGCTGCTCACCCTTTCCAGCAATGATCCGTCAATGAGAACTGGTGTGTGCTCTCCTAACTTCCCCTTCCTGGAGTTTACAATCAATTCTTTTGTCTTGCTGACACTGAGTGTGAGGTTGTTGTGATACCACTTAACCAGCCGATCTATCTCATTCCTGTTAGCCTCCTCATCGCCATCTGAGATTCTACCAACAATAGTGGTGTCATTGGCGAATTTATAGATGGCATTTGAGCTGTGCTTAGCCTTACAGTCATGAGTGTAGAGAGTAGAGAGTAAATCTTTCCCAGATGTGTCAGCAATCATGAACTCACCGCTCACAGCACTCATTTATTATTAGATCTGGAAGTTGATGCTGCTTGCATTTTCAAATTAGATTTATACAAAATGATTTTGATTAATAAGTTTGATGTGTTTTGGTTTAATGCAGAAGCTTGATGAATTAAGTAGGATGCAGAAATCATGACTTTGTTCCAATGTGTTCCAATTTAGTTATGCATCTGTTAAGAGATACTTGATCTAAAGTGTTCTCATTAACTATACACCATTGTGCAATCTTTTTGTGGGTGAGTGTTCATGGAGCATACATTATCTTTGCTTGTGCTTTTAAAGTTCATCTTGGGTGTAAGCCAGTCCAACATCCGATAATATATCAAACTGGCATTAATGTTTGAATAAATTCAGATATCATATTATTTTTTCACACTGAAACTGTTTAGTAAGATCAGGCATAGTTAACATTAACATCAAGTCAGACCTGATGTCAGTGTAAAACCAGTTGTGGCAATGTGAATGTTCTGCACTGTGAGTAGCCAGCTCAATGCACTCAACCAGTGGAAGCACTGATATGCACTCATATCACTACCTAATTTGGGTACACCTCTTTTATTCATTCCCTTCGTGGTGCCCTGCATGATGGTGTTAGTAAGTTTCCAGCCTTCTTGTGATGTGTTTCACTCATTGCAGTTTCCATCATCTCACCACTTCTAATCATTTTGTTGGCACTGATTTCTTGAGAGACTTGGGCTTGTTTGGTGTACTAGGTAATGTTAAATTTAAAGAGAAAAGTTAAAGCCTGTAAAAACATTGCAATTCAAACGCCCAGTTCTGTTTCCCACACTTTTTTAAATCATCTATCCTTCACAGCCATGAAATATTGCAATGAAAACCTTGTCATATGTTGAGTGGAACTTGATCGTCAATGTAATATGTCTGCTTCCCTCGAATTTCAATAACTTTGTGAGTCAGCTGGCAACTATGGCTATTCCATGGCTAGAAATTGTACTTTGAGAATTTTTGGTGCACTAAGTGGGTGCTGCATACAATGTTAATACCAAGTCAATGATCAGAAAAATAATTGCACTCTTATGATATCCTTGCTTTAAGAAATAATATTTGCAGTTTGCTCCCTTCAGGAAACATTAAAATCCCACATGTGTGCCTGACAAATACTACTGTTTACTTGGCTTACAACTATCTCAGCCTACCATGGAGAGAAGGTCACACTGAGAATTAGGAAGTGAGTGGTGCAGGAAAAAAGCAGAAGGATTGGAAATCAATGGGGAGAAATCAGGAGGCTGTGGATTTAGCAATACATGGGCCCCCTGAACCATGACTGGACCAGTTCTGTAATGAGGTTAGTAGTGTAGGGCAGGCATGGTAGTGTTGCAGTTAGCGTAACGCTTTACAGCACCAGTGACCTGGGTTCAATTCCAGCCACTGTCTGTAAGGAGTTTGTGTGCTCTCCCCATGTCTGTGTTGGTTTCCTCCCACATTCCAAAGACGTACAGGTTAGGAAGTTGCAGGCATGCTATGTTGGCGCTGGAAGCGTGGCGACACTTGCGGGCTGCCCCCAGAACACTCTACGCAAAAGATGCATTTCACTGTGTGTGTCGATGTACATGTGACTAATAAAGATATCTTATCTTATCTTATGAGCCGAGGGCTATGATTGCCATGGGTAGGAGATATTTTTAATGGAATAAAATCCAGGGACAAAATAGTGAGTTGTTTATTAAATATAAAAATGATACCATAGTGATATCCTTCCTAACTATGGTGGGTTCACTTCTTTCAGTATTATGTATATACTGTGAGTAAATTATGTAGGTTCTAAGTCCCAACATTTCAATTCAATTTCTGTCACAGAACTTAGAAAACAGTACAGCGTAGGAACAGAACCTCAGGCCCATGATGTTGTGCCAAACTAATTATGCCGATGCCACCTAATCCTTTTCAGCCTGCGCATGGTCTATATCCCTCCATCCTTTGCACATTAATGTGCCTATCTAAGAGCCTCTTAAATGCCTCTATCATATCTTTCCCCACTACTACCCCTGGCAGCACATTCCAGACACCCACCACTCTCTGTGTAAAATATCTTACCCCACATCTCCTTTGAACTTTCCCCCCTCGCCTTAAACGCATGTCCTCTAGTATTAGACATTTTGACCCTGGGAAAAAGATGCCTGCTGTTTACTCTATCTATGCCTCTCATAGTTTTATAAACTTCTATTAGGTCTCCCCTCAGCCTCAGCCGCTCCAGAGAAAACAAGCCTAGTTTGTCTAACCTTTCCTTATAGCACATGCCCTCTAATCCAGGCAGCATCCTGGTAAACCTCTTCTGCACTCTCTCCAAAGCCTCCACATCTTTCCTATAACAGGGCGACCAGAATTGAATGCAATACTCCAAATGTGGACCAACCAGAGTTTTATAAAGCAACATAACTCTTGAACTCAGTGCCTCAACTAATAAAGGCAAGCATGCTATACGTCCTCTTTACCACCCTATCGACTTGTGTGGCCACTTTCAGGGAGCTATGGACTTGGACCGCAAGATCCCTCTTGTATATCAAAGCAACTGTCATGACTTAATTAAAATGGAACTTGCATGTTGATGACACCATCATATGCAGAAGTACAAAGAGTAAATGAAATCAGCATAAGGGACAAGAAGTGCACTGTTCTATTTCCTGATGGGTGGGACTTTTGACAGAAAGGGCAGAAGCACTTAAAATAAGGCAAATTCTGTTTCCATGTGTGATTTATTCATAAGAAATGGGCACGTGGGTCCAGGTTCAGGGCACTGGTCTTGGTAATGTTAATAAAGCAGCATATGTATTACACAAAAGCACACAAGAGAGATCTTTCCCGTAACCATAAAAGGCATTTTAGGAAATGAGAGAAGTAGCAAAAGCTGGAGATGATTTATCTGGAAATGTAGAGCCATGGGGCATGGGCATCTAGAATCTGACCCACTCATTATATTATGCACATTGCAAGTGAGCCACAGATTTGGACCTTAGTAAAGAAGAACTCAAACATAAATTATACCTGCGTGTGCTCCTCCCTCTCCCCTGACCTTCTTATTCTGGCTTCTGCCCTCTCCCTTTCCAGTCCTAATGAAGGGTCTCGGCTGAAAGGTCAACTGTTTATTTCCCTCCATAGATGCTGCCTGACCTGCTGAGTTCCTCCAGCACTTTTTATTTATTGCTCCAGAATTTCTTGTTTTCCGGTAATGCTACCCTTTCTTTTTCTTCCCCCCCCCCCGACTCTTTTGTCTTACCTTATTCCTGTGGCTCCCTTCCCCTGCCTTGATGACCTGCCCATCTCCTCTCCTCCCCTCCTTTATCCTTTATTCCATGGTCCACTGCCCTCTCGACCCAGATTCCTTCTTCATCAGCCCTTTGACTCTTCTACCTATCACCTCTCAGCTTCTTACATCTTCCCCCTCTCTCCCAGCCACCTGCCTTCCCCCTCTCACCTGGACTCGCCTATCACCTGAACTCACCTATCCCCTGCCTGTGTGTACTCTCCCCCCTCCCCCCACCTTCTATTCTGGCTTCTGCCCTCTTCCTTTCCAGTCCTGATGAAGGGTCTTGGCCCAAAACATCGACTGTTTATTTCCCTCCATAGATGCTGCCTGACCTGCTGAGTTCCTCCAGCACTTTTTGTGTATTGCTCCAGATTCCAGCATCTGCAGAATTTTTTGTGTCCCATAAATTATGTTTTGATAGATTTCTTCCATTGTTTCCGTGGGCAGCACCATTAAATCAGTTAACTTTGTTATTGTTGTTAGCAAACCAATTCTAATTAGCTAGAAGCATCTGGAGTCCTTCCCCATCTACGCAGGAGTCCAGATACTGCTTGCAGACATGCCTCTCCCTGCCCCAGCCCTCCATGTTCCAGCCTACTCTTCTTGAGGATTGTTGCCAGCAAGATGTCCTAATGGCTGATGAATGCATATGGATGAGTTGGCTGCAGAAGCATAACTAATATCAGTAACTTGCACTGTGTGTGTTAGTGTGGTCCACCGGTTGTGCTGGGTTTGGGTCTGGAATCAGATATTATCACTGACGTAAAACTTGTTGTTTTGCGGCAGCAGTACAGCACAAAGACTTAATAATTACTATAAATTACAAAAATAAATAAATAGTGCACAAAAAAAGGAATAACGAGTGGAGTTCATGGGTTCCTGGACCATCTGATGGTGGAGGGGAAGAAGCTATTCCTAAACTGTTGAGTGTGGTTCTTCAGGCTCCCATACCTCTGCCCTGATGGTAGTAACGAGAAGAAGGTGTCCAGAACTATGGGGTCAGTCTAAGATCCAGGAGAATGTCCGATCTGCATTTTCTTATACATCTGTGGCCAATATATATGTATGTCACTCTGAATGGTTGGCACACAAAATTCCACGCACCATGTTCATTCAGATAAAACGAGGCAGAATAACAGATCAAGTAGCTGGCAGATCAACTGATATGCAGGTCACGACTGCACCACAGTCTAATGTGTGCACTACTGCAATGCAGTCTAAAATCTTCAGCTTTATTTCTGGTGCAAAAGCTGAAGACTTAATAACTAAATAAAATTAACAATAAAATGGCTACACATCTGTCCCTGAGACTATTAGGGACATGTGCATGTACATGTGCTCCTGTAAAAAAGTCACCAAGCCTCAAATGACATGGTGTGATGAGAATTTTGTTTTCTTCACACGTGGAGATTGTAATATTGAGGTTGCCTGGCTGTTCTGTGCTGGTGTTCAAATTGTCTGTCTGTTTGTGGCGTGCAGGAAGGGTGATATAGTGCAAAGGAGTTGAGTGGGAAAACTTGGGCAATGCGCTTCCAGTTTTTGGAAACCCTTCTGCAAACATTGGTGGCAATGTCCTGGCAGGCATAATAACTGGAATCACACACCTGCTGATTTTCTTAGTCAATTTTTCTTTTATTGAGCTTGTAATGAAAAAGTCAGGACTACAATCTGTGCTGAAAGTTTTATTTTTATTAATGTAAAAAAAGGAGTGTGTTCAATATGTTTAACCTGAGACAGCACATCTCTTCTAGATGCCCATCTCTACACTTTGGAGTGTAATTCTATCTGGCTTGACGCTTCAATTATTCCATGCTATTCGAGTTATTCATTGTGGAGACAAATTGTTGCCCTCAACTTCAGCACCTGTCCTCCTATATCCACCTGCCTTGACCATTTTAGTAATTTAAAAAAACTGCAGATGCTGGAAATCTGAAATAAAACAAAAAACGCTCAGCAGGTAAGGGAACATCCGTGGAAAGAGGAACAGAGTTAATGCTTCAGGTCAAAGACCCTTCTAAGTCCTTTTTGTTTGAGTATTGTGATACTTCCTTCCTCCCCCCATATTCTCTCTCTCTCCTCATCATGTGTCACTGTTGCCCAGCTGCCATCAGAGTGGGCTTTAAGGGAGGTACCCCTTACATGTTCCTCCTGCGTTTCACATTCTTCCATGTTTTTATGGCTGTTTGCAGATAGACAATTATACACTTCTAGTGCTTTGTGAATCATCCCTCATGCTTGTCTCAAATCCATCTAGAAACTGAATTTGTTTTATATTTGGTGCACTAAAACATGGCTGTATTTAGCACAAACACTGAAGCAAGTCTCCCCCAAAAATTGCATAACTGAGTAAAAAGATATTTGGAAGTGTGTTAAGGTGGTTTATACCTTGAAGAAAGGATTGAAACATCACTGGGCTTAATGAATGCAGGTGCCAACACTTTGCTGCACAGTAATCACAGACTTTAAAGGCAGAAACTACATGGCAGCTTAACAACAGCAACACATAATTATGACTGCAAAAGAGGAGAGAGGGAATACAGGGGAGAAGGAGGAAGTAACGTAATACATGGGTACAAAGTCCCAACCTATGAAAACCTATACATATGAACAAGCTTTCACTAATATTATTGAATTCAGACAAGAACCACTCCTGGAAAAAAAGGCTGCTTCCATTTACAGTCCCTGCAGTAATCAGACACCATTGTCTCTTAAGAACACAGGCTGCCAGTTTCACTGCAGGAGGCCACTTCAGAGCATTGCATTGGAAATTGACCTTGGACAATACTCTTTAAAAAAATGTAACAGACACTGAAACTTCAAGTTTATTGAAACCAACCACTCAGTGAGGGACATCCTGATTTGTAACTAGGTAGGGGAAGATAATAAATAAGTGTTCATATTAATTGGCCTCCATCAACACCATTCCTTGCAGTACAGTGGAGGTATGTTCACCATATTGAGTGTTTTTTTGCGTTTTCTTATGGACAAAATTGACTTATGAACATCTAGAAAAATGAAACCCATTTGTAATTGGGGGATGGCCTGAATTCATAAAAGGACTTGGAGGTCTTAGTTCATAAAATATGTGTCAGAATATGTGTCAGACAGTCTGGTGTGCAGGTTTGGGGGTGAGGTCAGGGGATACCCCCTCAGCATCACCATCAGAAGAGGCTGGCAAAAAGTGGCTGGAGCTGTCTGCTCTAGAAGTGAGAATCCTTAGACGATGAAGTAATATTCAAAGAAATGTCATGATCTCACAAGAAATTACAAAATGAACTGCACATCACAATAAAATACTCCTCTCTCAAATAGACACAAACACACCCACACACACCAAACCACACACACACACACACACACACAACACACACACACACACACACACACACACACACACAAAGATAAGCACAATCACACAGACTGTTAGTCCATCCGCATCACCCACAAGCACCATTCATTCCTAGACCACCCCTAATACATTACCCACTCTAATGCCACAGAGAAATTCAGCCTCCAAAAGTAGAATAATGAAAAAAATTGCTCAATGATTTCCATTGCCACCACTACAGAGACTATTTTTTTTATTCCTGACTTAATTAATTAAGCATATTTATATTCCTTGCCTGTCGTGATGGGATTGAAACCCATCCCTTCATATCATTAACCCATGGTAATCATTCTGTAAAAAGTGTAAATAGTGTAAGTGCTCCTTACTCCATGTAAGATGCCCCAAACCTGCAATCTGGGATTCTATAAGGGTGACTGCAAACTTTCCACTTGGAGTTTGGATTGCCATGTTCTACAGGAGACAAACTCAAAAAAGTTGGGTTCTCAAGAGCTTCACACAATACCCATACTCACATTCAAAAAATCCACATACTTTATGACATTTGTAAGGTTTCCATTAATTCCTTGATGGCCCCATTAATATTTCAACCACAAAGTAATTCAGCAGGCTCCATTCCATGTACCACCATTCAGCCTTTGCCTATCAGATAGGACCCACTCAATGCTTTCTCCTCAAACTCATTCTTGTACTGAAGAACTTGTGACCAGCTTCCCTCTGTTATAAATGATGCGGATGCTGCAAACCACTGCAATGCAAGCTGCAGTCCCATGGGATCAGCTTTGTCCTCCTGAATTTATGACTTAGTTGCTAAAAAAATTTTTAAAAAAGAATTCTTGAGCATTATTTCAAAAAGCGTTAAGGAGGCTGTAAAGTAACATTGCTTTGAACCTGAAAAAGTGGAAAGTACAGTGTAAACATGTGCAAATAAATCCAGCAATGTTGCAATCTCCCCAAGTTTGATGACCTGAGCCCTATATAAATTCTGAGAAGCTACATTCAAGATATCTCACTTGTAGCAGATAAAGAACATCAGCAAAGTACAACATCATTGCCTATTATGATATTTTGCAGTGAAGATGAAAGACTGTGGAATCAGAATGTACTGCTTGATGGAGTCAAATATTTTTCTGGCTGAAGCATGATACAGTAGCTAGTTTGCATTAATCAGTTCTATTTGTAAATAGGTACAGAAAGCTGATAATCATTCTCAGCTGTAACTCCATGCAAGCATTTACAGCATGCTATAATCATCTAAATTATTCTCATTTCCTCCCTTCTGAGCTCCAGTTCCTGCACACTGCTGAATAAATTTGATTTGACAGTGCTCTGCTGTGACGCAGTTCAGTTAAACAGGGTGGGCATCTGCAGAGCTCCTTGCACAGCGAGGTAATTGGCAGCTGCACTCACAGATAATAATGAAGGGTTTTTGACAATCACCTCAATTGTCCATCAAGGCAATTTTCTCCAAATCTTACGCTTTCAGTCAAACATCTCACTAAGTGGAACAGGTAGTAAACACTCAGAGGGCCTTCGATGCAATCTACTTCCACATTTTCAGGATGCCTTAATGATCCACCAGTGATTCAAATAAAAAATTGGGGTTCCATTATGCCAGGCACAATAATATGTAGGAACTTTACAATGAGGTATGTCTTTCAAGATCTCCTTGGTTTCTCCATAAACATCCAATTTACTGTATGGCCAATGCAGTGAGTAATATTTACAGTGGCTGTGTGCCTCTTTGGATGTCTGACAATGATTCAGTCACATTGTTGCAGGCATTTGCTGCTCAGTTGCATGTTGAATCGAATGTATCTGAGTTCCAAGAAAGCACACTGGGTAATCGTGTATTTTTCTCAAAAGTGCTCAAATAAATACTCTCTCCTTTAATGTGCTCTCCATGTTCCCATCGAGGACAAAAATCGGACCAGATCCTGCTGCACCCATCTCATTGTCCATGTTGTGACTGTGAATGAGCCACACAGTGACCGGAGCTGTAGATGTAAAAGGTCTTTATTCAGATGACAAGCAGGCATTCTGGAGAATATATCTCTTGGAGACACTCTGGAGAATTTCTCCAAACTCAATATACATCGAGCTTTTAGACTTTTAAGAACAATGATAACAGCAGGTGATTGAATGTAATTTCAATGGCTACAATGACATGATTTACTTCAATATTCTGAGTGCCAATAAATAGTGGCATTGAATTACATATTTACAACGGGAGTGCATCGTAACCATGACAAAGTAGTTCACACGGATGGTCTGAAAGCTTCTGAGGACAGAAACCTCAGACACCCAAAATTAGTGTTGTGAGGGCTGACTCCCTGGGTATACAAATATCCCGATTATTGTTCAACAGAGCAAATGTGTCTATGACCATGGTCAATGTGCTAAGTGACAAAATAAGTCTGGTCTGGAAGCTTTGTTAATCTCAGTCATAATGGTGCACAATATCTTAGCTGACATCATCTGATGCCTGGTTTAATGTGGGCCAATTAATATACCTCTGTTGTCTTACATTTGGCCGATGCAGACGAGAATGTCTCATGTTCATGTAAGTTTACAAACCATACCTCTTGAGCAGCCTCCTGCTGTGGGTTAGTAGCTCTGGAGACAGTGCTAGTTGTTTACATTGTTGTCCTTTTAATTCTAAAACTGATTACTGCTTGCAACTTATAGTTGAACAGGTTATTTTAAGACTGGCTCTCAATGTATTAATGCCTGTTATACACATCATTCCTGTAGGATGTCCCTCTGCATAGACTTAATATTTCCAGGGGTGAAGGAGAAACAAGCTAATCCTACTTGGTGAATGGGACAGCACAATTACTGAGCTGCAATGTGATCTCAGTTAGTACATCCTCGAGCCCTAATCAAGGGAATGCCTTGACACCCTGTTATGGCAGGCTTTTGAACAGTTATTAAATGCCTGATAGTCAGAGGCACTTTAAAACTATTCAAATTAATTTCATCAATTAAAAAAGATAATGTTATTAAAAACATTTTCAAATACTGATAAATAATTTGAAAAGAGTAATCTAAAGTAAAACAAATTGAAATAACTCAAGCTAGTCTTATCCCATAGGGTCAGTGGCCTGATTCAAATATACTGGGTAACCAGACTGAGCATGCATAGAAGTCTGGGTGTGCCTGAAACTATTGGCTGTCAGTGTACTCAATTTGGACCATGGCCTTTTTAGTTCCCTCAATACTTTGTGTGATCTTTATGATGTTGGATATAACTGTCCTACTTTCTAACTACTCCCTTATTAAACATTAAATGAAAGTCAGACATGGCTACCACAAGGCCTAGTTTTAACCCCACTAAATTTAATCTTGCCAAATTTCAATAATCTGTGTGTCCCGGTGATGTTATCCTACTAACTCTAAGAACATACTTCTGAACTTCTTTGATACAACGCTATAATTTTGGTCACTCTTGCTGCCAGTCCATCCTTTCTTAAGCTTGGAAATGTACTGTTTCAATCGCGCATCTATGAAACAATCTCAGTTCTGTTGGGTGAAAACCGTGGCATCTGTGCTACTAATTATTGCAGACATTGGTGTTGAAGCTTAAGTTGAACATTGCCTTGGGAAGTCAGGGCTTAATTAATGAATGTAACCAGTATGATATTCAGCATGCCCACATGTCCTGGTGTCATTTCAGTTGGATTTTCCTATTTAATATTTTGTGGCTTGGCGATCATTGTTCTGAATAACCCAATCATCTTTAACAGTGTCTGACTCCCAAACAAATTTGCACTAGGTGATCTTTATCAAAGTTCTGTGCATTTCTATTTTCTCTTTACCTCAAATCATGCTCTCTATACTGTACATCACAAACTTTTCCTCATTGAATACCTTCTTCCAGAGGTACCAGCTACCCACATTGGCCTAACAGCATATGTTTATTTCGTATGTTTTTTTATCCTTTTTAAATCACAGTATTTTAGCTGAACCAGCTCTTCCCGCTTATAACCTGTGAGAAAAAACATGTCACTTCTTTTTCATAGCAGATATACCCAGTTTCAAGAAAATAAAAGCTGACAAACTTTATTTATTACACCACCACCATCTTCGCAATGCACTTTGT
Source organism: Pristis pectinata (assembly GCF_009764475.1). Lineage (NCBI taxonomy): Eukaryota > Metazoa > Chordata > Chondrichthyes > Rhinopristiformes > Pristidae > Pristis > Pristis pectinata. Next base: position 72,590,609 of record NC_067415.1, read on the forward strand.
TAATCCACTAGTTTGTTGCTGTCCAGGCAGCTTCATCATTCTTGACTCCTGGTGAACCCATGTTAGATCAGGTAACTGTGCAGAAGTCATGTTGTCGGCAATGACACCCTCTCTGGCCTGCCACTGCCCTGGATCCAAGATGAGTGAGAGAGAAGGCACAAAGGACCTAGAGTGCAAAGTCCATGTTGTTTTGCTAGGATAAGGACATTGCCATAAATCTGAATTAAATTTAAATGAAATCCACCATTACACAAGTCCCCACAAAGTGCTTCCCAGAGATATCTTGCATACCCCAGATTTATGAAAATTGGTGCCTTTTTTCTATTCAGTGTTGGAGTTTATTTCTATACATCTTTTAAACATGATACATTTCATAATCATAGCAGGCACAAACCAGATGACATTATGAATTATTACTGGAACAAAGTGGCTTGGGGCAGTTGAAATTAATGTAGGAAATACCACTATGTTTTACTTTCACCTTGTCTATGGCAGTTCATCAACTGTGGAAACATTATAATACACACATCATTATAATACCCACAACATTATTCCATAGCACACGGGATTAGAAAAATTAAATACAGTCCAACTTTTGTATTTTGCACTAAATATGTCAAAACTCCCTCAGTAATATCAATAACTTACATCCCAACTAGTTACAATAGTCACTAAATAACATACATATCCATTGGAATTTATGTTTCAGACACAACTCCATTTTCCTCAGTTATATGACAGAATGCTGCTCCTGTTATAACCAATTAATAGGCTTTTTAAAGTTCATTTGGTGGTTGGATAATTAAATACAGCCCTCAGCATAACTCCAGTGTGAAAAATATCAAATATGTTCTCTGCTCAGTCTATAATTTATGTTGACTTTGGTGATCACTGGTGTAAAATAGTGAGAAGCTACACTTGATCTTTGTCTTTGTTCAGGCTGTAGCCAAAGCTGCTGGAAGATTATGACTACTTTTACCTATAATAACAGGACTAAGCTGTGGCAGTGTAGTGAAGAAAGATAATGGCCCAAACACTCAGAAGTTTACAAATGTAATATTCCAGCTTGCCATGAGAGAATTAGGAAGCTTCTGACAAACTGCTAATGAACATGTGTGAAGACAATACAGGAGGTGCTATGGTATATTTTCTGAAGTTTAACCTACTCTTTTCTTCTTTAAACCCCTGTGATGTGGCCATCAACAAGATTTACAGTGAACAAATATGATAAAGTGGGTTGTGTGAAGAAAGACATGCAGTCACCCAATATACTTCACGATATGAATTGTCATTTATCTGTAGTTGTGCAAAGCACTGACATTACAAAGGCTGTCGTAGGATACCAGGGGTAGACAAAGGGAAGAGGTTGTCTGAACCTTAATTCACAATCAATGGAAGATGTGGAGACATCTGGTAACAGGCAGCAGAGTTTGGCTTTAATTTAATGCATCTCAGGTAGACAGGTACAGCAGTCGGGGAGAAGTGACTACAATGCTGTATTGCACATTTAGCACACATAAACGAAGATAAACATCTACGACAACAGAGGTCACCGAACCTATCTGCTTCTAGTGAAAAAATATTTGGTTCACAAATTTGGAGAAGGAGGTCTGCCATTCATACCAGAATGATCAATAAATAATTTCAAATCTGGGCATCCATGAAGTGTTCTGACCCTCATCAAGAGCAAAGGGACAGAGCTAAGCAATTCCCTAGCCAAAGGATTAGATCAATGTTCTACAGTCCAATCGAACGTAGGCGGAAATGATAGTAGGCAATTATACAGCTAAAAAGAGGAAGAGGCTCCATGGACAACTATCTTCAACACTTGTAAAGTCCATAATTAGGTTGAAAGGCAAGACAGAAGCAGTTTCAGCTATCCTCAGCTGGAAATGGTGATTGGATAGTCCACCTCAGCCTCTACCTGAGACTTCCATGACAGAGGCCAGTCATCAGCCAATTTGACTTATTGTATATGATATCAAAAAATACCTGAATGTAAATACCAGACAACATGCCAGCTGTGGTATTGAAGACCTATCCTTTAGAACTTGCCATAACTAATGCCGCACTGTGTTTATAATATCATCATCTATCTCACAATGTAAACGATTTCCCAGGTACGTACTGCACACAAACTTTGCAAATGCAACAGAAATAGCCATCATCCCTTCAGCCTACTCCAAATCATCAGCTAAGTGATGGAAAGTGTCATTGACATTACTGTCAAGTGAAATTTCCAAAGCAATAACCAGTGCACTGATCCTGGTTCAGGTTTTGACAGGATTATTCAGTTCCAGGCCTCATTACAACCTTCATCTGAATGGGAAAAAAGAGCTGAATGTCAGTGGTGTGAGCAGAGTTACTGCCTTTGAATTCAAGGGAGCATTTGACTGAGTGCAACATTCAGTTGTCCTAGAAAAAAATCAAGGGAATCAAGGATAAAATTCCTCACTGGCTGGAGTCATACGAAGTAACAAGGAAGAAAACTATTATTGGAGACTGATTACCTGAGGCCTGAAACCTGTTGCATTCCCAGAATCATGTCAGAATCAGTTTCCACTGACTCATCAATACATTCTCTCCATCATAAATGCAGAAGTGGGAAGTTTGATGATTTTTGCACAGTGTTCAGTTTCATTCAAGTTCTCTCAGAAAATGAAGCAGTCCATGGAACAGTCACTTAAATATTAAGACTAAGAGAGTAGATGAGAGTCTCACTATTATGTGGTGGGTGGTTTATATTTTGGCATGAAATTTGGCATGTCCCCGTTGGCCCTCATCATTTTTTATTGATGCACCATAGAAAGCATCCTATCTGGATGCATCACAATCTACCTCATTATGACCTCGTACCTTATTTTCTACCTGCACTGCACTTTCTCTGTGGCTGTTACACTTTATTCTGCTATTGTGTTATTGTTCTGTTATTGTTTTAATTTGTACTACCTCAATGCACTGTGTAATGAATTGATCTGTATGAACGGTATGCAAAACGAGTTTTTCACTGTTTGTCAGTACACGTGACAATAATAAACCAATTCCAATTTTGACTCTCCAAAGAAGTTCCACTTTTTAAAAGGTATACATCAGAAGAGTGATGGAATACTCTCCTCCTGTCTGGATGAGTGGTGCCTCAACATTGCTCAACAGCATCCTACAAATTGCATCTCATCCACCACCATAAGCAGTCACTTCCTCCACCATTGTTGAATATGGACCACCTAAAACTTTCACTGCAGTAACTTGCTGAGGTTTCTTCAGCAGCACCTTTTAACCCCATCACCTCAATCACATGGAAGGATAATGGTAGCAGGTGCTTAGGATCACCAGTCAAATTTAATTTCCATGTCACACCCATCATTTCTTAAAAATATATCTCCATTCATTGTCAGTGAGTCAAAATCCAGGAATTCCAGAACTCCCTCCAGGCAATATTATATCTTCAAGAGTGTTTCAAGGTGATAGCTCACCATCATCTTTCCCAGGATGAATAGAGAAGAGCAAGAAATGCTTCTCTTGAATCAATGAAATAAGTATATTCTTTCTGATATAAATTTGCTATTTTAAGAGACTGACAATGACAGGAAAATCCTAATTAAACATCCATTATATAATCATTATACCTCTAACAATAATATGACTGCCATCCCTCAACATTGTAAAGTAGTACATGTCTCAAACTGTTTCTGCTTATCACCTAGAAAGTATGTTATAGCAATCATTACATAAAGCTCAGTTGCTGCAAAACAGTGCATTATTCAGAACCAACGGTTCTGTGCAGAATAAGGGTTTCTGATTATGTAATCACAGTAAAATCTACAGAACAGAAATTGGTACTCAAAACATCAACCTATTTATTTGTTGTGATGTTACTGATATAAAGGGGGTAATACCAATCTTATACTTTAGCACAAAATTGGCTATTTCAGCTGTTTGTATTATACATTGCCTGATTATAATTTTCAGTGATGTCAATGGGAAAAAATGGGTAGGTGCAGAATAAGCTGCTGATTTGTCTTCACCCATTGTGTTGATGCTCAAGACTGACCTCATTTAATTGTTTTGGACAGAGAGTGAGTGAGAATATGGAACTTGTGACCGCATGGAGGTGATGAGGCAGATACCATTTCCACATTTTCAGTGAGGTTTGATATATTCATTACGGAAAGAGTGATGGCAGGAAATGGAAGAAGGAGGCTTGAGATAATTGAAATGGAAGGAGGCTTATGCAGAGTTTTGAAATAGACAAGTTAAGTGAGTTGTCTCTGTACCGTTGAGTCTTTCAAAGTCAATGTGCTGTGTGTTTCTGTCCTTTATGTTTAATGTCTAGAATTCATAATTTGGTTTTAATCTGTAACGTAAAGAGTATCTGGGCTTAATTAGATAGGGACAATAAACTGCTTTCTTTTATGCAGCCAAAGATTCATTGCAAGTGTTCAACACCCTGGGTAATGAAAACAGTGCATAAGATTAAATGTCTGAGGCAAGCTTTGGGAATTGCTCTGGTCCCATGTCTTGGGCACTTTCTGATGATTATACTGGAATAAACATAAAAAAGACTATGAGGGCATGTGTTAGATGCTCAGCAAAGTAAAATTAATTCATTGGCTCCACCATATGTGTGTCAATGTTAGTTGCTGTCAGTGTAGGAGCAGTGAGATGAAAACAATACGAAAACTGTGCTTTGAAACCCAACAAAGTGGTATCCTCAATGCAGTCAATCCAAACAATCATCTGCTATGACTTTGTCTAATAAAAAGTATGCAGCCATCTCTGGAACAGTATTACAGGGGGAATTTTAACTTTTACCATTTGTCAGTAAACTCGGCATTAGGGATTGCCCACATTTGACATTCCATCTCATTGCTCACTTCAGTCAACACACAAACTTAGCCACATGGTATCAACACCATGTGTTTTTCTCTTCTATTGACTTCAAAATAAAGGAACACTCATGGAATTGAATAATGGAGTTCAACATTCAGCGACAAATTTTCCTCGTTACTTCCTTCCTTCTGTCTCTTAACATTAAATCTATGTCTACATCGTCATTGGCTTATAGAAATGCTTGGGAGAAAAAGGAAATAAAATTGATAAGTGGAAGTCACACTCTCATTGATTGCAACGTTATTTGCCCATGATACTCAGCGGGTGTTTCTTTCTCCTCTAAAGTGCATGATGGTCTGAAGAAAGATATGTGAAATAAAAGGAATTCATCTAATGCATCCATAATGTGCGGTGCCTGTGTTTGACTCCACTTCCAGGATTTCATTCCAGACACTTAACACAACCAACAGAAGTGGGATTTCTACATGTTTCTCAAGTTATTCCTTTAGAGAAACAGCCCATGCCATTTTTTGAAGGGGCTTTCCTCTGGCTGACTGGAGCAGCTGCAATGGATCCACTGTTATCTTCTCAAGCACAATTCAGGAGGAGCATGCAATGCTAACTTTGCAAGTGACTCTCACGTTCCAGAAATGAATATAGAAAATAACTGATTGTTATTCATTCCGTCCACCGCAATAGCCAGGACCTCCCTGGTGACCACCCACTTCAATTCCATATCCCATTCCCACACTGACATGTCTATCCATGGCCTCCTCTACTGCCGCGTTGAGGCCAGACGCAGGTTGGAGGAATAACACCTCATATTCCGCCTCAGGAGTCTCCAACCTGATGGCCTCAACATTGATTTCTCTAACTTCTGGTAACCCCTCCCCTTCTTTTTCTTCCCTCCCACTCCTTTGTCTTCCCTTATTTCTGTGGCTCCCTTCCCCTGCCTTGATGACCTGCCCATCGCCTCTCCTCCCCTCCCCCATCCTTTATTCCATGGTCCACTGCCCTCTCCCACCAGATTCCTTCTTCTTCAGCCCTTTAGCTCTTCTACCTATCACCTCCCAGCTTCTTACATCTTCCTCCCCTCCCCAACCCACCTATCTTCCCCCCTCACCTGGACTCACCTATCACCTGCCTGCGTGTACTCCTCCTCCTCCCCCTCCCCCCACCTTCTTATTCTGGCTTCTGCTCTCTTCCTTTCCAGTCCTGATGAAGGATCTCAGCCCGAAACGTGGACTGTTTATTTCCCTCCATGGATGCTGCCTGACCTGCTGAGTTCCTCCAGCACTTTTTGTGTATTGCTCCAGATTCCAGCATCTGCAGAATTTCTTGTGTCTTCGTGTTTGTTTACACTATTCTGAAGTGAGCACTTAGCAACAGTTCCTGTTATAAATTACAAAGAATGATAACATATTTGGAATAATGAAGTTGCCATGGCAATATTAAAATCCCTTCTTGCTGTTGAGGGCCCCAGGCATTCTTTCCAGGTAGAGCAGTGATGTACTTGTACTTCTTCCAATTTAATGAACTACATTAAATACTCAAATTATTGTCCCTGTTGCATTGCAGAGACCATACAAACATAGGCTAACAGTTTTGCAGTATACTTTCATCAATTTGCAATCATGACCCCAAGTTTCCCACAGCCTGTTGCTTTAATTTTACTTCTCATTCTGACTTCTTTGTCCTCAGTGTCCTCCAATGTTCTTATAATGCAAGGTCAAAGAACAGCACTGAAAGTTAGTTCGACAGTTGAAGGTAATTAACAACTCCAATATATTTTTATCCAAATTTCCAGCATTCCTTCTGAATATATAAAAGTTTGGTTAGGCCACACTTGGAGTATTGTGTGCAATTCTGGTCGGTCCACTACAGGAAGGATTTGGAGGTTCTGGAAAGGGTGCAGAACAGGTTTACCAAGATGCTGCCTGGATTAGGGGGTATGAGTTATGAGGAGAGGTTGGACTAATTCAGGTTGTTTTCTCTGGATCATTGGAAGCTGAGGGGCCATCTGATAGAAGCTTATAAAATTATGAGAGGAATAGATAGGGTAGATAGTCAGAATCTTTTTCCCGGGGTAGGGATGTCATGTACCAGAGGAAATGCATTTAAGGTGAGAGGGGGAATGTTTAAAGGAGATGTGCGCGTAAGTTTTTTACACAGAGAGTGGCAGGTGCCTGGAATGGGCTGCCAGGGGTAGTGAGGGAGGCAGATATGATAGTGATGTTTAAGGGGCTGTTAGATAAATGCAGAAATCTGCAGGGAATGGAGGAATATGGATCATGTAAAGGCAAAAGAGATTTACCTGAAATTCGTATTCAGCCCAAACATTTTGGGACAAAGGTACTATTCCTATGCTGTACTGTTCTATGTTCTAATTCCTTTGGTAACTTCAGATAATCACTTTACGCTTTCACTTTCTTCAGACTTCTGTAACCTTGCATTATTAGCTCTTTGTTGTTTAATCTCTCCTGCCTTCCAACATTTCCCCTCTCATTGCCCCTTTTTCCCTGCATCTAAATCCCTGTGTATCTCTGACTATTGCAGGCCAGTTCTGATGAAAGATTATTGACCTGAAACATTAACTGTTTCTCTCTCTCTGTTGATGCTGTCTGACTTTGAGCATTTTCCATTTTCATTTCAGATTACTGGCATCCACAATATTTTAGTTTTGTGTTAAAATATTTTCATTAGGTTAACCTGGAAATAAGGCAAGTTTATCCTGTATTGGTAATATGAAAATCCAATTTAACAAGTCTTCAGAGCCATCCTTCATATTGTTATTTGAGAACAGCATCTTCATGAAAAAAACGCAAGCAACCTGTTCTTTCAATTAGAATGAAAAGGAGTAGGAAGCTGTATCATTTATTCTGTCAGAATGTCACAAGATGCATTGACAAAATGATGTTTCAACATAAATTTTATCTCAGGCAAACTTTGCTTACATACAAAAGAAATTTACTCAGTGTTTCTTCAAAATTTTTTTTCATAATCTTCACCAATAATCATAACAAGATATCCCTGTATTCCCTTCACTTTTATTTCTGGAAATGTGTAATTATTGTTAATAGATATTTATAAAAGTAAAAGCTAAAGAATGTACTTTAATTATATGTTTTTTAAAATTTTTTAAACTAAATTTAACATTATTAGCTCTGCTCATTTGATTGTTAATTCTTTCTTTCCCTAACTGTTATCATTCTTTATGATGAATAAGACATAACCTATAAATATTCTATTAAATATGTTGAACCAGAAATTCCTTAGTCTATTAAAGTGATGATGTACCGATGACCCAGTTTGTCCTGGTGTTATCGGTACATAATTGTTGTCCGTGTACCTTGTGCATTTTCAAGTTAGTGCACAAAGTATGCATAACTTTAACACTCCCACACATCTGTTAAAACCACCCAGCTGTGACTCACTTCATGCCTCCAACTCTTAAAAGGTAAATGGCTACTGAATCCAATTACAGCTGGAAGTCATCATATACTGACAGCAGCTAAAGCAGTACAGGTGTTGGATTGGGATCCTAAATCGTGCAAACAGACTTTAATATCTTGGTGGAACTTGGAGGTCCAACATGCTGGGATGCTCAGGAAGCTACCCCATGGGCTGAAGTAAAATACCAGTGAGTGTATGTGGCCAGTGTGATCAATGACAGGAAGTTTGCCCTGAGGACTTGGCCTCCCGGCCCAAGCACCACCATACCTCCCATACGTAGTCAAATTCACTGGAAAAAGCAAGAAAACCCATCTGCCAATTTGTATTCTTCAAGCACTTCAACGTTCACACACACATCACGCACACAGTTACATGAACAGAACCAGGACAATCCTATAATTAACATACAATGCAACACATTCACTAACACTGATCTTTGTTTCTTGCAGCAAAAGGTTTCACACAATTAAAGACTGAAACAATATATTGGAAGCAACAATGCTGGAAAGCCTGGACTTGGCTCCCACAGAACAAGCAGCCTATGGTGGATAGGGAATCATTTGGGATGATGGTTCAAGCATATCTAATTCTCCTCATTGGCTTGGCCAATGACAGCACAGTATATCATTATTGCTTGGCCAATGAAAATCTGTAACATATTTTGCAAAACATTGGTACAGTCCAGGCTATTTTAATTGGGGCAATAAATCTTTGTCAAATGCAATAGAAGCTTATTTGTGAAATTGTCAGCATTGACCAATGGAATGAAGTCAGAGCTGAGAGAAAGGTTAGCAGATTTAAAGACAATGAATTCTACAAATAATTTACTTAACCTTCAATGATTATGACATGAGGAGGGTGGGATGAAGAGAAAAAGGTGAAGATGACCACAACACCCGAAGGTACAAAGGGATCACTGAGTTGCTACTTGTTACTTAGCCAACAAAAATACAGTAATATATCTTATTGTACTTGCCAGTGGTTCATGTGCTGAAATCCCTACAGTTTTATGAAGGGACTCCAGTTGCAACTTGAAGCCATAATGTTTGGAAAAGGGTCAGCATGTCATAGAGGGTGAGAAGTGACAAGAAAGAGAATCACTTTGGATGTATAGCTATGGGAGTTAGAAAACATCATGCTCATGTGAAGACACTGAAAGAATGAGATCTCTAATTCAAAGAAACCCGAGCATAGCAATTCTGAAGGAATACACCAAAAGGATGGAGGAGGTTATGACCCAGATTGGGAGTACAACTCCTTAGTGACGAAGATAGTAATCAATAGTTTCTCCTGCTTCAGAAGGGGAAGAGGCAAGCAAAACAGTTAACCAGTCGCCCCATTACAGGAAGGATGTGGGGGCTTTGGAAAGGGTGCAGGAGAGATTTACCAGGATGTTGCCTCAATTAGAGGGTATGAGCTATCAGGAGAGGTTGGACAAACTTGTGTTGTTCCCCCAGGATCATCAGAGGCTGAGGGGACACCTTATAGAAGTTTAGAAAATTGTGAGTGGCATAGATAGGGTAGACAGTCAGAATTTTTTCCCCAGGGTAGAAATGTCAAGTACTGCTGGACATGCATTTAATGTGAGAGGGGGAAAGTTTAAAGGAGATGTGCGGAACAAGTGGTAAGTGTTGGAACGGGCTGCCAGAGGTAATGGTGGAAGCAGATATGATGGTGGTGTTTAAGAGGCTGTTAGATAGACACATGAATATGCAGGGAATAGAGGGATATAGATGATATGCAGGTGGAAGAGATTTAGTTTAATTTGGCACTGTGTTTGGCATAGACATCGTGGGCTGAAGGGCCTGTTCCTGTGCTGTACTGTTCTACGTTCAAAAATGGAGAGTCACAACCTGGCCCAATTCCCCACTAGGGTGAGCCATAGCCATGCTCATACCGTCATTTAGCCTCTTCCACTGCACCTTCTACTCTGATTTCTCCTCTGATCTGTTTGTGAGTTCATTTTTGTTAATGTTGTATTTTGTATTAAGACTCATTGTATGTTCACTCTTTAATAAATAATATAATACCCTCTATTTATCCTCGATGAAGCCCTGATTTATTGCTCATAGGTAAAAAAAAAACACTGTTATTAACACTTCTCCATGTATATAATGATATAATGACTCCTTTCAGAGCTAGCTGTCTCTTGCCCGGAATGCATTCTGAGTGCAACTGAGATACCAATGTACTTCCAAGTGAAGATGTTATTTGAGTCCACCGTGTCCATCTTAAAAAGACAAAGCAACAGCTGCTCTTGCCTTTCCAGGTTTTACAGGTCAAGTTCTATCCACCTGTTGGACATGAAACTTTCATAAATTGCTGGTGTCTAATTGGAAACTGGCACACTGTATGCGTTGCATCTAAATTGGGACTACAGTTCAAATTCAGGGAGATACTGTATTAGTGCAATAGGCTGCTTTATGTTGAATAAAAAAGTATGTTGTTCAACATCATTAGCACTTCTCTGTGTTCATAGAGACAAGTCAAGGGTATTATTCATTTTCTTTGAAACTGTAAACAACCCTACTGATAACTTCCCCATCAAGTGTTGGAACAGCTTTACAAAATTGGTAGTTAATTCCCCTGCACTGGAATTTCCATCCTCTGATATGATTTTGTTGCCACAGTAATTAGGTATATGGTTCCAATAGTTATGCGGTCAATGGTGATCTCCAGTATGTTGGGATGAAATGGGCAATGAGAATGCAATTTAAGGACTTCCACTGAATACAACTATTAGAGCATTACTGTGGTGCAATGGTAACTTTCAACCTGGTCCATGTGCTAGGTTTTGTCATGTTTGGCCACTAACATTTGTTGGTGATTTTGCTTGTGGAATGAGATCTTCAAGTGAACTTGCAGAGTTGTAAGATGTATGATGAAGCATTTCCCAAAAGGCCATCTCTTGGTTGCCATCTGCCACCTTCCTTCTTTCTCTTCTTCCTTGTTTTCCTCTCTAGACCTGTTAATGATCCTCCACCTTCTGCACTGTTTTCTCATCATGACAAGATTATGCAGTATGCAGCTGACAACAAACTTTGGATTCTGTGGAGAGTGCAGCAAAGGTCCCCAAGAGTGATCTAGAAAATGGAAACTCATCCTGAGGAACCCATGAGTTATTTCAACAAAATACTAGTAGCCCCTTGGCAGCACTCTCCAGCATGATCATGAGTCAGGATTGAGGATTAGGTGCCAAGGGTGGAGGGTATAGTGCTTGTCCAACTGGACTCTTTCCAGCAGGATGGTAATTTGTACCCTGCTGGATATTGTACTGGCTAATGAACTACAATAATGGCTTGAAATAGTTCCTCATGCAATGGACCAAATCCCACAAGTACACTGAAATAGCATAGAGACACAGTTTATCTGTATTATTAAGACCTGCTTTTCTGTGCATTGTCTACATTGAGAGCTAATGAATAACCATGATTCAATTGTACCAAGAATTTAACAATTCAGCTTTGCATGCCAATTGATTTAACACCTGTGCTTGGTCAATATGTTTCAAGCATAGATGCACAAAAACTCCTGAATTAAAGCTGCACCATAGTCTAATGAACACCATAAGGTCACAATTGCATCTTGTAATCAATTGTAAATGATTATGAATTCCAAATATGCACTAAGCCATTGAAATTCTAGGCTATTAGTGCCCGATTATTTCTAATCACTAAGGTCAGATATTACTGCAATAGTTCTCAGTGATGCCTTAATTAAGCATTTCAAAGTACAATGGTGGAAGCCTCTGGTGTCAAAGACGGGGTTAAACTCCCATGTGTTACGGACTCGGTGAAAGTCCCTTTAAGATAGAGTGTGTGTGTGTGTGTGTGTGTGTGTGTGTGTGTGTGTGTGTGTGTGTGTGTGTGTGTGTGTGTGTGTGTGTGTGTGTGTGTGTGTGTGTGTGGGGCGTGCTTACATCAATAGAAGATAAAGGACATAATGACGTTGTTGAAGAGGTCAGTCGAAGGGAGAGAGAGAGAGAAGGGAGAGAGACACCAGCCTGCTAGTTTCTCTATCGATGGATGAGAAACAATAACTGTGTCTGCCACAGAAATCCATGTATGGAAATTGGAAGTAATCCGGTGGAGTTCACTTTGTTGCTGACCTGTAGAAGGAAACAGGTATTTGTGTGTGGACGACCACGATTCGGATGCTTTTCGGGGTGAGGAAGTCACTACCGAGTAAACACTGAAGTGTCGTTTGGGTTCCATCGTGGAACATTTGAACTTCATAATTACTCTTTCTATGTTTCTCTACATCTACGTCTTACCTTCAGACAACAGTGGTTGTTGAAGAAGCCCTTGCTCATGTTTCACCTTATGGCTTGCAGAACTGAACTTTAAGAACCATTCCTGAACTTGGAGTTTGGGACTTTGCCACACACACACGAAGAGTTTAGTTTTTGGGGTTAATGTTCAAGGTTTAACATTTTTGAATTTTAACATACTAACATTTTTACTTTTATTTTACGTATTATCATAAGTAGTGATCAATAAAATAGTTTTTAACACCGAATCATGCTCAGTGTGTTTCTTTTGTTGCTGGTTCGTGACACATGAATAAGTGATTTATTAGGACCTGGTTATGTGTCGGAGATGGGTGTTATGCACTCAAAGAGTTCACCCTGGGTATCTCCTAAAATTAGCCATTGCCTTAATAATTATAGAATAACCATTCCTCAAGGATACACTTCTGTCGAATACAATTTCCCAAGTCAAAGAGATTGGGGAAACTGCATTGTGGGAATTTTGGTAAAATGTTGTTGTTATTGCAAGATGGTGGATGTGAGCAGAACTCTGGGAAGGAGGTGAAGAGGGCGATTATGAGTTGGCAGATGCACAGAGTAGTGCCCTGGAACCTGAAGATGAACTCCTCTTCCCTCCTCCAGCCCCAAGCACCAAAAGAGTGGATGCTAAAAAAAAACTGATGTTTACTTGTGGCCTCCATCAGTCCTTTTGAGGACCGTTGGTTAAAGTGATTGAAATGGAAAGTCTAGTTGGAACATACACAGTTCCTGCTCTGTCTAATAATTGAAAGCAGACCTTGATGCAGAGTTGGGATCTTTCTGTACATCTTAAAATTGGCAAAGGGAATATTCATAAAGCATCTCAAAGCAGTAGCCACTGAAACTTTGGTAGCCTTGACTAAAGTTCAGATCAGAAGTAGGATTTCACACCCAGAAATTGTTATATATTGTACGCAATTTGAGTTCAGAAAAACAGATATAGTCAAACGTACTTCTCCACAGTTTCAGTATTGGAGTATCAATTTAGATTGTGGTTGGGGCTTCATGGATCTCAGACTCACACAAAGGTGATAATGTGAATATACAGATAAAATGATTACCAAAACTCTGAAGGCTGGCTGTTTGAATCCCTCTTCCCTCAGCATCGACTTCCCTCTCCATTCCCGCCACCTCTCTGTTGCAACATTTACAACTTCACTCTAGGCTTTAGCCTCCGGATCTTTCCCTTAGATTTCACATGACCTTTCAAAGCCTCTTCAAAACAGCCACTCTTCCACGCATGCCATGCTTTTTGTTGTTCTGTTGAAGAACAACGGTTAATATCTAAGCCCTAATGCTGGACTACAGCAATGTTAAAAATAAACAGAACAGATTATGTTTTACGTGACTTGTCTTCTTGATTAGAGAAGAAAGAACAAACAAAGGAAGGCAAAACATTCCAGCACTTGTGTGGTCCAAGAAAGCGTAAATTAAATAGTAGAGATGCAGTGTTTGTTTAGATTCCTGGAGTGTAAATTATAGGTGAACATAACAAAGATCATATAATTTTGTTGAGGGTTCAATGTGATGTTCACATCTTTCTTTATGGTACATAAAAAACTAAAAGCTGGCTTCAGTCTTAAATCTTTTCCCAACTTAACTTAATAAAGTCATTTAAGATTTAATTGGTTTTGGTCTGTTCTCGACAACTGACAGAAAGACTGAGATAATCTATTCAAATATATGTTCTTCCTGCTGTTGAAATGCTCGTTGGATTTTGAATGCTTGAATGTTGATGGTATACCCCTATACACCATTTATCTGATCCAGAGGCAGAAGGCACTTCCCACTGGTCCTCCCCATCCCTGGAATCCAGGGGCACGACCAGGCAACAGCTTAGCCTCACACTGAGGAGATCCACCCCCAAGATATCTTTGACAACGGGCAAATCTGGGAATGGGTCCTTGCCAGCAGTAAAACCTGCAATTGGTGTTCAGAATCAGAATCAGGTTTATTATCATTGACATATGTCATGAAATTAGTTGTTTTGCGGCAGCAGTACAGTGCAAGACATAAGAATCACTAAAAGTCACCAATAAATAAATAAATAGATTGTGTTTTACTTTTTAACTGTATCTAACATTTTGCTATTTTCAAAATTATTAACCTTGCAGGTGGTAACTAAAACAATAAAAGTCGCATTTAAAAAGATAATGTTAACTGAAAACATATAATAGAAACCTGCAAAGCACAGCAATTAAAAAATAACAACTTCTTCTTTTATTCCTAAATCTTTTTTCTATAATCCCCATTGAATCCCAGCAAGACTAACTACTGCTGCCTGGATTTGATGCATTGTTCAGTGGCAAAGTGAATGGAGAGATTCAGTCTTTCAAAACAGTTTGTAGTTGCAGAGACACAAGACATGCTGCAGATGTTGGAATCTGGAACAATACACAAAAAGTGCTGGAGGAACTCAGCAGGTCAGGCAGCATCCATGGAGGGAAATAAGCAGTTGATATTTCAGGCCAAGACCCTTCATCAGGACTGGAAAGGAAGAGGGCAGAAGCCAGAATAAGAAGGTGGGGGGAGGGGGAGGAGGCAGGGGATATGCAAGTCCAAGTTAGAGGGGGGAGGTGGTGGGTGGGGCAGGGGAGAAGATGTAATAAGCTGAGGGGTGATAAGTAGAAGAGGCCAAGGGCTGAAGAAGAAGGAATCTGGTAGGAGAGGACAGTGGACCATGGAATAAAGGATGGGGGAAGGGAAGAGAGGAGGTGGGCAGGTTATCAAGGCAGAGGAAGGGAGCCACAGGAATAAGGGAAGACAAAGGAGTGGTGGGGGGGAAGAAAAGGAAGGGGTGGGGTTACCAGAAGTTAGAGAAATCGATGTTAAGGCCATCAGGTTGGAGACTCCCAAGGTGAAATATGAGATGTTGTTCCTCCAACCTGCGTCTGGCCTCAATGTGGCAGTAGAGCAGGCCATGGATAGACATGTCAGTATGGGAATGGGATGTGGAATTGAAGCGGGTGGCCACTGGAAGGTCCTGGCTGTTGCAGTGGACGGAGCGAAGGCGCTCAACGAAGGTTACCCGATCCACGTTGAGTCTCACTGATGTACAGGATGCCGCACCGTAAGCACTGGATGCAATCCTCTGCCTGCGTGTAGTCCTCCCCCTCCCTCCAGCTTCGTATACTGGCTTCTGTCCTTTTCCTTTCCAGTCCTGATGATGGGTCTCATCCCAAAACGTCGATTGCTCATTCCCCTCCATGAATGCTGCCTGAACTGCTGAGTTCCTCCAGCACTTTTTGAGCATTGTAGTTCCAGACTTCAGTATTTCAGAGTGGTTGCATGCATGTTCAGGACTTACTTCAATTTTTATGAAAAAATTCTGGTGGTTCCAATCAGAACTGGCAGCAACAAGTAGAAAGATCCACCAGAAAGATCTAAGAGATTATTAACGTGTGAATTGGCCAACAACTTGCTGTCCAAAGCTCTGTAATTTTCATGAATTTGCTGCATTATCACATTGATTGCACTATTAGCTCAACAGAAGTTAAATCCAGTAATTAACAGTATAAATACCCTTTTAATGACATGAAAATTGTTAATACAACAGCAAAAGTTCTGTGGATGCTGGAAATGCTGGAAATACTCAGCAGGTTAGGCATTATCTGTGGACAGAGAAACAGGATTAATGTTTCAGGTCAATGATCTTTCACCAGAACTGACTGATAAAATAACTGGTGATAGTTGTTAGTGTCTACCAATTAATCTTTCACTCCCAGTAAGAGAACAATTCTAAGTGGGACTTCACATTTGTTCAAATTGACAGCTTCTATTAAACATTTAAATGCTTGGTGTGATATTTGTTTTAGTTATTTTTTATATTTTTAGATGTTTTTGTTTCTTTGATCTCTCTCCTAATCTGGTTGCCTTCATTTTCCTTCATTTTCTTTTTGTGTCTGGTTTTATGGTGAATTTAATCTACTCTAGATAACGTTCTCCTCAGTCATTCCTCCACGTATTTTTTTCTGACCTCTTGGTTCATTCATTCCACTATTAACCAAGGTCCTTGTTTCCCTGATGCTTCATCTGCAATATTATCAGTTTGAATTTCCAGCAGTGTTGAGGGAAAATTGTTTCAAAACCTAAGTTGGCTTTGACAAGTCTAACTAAAATAAAACACTTGGAAAATCAAAGCCAGAGAAAACCAATCCAATATCGACCAGTATTAAGATGTTCTACTCTGACAAATTCTTGGTCATTAGCAGAGGAAGTTACAGTAAAAAGTACGCTGTATTGTCAGTTATTTAATTTTAAATTTTTCAGCAGATTGTACAAAACAGCTCTGCCCAAAACGTAGGGAATGAAATGAAGACAAGTGATTAAGTTAATGATTGAATTTGTTTTCACTTCCATTGGCATACTTATCTGAAGCATGGGAGACTGGGATTCAATTGTCTGAAGCAAGTAGACCAAAAAGATTTCAAGATTAAAAAGAGAAAAGAAAAATCTAAAGAACAGCACTGAAAAACTTTTAAGGGTCAACTTTAATATCTAATGATATCCAGCAGTGTCGTAGTCTTTACAGAACAGTTCGATAATACATCTTACAGGGTAGACATGTTTGGCTGCAGAGAAAAATGATGGCCAGGAAACTGCTTGCCTCTTCAACAGTGAGCTGTTAAATATAGCATGAAATATTTATAAATTATATTAATTGGATCTGAAAAATGAAAAAAAATGTTCTTACTTTTCTTGGGTCATAGTCCATTTCTGTAGGACAGACGATAATAAAGGTAAATAATAACAAGGCCAGGGATTGAATAGATGACCCTCATCACCTATCCAGACCATTAATTCATTTAGCCTAACTTGAACTTGTTTCAACTCAGGTAGCATAGAATAAACACTTCAATAGACTATGAATTGGCCTATAACTCAGAAATGTATTTTTCCCAGTAAATACATGTGAACAGGAAAAAAAACCCTCTAGATTTACAGAGACTTAGGAATCCTGAACCACACATTGAGAATAGGAATAACATCAGTTGGATATGTGCCACTCTTCCTGGTCATTTATCTCATGATTGGATCCCAGCTGAGATCCCGTCCTTCCTGCCTAGTCTAGGAACTGTCACAGTTGGATCACTCAGTTTCTGTTCTGCAGCTTCCTGTTGTATTTGGGCACACATCTGGCAGGACAGATTACTCTGCAGCAAGTCATTAGCAAGAATCTCATTGCCCACTTGCACCAGGACTGCCCAGTTCAAAACTGATCAGACAAACTAATCTGTTTATGTACCTAATTACCTCAGTGTCTAATACTATCGAACAAGCAGACAACTGATAAGATTTTCCAGTCCCATCTCTAACACCACTGAATGTAAACAGTATACACCTAAATATATCTGTTAAAATGCCTTGTTTTGGTTCAATTATTTTGCTTGGGGGAGTCCCCAGAGAGAACAGATCTCTGGCTTAACAAGACATCTGTTCTGTTCTAAGTGTTCTTCTGGCCATACACTTCAACAGCTTACCTGGCCATGAAAAATGACATAAATTACACTTAAAATTCCTCAGTGTAGATAACATTGGAAATACGTCCTTCACTTTGAAGCCACTGGTGCTTCACTCAATCAGTCATATATACAGAACATTAGGATAGACAAAACAATGTGTTTTATCCTATCATAAAATTACCCAATCATTGAATTGTTATGGAGACATAGAGTTATCCAGCACAGAGAAACATGACCTTAGGTTTGCTGTTAGTGTAATGCTATTACAGTGCCAGTGATCGGGGTTCAATTCCCCCTGCTGTCTGTAAGGAGTTTGTACGTTCTCCCCGTGGCTGCATAGGTTTCCTCTGGGTGCTCCAGTTTCCTCCCACATTCCAAAGATGTATAGGTTAGTAGGTTAACATGGGTGTAACTGGGCGGCATGGGCTCATTGGGCCGGAAGGGCCGGTTACCGTGCTGTATAAATAACATTTTAAAGTTTTACGTCCATCACAATCTTTTTGCCCATCCCAACTAATCCCATTTGCCCACTTTAGGACCATATCCTTCCAGGCCTTAAGTGTCCATCTAAATGCCTCTTAAACATAATAATTGTATCTCATTCCACCACCACCATTGCAACGAGTTCCAGATATCAACAAGTCTCTGTGTAAAAACACTTCCCTCTCAGGTACTTTTTAAAACCCCTCCCTCTTAACTTAAAGTATGCACTTGTGTTTTTAATACCCATACCAAAAAAAAATGACTATCTATGCCCCTCATTAGCTCACGTACTTCCTTCAGGTCACCCCTCAGCCTCCTTCACTCCAGGGAAAACAAATCCAGCCTATACAATCTCTCCCCATAACTGAAGTCCTCTGATCCAGGCAACACCCTGGTGAATCTCCTCTGTAATCTCTGTAGTGCAATCACACCCTTTCTATAGTGCAATGACCAGAATTGCACAAAATACTCCATGCGGCCTAGTCAGTGTTTCGTAAGGTTGCAATGTAACATCAAAACTCTTATAATCTATGCCCAGACATAGGAAGACAAACATGCCGTATGGGTTCTTCACCACCCTATCCACCTGTGTTGTCACTTTCAGGGAATTATGGACTTGGACCCCTAGGTGTCTCTGTTCATCAATATTTCTTAATGCTCTTCCATTTATGGTATATGTCCTGCCCTTGTTTGACATAGGTGGGGATTAAATTCCATCTGCCAACGATCCACCCAGTTTTCCAACTGATCTATATCCTGCTGTAGCCTTGGATTGCTATCCACAACACCACCAATTTTCATGTTGTCTGCAAACTTACTAATCATACCTCCTACATTTGCATCCATTTCTTTAATTAATATATATATATATCACAAACTACAAAGATCCAATCACAAATCTCTATTTTACAGCACAGAAAGAGGCCATTTGGCTTATCAGGCCTGTGCAAACTCCCTGAACAGCAGTCCAGCTAGTCTCATTCTCCTGCTCTTTACACATAGCCTTGCAAATAATTCTTTCATAAGTGTCAATCCAATTCCTTTTGGAAGACAGACTGATTCTGCGGAACTCTTATCTAGAAGGACATGCAAGGAAATTATGGCCAGTCATGTCAATGATCAGGGAAAATCGGCACGTCGAGATGTTTGAGTTGATAAGGAAGATCCAGCATGAATTTGTGGTTCACCATCACGACCCTTCCCTGGTAAGGTCAGCTTTTAATGCCCTTTCCTAATGCTCTTCAGAAGTTTATGGAGAACTGCCTTTTTGATCTACTAGAGTCTGTTTGGTAAAAATCATAATGGTTTATTCCAACTGAGTAAATTGCTGGGCCATTTCAGTCATATTCCTGTGGGTATGGAATTATATAGAGGTCAGCATAGGTCTAGAGAGCATATTTCTTCCCCTAAAAGATATTATTGAACCAAACATTTTTTTACGATGGTTCATGATTTTCACGGTCATTATCACGGTCATTATCCTGCAGTTTATTTTAATTCTAAATTATTTAATAACTGTTTTTAAATTATCCAACTCCCTTCATGGGTCTTGAACTCATGTTTATGGATCTTTAGTCCAAGTCTAGGGATTACTAGTGTAGTAATTTAATGACTATGCTTTCAATCTTGCTCTCTTTCTCTTTGTGTTGGGCTGTTGGCAATTATTCAGCCTGAGAAATAAAGTAGGATGCTAAGAATGCACCACCTTGCAGCATAGGTTTAATTAGCCCTGCAATGTTTGTAGACACACCGCCTTCTGTCTTTCCAGAAATGCCCAGAATATCAGAAGACAATAAATGAGTTGTGAATATATAATGGAACATGACCTTGCTCATTTTTAACCTTAGAAATTGGAAGTTGAGAGCTGGGAGGTAAAACTGTCATGCTTCATAGACAAAGATTAGGAATATTGGCCTTGCTGTCCTTGGATCATCTAGAACTGCTTCCAGAACTGATTCCTTTATACAAGTAGATTGATGGTTCAATTGGTTCTATCTATTTGGCCAGCGCTTTCAAATATACTGAATATCTATCAAGTTTAATGCACAGATTCTATCTTCCTCATCTGTGCCTCATTGTAAGTGCCCATTAAGTGAATAGGAATAATGCCACCAGTAAACTCATCCTGGTCTTATGGTATTCCATGACCTATACTCATTTGGATCCAGATGATTAAGTGCAATGAGTGTTTCACAAGCAAGTGTTCCTCTGGGTGTCTGAGGCCAGTTTTTTGTTCAATTTATGGTGGTCCAACAATATAGAATATTTTATTAAAAATGTAGCAAAGGTTAACTGCGTCTCGGGTTCAGCCCATGTTCTCTTTCTACACTTAACTTCATGAAGAGTTCAGTGTCAGAGGGCAACCTGCAGCTTAGTGTTGAATTCCTGACAGAGACTTGCAGATTTCCATGTTTGCATAGGCATTTGGAGATCAGTCACACGGGTTACAAATGGAGAACAGTTGCTATTTTCCATTGTTATCATACAAAATCCAGCCAAAGATTCTTTGAAATTTCACCTTGTTCCTTCAGCACATCCAGCCAATATGCACAATCTTTTTTTTCCTATTTGCAATCCAATTAGCTAATCCTAGTTCTCTTCATCACTCTCAGTCCTTAGAGCTATTGTTACCCCCTGCTACGTGTCACTGCCATGAATTATTTCAAGCAATGTCTGATGTATAATACCCCATCTTATTTTATGCTACTGTTACATTCTCAAGATATTATATTAGATATTTCCTCACATTCAATTGTGATAATAATTTTTACGTGCCATGGTGAGAGATGACTGCCAATCATGGATCGTAAGTCTGTTCCAACATTCAGTAATATTATGGCTGACTTGTGACTCAGAGGGACAGGTTCTGAAAGGCTGTTTTCTTTGCTAGACTCTGGTAGTAGAGGTGATTGTCTCAGGTTAGGGCTTTGGCCGAGATCAGGATAAATGTTTGTTGTTTTAAAATTGTGTTTCTTTAAATTTCTCAAGATTGGGATTGCAAAGTTTTAAGACAGCAAATGATTTGAGATGTAGGAAGAGGAGAGGAAAGCAGGGTCTATGCAGTGCAGGCCATGATAACGAACAACCTGCTCCTGCTCCGGTTTCTTTTATTCCAAGCCCTGACTGATTTTCACTTACAACAGTCTGTAACAGGCAGCTAATTTGTTGTTACCATTTCTGATCTCCTGCTGAAATCACCCCATGGTATCTCCCTCAGGTGAATGCTCTTTCACGTGACCAGGCTTTCCTGTCCAACATCCAACACTAGCATGATGAGGGAGCATAAAGGAAAGCCATAGTCACTATTTCAGCTACTGCTGCTACTCCACACCAAAACACATTCTTGTCAAATCCAGGAGGCACTTCATTTCACTGTGATTCTGGCTATGACTTAGAAAAATGATTTACTGTCTAGTAAAGGAATAAGTGAGCAGAAATGATGAAATTGTTCAGTAGTTATAGGCTTAACTATTGCTCTTTTGAAGAAGAAAATAACAGGCCTTTCTGCTGTGCAAAACTGAAGTACAGATTGAGCCAGGCAGAAAGACCAAAAGTATTAGCCTTTATATCAATACAAAAACAAAATACTCTGGATGTGGGAAAAAATCAGCAGGCCATCTGCAGAGAGAGAATCAGAATTCAAATTTTTGGTCAATGACCTTTCCTCATAATTTGAACCTTTATTTGCTCTCTTTCTATGTACCCTCATTGTTAATTAACATTCTCAAAGAGGCTGTGTAGCTTGATACAAGACAGCTGAGAAATATCCAACAAAATATAATTGAGACCAAAAAGATTTTAATATGTGCTTCCAATAGAGACATAGAACAAATATATGTGCTTCACAAGAAAAGGTCTAAATTGTTCCTATACAGCACCCCAGTATACACATTTGTATGTGACCAGACATATATGTAAATACAGTCGATGAAAAAAAACTTGCATCTGAATTGAATGCCCTTCAATTTTTAACACCTGAATAGACACAAGGTATTGAAAAATGACCTCAGGCAATAACATAAAATGGATGATGCCAATTGTCTGCACATTTAGCGTGTTGCCCTATTTTCTTTTCCATTGACATCAATAGAGTTATTTGTGAAATAGAATAAAGATTTACTTTCTTCCTTTGAGCTCCACCCAAGAATTCCCAACATCTGTATTCTAGGGAGCTGTATAGAAACAAGGTGGCTTTTGTCCTGAGAGGAAATTTGGCTTTTAAACCCCTGACTAAAGGAAAACAAAGTCATATTGGACAAGAATAGTTTTGTTTTTTAATATATAACATCTGTGCAGATCTATATTAGACAGGATTTGTAAAAAAAAAGCAAACAATATACTGATGTATGATTAGAAATTGGGTTGCACTTGGCTGCCTGTATCAGTGCTATACAACTGAACATTTGGAGTAATTGAGATGAGCGAACATTTCTCAATCAAACAAAACCAACTGGAAAACTTGACTGGGTATTTCCTGGCATGAGTCATCTTTATAGCCCTGACACAATTTCTGCACTGGGGATGCACATGATAGTGTATGCCCTTGTAATGGTCCTTCTGCAACATTCCAGGCGAACTTGGATGTATTGTCCTGGGGATGCCTGCCTTTTGTCACTCTCTACACAACATGGTCTCAATCCTGCAATGCTGACATGGGAGACCCCACCCCTGGACAAGTAGACAACATTCCAGGGCCCTCAGGTCACTTGCCCACCTGCAGTGAACTATGTTCCCCAACACCATCAATTCCTCAACCCCACCCCACGCCTGCCCTCCCCCACCTTACCCTGACCACAGATTTGCAGATGACTCGACATCATGATCCAACTTTCTAACCGACATCCACAATCTCTCCCACTTCAAGAATGCTGCCTCTGCGATTGCCTCCTCTCCTGGTGCTGATGCTGCACAGAAGCCATGAGCCCCGAATGCTGAAGCCCCAGCCCAATGCCAAACCACCACACCCACATCCTGGGTTCTAATGCCTCATCAAAACTCCCTGTTCCAGCCATAGGCCCAATCAGGCCTATAGCTCATCTCCTGAGCATACCTTCACCAGAAGAATGCCAGGCAGAATATTTTTTGAATACGTTTAATGTTCTTTTGTCTCCATCAATAAGGACTTGGGCCTCAGCCACAACTGAGTTTTAATACGTTGGGGTAGCAACCAAAATGGTCATTGCACCAGAATGCGCTGGAGTTGCCAGACAGATACCTTGCAGTAACAACATCAATAAATATAGCCATATATTGGTGCAGAACATGTACAAGCACAATTGAATGTGATCTTATTGCTCAGTGTAATTTCATTGTTCATTCAAAAGTAAGCATTCGTTTTCCTTTGCAAAGGTGGCTGACTTTTTGAATAAAGAGAGGCTGTGTGGAAGACAATTCCAGGAGCTTGACCCAGTGAAAATGTGGAAACAGCTATATACTTCACAGTCTGGGTTGTTGTGTGTCTTGGGGAAAGAATTGTCATTTACCTTTTTCTCTTATCCTTCTAGGTCATAGAGATTACAGGTAAGGGAGGTGACACCATAAGATATAGGAGCAGAATTAGGCCATTTGGCCCATCGAGTCCACTCCACTATTTAATCATGGCTGATTTTTTTTCTCAACCCCTCTCTCCTGCCTTCTCCCAGTAACCCTTAACCCCCTTGCCAATAAAGAACCTATTAATCTCTGCCTTAAATACACCCAATGGCTTGGCCTGCACAGCCCTTCGTGACAACACATTCCACAGATTCACCACCCTCTGGCTGAAGAAATTCCTCCTCATCTCAGTTTTAAAGGGATGCACCTTTATTCTGAGGCGGTGCCCACAGATCCTGGACTCTCCTACTGATGGAAACATCCTCTCTCCGCCCACTCTATCCAGGCCTTAGAAGTTTAGGAGAGGGCTGCTTCAGTGTTTTTTGTATACCATGACAGAGCACCTGTGGTGAAGGGAATGATTGGTTAGGGTCCTGGAGGGAATGACCAATTAAGAAGACTGTTTTATTTTGTATAGTGCCAAACTTCTTGAATATTGTTGGAGATGCACTAATCTAGGTTGTTGAGATTTATGACTTGTAGATGGTGGGAACATTCTTGGAAATCAAGAGCTGAATCACTCACCACAGAATTTCTTATCTCTGACCTGCTCCTGGAGCCACATAATTTTATGTGGCTGCTCTATTTAAATTTTTGGTCATTGGTATCTTCCAGGATATTGTTGTTGGGACGATTGAGCATCATCATTTCTTAGCATTTGTCACATCAACCTTTGCTAAACCTGATTCAGATTTTGTTCAGAAAATGTAAATGAAAATGAAAGAAATTGCCCAATCAAAGATGGAAGGAAGATCATTGATGGAAGGGCTGACCTGAGAAGCTCATTATGTAATGTCCTAGTGCCGTGGTCGTTGGTTTCTAACAACCAGAACCAACTTCTTTCATGGGAGGTGTGACTCTAGCTTGTAATTGGTTTCTCCTTTCCTATTTGTTTCAGTTTTACAAGGTTTTTGTATATGCATGCCAAGTCAAATGTAGTCTCAGCATCAAGGGGCATTTCTTAGCTCCAGCATTTACTTCTATAATTAGACTGCTTAAGTAAGGTCTAGAGGCAAGTGGTCTACTGATCAACGATGAGCAGGTTACAGGTGAGTGTGTCCTGCTTGATATCAGAGTTAATCACACCTTCTATCAGTTTGATCTCAGTTGAGGGTAGAGTGATGAGGCAACAATTAACTGGACTAGATCTGCCCTGCTTCTTGTGGACATGTTTAGGCAATCTTTAATGTAGTTGTAGTTGCCCGTCCTTGAACACCTTGGCCAGGTGTCTGCTCATTCTGGACATTGTCTTTAACAGTAGAGTCATGTTGTCAATGAGGCCATTATGCTTTGCCCTGTCCAGTACACTTAGGTTTTTGCTACATATCATATGAAGAGAATGGAACTAGGTGAAGTCTGACTTCTGGAATGGTAGAGTCACCAGGAGGTGGCTCATTCGCTGGGCATTTTTGGCCAAAGGTAGCTGCAAACACGTCAGCTTTTATTCTTATTTGTTGGACTTTGCCATTATCTAGGAAGAGGCATCATAAGGGCACTTGCTCCCATTTGCTTTTTAATTGTCTAGCACAAGTAACTCTGAAGATAGGATTGCAAATGTTTGATTAGTCTATTAATCATGAAGTCTCTGTATTTAGTATACTGCTTCTCTGATTAGCAGTGTGTTTTGCAAATTCACCAGGTTTTCACATCACTTTAAGGTACTTCTGGTGCAGGTACATTTCTCATTGAACCAGGGATATGCCTGGCTATGAACATAGAAGCTTGAATGTCAAACTGTACAGCACAGGAACAGATTCTACGGCCCATCATATCTGCATCGACCATGATGCTAAATAAAATTAATCTCATCTGTCTGCACATGGTCCATATCCTTGTATTGCCTGGCTGTTCATGTGTCTGTCTAAATGCCTCAGTAACATTACTTCCGTATCTGCTTCAACCACCTCTCCTGGCAATGCATTCCAGGGACTCACCTTTCTCTGTGTAAAGTACTTGCCTCACAAATCTCCTTAAACTTTCTCCCTCTCATCTCAAACTTATGCCTTCTAGTATTTGCCATTTCTACCTTGGAGTAAAAGACTCTATCTATCCTATCTATACTTCTCATAATTTGATATACTTCTATCAGGTCACCCCTCAGCCTCCAACGCTCCAGCAAAAACAATCCAAATTGTCCAATCTCTCCTTAAAGCTAATAGTCTCCAATCCAAGCAACATCATGGCGAGCTTCTTCTGCACCTTCACCAAAGCCTCCGCATGTTTCCTGAAGACTGATGTGGAGTGCAATACTGCTGCCGCAGCCGGAATATTGGTGAGAATGAGGCAAGGGAGGCTTTTCCCCATCCATCACCTGCTTCAAGCCCAGTTTGGCAGCTGTGTCATTCAAGAGTCCTTCAGCTGGATCAGTGATGGAGTTAGCTAGTCTCTCCTGATGATGGACATTCAAGTTCCCCTCACTCAGAATACATTTGTGTCCTTTCAACTCTCAGTAATTCATTGATATGGTGCTGAATTATTGGAGTATTGAATTATTTGCTGAGAATGGGTGGTAATTAGCAGGCCACTTCCTTTCATCTGTCTACCGCTGTGTGACCAGTTCTCCTGAATCTGTTCTCCTCGAGTGCAGGACAGGATCATAATGGTGGGGTCTGGGATGTTGGCTGAAAATTATGATTCCGCCTTTGCCAAGTTGATACTTGACTAGCCTGTGAGACAGTACTCCACATTTGGGAAGATTTGCTCAAATGTTCATTGGGAGATCTTTGCAGGGTTGGTTGGATTAGATGTACCTTTGTTGTTTCTATATGCAATGACTACATTGATGACAGATGGTCAATATGGTACTATTTGCATTAATTTCTGATGCGATAGTTTGGTGCATCAAAGTTACTTGCCAAGTAATTTCAGAAGTCAGTGTAGAATCAATCAAATTATTGTAATTTGGATATATATCAATTGGTCCGGGTGGAGGTAACAGATCAAATTTGCTCAAGGAAATTAATGAATCATTTGTGTTCTTGTGATGATCCAGTAATTTCATGAACACTATTGTTAATATTAACATGTTTTTATTCCAGATTATTTAATGAATCAAATAGAAATTCTCAAGCTGTGATGGTGGATTCAAACACATTTCCCTTGATTATTAGTCCCATCCTTTGAGAATTGATTCAATGATGTAGTCATTATGTGATCATTCCCATTTAAATTAATTCAAAATGCAAGGAAATATGCCACTCTGAGAAATGGAAATTATTGGACTACCTACAGTAGTTTTTACAGTGTACTGTATTCCCAACACTGTTTCTGTGGATGCCTGAATGCAGACATTGAAAAAAAACATGAGTTCTCGTAGATGGCAATTTGGAGAAAAAAAATGAAAAGAAGTCCTTTTGTTGCTGAATAAATCGCTTCTTTTACCTTCCTTCTGCAGGGTTTCATTCTTAAACATACTCCACAGCCATATGATGCTGCTTAAAGGTTAAATTAGGCAGGACAGAACATAATAAAATGAGCAAGACAGTTTTTGGATCTGGCCAAATACACATAGACGTGTTATAAATTGTAATGATTGATTTGTGTAATCAAATTCTATTCAGGACTACCCTAGTCAGTCTTCAAACAGTACTGAGCTATCTCAGTGCATAAATATTTAAATCGGTTTTGTACTGCAATACCACATCCTATCACAAGGGATCTGTAAAAACTCATGTCAATACAATGTAATACAGCCATCTAAATTCTTATAAAATGCCCAACATCAACATGTTGTGGAGAATAATCAATAGCTGGAAGTAATTATGAGTCTGAAGAGATTGGATGACACCCTAAACAAAGGAAGAATGCAGTTTATAAAAGTTGTCATTGACTGATTGGAGAGATGAAATTTCTGGCACAATGTAAGTGCAATGTGTGAGATGTTGCTTGAGCAACTTAGTTCAATGCACACATCTCACAGACGACGGTGATAAATTCATTGTCCATTTTCAAAGGGGGGAATAAGAGTGTTTCCATTTCTGAAACATGTTCAGTGAGCAGCACCATAAAATACATTAGTGTGGTTAGAAATTAAACTTTGCTTTGTTGTAAATGGTACCCAAAGTAAAATATTCAGAACTGAATTAATGCCTGTTATCCCCCTGCCAGCAAAATTGTGAAACTGCACTTCTGTTGGTTGGTCATTACTGCTGGAGAAATAAAAACATTCACTTATTTCTTTAAACAAACAAGTTCATTCCTATTTTTTGCCTTTACATTGTCGAAGTGTTGTATGGTTGCCAGAATCTGTGTAACACTGCTTATTTTCAGATAATTAAAAGGAAAAAAAAATCTAAGGTAAGATAACTCAATGTTGCTTTTATGTTGGATGGATGAGCTTAACTAATATATACCTTTGATCAATATTTTGCAAATGATACTAGATGTCTTTTGCCGCTATGGTTGACATCTCACGTGTCTAATATTCATTCTGAAGGATAGACAAAGGCAACATAAAATTGTCAAAGTACATTGATCAATCATCAAAATATAAGTCAAAATTTGCTTGGCTACAGTCTTAAGAGTGAATTTCACTTTTGCTTGGCAGAGATAGTATATAACTCATTGTTGGACATCCAGCCCGGTCTGTACCAACATCCATACATGTGCATTTGCAGCAGGATTGCTCGGTAACATCCAGAAGTTAGATATCAAGCTACACTCACCCAAATAACTGAGGCACTGTTGACAACTGGCACAGAATGAAGTTTGAATTCTGGATCCTCCTGCTCTCTTAAACTTATCAATTCATGCTGTGTAGCATCTATATTTTAGTGCATACCCAAATACTCAATGCACAAAAGTAGGGCACAAGATGCACATGTGTAATTCTGATGGAGAGTACACAGGATGCCACTGAGCTAAATTTCCTTAAGCAGGTATACCTAATGATGACTGGCTGCTCGCCCAACAGGTAAGTAACAGCACCAATCAGATACTGGAAGGAGGTCATAACTCCAAAGGAAACCCAATTCCCTCAGCTGCAGAAGTGACTAATACTTGAGGTGTCTTTGCTACACTAACTGTGACTGAAATTTACAGTCATTGCAACTACACTGTAAATTGAAGGCAGGGCAAGGGATGCATTGCTTGGGCAGTAAACATTTATCACACTTTTACATTTGGCTCCATCTGTACTGAAGATATAAGCAAAACCTTGCAAGTTAAGAGTGTTTTGCTGTGTAAGTGAGGTCATTGAGGCATCATATACATGAAGCAACTATTTGATCTCATTCCTTGGCTGTAGACAAACTGATGAAAGAACAGAAGTGATTACATGCATCTCCATGGTGTAGGATACTGTTGATTTCATGCCCTGCACCATTTCATGTTTGCTCTTTCTGTGAGTTACTTCCTCATTGCTTAGATTGTGTGTAAGCACTGAGAGAACACTGTGCAGGTGAATGGCTGTTACCCTGGCAACAATCCTGATACTATATTCTGTGACAGTCTTTAGTTCACCTGGTTTGGACGCAATATGAGAAGTCACCCTTGTTCAATCCGCGCTGCTGTCTGTAAGGAGGTTGTATGTTCTCCCTGTGACTGCGTGGGTTTCCTCCAGGTGCTCCGGTTTCCTCCCACATTCCAAAAGACGTACGGGTTAGGAAGTTGAGGGCATGCTATGTTGACACCGGAAGCGTGGCGACACTTGCGAGCTGCCCCCAGAATACTCTACGCAAAAGATACATTTCACTGTGTGTTTCGATGTACATGTGACTAATAAAGAAATCTTAGATGAAAAGTGGTGGAGCCTCAGGATACAGATAATGACTCCATTCAAACCTCACAATCAAGTACATAACAGGAATATAATGAATGCAATAACTTTTTGACTATTTGGAAAGAAAAAAAACAGGGAAAATATTTGCTTGGGGTAAGAGAATGTAAGATGCATGTGGTTAGACCAGCTACCATTTCTGAGTCAGAAGAGACTGTGGGATGATGGAGAGGTTTGCGGAGATTTGGTATGTCAGCAAATACTCCTGCAAATTTCTATAGATGTACAGTGGTGAGCATTCTGACTGGTTGCATCATTGATATAGAGGCTCCAATGTGCAAGATCAAAAGAGGCTGCAGATGGTTGTAGACTCAGCCTGCTCCATCACGGCACAACCCCTTCTACCATCAAGGACATCTTCAAGAGGCGGTGCCTCAAGAAGGCGGCATCCATCATTAAGAATCCTCACCATCCAAGACACGCCCTCTTCTCATTACTGCCATCGGGGATGAGGTACAGAAGCCTGAAGACCCACACTCAATATTTTAGGAACAGCTTCTACCCCTCCGCCATCAGATTTCTGAATGGTCCATGGGCCCATGAACACTACCTCGCTATTCCTCTTTTGCATTTTTTTTCTTTGTAACTTATAGTAATTTTTATGTCTTGCACTGTACTGCTGCCACAACACAACAAATTTCATGACATGTCAGTGATAATAAACCTGATTCTGATTCTGAAATCACAAATGAGATGGAAGATGGAGAATGCAGATAGTTGCATCTTCAGTCACTCTGGCCTCACTGTTGGCCACGACCTTGCAATGCTCCTTCACACAGTAATCTGCACTGTCTCCTCTGTGAGTATTAAAATGACAGAGAGTAAAGTAAGCATTTACTGAGTGGAAAGTAATGTTGGGAAGAAAGGAAGAGGCCTGCAAAGGAAACAGACAGATTAGGTGAGTGAGAAAGAGGGTGAGAGTTGGAACAGAATGTGGGAAACCATGAACTTGTCCTCCTAAGGTTCATTCCTACTGCCACCTGTTGTGCACCTCGTTCTCCTAAGAACTGATGTTCATCAGTGTGTCATGCAATACATTCAGCTGTTGTAAAATTTGGATAACCGTTCTTGTGTCCATATTGTGAGTTGTGAATGATGGCTTGCTACAGAGTTTTGCATGAGTGAAAGGTAAAATAGATGATATGATACACTGTATAATTAAAAATAATTACCCCCGTATTAAAGAACCACAGCACCATATTTTTCATATGCTGAGAATTCCCAACCAGGTAATTATATCTCACTTCTAATGTTACTTGATGGGTTTTTCAAATATGTCATGGTTCCATTAGATTTAGCTAGCCTTCATTCAAATACTGACAGTCAAGTACTTCAAAGGAACTTCACTATGATCCATGCGGTTTGTCTAAACTAAAATGTGCACTTAATTATCTTAATTATTTTTCCTCAATTTTGATTTTTAGGGATTCTTATTAGGTCAGTAAGAGGATGAAATGGATTGAACAGTCAGTGGCATTAGTAGTGCATTTGGAGGACAAAATCATTTAAAGATAAATTCATTCATCTTGATAATTCATGGCAGATTGTTAGACTTCCTGCATTCTATTCATGCACATGAAGCAACATTATAGTCTTGAATTCCACTGCTACTTCCATTCTCTCTACTGCATGTTTGATGAACTATGTAAACCTTGTAAGTTCTGGATTCCTCTCCTTCTCTCCATGTTTTGCACCAAGAACTCTCAAGTATCATTTCAGGACTTTGATGCTTGCTTGTTCACCCATTCTTCAAAGTATCCTAGCCCAGATTCACTTTACATAAAATTCACACTTCTTGGAAGCGTAATGGAATTCGTAAGAGTTTGTGGATGGAATTCAATAAAGTTACTAGTCGCAATATCAGGTCCACTCTTCAACCAATGAATATTGTGAGTGGTGCCAACTATACACTGAAAGCATTGAAAAGGACAGGCTAGATAAATTTGACCGACTACATGAATCACAAAGAATCAGTATGAATTATTCTCTGAAAGTTATTTTCATGGGCGTTTTCAGCATTTACCCAATTTAAGCCCAAATTTGGGGAATCAATAACATTCCCAGGGTTAGGGAAGGAAGAACTAGAGGGCAGAGGTTTAAGGTGAGAAGGGAGATTTAATAGGAGCCTGAGGGCAACTTTTTCACATAGGGGTTGGTGTGTATATAGAACGGGGTGCCAGAGGAAGTGGTTTAAGCAGGTACAATATCAACATTTAAAAGACATTTGGACAGCTACATGGATAGGAAAGGTTTAGAGGGATATATTCAAACATGGGTGAAGGACACTAGCTTGGATAGACATCTTGTTCGGCATGGATGAGTTGAGCTGACGAGCCTGTTTCTGTGCTGTATGGCTCTATATATGTCTCTGTAAGCCCCAGGTACCAAACTATGACAAAACTATTAGTATAATTAATAATGTACAATTTTAAAAAGTCCTTATCAGATTTGCAATTCTCATTTGCATTCCATTATTTAGAAACTGCGGAATATATATAGGATACATGCAATCAAAGGCAATGGCTAGATATATATTTTCCAACTAGCTGAATTGGGTATGACCATGATGTTTTATAAGCTTTATGCTCTTGCAAACCTTCATCCCACATAAGCGTAGGTTTGATTCATGTGCGAGCCTACTCATCTTGCCTGCCAGTTACTGCATCTCTCCTGCTTGCCTTAAGCTAATGTGTGCCTGAGGACAACAGAAGAACTAAGCTAATTAAGTGCATATTTTACATTGGCAAGCCACATGGTTCACAGTAAAGTCCCTTTGAAGTACTTGACTGTCAGCATTTTTAATGAAGGCAAACTAATGGAACTGGGAGATATTCAAAAAGAAGCATAAAGTAATTTGAGAGGTAAGATGTAATT
This sequence comes from Pristis pectinata, assembly GCF_009764475.1. NCBI lineage: Eukaryota > Metazoa > Chordata > Chondrichthyes > Rhinopristiformes > Pristidae > Pristis > Pristis pectinata. The sequence goes on from NC_067415.1 coordinate 72,623,367, forward strand.
ACCTGGTAGGGGATGTGGGGATAATGAACCTCCACAAACTAAGCAGCATGGTTTAATGTTATCCTTTGAATGAAGGTGAACAGGGATTTTAAGATGGTGGTTGCTGTTGCCTGTTTTACTGTTATGTAACACAGCAGTCCATGCCTGCATGTGGCAACACCTGAGGCACATTTATGCATTGGTCGATAAACAGCAAATGGCAATCCTCCCACATAAATATCAGACCATGACTTTCTGTATTAAGATGGGGTCAGTCCAGCCAATATCCCTTGTTTTTTTTAATGGTATTACCATTGTCAAAGGCTTCTCCGCCAGCATCCTATGGGGTCACCAATTCAGCAGCATTTCTCTAGCTGTATTAGAACTGTGGCAATATGAACACCTCTTGAAAGAGTACAGGGAAAATTTGCAAGGATATTGCTGGGACTTGAGGACCTGAGTTATAGGGAAAGGTTGAATAGGTTAGGAGTTTATTCCCTGGAGGACAGGAGAATAAGGGAAGATCTTACAGAGGTATACACGATTATGAGGGGTATAGATAGGGTGAATGCATGCAGGCTTTTTTACCTTAGGTTGGGTGAGATTAGAACTGGAGGACATAGATTTAGGGTGAAAGATGAAATGTTTAAAGGGAATCTGAGGGCGAACTTCTTCACTCAGAGGGTGGTGCGAGTGTGGAATGTGCTGTCAGCGGAAGTGTTGGATGCGGGTTTAATTGTAACATTTAAGAGAGGTTTGGATAAGCAATGGATGGGAGAGGTTTAGAAGGATATGGTCCTGGTGCAGGTAGATGGGACTAGGCAGAAGATCAGACAGCATGGACTAGATGGGCTGAAAGGCCTGTTTCTGTGCTGTTAGTCCTCTATGCCTCTGTGACTCTGTAACCTCACAGAGACACAAGACATTCTGCAAATGCTGGAATCTGGAGCAATACATGCACAATGCTGGAGAAACTCGGCAGTTCAGGCAGTATCTATGGAGGGAAATAAACAGTCAATGTTTTGGGTTGAGACCCTTCGTCAGAGCTCTCACAGACTTAAAAATATGATATGAACACAATAATATGATATGAATAATTGTATGATAAGAACACCTCAGAGACTTGTTTTCTGAAGTTAGTGACACATTTCCTTATTCCTTAAAGGCTTTCCACCATTAATAAGACAAAAATCCAGGAAGAAATAGAATAGCCTTGGATGAGATCACCTCCAGCTATGCTCAAGAAGTTCAGTACCCACAGGATAAAAAAGCCTGGTTGACGATATGACATTGTCTGTATGGACTTCAGCAAGGCTTTTGACAGGGTCCCGCACGGCAGATTAGTCTGGAAGGTTAGATCACATGGGATCCAGGAAGAGATAGCTTATTGGATTCATAATTGGCCTGATGGTAGAAAAGCAGAGAGTGATGGTCGAAGGTTGTTTCTCGGACTGGGGACACTGGTGTTGTGTCACAGGGGTCAGTGTGCAGATATACAGTAAGTTTGCAGATGATACTAAAATAGGTAGCATCACAGACAGTGAAGAAGGTCATCAAAAATTACAGGGGGATCCTGATCAGCTAGGTAAGTAGGCAAAGATTGGCAAATGGCTTTTAGTTCAGATAAGTGCATTTTGGGAAGTCAAATCAGGGTAGGACTTAAACAGCAACACAAAAGGCGCTGGAGGAACTCAGCAGGTCAGGCAGCATCTATGGAGGGAAATGGACAGTTGACGTTTCAGATCGAGACCCTGCATCTAGACCAGCAGTTCAAGAAAACCATCATCTCAAGGGCAAATAGGCTGGAGTGCAACTGTGGGTCTCGTCAATGATATCCATCTCCAGTAATAAACACAGATAACGTGGTTTTGGATTTAGGAAAGGCCTTCACTACAACTAGATAACCTCAGTATTAATTTTTATAAGACAGTGTCCTCTGACACAGTTAAGTATTTGAATTCTGCTTGTGTGCATTACTAGGTCCACTCAGTTTAACCTGTGGCTAACAAGAGCTGAGCTAAAGAGGCCCATAAAGGAAAGATAAATTTAATTTTCTTTGATTTTTCCTTGGGGACTGGGCACCTTAAACAAATCTTATCTTCCAGCGCCCTAATCTTCCCCTGATTGTGTTCTTTTTTAGATACTTCTCTGAACACTTCTCTGTTCTCGGCATACTCTTGTCCTATCTGTTGAGCATTCTGCTTATTTCATTACTTATGCTAAATAAGCCCACAGTTCAGCTATGCTACTAAATTTCGATCAGTTTTTTTCTGAATCACGTTAGACAGATGTCAAGCTCATCTGTATTTTGGAGCTATGGTAATAATAGGGTTTGCCAAATTGCAAATTTATGCAAAGTAATATTTTTAAAAGGATCTCTGCCACCTTAGTGCCAAAACAATGTTTTTTTTTTCCCCCTGAATTCTTATGAGCATCTGGCAAGCTGCAAACTTCCTTCAATGAATTCTTCACCCAGAGAGTGAACTCAATCTTAGAACTGATTATGGCAAATAGCAGAAATGCATTTAAAGTGATGCTGGAGACATGTAGGAGGGACAAAGGAATAGAAGCATATTCTCTTTGGGTCAGATGAAGTGGGATGGGTGGAAGGTTATGAAGAGTCAACAACAGAATGGACCAGATGAGTGAAATGAATGGTTTCTGTGTCGCAAATACTAGATAATTCCAGTCAGTGAAGTTAAAATATTCTGATGAATCTAGAAGACTTCCTAAACAAGGTCCACCTGTCAACAGAAATATGATGGGACAGACCAGATAAGCAGCTAAACCTCATTCCTCTGTTCCCCAACTACACATGCAAAGTGATGCCTCAGATTAACTACATTGGAGGTTCAGGTGTGCATTTCCATACATTCTATTAGCAATAGCTTCTTTGTGTACCTTACAGCACACACAAAAGTGTTTTTTTTTCCAAAATCAAATAGCTTGAGGCAAATCCATGTTAATGTGTTATAATCAGCCAAATGATAATGAATCAAACGGAAAGTTGTAGAAATATTCAACCGGTCAGACAGCATCTGCGGTGGGAAAAGTAGAGATAACATTTCAAGGTGATTATCTTTTATCAGAATTAGTGAAAGAGTACTAATGGAAGGTCACTAATCCAAAACATTGGGCTGAATCTAACTTGACTTGGCTTACATTTCATGTTTACCCCAATCTGTGTGATTCCCATTGACGCACAAGCTTTTGCAGTCCTGTGGGTTAAGGCCGCTCTGCCACAGTAATCACGTAAAGTTGGGTACTTTGGGAGTGGAGATAGGGTCGCAGAACCTGAAGTACAAAGACCCAATTGTACTGATGGTCATCTGACAGTTCCTGCCATAGATCCATGGAGTCATGGAATCATACAGCACAGAAAAAGGAGTTTTGGCCCACACTGACGATCAAGAACTTATTTACACTAATCTTACTCTAGTCCCATTTTATTCTCCCCACATTCCCATCAACTCACCCCAGATTCTACCAGAATTCTCACCCCAGAATATACAATGGCCAATTGACCAAGCAACCTGTCAAATCCTTTATCAAGTATTTGAAATGTTTCTGATAACTCCTGATCTTTAATGTCAATGGAAATAAATGTAATTAAAAAAATACATTTATTGCAAGTAAATAATAAAATGTAATAAAATGACTTAATTATAGACAATTTATAAATAAAATGCACACCTGTTAATTACAAACATTAGTATCAATTAAAACTAAATGAAAGAATAGATTACTTACATTCACTTATCTTTTCCAGTCAAGTTGGTGAGACCATTTAAGTAAATAGTATGCTAGATACACCAGCAATGCCAGGTATGAAGTTCATCCATTCCTTAAGCTCAGGACATTTGTGCTCTGCCCCCAGATTCAGTGTTGACTCTATCAGCAGCACATTCCATGTAACTCACAGGTTGGATGTAAGGAAAGCACTGACCCATGAGGAGAACCTTCATCTACAGTTCTATTCCTAGCCACCAGCATTTTGCCATGGTGACTCTACTTTTCCTTCCATGGATGTTGCTTGAACTGATGAATACTTCCAGAAATGTTTGCTTTATTTCAGGTTTCCAGCTTCTGCAGCATGTAATCTTCTGAATGGATATGTGTTACAATTAACAGATGGACAACCCTATCAGATTACTGTCTCCGTACTGACAGCAAAAACCTTCACCATGTGTCCTGTTCACTGGATAACATGATGGGTTTGGTTTTAATTTTCTTGTAATTAAATGATGATAGACATTAGGTTTACCTGCTCAAATTTCACATTTACCACAGGTAAAACAAAGTCGAGCTAGGTCTTACCACAATTGCTTTTTACCGAAACAGTATCCTCATAAAAAGAAAATGACAACACACAATTCTGTGGTGGAAGTAAGTTTCTCTGAACTGAAGTCCTGCTTTCTTTAGCGTTAGATCCTGTCATTTTTCAAACTAAATTAAGTGTCTAAAATGATTTTAATCATTATGCCACAGCCTTGTAGAAGTAATGGCATAATATTATTGAATAGATGAAGACTTCTATTTAAGTGATGTTTTCCCAATGATTATCCACAAAGACGATGATGGGACTCTGAAAGGTAATGGTTCTTCCAGTATTAATTTACTGTGATCTTGGCAGAGGTAAATAGGCATTACTCAAATTTCCACTGCAAGTACATCTGTGATAAATACTTCACCCCTTGTGGACTTCAAAGTTATCACCATATACAAATTTAAGTAAGAGCAGAAAGACTTGCATGCAATCAGCACCTTACTGGATCTGAGTATGTTTCAATGCACCTTATAGCCAATGAGGTCTTTTTAAAGTTTTGCTGACATTGTACTGAAGGAAAGGAGGCAACAAACTCTCACAAGCAACAATATGATAATGGTCTGGTGAGCTGTTTTTACTGGTTTTGATTGAATAACACGTAGAGCAGATCAGTAGCAGTGGGATGGCAAAATAGGAACTTTTTCACTGTGGGGATTTTGTTTTCTCATTATTTGTGCTCACTCATGGGTTGTAGATATCATTGGGAAGTTAACATTTAATACTTACCTCTAATTACAATGAAGTGTGATGAGAAGACACCTTTCTGAGATGCTGCAGTGCTTGTGGTGACAGAAACTCCTATATTACTGTTATGGGAACTGCCTCAACAGGTTCTGCAAACACAATGAAAAGAGAGCAAATGAGGATAATTGTAGCCACAAATGCTACAACTACCACCCAAGAGTAAAATCAAATTAAAAGAATTTTTTTTTCTCTGAACAATGGCACTAAACACAGAAGAGAAGAGAAAATTAAAACAACCACCACTTGTGAAAAATTATTGAGCAAAGAAATTGTGTCTAAAGGCTGGGAATTCCCTTTGGTCGAATAACTTACATGCAAAGTTCTTAAAATAAATGTCTGGGTATGCATAGAGACATATTCAAGGAGGGGTATTTTGCATTAGGGGTAGTTCAGAGAAGGATCACATAGTTGATTCTTGAGATGATGGGACTTGTGTTATAAGAAAAAGTTGAGCAGACTAGGTCAGTTCTCATTAGAGCCCAGAAGAATAGTCAGTTCTCTTCTTCTGAGAGAGTTTTTTCAGGTAAAAGCTGAGAGCAATGTCCTTGTGTTTCCCCAATAGTTTCAAAAGAAGAAGTTCCCCATTTATGATGGTGATGAGGATGAATTTCTTCCCTTAGAGAGTCATCACTTTTTTTGAATTGTCTACCCTAGATAGGGAATTGAAGAAATTGAATGCATTCAAAGCTGAGGCTGGGAGATTTGTGGACTATGGTAGGAAGAGGTATTGTTGCAGGGAACAGAAAGGGAAGTGGAATTGAGGTGCAGATCTGATCAGAGATGATCTATTTAAATGGTGGAGCAGGTCTGAGGAGCCCGCGTCTACTTTTTCTTATGTTACATCCTTAATCAAAACTTCTTACAGTAACTGCTGTCACGTTGAGGGATGGAAAATAGAGCATACAGCCTATGGCCTTTGACGTCCCCTTGAGGTAGAGCAACAGCTGGCCGTACAGTCTGTTGGAAAACACTATCAAAACCACTGGCAGCAATAGAAATTGTGATGGGAGCAAGCTGGCCCTTTGTGGCAGAAGTTAAAGCTTCATTTGAGAATTCCTTATATTGAGTGACTTCTGCTTTGTTCATGGTGGAAAGAGGGGGCATAAAATGGGGCACACTTGAAGTATTTCAGTGTTGTTAGGAAAAAGATAGAGTGTAAGATTAGACTGATTCTGTGGTGGTCAAGTCCACGATTGCCAATTCATTCTCTTTGAATAACTGACTCTGTTGACTCAGGGACTGGGTATTGTTGTGGTGGTCAATATGTTGTTGGTAGATGGGATTAAGCATTAAACTACCAGCTGTACTGGGAATATTTGTGCTGAGGGTGTTGGTCTCTCTAGCATCCACTACCTCTGATACTTCTTTTCTGCAATCGGTCATTTACTGTGTCCCCTAATATCCAAGGCCTCTAGGAATCTCCCGCTTCCTCAGGAAGGGGGCAGTGCACATACTCCTGTCTACATCAAAGGTACTGAAGTTGAGAGGGATGAGAGCTTCAAGTTCCAAAGAGTGAACATTACCAATATCCTGTCCAGGTCCACGGCCACAAAAGCTCACCAGCGCCTCTACTTTCTCAAGAGGCTAAAGAAACTTGGCATGTCCCCATCGACCCTCACCGATTTTTATTAATGTACCATAGAAAACATCGCAGCTTGGTAATGGCAAATGCTCTGCCGCGACCACAGGAAACTGCAGAGAGTTGTGGACATAGCCCAGCACATCACAGAAAACAGCCTCCCCTCCATGGACTCCGTCTATACTTCGCGTTACCTCGGTAAAGCAGCAGCGTAATCAAAGACTCCTCCTACCCTGGACATTCTCTCTTCTCCCCTCTCTCATTGGGTAGAAGATACAAAAGCCTGAAAGCACGTACCACCAGGCTCAAGTACAGCTTCTATCTCGCTGTTATTAGACTATTGAACTGTTCCCTAGTACGATAAGACGCACTCTTGACCTCACAATCTACCTCGTTATGACCTTGCACCTTATTGTCTACCTGCACTGCACTTTCTTTGTAACTGTAACACTTTATTCTGCATTCTGTTATTGTTTTACCTAGTACTATCTCAATGCACTGTGTAATGAATCGATCTGTATGAATGGTATGCAAGACAAGTTTTTCACTGTGCATGTGACATTAATGAACCAATTTACCAATTTCTTCCACCAGGATCTCATGGTTAGTGTCAGTGACACTGAGCGCCAATCCCATTGCCTGTGCTGCCATGGCTGCAGTCAGTTCTCCCAAAGCTGGACACTAATTTCCAGCAGTGACTTGATTCAATGTTCATGTCCACTTCAGGGAACATGAACGTGATGCCAATTGGCCCTGATTAATTTTGTCAGCTTCATGGGATCCCTACTTCCCTTGGTTTTATCCAAATCTCAAAAGTAAATACACGATGACTGGGACAGATCTTTGCACAAGGAAATCTTGCACAAACTAGTGCAGGGCAGCACAGAGGTGCTTTGTGAGGTCACAGAGGTCACCACTACTGGCTCATAGCTTCAGAAACATAGATTCAATTATGACCCTGGATACTGTCTGTATAGAGTTTGCATCTTCTCCCTGTTTCTCCTTCCTAATTACTTTCCACATCCCAAAGACATAGATAGGTTTAATGGTTGTTGCAAATTAGGATTTAGTGTAGGTAGGTGATAAAAGAATCAAAGGGGAATTGATGGCATGCAAGAAAAAAATAAACTGCAGTGGTACTAGGAAATCAGAAGAGACAGAAATAGTAATGAGAGAACTGCTTTTCTGGAAGCCAGCATGCAGCTAATGGGCCAAATGGCCTCCTTTTAATGTTGTGGTAAGTAAGGCCAATTAACACTGGTAACTACACTTAACATTCCAAACTTTTCTTGCAAGTAATGTCATGGGACAATACTTACAGTGCAAGTAGCAGTACATCTGCCACCATGAAAACTTCTAGCATTCATACTTTTCATGTGGAAACAGGCCAATGTGATTTAAAATGGTAATATACATGCAACTCCAAGCAAAGCCAAGAAGGGAAGTTATTACAATTTGTGGGTTGGATTGAACTATTTTCTCAAGCACACTAGTTTTTGGCACTCTCATGATTAACTAGAGTATCCTATATTTAACTGTGTGCCCTATACCTAATATCCTAACATAATGCAGATTATTATTTAATCTGGAAGCAATCAGAACTAAATTTTACATGTGCTGAAAATAGGCACCAGGATTAATCTGCAGCCTTTGATTGCATTGTAGGCATTATGCCAATCTTGTGCTCCCTGATCCTGATGATGATTTCAGCAACTAGGCAGTGCTAATTGTGCTGTTGATTAGCTGGATGCATCAGGAAGCCAATGGCAGTTAAAGCCTGAAGCTATTTATGAGTGGCCAACAGCAGTTAAAGCCAACCTGAACTGCTTAAAGCTGGTCTTCTAACTCTTCGAGAAGAGAAACATTTCATCTTGAATTGGTGCTGTCAGTCATTCAACAGGTGAATGGTGCTCTGCTCTGTGGATTAGCCAACAATCCCAGCAAAGTCATGTGATCTTTTCTCCTACTTGTCTTTGGGAGAAGAAATTAAACACAGTTAGTTCTTCATACAGTGGGAATCAGTGATCTTTTCTACACAACACTGATCTGCAAATATGAGATGCATAAATCTATAACTTGAGTTTGAAAATGGTGGAGGGCACGCAAGGTGTCCTGGATATAGTTGGAAAGGGACTGAATAAGGCAAGACAGGATCAAGCAATTCAAAATAGCTGTGGGATTCAATGTGTTTTTAGTTATGCCTCCTCTCACCCCCATCTCCTGTAAGGCTGCCATTTCATTTTCTCAGTTTCCCTGTCTCTGCCATATCTGTTCTCAAGGTGAGGCTTTTCATTCCAGGACATCTGAAGTGTCCTTCTTCAGAAAATGTGGCTTCCCCTCTACTGTGGTTGATGGAGTCCTCGCCCGCATTTTCTCCACTTCCCAGACTTCTGCTCTCACTACGCTCCCCCACCCTTGACAGGACAAAGATAGAGTTCTCTTGGTCCTCACCTTTCACCCTATTGACCTCAACATCCACCACATCATCCTTGTTCATTTCCTCCAGCTGCAATGGGATTACACTACTAGTCACATCTCTTTCCCCCTCCCCCTTTACTGCTTACCATAGGGCAACTCCTTCTCTGACAACCTGGTTTGCTCATCCTATTTTCCCCCTTTTCCCCCCATTCTCCTTTCTCTCTCCTTCTATTCCACCCAGGTTCTCCCAATACTACCGCACTTCCAAATCCTGTCATCCCCTTCCCTCACCTGGATTTATTTGCCTATTGTCCACACAGTTAACCTACTGGGTCTCTTATCACCACTCTGAACAGGTTCTATCTGCCCATCATCCCTCCCTTATCTGATTCCACTGATCACCTTCCTTACTTATCAGATTCCAGCATCTGCAGCATCTTGTGTCTCCACTTATCACCTTCCAGCCTCTGTTTTTACCTATCCCCATCCCTGGCTCTACCAGCCACTGTCTCCCAACTTCACCCTTCTCTCCCACCTGGCTCTATCTGCCTACCACCCCCCATTTCACCTGGTTCCACCCAGACTCTGCCTCATCCCTCTTTCTCACTTCTTTATACTGGCTATCTCCCCTCTGCACTCTCAGTCCTGATGCAAGGTCTCAACTTAAAACGTTGACCATCCCTTTACCTCCACAGTTACTGCTTGACCCACTGAGGTCTGTCAGTCATTCGCTTTTTGCTTTTATTATGCATGTTGCTCCCCAATTGTAATTCTGTCTGGTTGGTAAAAACATACCACCTTGAACCACTGTATTACAAAGTTAGCAGTTTGAAGCAGCAGAGAGGCTGGCTGGGCTAATCCAGAAAACAGTGAGTTTGAAGTCACATACCAGACTGGGGAAGGCTGGAAGCCTTCCTCCCTACTATAGTGAACTAGATTTCTCTTTTCTAACAATCCGTAGAGCATACAACAGTACTGCACAGGAACGGCCCTTTTGGCCCACGATGTCTGTGCTGAAGGTGATGCCAAATTAAGCTAATCCCTTCTGCCTGCAGGTGATCCATATCCCTCCAATTCCTACATATTCATGTGCCTATCCAAAGGCTTCTTGAATGCCACTATCATATCTGTTTCCACATCCACAGTGGGCAGTATGTTCTAGGCACCTACCACTCTCTATGTACAAAAAAACTTGCCCCCTCACTTCCCCTTTAAACTTCCCCCCTCTCACCTTAAATCTGTGCACTCTAGTATTTGACATTTCTACCCTGGGGAAAAAGATTCTGGCTGCCTACTCTATCTGTGCCTATCATAATTTTAAAAGTTTCTATCAGGTATCCCCTCAGCCTCCAACATTCCGTAGTTCATTGTCATCATTTTATGTTAGATTTCTAAATCATTTAATGAACAAAATTTAATTTCCATAGCTGCTCAGGAAAAATTTAAATTTGTTTCTCTAAGTTGCTACTCGGCAAGTAAGTCAAGCACTTTGCAACCATTCCCATAAAATCGTGGAAGAGTCGGACTAAAGAAGAATAGTGGGGTGATCTGCACTGGGATTTTGAGAGTGAGTATTGACCATTGCTATGCACTTCAGTATTAAAATACTCTACAGTGATGTTCCTTCTTATTCTCACCACAAACATGTGATTTAGGTCAATACTGTAATGAAGTTAAGAATTCATAGTTATACAACTTAGTTGCTGTAGCAACTGCTGTAATGACTCACTATATCGTAAAGGTCTATATTGTACTATTTGGATTCTAATCATTATTTTTACATTTGGCACCTTGGAATGACCTTGTATTTATACAGCTAGTTAAAGGAGAATTCTCAATTCATTTGGTATAATCATGGCCAAGAGCAGCTTGTTCAGAAAATTAGTTTCTGCAGTTCTACATTTCAATTTGATCTTAGCCCTTGAAATTACAGTGTGTGATGGTGGCATACACGCACTTGGATAAGACTCCTTCCTCTGCTATTTTAATAGCTTTATGAACCCACTGATGTACTTGAAATAGATTGATGCATAGGATGGCTGCCATTTATTGGTAAGCTCCTGAAGGATGTCTGCAAATCATTGGTCTGCTCCTGTCTCACTGAGCTCCAAGATTTGAACATAGACATCATCAGGGTCAAAATGACATTGCTATTTTACTGAACACTTACACAGAAGCCCTTCAACAGACAAAATAAAAATGCTTGCAGGGAGTTTTAAAACTCTCACTTGTTAAAGCCCAACTTGACGAGTTGGGCCTCATTGAGCAATTCTAGTAACAGTTTGTTGCAATGATTATTTTATTGTAACAATTCAAGTGAGCCAGAGCAAAAATCGATTCGAATGTTAAAATTAACCTCCCAAGCAGTACTGTTGCATTGCTGTTCAAAGTTTTGAAGAATACCACAGTCTCTTGTGAGGAAGAACAAACTCTTAACATTTCCTATCTCATTACAATTACCAGGGAAACAGATTAATAGCAGATAAACAATAATTGAATAAAATTAAATAAATAGAAGTAGCCAGGCTCAAAAATCTTGGCTAACACTCATGGAAGTGCAAATTTCCACTCATTGCCACTTCCATGAGTGCAAATGACTCATGGAAACAGTCATTTGCACTTCCTATCCAATTACCAGGATTCAGTAAAAGCTGGAGGTCAACAGATCACTGGCAAAGAGCCTTTTCTATCAGCTTAGACAAGCTTGGCTTTCTATAGAAGCATCTCTAACAAGTAAGGAAGGCTTTGTGGAAAAATGGCTGCCCTGTTAGTTTAATTAAATAGAACTTCTCAGCTTTGTCAGGGGAAAAAAAAACAACCTCCCAAGAAACCTTTTAAGCCACCCATTTATTCAAAATTTTTATTTAAAATGATCAGTCTGTAGAAGCAACATAAAATAAGCATTCAAGTCACTTCAAAATAATTGATTGTTTCAGCTATACAGTCACTTCCACATTGCATTGGCTATGCATTGATGAAATTGTGCCAGCATCACTCAGGAGACGGGTCTGTGTTTGGCTGTCCAATAATGTGAGATCCCATGCAGGAATTATCCTCATAAACCAAGTGCATTTTAGCTCCAATCTAGTGTGAAAGTAGGTTTTCAAAGCATGTAGCTGAATATATTGAGTCTGCATAAAATTAGAACCACTGTAGTGTATTGTGGGTTCCTCTCTGCCAGTGTAGCTATGAATCATTCAGACATGGAGCATCAAGGAAGAACAGCCATTTATTGTGGCAATCTTACTGAAGCTGAAGTTTGTGTACAGACAATGTTGTACAAGGTGTTTGTGCAAAACACATCTTGCTCTTCTTCTCAGGCAGTCCCTCGGGATTGAGGATAATTTGCTTCCACACTGCTTTTGTTGGTTTGGATGTGACTGATGAGGCCAATGTGGGAACTGCCAACTCTTCCACAGAAAGCCTAATGGGATGAGTGGGTAGATTGTGAGGTTCTTATGCTGTGCTGTAGTGCTCCTGTGTAAATGTATACAACTGCATGAATATATCTTCTTATTTAAAATTTGGGACATCATAGAAACATATTCAGGATTGAAGAAGCCTGAACTGGGTTAGAGAACATAAAATATAATGGTGAAAAGAGTGGCATAAATGCAGCAGATTATTGATTTGCACACCATGACTCAATCCTCTTTAGAAAGGATCATCATATTTCTACCACACACATCATTTACATTCCCAGGCATATACTTCACAAGTGCAATTGAAATTATATAAGACATGAAGCAGATTAGTCACAGCACAGGACATAGGAAGCAGTCAGTTTTAGTAATCCTGTTGAATACTATACTCTGCCATTGCCTCGACTTTATTTAGCCTATGGTTAAGAATTTAACATAATACTGCCAGAAGCAGAAAGGCTGATAAGATATTTGATCCACCTATAATGAGATTCTTGGGGAAGTAATAGAAGCATGCATACTACTACCGTCAGAAGACTCATGCGTCAAACATGAGAACTATCCAAGTAAGTAAAATGTACTGAAAGATAAGTTTTAGATAACAAACTAATCTCTTTTCTTCTGGATGAGCAAGACACAAAACTTGACGAGAAACAAAGATCAGATAATGTTTTGGCTTCTGGTCAAAGTCCAACCTTCTTAGGGTGATATCTTTTATTGCAGAAAATTTTTGAAGTCTTTTTTTTAATATTAATCTATAAAGGGCAACACATTCCACAGTAAATGGGGGAAAAAAAACAACAAAGGCTAAAAATCTGAAGTAATCACAGGAAATGCTGGAAACACTCATCAGATTGGACAACACCTACCAGAATCTGACTTGGACTTAGTATACAATGACAGACCAGGGTTTCCTACTCTGCACTGAACCATCTTTACTTGAGTTGAGAGATTACAATAATTTAACAAATTGACTGCCACTGCAACCTATGATACCTTTTCTCTCTAATTTACAAGTTTAACATTCCATACTCATATCCTTCTCTGTGTTCCAACCATCATGTGATGTGTGTCTCCTGGTGACTGACCAGGTAATCCTTTCATGACTGCAGTATCTTTGTAGGTAAGAGGCTGTTTCCTTAAGTTCAAATTCTGGCTTGTAGCCAATCTACTTCTTCTGACCACTAGCAGTTGTTGGCACCACTCTGCTCTCCATTTTCATTAAGATAATCTTTACAACTCAGGTTTGTGCTGCGACACTTATTTACAGACAGTAAATCTGCTTTATAACAAAAAAACAAAGTGCTGGAAACATTCAGCAGATCAGGCAGCATCTGTGAAAAGAGAAAAAGTTAATGTTTCAGTTAACAATTAATGGTCCCTCTTTCCACAGCTGCTGCCTGACTTGCTGAATGTTTTCAGGCTTCTCTGGTTTTTACTTCCAGCACCTGCAGTTTTTTTTTCAGCAAATCTTATTTGTTGGTTTCCAAGTCTTTAGACCTCCTGGTCTTGAGTGAGCATGAACACAGCACAGACTATGTCATCTTGTTTCTGTGTGTCTCAGCTTCACATTTATCTTAATGCAATTTAATAGATCATGCAAACACTGACCTACAATTTTCATTAAATGATATTTCATGTGTAAAAGACATTAGGTGACTCTGAATGTCTTTCTGCATATATCAAAATCAGGTTTATTATCACGAACTAGTATGTCACGAAATTTGTTGTTTTGCAGCAGTGGTACAGTGCAAAGACATAAAATTACTATAAATTACAAAATAAATAAATAGTGCAAAAGAAAAAGGAATAAGGAAGTAATGTTCATGGGTTCATGGACTGTTCAGAATTCTGATGGCGGAGGAGAAGAAGCTGTTCTTAAATTGTTGAGTGTGGGTCTTCAGGCTCCTGTACCTCCTCCCCGATGTATAATTGACTTTGCTACTCCCCCCACTTTGATTGTACTATATTTATGTTGTTTTTTTTTGGTGAAAGTCAATGAATTGGTCTATTTAGTGAACCGGTCCATTGTCAAAAAGGAAATGTCATTCTGTTTGGTGTTCAACTAGATCACAACAATAATGTTTGGATGGGGAAAAGTCTGAGTATTTTAGTGTTTTAAATGTGCAATGAATAGGTTTTACTCCAAAGACGATTCTGATGTTCAGCATTTTCAAAGGCTGTCGAGGAAACAAAATCCAGACTTGGTGGTACTACAGTTGTTACTTATGCTTTGAGTTTTAAGTCAGGTTGATCCCCACCCCACAGGGATTCAGAGAAGGAAGCACAAGGTTGAAGGATAGGTAAATTCCAACCATGTCTTGTCATTGTGTAATGCTCTCATTTTCCATCCTGTACACATAGCTCCTCCAACATTCCCTTCAACTCACAACTTGTTCTAAAAGTTCTTTGTAAGATCCTCCAGTTCCTCAGAGTACACCAGGATATGAAATGTGACTGATTTTTATGTCTGAATGCCACAAAACTACATTTACTGTATAGGTACCTGGCACTTGTACTTCAGTTTTATTTTGAGTTCCTGCAGCAGTTTGGCCTACAAAAGCCAATGACATTATTGTTTCATCAAAACTAAGAATTTCAGCCACCTTGATGTCCCAAACCTAACCCCATAATAAAATTTGGGCAACATTGTGTAGATTAGTAAACCAGTGGTTCCAAACCAACATTCCACCATGGTAGTAATGGAATTGAATTTAATAAATCTGCTAACTTGATGTCCAGTTTCAGGACCTGACAAGGAAAGCTGTCAGATTGCGGAAAAATAAACAAACTAGCTGATTAATATTGTTTAAGGAAGGAAGCTCACTACACCTACACAGTCTGGCCTGAATGCCTCTTGCTTCTACACTTCATGGTTCTTTATTTATGCTCTCAGGATAATTAGGGTTGGATAACAAATATTGCCTTGCAGGTGTCACCATGTTCCCTTAAACAGAATAATGCAAATGCAGTAACAATTCATCCAACAATACCTTAGATAGCCTTTAGTTTGATAAGCTAAATAATGAGGGAAGAGAAAGACTTGCATTTATGTCAGTAATATCCTTTAAAGCACACCTCAAATTGCTTTTCACAATGAAGTACTTTTAAAGCGTATTCAGTGTTGTAATGGATAAGTTGTTGAAGCCTACTAGAACACAGCAAGATCCCACAAATAGGATCAGAATCAGGTTTATTATCACTGACGTATGTCATGAAATTTGTTGTTTTGTAGCAGCAGTACAGTGCAAGACAGAAAAATTACTGTAAGTTACCCAAAGTTAGGAGGCATGGGATCCAGGGAAACTTGGCTGTGTGGATTCAGAATTGGCTCGCCCACAGAAGACAGAGGGTGGTGGCAGATAGAGTGTGTTCTTCCTGGTGGTTGGTGACCAGTGTGTTCTGTAGGGATCTGTTTTGGGACCCCTGCTCTTTGTGATTTTTATAAATGACTTGGATGAGGACGTGGAAGGGTGGGTTGGTAAGTTTGTTGATGATAGAAAGGTTGGTGCTGTTGTGGATAGTGCAGAAGGTTGCTGTAGATTACAACAGGATATTGATAGAATGCAGAACTGGGCTGAGAAGTGGCAGATGGAGTTCAACCCAGATAAGTGTGAAGTGATACACTTGGGGAGATCAAATTCAAAGGCAAAATACAAGGTTAATGGCAGAACTCTCAGCAGTGTGGAGGAACAGAGAGATCTTGGGGTCAACATCCATAGATCCCTCAAGGTTGCCGTGCAGGTCCAAAGGGTTGTTAAGAAGGCATATGGTGTGTTGGCCTTTATTAGTCAGGATATTGAGTTCAAGAGCCACAAGGTAATGTTGCAGCTCTGTAAAACTCTGGTTAGACCACACCTGGAGTATTATGTTCAGTTCTGTTTGCCTCATTACGGGAAGGATGTGGAAGCTTTAGAGAGGGTGTAGAGGAGATTTACCAGGATGCTGCCTGGATTGAAGAGCATGTCTTATGAGGATAGGTTGAGTGAGCTAGGGCTCTTCTCTTTGGAGAGGAGGAGGAGGATGAGAGATGACTTGATAGAGGTGCACAAGATGATAAGGGGCATAGATCAAGTGGACAGTCAGAGACTTTTTCCCAGGGTGACAATGGCTAACATGAGGGGACATAATTTTAAGGTGATTGGAGGAAAGTATA
The DNA here is from genome assembly GCF_009764475.1 of Pristis pectinata. NCBI lineage: Eukaryota > Metazoa > Chordata > Chondrichthyes > Rhinopristiformes > Pristidae > Pristis > Pristis pectinata. Next base: position 72,639,992 of record NC_067415.1, read on the forward strand.
AGGGGGATGTCAGAGGTAAGTTTTTTTACACAGAGAGTGGTTGGTGCATGGAACACACTGCCTGCCGATGTTGTGGGGGCAGACACATTAGGAACATTATGAAGAGACTCTTAGATAGACAATGGATGGTAGAGAAATGGAGGGCTACGTGGATGGGAAAGGTTAGATAGATCTTAGAGCAGGATAAATTGTCAGCACAACATTGTGGGCAGAAGGGCCTCTACTGTGCTGTAATGTTCTATGGTCTAAAAGAGGAATAATAAGGTGGTGTTCATCAACCATTCAAAAATCTGATGGTGGAGGAGTAGAAGCTGTTCCTAAAACATTAAATGTGGGTCTTCAGGCTCCTGTACCTCCTCCCTGATGTAATGAGAAGAGGGCATATGCTGGATGATGAGGATCCTTAATGATCAGATAATCTGCTTTCATAATGTTAATAAGAGATATGTATTGCACCAGACCTTCGTGACCGTTCTGTTGATTTCCTTTGAAGCAACATCATGAGATCTTTTTTTTCCCGAAGGAACTGATGAGTTCTTGTTTCACCATTTCATTTGAAAGTGTTGCACTTCTTCAGTACTGGGCTGGAGTTGCAGCCCAGATTTTTGTGTTCTGGGCTGCAGTGGAAACTTGAATCTATAACTTTTTTGACTCAGTCAAGAGTGCTACCAGCTGAGAAGCAATGACAAAGAAGCAATGACAAAGAGCAAGTGCTAAAGTGTCCTTAAATATCTCGGAAGGTGAAAAACAGAGCCAGAAGATTTGTGCAACAGACGGCTTAATAAGTGTAGCTGCTTTAAATGGGAAAGGATTGGAAAAAGCAAGAAAATTTTAGCCTTCACTAAATGGAGAGGATTTAACATCACAGATACAGACAATATATCCTCCAATATACAATGGAAAGAGCAGATAATTTCATGGTGGAGATAGCCCATGAACAACCTTATCATTACTCTGAGAAGAAAGGAGGCTTTGGCAGAGAATGCCACATCTTTGATCTGTCAAGATTTATTTTAGTGAGTCAAAGAAAGATCAATGAGCTGACAGGAATGCCAAGGTAAGATATCTGATTGACAGTCCTTCTCTGCAATGTCTTTGTAGGTGTCATGCTTCATCAGTCTCAATGTGTCTGGGACTCTATGCATCCCAAGGCAATGGAATAGGCTCCATCTATTTAAAGAGGAGTTTGAAAACCCACTGATTGGAACTGCAATCATGGATATACTGGAGTATGTCTGCCATCTGTTAGTTTCCAAATGTATGCCTTGAACCACGTATATCCTGTATGTCTTCTGCTATCTTGTGTGACCTGTTATTTACTCTGTGCTATCCATGAGGAAGGTGCTCTAGTTTGACACATTTATCCTTCTTTCATGCGTGACCCTCAATAATTACAAGATATCAAAAGGTGGCAACAGCCTATATTGAAACACTCATGTCTTCTTACTGTTTCCTTTTTTGGAACAGAACACAACTCAGCCATCACAATGAATGACTATGTCCTCTGATGTGACCTTGAAACAAATGACCTTTAAGAAGATCAGCTCTGAAGACCTTGGGGACCTATTGTAGAACCTGTTGGAAAGCACGTAAATGGGTTTGCTGCTATTTGATCAACCTGACGAATGTTTTCATACCACCAGCCTCTGAGGAACAACAGGATTTTATTCTTCACGTTGTTGATGTTGTTGACTGTTTTATTTGTGAATTGTTCTTTGCAGATAAGGATGGAAGCTGGCCTCGTTGGAGGGCACAGTTGGATTGTTTCCAAACATAAGAACACCTTCACATATGGTACAGCTTTGCAGGGGCCAATGCTGATGAATGCTGTTAAATCATGAAAGGAAGGCTTTGCCAAGTGGAAACAATGCTGCACTGGGACTAATTGGACTTGAGGGATATAAAAGTCACTACTGTAACAGCACTCAGGACTGATCAGTTGGGAAACTAACTTGGCTGGTTCCTTGTTAAAGAACTGTGTTTTGGTCAGAAGTGAAAACGACTATTCTGTTGACGTCTGAGTGCATGAATGAATATGGCAGTGTAACGGTTAGCGCAATGCTATTACAGCGCCAGCGATCGGTTCGATTCCCGTCGCTGTCTGTAAGGGGTTTGTACGTTCTCCTGTGTCTATGTGGGTTTCCTCCGGGTGCTCCGGTTTCCTCGCACATTCCAAAGGCATACGGGTAGGTTAACATGGGGGTTTAAAATGGGCGGCATGGACTCGTTGGGCCGGAAGGGCCTGTTACCATGCTGTAAATAAAATTTTAAAAATTTAAAATTTAAATTTAAAATTTAAAAAATTTAAGTTCTACAGGTACAGAAATTCTAAAGGAATTAATAGCTTGAATTTAAAGGGATTGATTTGCACATGCTTCTGTGATTAGTGACGGTATTATCAGATGCTTACTTATAATCTCTTGTTAATGTAAGTGGGGAGCACTTATTCGGTCAGTAATGGCATAAGTATATGTGATTTTGTCATGATTTTCAGTAAGTAAATGGATTTTTATATTCAGGGTCTTTGTCATGTATGAATCCTGAAAGGTTTTAGACTGACTGATGCCAATCATTCCACTGTTTTATTGCATAAATATTGACAGGTTTGGAAAAGACAGAGAAGACTGTTCATGACCTGGTCACAAAGTATCTGAAGGAGAATTTGCCTCTGTGGGAGAGATAGATCCTGCTCATCACAGAACACATTAAAACCCATGTGATGGCCAGGATTAATGAAAGCCACCTGGCTTTTGGCTGACCAAAGACAGATTAAAAACAATGAGCATACAAAGGTTAAATTGTACAAAACTTTGGAAGTTTGAGAGGTGACTGAGAACTAAATTCTAAAGGAGCTAGAGAAAAGAGACAGGAAGTCAGGAAAGGCTTGTGGTGAAGTGTGAGTATGAAAAGGATGTTGTAATGAGGGTCATTGTATTGATGATCAATCAGTGTGATATGTGGGTAGAAGATAATATACAGAAAGTCCGAGCATTCTTCAAGAAGGTGAATCCACGAAAGGCATCTGGTCCAGACTGCGTACCAAGCTGAGTACTAACAATCTGGGCGGACCAACTGGCTGGAGTATTTATGGACATATTCAACCTCTCGCTTCTGTGGTCTGAAGTTTCCACCTGCTTCAAAAAGGCATCTAAAGTACCGGTGCCCAAGGAGAGCGTGGTGACCTTCCTCAATGACTACTGTCTGGTAGTACTTGCATCAACCATAATGAAGTACTTCTGGAGGTTGGTTATGGCATGAATCAACTCCTGCCTCAGATGACCTGGATCCACTTTAATTTGCCTACCGCCACAACAGGTCAACAGCAGATGCAATTTCTCTGCCTCTTCACTCTGATCTGGACAACAGGAACTGTCAGCAGAACAATCAGCAGACCTCAGTCAGTGAAAATTAGTAACAACATTTCCTCCTCACTGACCATCAACACAGGTGTACCTCAAGGCTGTGTGCTTTAGCTCCCTGCTCTACTCTCTATACACATGACTGTGTGGCTAAGCACAGTTCCAATGCCATATAGAAATTCACCAATGACACCACTATTGTTGGATGAATCACTGGTGGTGATGAGTCAGCTTACCAGAGCGAGGGAGGACACCTAGTTGAGGGTGCCGCAACAACAACCTCTCACATAACGTCAGTAAAACTAAAGAAGTGACTGTTGACTTCAGGAAGGGGAAGGAGGGCAAACATGCAGCAGTCTACATTGGGGGATTGGTGGTGGAGAGAGTCAGTAGCTTTAAATTCCTATGTGTTAACATAGAGCCCTGCACATAGATGCACCATAAGGAAAGTGTGCCAGTGTCTTAACTTTCTTATAAGGTTAAGGAGGCTTGTCACAAAACAGTCTAACAAACATCTGCAGATTTACTGTTGAAAGTATCCTGACTGGTTGCATCATGGTCTGGTATGGCAATTTGAATACACTGGAACACAAGAAGCTGCAGAGTGTAGTGAACTCAGCCCAATACATCACGGGCACATCCTTCCCCCACCATCAGTAGTATCCACATGAAAAGCTGCCTCAAGAAGGCAACATCCATCATCAAAAATTCCCACCATGCCATCTTCTTGCAGCAACCATCGGGCAGGAGGTACAGAAGCCTGAAGTTCCGCACCACCAGGTTCAAGAACAGCTCCTTCCCTTCAATCATTTGGTTCTTGAACCAATTGGCACAAGATCACTAGAGTTTAGCAACACTATGACTACTTTGATCACCTTGCACTACATTAACTTTGTCTTTTTTGTGCCAATTTTGTTCTTTCATGTAAAAATTGTGTTTAATTTATGCTTTTCTTGTGAATACTGCTTATCTGATGCTTTGTGCCTGTGATGCTGCTGCAAGTAAGTTTTTCATTGCACCTGTGTATACAGGTACTTGTGCATACAATAATAAACTCGACTTTGATTTTGGAATGGTTAATGAAGATCTGAAACTGCAAATAGCAGTGAACTAACTTCTGGATGGATATTGAGCTGGGGAGACAACATGGAATGTGAAAAACAAAAGGCTGTTGGAAAAGTTGCAGGTTGAGTGTGCAATGATCCCAATATTGGGTATGTGATCATGGCAAGATAAGGATAGTAACCGAGATATGGAGATGGACTAAGACAGTCAGAGGAAGTCACCTTTTCTGATATAGCAAAGCCAATAGCAGGTTTTGTATTATGTCTTGGAACCACTGAATTGGGAGTTTGTTAACCAAGTATATCTCAGAGAACATAAGGAAAATGGCTAATTTAAATAGTCTAAATTAAGTAGAATGTTATTACTAACACAAAGTTTAATTCAGTTGTTGTAAGCTTGAGATCCTTTTCTTGTACTTTATTGGCTTTCTTTTTCTTTTTCTCTCCTCTCTTCCTTTCATGTATCATTCCGTCAGTTTAAAAAATATTGATGGAACAATGGATGAATCTTATGGACCAGGATCCCATCATGAACAGTGTAATCTTGGTTAACATTATTAATTAAGTAGCAATTTCTAGGCTTTAAAAAAATGGCACCTTTGATTTGGGATTTTAGGAAATAATTTCAGAATGAATATGGTATAATCTCAAATATGTTTTCTCTTAATGAGAAACATGTATTTCATTGGATTTACAAAGGTGTTTTTGTTCTGATTAATTTTGGATTAGTAAAATGGAAATTGTGGAGTTTTAGAAATCAAAAAGAATATAATTTATTGAAGTACAACTTTTCTTCCACACTCATACTCCACACGTTCAAGACAAAACCATAATGAATTTAATCCCTTCCACCGATAACCTTTTGTTTCGCTCGTTATTTAATTTTAGGTAGATATTTTCCTGTATTGGAAGAAAAATAACCCCTTTGGTTCTTAAGAAGAGCCAGAACAGAGTTCGTTCTTTGTGTTATTCTCAAATGACTTAGAAAGAGGCTATTGGTCCATCAAGTCTATGCCAGCTCTTAGATCAATCTGATCAATTTCATTACCCCACTTACTTCCCTGTGACCAATTCTCACTGACGTGCCCATTAACTTCACCCTAATCCTCCTACTATCCACCTACAATAAGGGAAATTTGCATCAATCACTTCTTTAGGATGTGGGAGGAAACTGGAGTGTTTCAGGGAAGCACAATCACAATCACTCCGCTGCTGTCAATGTGGAATCTGCAAATTTGACATGAACAGCATGGGAAGTCGAGACCAACATGGATCGCTGGAGCTGTGAGGCAGCAGCACTGCCAGTTGTGCCACTGTGTAAAAAATGGGTCACAATGATTTCTTGGAACCGTAGAGGAGTCGCTTGAGATTCAGCAATTTTGAGAATTTAAGAATTTGTCAGAAAACATCAAACAGTGCACAGCATGGTGAAAACTAGAACATAAATCACTACCAGTTAATGATGTTATTTTCCATAACAACTTACAGGGAGAAATTTGCTTATCATGTAAGCAAAAGGGCAATAGTTGCTCAAAAAAAAATGATGTGGAGGTTTGTGTGATATTAAGGGGAAACAAAATAGAACTTTGGTAAAAGTTCAAGTTTAGATCTGGGATTTATAAATGGACAAAATCACAAAATCCCAGCAACTGTGCAAAGACAAACATTGAGGAAGAATGCAGGGTCTTGTTAGTAGAATTGTTAGACCTGCTGAATAAAGGGAAATAAGCACTATTTAGTGTTGAGAATAAAAAAAATGCAGATGCTGGGAAGGTGAAAATTAATCTCTGTGGAAAGAGAAACAGAATAAATGCTTTGTGTCAAAGACCCATCATCAAAACTGGGAAAGAAAGAAATAAATTGTTTTAAAGCAGAGGTAGTCGTGAAGGGATGGTGTTTAGTGCAATTGGATAATGCCAACAAGTGAGTAGAAACTTTTGATGTAAGTCACTCACTGTATTATGGATGGCTACAATATGAGTGAGGGATGTATCTTCCAGGTGGTGACTTCCCAGGATGATAGAGTTTGAGCAAGGAAATCACTTTATGGGCCAACTACTCTGACATGATTGAGGATTGAATGAAGTGTTTTATAGCTCAAACCTCCATTGGGAATTGTGGAAATCATAACTAAGCATTGAATCTTTCTCTGCAAAAAGAACTGAATGAACATCTTGCTTAGTGGGAAGAGGTACGTCCTCTAATTCCTATTGTAATACATGATCAAAAGACTAAAATATTGAGTTACTTCCCTAATGAATAAGTAATGGAGAGACCTATGCAAACACCCACACATTTTCTGGTCTCCACTTTAGACCATAAGACATAGGAGCAGAATTAGGCCATTCAGCCCATTGAGTCTGCTCCACTATTCAATCATGGCTGATTTATTAACTTTAACCAATAAGCAGGGAGAAGAAATTACCAGGAACAAGGCCATTGGTAAATGTAGGAAAATAAATGCAATGTCTACCCACAATATTGGGAAACAATACCTATGCAGTTGACTATGCTGGGTGCTGAGCATGCCCCAGATGTGGGGAATGGGTCAGCAGGTGATGCACAACTACAAAAGACTGAGAGCTTTTGCACCCATTTACAAAGGACCCTGTAGATTTGTTGATAAGTCAAGTTGCATATCTTACCAGGTCCAGCTCCCCAAGATCATCAAATTGTTTAATATTCTCCAGCTGAAGTTTTCTCAACCCACTAACAGGTCAAAGGTTCATAGCCTGGTGAGACAAATCCAACCTCTCCATTGGGATTACAAAGAAAGGGTGCTCAATGAATTGCCCCTATCAAGTGAGACACCAGCAGTGGTGTTCAGGTATAATTTGATATGCAAGATATTCAACAGGGGCAGACGCGACCGAGACCTCAATGACCTAATGAGGAGGCTCTATTGCATCTTAATGACTTGTGGTGTAGTGAGAGGAATTACACCCCCCCCCCACCAAAAAAAGATAGAACACATGAAAAAGAGGTGGAAAGGATAGAAGAATGGAGTAATATTCCCCACACACAAAGACTATAAAAAAAATGATCAGGTTATGCTGGCTACTAAGTGGGATTATACTTTACTTGGAAGGTTCCATAACAACATAGACCTGGATGAACATTGAACGTTACTTTACAACAGTTCAATCATAATTATCTCAATGAAACCACCTCAAGTGGATGTATAGAGAACTGCATCAACCAATAAAGAAGGTTGTGAAACAAAGTTGTCAGGTACAGTATGGATGATCAATAATCAGATTCAGGGAGGAAGTGGAGGAAGTATCTATGAATTTGAGAATAAGCCTGCCATTTTGGGAGCCAAGAATATGGTTCATCCAAATGAAGGCAAGTAATCAAACAAATTATCATCAGATGGGGGCCCTAAAGAACAATATGACAAGCCTGACCCAGTCCCAAGTTAAGGGTCATGTATGTTGTAAATAAAAAAACACTATGTCTGAAATGATGGGTTGCTCCTTTCATGACCAAGTAATAAGGCGATCACTGGGCTTCTGTGGTGGAAATCACGTGAAGGGATTTATGCATGTATCAGCCCAAGTGAAACAAAAACTGAAATCATCTCATACTTGGACAGTCTTATGGCAGATGAGAAAACCACAAGAGAAGTGCCCAGCTGTGCAATATTAAACTATTGCTGGTTCAGAAGTAATTATCCATGGAATGCAGATGGCGGCAGAATTAGCACTTATCACATACAGGGTGTAATGATAGTTATGAAGCCTCTTCATGTAAAGTTTACATTGGTAAACAAGATCTGGGGAAGGCAATCAGAAACTGAAGTTGACTACCTCAAATGTATCCCAAGACCAGTAAGTGGATGTGTAATGTTCCCAGCGGCTGGTGTTATACCACGATAAGCACCATGAAGTAATGCCAGTAACTGTGAATTTGACAGGGATAGGACTCACAGACTAAGATAAACCTGAGGTGGCAAACTTTACAGGTGAATGATGTAGGAATTGGATAAATAATTTGGGAAATTGACTAATATAACTCTTGAGGAATTAAAACTGAACCTGTTATCCCCATTGGACCCATAGAGTATTAAATTAAAAATGGGAATGAGGGGGATCATGTTGGAAGATGACGGAGACTTAAAAAAATGGGCCAGTTTTGAACACCAGAAACTTTCTGACTAATGCTTTTAATTTAGTTTAGATCAAACATTTTAAGTGCAATCTTGTATGAAATTAATAATTTGGAAAATGAGTAATTAAAGAGGGAATAAATTATACCTCCTCATTTTCAGAATGTAGCTAAATTCTAAGGAACATTTGCAAAAAAGGGAAATCAAATTATAAAGAAGAATAAAAATGCTTTGGTTGAAGACACACATAGTGGTATGAAATTTGGATTGTGGAACAAATTTGAGAAAACTTACAGTGCATCTTAGAGGGAAGCTCCTCTCATGGGTGAGTGATTCAATGTCCACTTACCAATTTATTGAGAATACTTGTAAAGTCAGGGGTTTGGTACAGGTGTACAGACAAAACACAAGTAACATTGGGCAAGAACAGTGCAATGTCACGTTGCTTGGATGCTGCCTATACCTTGTGCATACTTCTGAGATTAATTAGTATGTCACAGTATTATCAAATGCTTACTTGGATCTCCTGCTGTTTCAAGTGGGAAAAGCTGATATAATCTGTAGCTCTGTATACGCATGTAATTCTGCAGTGATTTCAAGCCAAAAAATAGTTATTACACATTTTCATGGGAAGGTCATTGCACTGATGAGAACAATTCAATTTGAAGATGAAGGGTATTTGCCAACTTCAACACATGTGATTTGAGATAAAATATTTCAAGAATGCTGATAGAAAATCAAGGTCCAGCAGTCAAATACCAAGAGGTCCTCAAAGGAATGAGGAAGTTAGGAGCCATCTGTAGTTGTATTTTGACTTCAGATTCACACCTACATATCTGGCTTTCTGAAGAGAGAAAATGAAAGACAGAGCAGGTACAACACTTCACAAGACAGCATTGCAGAAAAAAAATGTGGAGGGAGCACCCAAATTGATCCAAATTCTTCAATCTTCCTTACAGGAATGAAATACATGCATTTACAGTGTATAATCATATTCACCTCACAGTAATGATCAGTAAAGTACTTTTTTCTGTAAATCTCTACTGAATTACATTCATAAATGGAGACACAGATTGTATCAGCTTTTCCCACTTGGAACAGCAGGAGATTACAAGATATAATACTGTGGCACAGTAATTAATCACAGGAGTCTGTACAAATTTATCATTTTATTTTATACTGAGGCTATTAATTCCATTACAGTTTATCTCACATGGCAACACTCAAATGACTCATCCACTCAAATATCAGCAGAGTGGCGCCATTCTTTAACTGGCAAACTCAACAAATTAGCGTGGCACGGTAGCGTAGCGGTTAGCGTGACACTATTACAGCGCCAGCGATCAGGGTTCAATTCCCATCGCTGCCTGTAAGGAGCTTGTACGTTCTCCCGTGTCTGCATGGGTTCCCTCCGGGAGCTCCGGCTTCCTCCCACATTGCAAAGGCGTACGGTTAGGTTAATTGGGTTTAAAAAATGGGAGGCGCGGACTCGTTGGGCCGGAAGGGCCTGTTACCACGCTGTAAATAAAATGTTAAAAAATAGTTGCTTCTATAGTTCTGATAAAGAGTTATTGATTTGAAACATTAACTCTGTTTCTTTTTTCTCTTCACGTGTGCTGCCTGACCTGTTGGGTGTTTCAAGCACATTCTGTTTTTGTTTCAAGTTGCTTTCCTGACTGTTCAACTCTGAATGCCGTTTTACAGTGGCTTCCACATGCTTTCTCCACTTAATCCCAGAACAGTATTTTTCTTTCCAGTTAAAATCCTCGGTAAGCATATCAGCTTTAATGTACTTCTTCTAAAGTGTAGTTACTGTTGTTTTTTTTTCAATTCTTTATTGGGGTTTGGGTAATGTCTGCACACCAAACATTTACTGTCCATTTTAATTGCCTTGAGATGGTGATGCTGAGTCTTGAACAGTTATGTTCCATGTGCTGAAATGATTTTTACAGACAAGAATGATGGCTTGCTGGCTATTGATCTGCTGATTGCAAAATTGTCAAGTCAGGATGGTGTTTGATTTAGAGAAGAACCTCTGTGTGGTGGTAATCCAATGTGCCTCTGCCCTTCTCCTTCCATTTGCAAGTAATCATGGATTTGAGAGGTGGTTGAAGAAGCCTTAGTAGTTTGTTTAAAGGTAAGTGGTACACTCTACAGATACAGTGCATCAGTGGTGGAAGGAAATAATTTTTAACATCTGATCAAGGAGGTTGCTTTGGCTAGGTTGATGTTAAGCTTCATGTGTGTCGTTGAAGCCAAACTCATTAGTAAGAGTGGCAGTTAGTCCATCACACTTTGGTCTTGTGCCTTGTTGACAAGTGGAAATTGTGTGTCAAGGCTACAAGGGTGAATCACAGCTGAAAGTGCCCAATAAAATTCCTGCTCCTGACAGAGATCTTGTGTCATGCTGGAACAATGCAATTTTCAGACTCATTCTGTGGCAACAAAGACAATGTTATGTATCTAAATTTCTAAGCAATGGTATTTATATTACAAGTCCAGTTAAGTTTCTTGATTTTAAGGCAGAAGGGATTAGTTTAGTTAGGGATTTAATTACTAATTTAATTGGTTTGGCGCAACATCATGGGCCAAAGGTCTGTTCCTGTGCTGTACTGTTCTATGTTTTTTGTTCTTTATGGAGGTGGGTTTGATGATGAGTGATGTCACGGGGAGGAGTTACTCTCTCTCTTCCTGCTAGTGGTCATTGTCAGACAGTTCCCATTTGTATCTCATACCTTAGTAGTGTCCAGCTTTTGTTGCGTAAGTCCACAGACATGACGAGTTATAAATGGCACTCTGCATTAAAATCAGAACTTTTGTTGGGAAAGTCATTAATGAAGCAGATTAGGTGATTAGACTTGAGGAAACTGTCCTGGGGAACTCTTGATCATTGTTTTGAAGCTGGGATGAAAGGTCTCCAACAACAACCACCACCATTGCTCTTTGTGGGAGGCAGTCACTCTTTTCATACCTCTGGAATTCAGGACTTCTGTTTTTTTTTGGGCCAAGACTGCAACATGATTTGGAGCCAGATGGGCAATTGGAACCCAGAGTATTGATGAGTAGGTTGTCATGGAGTCTGGCAGTGTAGCAGACATTTTGCAAAAGGCAAAATCCCACAAACAGCAATTTGATGACAAGCTAGTAATCTGATTTAGTTATTGGTTGAGTAATCAATATTGGCCAGCACATTGAGGAGCACTCTCCTGATGTTCTTCAAAATCTTGCCACTTTATAAACGCTCCAGAAAGGGTTGTTGGGTCTTCAGTTTGACATCTCCTCTGAAAGATTATGCCTTCTACAGTGCAGCTCTCCTTCAACACCTCCCGAAGATGCTCAGCTGACATTTTGTGCTCCAGATTCCAAAGCCCAAAGTGGGAGGAGAGAAGAGAGAGGTGAGAGTTCAACAAATGAGCCATGGCTGACATTTCAACCTAAAAACAGCCTAGTCTAGCTGAGTCCAACATTAACTTTGCAGCTTTACTCAAGTTTATTGATCTTTGTCCACAGAGGTGTTAGAGATCAGACTAGTAGCAACCAAGGAATCAGTTAAGACTTTTTCCTCATTTCTAAATAAATTAAGATATCTCCATGCACACTGGAGATGTTGCAGAAATGTGTGCCTGTTGTCACATACTAAATGGCTATTAAGGAAGTTAAATCTTGTTCTGTTGATATTATAGTGCAGGTTGGTTGCGGGGACTTACTTGACCATGTGAACACAATCTATGACAGCAAGTTATCATTTAAAGCCAGTAATCTGATCAAAATTAATGGCCATATTATCCACTTTCTCCTATTCTGCATAAAATGTCATGAACTTGTCTGACCTGGCAAACAGGGCATTAATTCTTTGCCTGTGTATTAGATGATAGCAAATTGGCTGACCCAGCAATCTCATAGAAATTAATGTTCTACTGACTTATTTGTCTTAATTCTGCATTGAGTGTAATGAATTGTGCTAACTTGAGCAATGGAGAGTTAAGTATTTACCTTGTGCAAAAACAGCAGCATAGTAGCCTAGCTGGCTGGAGACGCTTTTTAATCCCTGAAGAGGAATCAATCTTCCAGTCTTAAACCAATAGTTTAAGACCAATGTTAACTTTCAATAGAACCAAAACTGCTGTCCCGTTACCTCCCTGCAGGATGGAGAGGAATTATTGGCATAACTCTAGGGATTAGAACAGTCATTGTGAGATGTTCACAGTGGTGGCTTGTTAATTGGGAGGTTCTGGATTTTTGCTCTTTCCCACTTCTATTTCTAACATATACATCATGAAAAAGTGCATCCAAGATATCCATTAGAAATTCCATTGCATTGCTTTGCGATATATCTCAGTGAAATTTTCCTCCCCATCATACAAACTGATGAATCAAGCAACTTCTGAAATAAAATTCAAAAATCTAATTAAAACATTGTCTAGTGTAATGAATCTCTGCAAAAAATTGAATATTGCATTCCACCTTTATGCATCTACCAATCTCCATCATCATTGACCTCAGGTTGATGATTTCAGTTCAGTTCGAACTTTTGATTTACTTCTGATTTCACTGCTTCAAAATGCTACCAGTGCTGAGTTGGCGCCAATGCCTTGCTGCTTCTCCTAGGTCAATTGTTGAGATGTTCCTACTGATCCCACTCATCATTATCCCTTACTCACTAAAGCCTGCACTCCAAGGATCAGTGTGATCAAAACTTGCTGTACTTTCTGAGTCTCAAGTTTTTAAACACCTGAACAACACAAAGACTAACTGTACCTCCTGATATCAATTGACGGATATCCCTTAATAACAGGTTCCCCAATTACAATGGAAATTCTCTCCCAAGGTTATTTGCTTACTCATCTCACTTGAAAACTACATGCTACAAGGATGTAAACATGAGGATGCAATGTAAGTAATTGACAAATCTGGAGGACTCCCAGTCAGAGCTGTGCTGGGAAGATAAAGCTGTCATGGGAATGCCCACTGTTGACTATCCAAAATTCTGGGAGAGTGAGGTCAAATTTCCTCTGTAATGCTCCACAAGGTGCAATGCATGGGGAGTGACACTATCTTGCATGCCCCTGATGTGGAAATTGGGACAGAAGCATAAAAATGACTAGCATCTGGAAGTACTCAGTCAAATTTTTAGTGGCACAAAATTAGCTGGAAGTGATTATTACTTTCATTTCATTCCAGAAAATTCAATGATTTTTAATTGCATCAAATGGAAAACAGCATTATGCAATTGTATTTATTTGTGTAAAGAGAAAACAGTGAGGATGAACAGACAATCAAAATATTAGACTAGTAAGATTTTATCTGCAATATTTGCACCACTTTTTTTTTCCCCTGAAACTCCAAGTATTGAGAGGAGCCGATAACTATGAACATACATTGAGCTTCAGAGACGTTGAAAGTTGCAATGTGTGTAACTTGTTTCCCTCAACGTGTGCATGCTTGGAATTTTTTTTGAAAAATAAACAATTTCACCATCTTAACTTCAATGTGAGTTTTGTCTATAACCCTGTTTAGCACTCACAGAGGGTTTACACCATTTACAACACCTGAGCTAAAACACATCCAAGAAAATTGCCAGTCACTTGCCATCTGTTTCCTGCATGAGTCCACTAGCTTGAAAGGAGTCAATTTTGCTGCAAGAGAAAAGTGACGTACATGAGCAAAAACCAAGAGAGCGTGAGTTTTAGGATTTCACAAACTTGTTCTTATAATACCTGTCTGTGAAACCGGACAGAGTCTACAAACCAAGATTTTAGTCAGGTTTGCTCTGCAGTTGTTAATTTAAATCAGTTATACTCATTCCAGTTTTAGCCACATGACTGAAAGAATGCAAGGAAATCCAGGGCTGCATGACCACCAAGTTATTGAGCATAAACATGAAATGAATATGAATTAAACAGTTTTTAATCTCACCTCCATCTGAAATCAGGAGGTATTGGAATCATGCAGCATGATGCCTGTGTTTTAATCGATGCCAGAAAAAAATGAGAGCCTGTGCAAGTGTGAGGAGCTTTACTGTTGTGACTTTGAAGACTGTGTAACTATAAGATTTGTGGACATGTGGATCTGTTGATAACTCTCATTCATTTACATCCCTTACAAAGCTAGTGTATTGCACACCTACATAACGTTATCTCAATGTTATTTGATAGATGAATATAAAATTAGGAATTGAAGGGATCCAGAAGATTTTCACAATGGAGTGAGCCAGGACAGCACCCATTTCTATAATTGCAGTCAAGTCAAGTCGAGTTTATTGTCATGTGCACAAGTCTGGTGAGGTATGGGTACAATGAAATGCTTGCAGCAGCATCACAGGCAAGTAGGTACAGACAACACAAAGAATATAAATTATACATAAGTCATACAAGATACTGAATAGAAAGAGAGAAAAAAAGACTGTGCAAAACAAGACCTTAGTGTAAATCAGAAGCTGCATGCCTTTGGTGACCTAAATCAAAAGAAAATAAATAAAAGAAAAATACGTGAAGTAACATGTGTACTGTTACTGAATGGAGTTCGGTCAGTAATGGGCCAGGCATGGATTTTGGACAGTTGACGATGGCAGCCTTTGTTTGGCAGGTGGGCAGTGGGGGCACCGTATTAGGCTGCAGGGAATGAGAGTGAGTCCACTAATGGACAACCATTCCGGGTGGGATGGGTGGTCCTCTCGGTTCTTTCCCCTTATAGGAGCTGTGGGTGTGCTATGTTGGTGACGGAGGTGTGGTGACACTTGTGGACTGCCCCCAAAACACTCTACGCGAAGATGCATTTCACTGTGTGTTTCGATGTACACGTGACATAAAGATACCTTAATCTTCATTCACCTGTTCCCTTCTTAGACACTATCTCCTTTCTTTTCTTCTCCGTTCCCTGTCTCTTTCCTCCAACTTTCCCCCATTTTCCAGCCACTCAGCCTGCAGTTTACCCCAAACCCCAGAATCTCTCTGAGAAAATCTTCAGAGGAAAACGGCCCACTTGGATCTGCCTCTGTCAGCAAGTTGGAGTTTTGGTGTGTAGTGGCCACTGGAGGCAGACTCATACTGTATGGGCATCGCACTCAGCTGCACTGTTGCACCTCACATCCAACAAACTGCCCATTGGAGTGTAACTAATCTACATGATAAATGGAAAACACGTTGTCTCCACTGCCAAACTAATTTCACCTCAACTTCATTCTGGAGATGGCCATTGTGTTTGTGCACATGATGTTAGTTAGGATTGAGATGGATTCCTCCCATCTCTCTGGAAATGTATGCAGTGGGCCATGGATGCTTGTTGGTACATCGGTCCATTTACTCTTGCTCACCTGGAATATTTGAGTCACCAGGTAAAGACTAACCATCTGCTTGACCAGGACTATTAAAGTCTGAGCACCTTAGCTAGTATGGATGTGTCCTATGATGACGCAACCTAATAACAAATGATCTCCTCTGAGAAGACACTACCATGTTCCTACACCACCTCCTGTGAGATACTTAAAAACCTTACAGAAAATTGAGGCATTGAATTGGGACTGTCAATTTTAAGTGATCTTTATGCATATAGTCATATTTTATTTCCTGTTCACTCGTCTACTTTTGTGAATGTTACATGCTGTGTCGGCAGTTGATCTGCCATCAGATAGCAGGGAGGCTTCCTATCTTCCACAGTCACCCACGCCAAGCCTCACTGATGTCTCATGCATGCTCTTCTGAAGCTGTCAATTGTCAGATGAGAAAAGGACTATTTTCTGCCCCATGTCCTGTCCTCTCTCCTCCACGAAGGATAAAAGGAAGGGACATATGAATGTGAGTAATGTCGAGTGCAAAGGAAACGGATGGTGAGCATTTGGTCAGGGTGATGATGTGGGGAAAGCATAAAACTGCATAAACATGGGAGTGATTGTCAGCGGAGGGTGGATTGATGGATGGATGGATAGATGGATGGGAATAAGCCAATTTCAAGGTAATCTGGTGTGAGGAGTTGCTATAAAAATACAAATTGAAGAGGTAAGCAAACTTGCACATTAGTGTTGTTAATTTACCACAGTATTTAACTTCCAAATACTGATTAGTTCATTAAAGGATTTGTGAATTCTGCATTCTGATACCAAACCCTGCAATTGACTTAATGGAAACACAAGACCACAAGAAAGTAGGAGTAGGAATGGGCCATCAGGATCTTCAAGCCTGTCCCACCATTTAATAAGATCATGGCTGGTCTCAACTCCTCTTCCATGCCATTTCTCCATACCCCTCTATTGCTCAATCTATCAAGTATTTATCCCCTTCCACTTTAAATACTTTTAATGATCCAGCTTCCGCCACCCACAGGGGCAAAGAATCACTGCCCTCTGCAAGAAGAAACGTCTACATACCTCAGTTTAAAGTACCAGCCCCTTATCTTGTGGTTATGTCCTCTAGTTTGAAACTCTCTCACTGGTAAAAACATCCGAACATCTGCCCTGTGAGTCTCCCTTAGGGTGTTACGTGTTTGAATAAGATCACACCTCATTCTTCTGCATCCTTCAACCACAACTTCTCGGTTTCAGCATCAGACTTCTTCCTCCTATTAATTTCCTTTTGGTTCTTTGAAGTCCATAGCATTACATCCAGGGCAGTCATTGTTCCAGGTAATTTTTGCATTAAACCCTGAAGTAATAAGGTAATGTAGTGGCTGGATCTAAGACAAAAATGCTCATAATTTTACTGCATTTGCTTCTAGGTTTAAATTGCACTGAACATGAATTCTGAATGATTGAAGTTTCTTTCATCAAAACCCTGAGAAGAGAGAAAAAAAAAACAAAAGAAATAAAACAGATCTTGTTGCCATCCTCTCTGGGAAGAGAAACAAATTTAACATCTCAGGTCAAAGACCGGGAAGGAGACAAAAGAAGCTTGTTAAGTTGCAGGGAGATAAGGGGAGGTGGGGGGTGTCCCTGTTAGGGTAAAACCAGAGTGACTGTGGGTATAAGCTGTAAATAACTGTTCCCATTTCTTTCTTGACCAGCTAACCTTGGAGAGTAAGAACATACTGAAGAATGTCAGAGTTGCAAAATGCAGAGCAGGAAGACGTGCCTGGCAGGTCAGACTGCACATGTCCTCCACTCTGAGAGAGAAAAAAAAGAGTGAAAAAAGTAAACATGCTGAACCAAAATCACAGATGATTGACTGATCCAGACGGAGCAATCAAATAACCTGAAATTGTAGAGTTAAATATTAACTCTAGAAGACTGTAACTTGCCCATATGGAAGATGAGGTACAGTTCAAGGTTGCATTAAGCCTCACTGTGATGGTACAGGAGACCACTAATTGATAGGTCAGAGTGGGAGAGGGATGGGGAATTAAAGCAGCAGGCAACAAGAAGCTCAGAGTCATCCCTGCGGACCGAACACAATGTTCTGCTGAACGATTACCCAATCTGCGTTTGAATTCTCCAGTGTTGGGGAGGCCACGTTGTGAATACTGAATGCGATACACCAGTTTTGAAGAAGTGCAAGTAAACTGCTGTTCAGCTGGAAAGTCTGGTTAGGTCCCTAGATTGTGGGAAGGGTAAGAGGTGAGAGGACAGGTGTTGCATCACCTGTGGTCGCAAGGGAAAGTGCTGTAAAAAGGGGGGGATCGAAGAGGAAATACTGAGGTAAGTGGTTTCTGAGAAATGCGAAAAGGGGAGGAAAGGGAAAGATGTGTTTGGTGGTGGAATCTCTCTGAAGGTGGCAGAAATTGTTGAGAACGATCTGTTGAATGCAGATGCTGATGGGTTGGAGGGTGAGGACTAAGGAAATTCTGTCCTTGTTCTCTCCCAGAGGAAAGAGGGTGAATGGCAGAGGCATGGGAAATGGATCAGATGCAGTCAGGGGCTTTGCTAATAATGGTAGAGGAGAAGCCACAATCCTAGAAGAAGGAAGATATTTCAGAGGTACCTGTACAGAAAGTCTCAGCATTAGAGCAAATATGAAGGAGACATAGAAACTGGGAAAATGGAACAGAGTTGTGTATATTGACCAAAAAATGTTTGTGATTGGCCCAGAGTTTTAGGCAACAATATCATTTTGATGCAGTCACCACTCAAAATATGCTTCCAGGCAAGATGATTGGATAATTGTGGAAATGATATGTTAACACTATGCAATATTAATACCTGAATACCTTTCCTTTTTAACAACACTGCTTGTACTTCCTCTTTGACATTGTAACTAGTTCTCAGCATGCCCAGTATCTTGGTTGTGGTAATAAGGAAAGCAGCACTCTGGTTAGATGTGATGCTATATAATCAATCACAGGTACAAGCACCAAACAGTCACAATTAACAATAATGATCTGAAATGTTACTGCATCATACCTTTTCTTTTCTTTAAATCAATGAGTGCTGATACCAGCTGAGCACTAATGCAGTGCCAGTGGAAATCTGCTGTCTCATCACAACCCAGCAATCAAAAGTCAATAGTTGTGCCTCTTCTGACAAATGGCACTAAACCTTAGAGCCAAATTTGATCTTTTTTTCTCTGGTTTCCTAATCAGTTGTTTGATCATGGTTAGCGAAGTATATTGATACATAACAGGGCAGTCTAAAAGAAGTACACAAAATATCAATGGTTTTGCTTTTAGATTCCTTTTACTGCACGGGAACCAACTGTTATCTGATTTGTACTTTTGCATACCAGCTCATGATCAAACACATAGACTGAAGGTGGAATCACAGCAACCCTGAAAGAGAAATATATCACTGAAAGTTATTTTTAATGCTGAAAGCACAGTCATGTACAAATTACGTTGTCAATTATGCGCCTTGGCAATAACTCATTGGAATCATATGCAAATACTTACTTGTATGATGAGATGGACTCTTGACCTCACAATCTACCTCGTCATGGCCTTGCACCTCATTGTCTGCCTGCACTGAACTTTCTCTGTAACTGTAACACTTTATTCTACATTTTGTTATTGTTTTCCCTTGTACTGATGTGATGAAATGATCTGTTTGGATGGCATGCAAAACAAAGTTTTTCACTGTACCTCGGTACATGTGACAATAATAATCCAATTTACCAAAGTAAAGACTTGCAATTATAGATCGCTTTTCATGACCTCACAGGATTTCATAAAGTGCCTTGCGGTCAATGGACTGCAGCTTCTGCTGTTGAAATGTTAGAGTTACACAGTTAGCTTTCACAGATAGCAATGTAGTAATGATGTGATAGTTGATTGATGGAGACGTCTTAGCCAGAACAGTGAAAACATCTGTCCTGCAATATGGGTCGACAGAAGCTTTACATTAATCTGGGTGGGTAGCTGGGGTCTTGGTTCTGGCCTCATTTAAAAGATGCGAAACCATATTTTCCGAACTATGTCTTCTATCAAAATGGTAGGTCAGTTCAACCTTACCAAATGCAGTCTCTTAATTTCCTAAGGCTTAAGTAAGTCTTCAGTCAGGCTTTTGACAAGGTATCGCATGGTAGGCTGGTCCAGAAGATATGCCACAAGGGATCCTAGGTGTGTTGACAAACTGGATCCAAAAACTTGCTGGGTCATATGAAACAGAGGGTAGTAGGTGTTTTTCTGACTGGAATCAGTGCTGGTGCCTTTGCTGTTTGTAATATATGATTTTGATGAGAACGTGGGTCTTCTAATTAAGAAGTTTTCCAAATAACACAAAAATTGGTGGAGTTGTGGAAAGTAAAGAAGGATGTCCAAGGATTCAGCAGGACATAGATCAGCTGGAAATTTGGGTAGAGCATTAGCAGATGGAATTTAATCCAGACATGTGTGAGGTAATGCACTTTAGGAAGTCAAATTCTGGTAAGATGTGTGGAGTAAAAGCCTGGGACCTTAGGACTGTTGCTGTACAGAAAGATCTTCTGTGCAAATCCATAGCTTGTTAAAAGTGATGACAAAGGTAGATAGGGTAGTGAAGGAGACATTGATATGCTTGTCTTCATATGCCAAAGCAATAGGTATAAGAGTTCGGATGTCATGTTGAAGCTGGACAAAGTTGGGCAGGCTGCTTTTGGACTATTGTGTATAGTTCTGGTTGGCACACCACAGGAGAGATGTGGTAGCAAAAGAGAGGGTGCAAAAGATGTGATAGCAATAGAGAGAATACAGAAGAGATTCACCAGGATATTTCCTGGAATGGAGGGCTATGGTTATAAAAAGAGATTGGATAGGTTGGGTTTATTCTCACTGGAATGTAGGAGGCTAAGGGATGATCTTATTGAGGTTCAAAAAATTAAGAAGGAACAGGTTTAAATGAGATCTGAGGGGTAGGTTTTTCACACAGAAGTTTGCGGTTTTCTGGAACAAGCTAACTGAGGAGGTGGTTGAGGCAGATACAATTGCAGCATTTAAAAGGCATTTGGGTAGGTAATTGATTAGGAATGGCCTAACACAGGCAAAAGGAATTAGTGTAGATTTGGCATCATCATCTGCTAGGTGGACTGAGAGGACAGATCTCTGCTCTGTATGATTCTATGATTCTGCGATCCTATGATTAAGCTAATGATCAGCACATATCTTTGAAGTACTGGACTGAACATTATTAACAATTAACACAGAGATGATATTTCTCATTGATGAAACAGATGCTACTCAGTTGCAAGTAACAATGGATCAGAATAATATCATCAGCATTTTGCTATGTTAAAGCGCTAACAGCAAGCTATTCCATCAAAGTGAATGATGTGTAAAAAATCCAGCTCATGAGTTTCCTATAAGAAAAAAATGACTTGTTACAGAATATTTTTCCATACATGACTTTACCCTTAACCATCAAATTCATAAGGATAGGATTAATATATTTTAAGCTGCAGAAAAATCTGTTCTAATTAACCTAATTTGTATATGTAAATTAGGCATAATTAGCATAATTGTTCATGTTATTCCTAACAAAGCAATGATTTTTCTCCAGGATTTGTAAAGACAAGGCTTATTCTTTGTATTCAAAGTCTGAATTCTAATTAACAAGAGTTATAGAGCAACATTAAGGCTGTTGTAAAAGGTAATTCACCTATTGTTGCTTAATTGTTGCAAAAAAGCAACAATTAAGGAGGCTTGAAATGGATCTGAAGCTGAAAGTATACTGCATTAATTAGGAGTACATTCCTTGCATCAGAGCAACTGCAAAAATGTTGGAGGTTTTCTCATTGGATGTTAGGCCCATTTGTAGAAATGTTTGGCTAATCCTTTCCTCTGTTCCTTGTGGCCAGAGGCTCATCAGACAAAAATGAGAAGAAATCTCATCACATATCACTAACAGATAACATAACTAGGGTCAGTATGTGCATTGGACATGTTGGATAAGATAGACTTACCCCTAAGTTGGGGTTTTGACTCATCTGTATCTGTAGAATCCTTTATGGTAATAGTATTTTGAGAAGGTGTTTCATTGCAATTATTCTGACCTTGGAGACACTGCTCCTGGAGTACTGTATTGTGTACCAATGTAATTCTTTACCTCAAAAAATTAAATGCTGTAGGGAGATTGCAAAGAAGATTCAGAAAATTAGTTCCGAGGATGGTAGGTTTGCCATATGTGGAAATATTGAGTAGATTAGGCCTATGTTCTCTGGACCTTCGAAGACTAGAGGTGATCACATTGAAACTTAGAAAATTGTCACAAGCATCCACAAGGTGGATGTAGGGAGGATATTTCCCCTGACTGAGGAGTCTGGAAACACGATTACAGTCTCAGAATAAAGGATAAGCCATATCAGACTTAAATGAGGAGAAATTTCTTTATTTAGAAGTGGTGAATTTCTGGAGTTCTCTATGCCGGAGACCTGTGGAGGTTCAATCATTGAGATTATTCAAAAGAAAATTAAATACATTTCTGGATATCAAGGGAATTGAGTGCTATGGAGAAAATGGTAGACAATGAAGAGTGGAGCAGGTTCAAAAGGACTTCTGATCATAATTCTTATGTTGTTCTGATATTGGGTAACTGTAAAGCAATCTGTGCTTTTTTTCTATGCCTAACTTAAAGTGTGATGTTAACATTGGAACCTAAAAGTTTTAAATAAACAAAACATGTCCCACAGCATTATTATCCTTCACTTCAAGGATATTCACCATCAATGTTGGTAGATATTTTTTAAAACATTAATTTTTCCATGAAGAAAATCATAAAAATGCAGTCGTTGGATACTTGAAACAAAAATGGAAAATGCTAGCAACACTCAACTGGTCAGGCAGCATATGTGGATGGTGAAACAGTTAACAATTCTGACAAATGATCCCATTTCTCCTTCCACAGATCCTGCCTGATCTGTTGAATGTTCCCTGCATTTTCTGCTGTTGTTAATAGAGTTATGATATGATACCATTTGATGTTCAAGTCCCAGCAACTAGTATCTCAATAGATGATTTAAACTTAGCTACTCAGAGATCATATTTTGTCTGAAACATGGTCACAAAAGAAATTGATTCCTGGCTATTTTGGCAAAGTCTAATTTTACTCCTGTTTCCCCTTTACTGGAGATGACAAGTTGAGCCCATTGTGTGAACTGAGGTGAGTGCTGTTTTCTGCCCTGTGGCTGTTGCTGTATGCCATGATTAGTTGATACTCAGTTTGAAAATTGTCCTTAGTTTATTTCAATAAAAAATTCTCCATGGAACACTTTAAAAAAAGTAGCTGAAGTAGCAATGGTAGGAATGTAATCTGCTAACTGCAGCAGTGGATGATTTAACTTGTTGACCAACTGTGTACAGACAACTAATTTACAGAATATGAAGTTACTCTACACACGGAATCGCAAGAATGGACTGGATTTTGCTGTAACAGGACATCTCACAGCATTTGCCATTGGTAAGCCTTCCTTTGCACTTTTGAGTTTCAAGAGGTTTACTTTGCAAATTGCTGAAGGTGTGTTGATAACATCACAGGGTGGGAAGCAAAGTTAGCTTCAACCACAAAGTTTGTATCTCAACCGATCGGACTGAAAAGTTTTGAGATATAACAGTTAATGGACAGCAAAAGAAGCATGAATCACAGCGGCTGAGTTCAATACCAAATCATCTGCAAGAAGATGAATAAAGAGAGAGGAAGTTTGGATTAAAATAGAGAGATAGAAATGGAGAAATGAAATAAATTTTTAAATACAAATTGTTTGTCTTTTGAACTTCAATGACTGATGGTTAAAAGAATGGGACTCTACAGTCAATGTTCATTTCCTGATGATTGTAGTTACCAGATTACTTTGTGTTTTGGATATTATAATTACCCAGTAGTTAACCAATATCCATGAAAAATGGCAACATTCAAAGTTACAGGCCTATCGTTCCTGATTCCCTATTGCCAGTGAGTCCTTCTGTTTTATCCCCCCTTCTACAATCTCATTCAAGTGCTCTTTACAGTCCAATGGGGAATCTAAATTCCATGAAATTGCATAGACATTCAAAATTTTATCGATGTAATTAAAGATGGGACAAGCTACATTCTCTATCATGCGAATATTTTAATTTCATTTGATTTCTATTTCTAAAAGTTTTCTTCTGTATGCAAAGTTATTTTATGTTCACTAATTGAAAATTTGCCTTGTTATTCTGATCCAGTGCTCTGTATACAGAGATATTGCAGGACACATAAACCACATTAGAGTCACAGAAGATAAACTTTCATTCCTTGTCGAACATTCCATTCAGTCCTGTTCCTTAAAGACATGCAAATTACCATCATTCAAGCACTTCTCCAATTCCTTCATTAAAGCCTGATCAATGTTGTTTTATATATATACAAGTAGCAAGTTCCAGTTCACAATAAATCCTTGCATCTAAAAAAAATCCTTACACCTTGCCTGTACCTATTGCCTATCACTGTGAACTTCCTTTTGAACTATTTGTCAATGGGAAAGCTTTGTTCTACCCATTTCATCTAATTCTTCATAATCTTGCATACAGAAAATAACAAAATAACCTGCAGATGATGGAAATCTGAAACATTAACAGAAAATATTGGAAACAGTCAGCAGATCAGGCAGTGTCTGTGGAAGGATAAACTGTTCTGATGAAGGATCTTCGACCTGAAATGTTAACTCTGTTTCTCTTTTCATAAATGCTACCTAACCTGCTGAGTATGTGTTTGTCAAACTTCCTCTCAAACTTAAATTAAAACAGAAGGTGTGGGAAATAATATTGAACAATAGCAATCACAGTAAAAGTATAAAAGTTTAAGGTGTAGACATCAATAGAAACAAGAATCAGCCTTCAAACTACTACTGGTTTTGAAATTACAAGGACTGTTACATAAACAATGCCTCTGTCTGTGACGGGAGCAGGCTACCAGCCCACAGCGTGTGGTCATTTAAGAGATATACTTTGGAGACTGACATGACCAGGGGTCATTCTTGTATGCATTGGCCAAATGTACAGACAAACTATGTTAACTGAACTACAACAAACCAGACGTCAGATATCTTGAGCTAAGATATTTTGAACCATTATGACATAGATAATGTGTCACTAACCACCAGAATGAGATCAGGGGAGGTTCAGACTGGCTACTTTGCCACTTGGAACATTAGATATGGTCATGATCATGTTTATTCCATTAATCAATAGTTAGGGTATTTGTGCATCCAAAGAACCACACCTTGCAATATTCTGGTAGAAAAGGATGTTTTGGATGTCTTGAGTTTTTTCCTCAGAAGATTTTAAAATATTGATGTAAATTACGTTGTTAGATGTTTGAATATTCAGAGCTGGTTTGGTCAGTTAAGATGTGTTCTCATTATAAAAGCATAAATCTGCAGAACCATATGCCCACACCCAAAATAAATGAAGTAAGCTATGCAATATACAGTGGCATGCAAAAGTTTGGGCACTCCTGGTCAAAATTTCTGTTACTGTGAATAGTTAAGTGAGTAGAAGATGAACTGATCTCCAAAAGTCATAAAGTTACAGATGAAACATTCTTTTCAACATTTTAAGCAAGCTTAGTGTATTATTTTTGTTTGTACAATTTTAAAGTGAAAAAAGGAAAGGAGCACCATGCAAAAGTTTGGGCACCCCAAGAGATTTGAGCTCTCAGATAACTTTTACTAAGGTCTCAGACCTTCATTAGCTTGTTAGGGCTATGGCCTGTTCATAGTCATCATTAGGAAAGGCCAGGTGATGCAAATTTCAAAGCTTTATAAATACCCTGACTCCTCAAACCTTGTCCCAACAATCAGCAGCCATGGGCTCCTCTAAGCAGCTGCCTAGCACTCTGAAAATTAAAATAAATGATGCCCACAAAGCAGGAGAAGGCTATAAGAAGACAGCCAAGTGTTTTCAAGTAACCGTTTCCTCAGTTCGTAATGTAATTAAGAAATGGCAGTTAACAGGAACGGTGGAGGTCAAGTTGAGGTCTGGAAGACCAAGAAAACTTTCTGAGAGAACTGCTTGTAGGATTGCTGGAAAGGCAAATCAAAACCCCCATTTGACTGCAAAAGATATTCAGGAAGATTTAGCAGACTCTGGAGTGGTGGTGCACTGTTCTACTGTGCAGCGACACCTGCACAAATATGACTTTCATGGAAAAGTCATCAGAAGAAAACCTTTCCTGCATCCTCACCACAAAATTCAGCATCAGAAGTTTGCAAAGGAACATCTAAACAAGCCTGATGCATTTTGGAAACAAGTCCTGTGGACTGATGAAGTTAAAATAGAACTTTTCGGCCGCAATGAGCAAAGGTATGTTTGGAGAAAAAAGGGTGCAGAATTTCATGAAAAGAACACCCCTCCAACTGTTAAGCATAGGGGTGGATCGATCATGCTTTAGGCTTGTGATGCAGCCAGTGGCATGGGGAACATTTCACTGGTAGAGGGAAGAATGAATTCAATTAAATACCAGCCAATTCTGGAAGCAAACATCACATCGTCTGTAAACAAACTGAAGATGAAAAGACGATGGCTTCTACAACAGGATAACGATCCGAAACACACCTCAAAATCCACAATGGACTACCTCAAGAGGCACAAGCTGAAGGTTTTGCCATGTCCCTCACAATCCCCCAACCTAAACATCATTGAATATCTGTGGATAGACCTCAAAAGAGCAGTGCATGCAAGACGGCCCAATAATCTCACAGAACTAGAAGCCATTTGCAAGGAAGAATGGGTGAAAATCCCCCAAACAAGAATTGAAAGACTCTTAGCTGGCTACAGAAAGTGGCTACAAGCTGTGATACTTGCCAAAGGGGGTGTTACTAAGTATTGACCATGCAGGGTGCCCAAACTTTTGCTTCAGGCCCTTTTCCTTTTTTGTTATTTTGAAATTGTAAAAGATGGAAATAAAAAATGTAATCTTGCTTAAAATATTAAAGAAACGTGTAATCTTTAACTTTATGCCTTTTGGGGAAATCAGGTCATCTTTTACTCGCTTAGCTATTCACAGTAACAGAAATTTTGACCAGGAGTGCCCAAAGTTTTGTATGCCACTGTAACTATAGAAATTGTATTCAATCACTAGCTCTTACCTTTGTATGCAAAATGTATAAAAACTCAGTGTACTTTGGGTTCAAGGAGATTCTTCTCCCTGGCCTCCCTGGCACTGAATAAAGCCCAGAGTGCCTCTTTCAACCACAATGTACGCAATTAAGCTGACACTGCATTCACCCAGACACATCACAGATAATGTTTTGGCCATCACAATTTATAGCAATGATGGCAACAATAAAGTGAACTTAATCAAACATAAGCTAAAGAAACGAAGTGATATTGTTAATACTAATGCTGTCACATTACATTTTAACAAGATTTATTTTGCAGGAGGATCCAATAAATGTTTGGTTGATAACCAGAGGACTATTGTAAATAGTGCTCGACAACAGAGCTCAAAGGACAACTTGGCTCCTTTTTTGGAATAGTTCTGGATTTTACATGTGCAGTGAAAAGAAGTGGGAATATTGAAAATGCATTTACATTTGCAAAAAAAATTCATTATATTGCTTTTGGGTGTGAGTTAATGTAAAAAAAAGTGTTTGTCCTTTCATAGTTTTAAATTAAATTCAATCACAGTTGCAAAAAGTAATTGCAAAAATTTCCATCCGTTAAATTATGCAAGTAAATGCCCTTAATGAGATTAATGATATAAAATGATGATTCACATAACTATTTACTGGAATGGTGTTTTTGCATCATCCAGAAATATGGTGAGTTTTCTTTACTTAACATAACATTTATTCGTCTATCTGTTTCAGTTTAGGTTTAGTATCATAGAATACATATTCGGCCTGATTTTCTTTCTCATATGCAGAGCTTTGCATGTGTTTGCATAATATTTTGTTGGCATTGTTTATGCACTGGGAGTAAAGGGTGGGTGGTAGATTGGATCGCATTGTAAAATAAGCACTGCAGTCATAATAATAAATTAATCCTGCTCTCTGATTTGGTAGAGGACCCACACTAAATTCTTGCTGGAATCTCGTTAAGCTGATTTCAATGATTTATTTTTAAATGACACAGGTTGAGTGGATGTGGTTTGTCGTGCTGTTAACAACTGGGTCTTCTTTACTTAGTTAATGCTGGTAGTTAGCTAGACAGTAGAAGGTCAATTTGGCAGTGCTGACACCAAATTAGAATTGCTTGTGGTTTGAAATCATGCTTGTCTTGTCCGGCCTGCCTTCTCTATATATTGACATACTTCTTCCAGACATGCTAAAATTCCATGTGTCCATTGCAAATACAATTCCAGACAAAGTGTTATATCTAGCACCAGGCAATGGACACCATGGAGCCGATTTCACAGCCCTTTTGCTGACCTTATCCTATAGTTTGTTAACTAACACCACCAAATCCTGGCTATGACATGTGGACATTCAATCATATTGCTATTTCATGTCACTTTTTTTTTATAATTAGAAAGAGTAGATCCAAAACCTAATAAACCACAATGATACTGTGGCATAACTTTTCCATCTGTTACTCCTTGTCTTCAAAGTAATGAGGAGTTTGGACATCATAGGTACAAAGAAATTATTTCCAGTGGTGGAAAAGCAGAACAGAAAACACTGATTTAAACTGTCTGGCAAAATAACCAAAGGTGACAAGAGTGGTGAAAAAAAGCCCAGAAGTGGTTAGGATCTGGTATACATTGCACAACAGGAAGGTGGCAGTTCATTCAATCATGGTCTTCAAATTAGACGTGGATTAGTACTTAAATGAAAAAAGAAGGCAGTACTTGGGAAAAGGTTTGCATTGATCTTGCAGAGGTGGCACAGATTTGAAGGGCTGAAAGGCCCCCTCTTGTGCTGTTACCATTAAATGAATCAATAGTTCTATGATTCATTGCGTAATACAATTCAACCAGTTTCGTACTCAGTCCCAAAATACATCATGAATCCTCACAGCTCACAAGCAAATAATTGATGTTCACATTGAATTGCATCAAATGTCTTTTGGAAACCTAGGTGCACCATGTTGTCAGGTTTCCCACAGTCCCATCGGCAATATCACTTCTCCAAAATAATTTTGAATGAAAGAATTTATCTTTTTGAATTCACATTGGATTAGTACAGCATAATTTCACTATTAGTACTCAAGCTTATTCCCGATAAGCAATTACATTATATTTAACCAAATTGAAATGAGGATAATAGGTCTGATTAAACTCTGCTTTTGGATATTGGCTAACTTTCAATCTATGGGTTTCTCTCAAATGTCTACAGATCCCCACAGTACCAAAAAATCAAGCCATGTCATGAATATGACTTCATAAATCAATTTGCAATGGAGAGTCACTTGCTCTTTTGTGTCCTGTTTAACTTCAGCTGATTGTATTTATCCCCAGGCAGAATGTTCAATTGATGAAATTGTTGACAGATGGGGCTGTTTGTTAATTGGAACTCCGTTCTTGGGAGGCATCAGACAACCTGTTATCTCAACTTGCAATTCCAGTATATCCAGCATAAATGACTTTTTTCCATTGTGCAAAGGAACACTAAAAGCAATTCAATAATCTTTTTTGAATATTGATTTCCTTGTCCAGAAATTGGGTCAAATAGTGCTGCCTTTTACAGAGCTATACTTATGAATATTGATAGTTCTTGGAGTACAATGTAGTTTTATGATTTTGCAAGTCAAATGTGCCAATATAGAAATTTGATTGGGCTCTCCTTGACAGAAGTCGAACCAGTGAAGATCAGTTGCGTGTGTAATGATGTTGAAGCTGGTGCAACATGGGTAATCCTTACTTTCCTCCTAACTTACACACCAGGTCTCTATGTGTAAAGCCACAACCCAAATCCTTCCCCTACACCCCACTACCAGGCCTGACCCCAGCACCAGACTGAACTGATTCTTTTTGCACTGATTCAGCATCTGCAGGGAAATTCTAATCTTACTTGAGGCTGATCTAGTAACAGCCAATATATCGGACCTCAGCTACGACTGAATGTTAATGTAACTGGGTCTAGGACCAAAACATTTTATAAGCACAGTTCTGGTGAAACAATAGTGAGAGAATAAGATTAGATTGGAAGTTTTCTCAACCTGATACTGACTAACCCACAGCATGGTACTGACTAGTTAACACATAAACGCATTTCTTATATTTTCTTATGACATGGAAGGAAGCCATTTGGTCCATTGAATCTATGTTGGTTCTCAGAGCATTCCCACCAGTCCCATTCCTTGTTTATACATGCCCATCAATGCCCTGATTGTCAATGCTATGCACCTATACCAAGGGTAAAAAGAAAATCAAAATTCTGTACAAGATTCAAGTCCCTAGCATCTTCTGTTGAATCACACAAAATAACAAATACATAACTGGAAACTTAGCCCAACCATGTTGATGTTTATGTTACACTCTTAACCTTTCTTGTCTAATTTCAGTATGAACATCTCTTTCCTTCTTGCTTATATGTTTATATACCTTACCTGTAAATGCACCCCAGAGAAACACACACAATCATAGGGAGGAGGTGCAAATCAAAGAATCACATAATTAGTGAATCATACAGCATGGAAACAGGCCACTCAGACCAACTAATGCACACTGACCAGTGGGCACTCTTCCCTACTAACCCCATCACCCAACATTTGGTCCATAATCCTCAACGACTAAGCGATTCAAGTGCTCAACTGGACAAATGCTGTCAGCAACCCAACCTTAACCATTCTCTCAGGCAGTGTATTCCACACACTTACTACTGTCTGGATGAAAAAGATCCCCTTCATATCCTCTCTAAATCTCTTCCCCTTTACCTAAACAAATATTCTCTACTTTTATCTACCTCTGATATAGAGAAAAGTTTCCTGTAATCTAACCTATCTATACCCCTCATAAATTTATCGACCTCAGTGATATTCCCTTTAACCTCCTCTGTTCCGGGGGAACAGACCCAGCTTCTCCAGTCTTTCCTCATAGCTCAACTGCTTCATTCCGAGCAACATCCTGGTGTATCTCCTCTTCACCCTCTCCACTGGATCATATCCTTACTATACTTTGGTGAACAGAACTGCATGCAGTACTTCAGCTGAGCGCTGACCAATGTTTCATAAAGTTGGAACATAACCTCCTTACTTCTGTGTTCAGTGCCCCAACCAATGAAGAACAGTAATCTGTATGCTATCCTAATCACATTATCTAGCTGTGTTGCCACCTTCAAGAATCTCTGGACTTGTACTCCAAGGTTCCTCTGTTCCTCAATGTTCCTTAGGAACCTACCATTCACAGTGTACATCCTAGCCTTATTAGTGATCCCAAAGTGCATCACCTCACATTTATCTGGATTAATCTGCTATTTCTCTTCCCATTTCACCAAGACTGCAATATCTCTCTGCAGTCTACCTTCCACACCATCAGCTACTCTGCTGATCTTCATGTCATCCACAAACTTACTGATCTTGCCTCGTATGTCCACATCCAAGCCATTTACGTATATTACAGACAACAAGGTTACCAGCACCAATCCTTGTGAGACACTACTAGTCATAGGCAACCAGTCACAAAATCTGTCCTCTACCATCACCCTCTGTCTCCTATTGCCAAGCAAATTTTGCATCCACTTTGCCAACTTACTTTGGATTCCATGGGCCCTAACCTTTTGAATCAGCCTCCCATGTGGAACATTGTCAAAGGCCTTACTAAAGTCCATGTAAATCACATCTACTGCTCTGCCCTCATTGAAGCACCTTGTTACCTATTCAAAGAATTCATCCAAATTGGCCAGATAGGATCAGCCCTTGACAAAGTCATGTTGGCTGTCTCTCAGTAGTCCCTGCCTTTCCAAGTGATCATGAATCTCCACCCTCGGACATTTTTTCCAGTATTTTCTCTACCACTGATGTTATGCTTACAGGTCTCTATTTACCAGGCTTTTCACTCCTGCCTTTCTTGAAAAAGGAGACCTTATTTGCTGACCTCCAGTCATCTGGTACCTCACCTCACATGTCCAGTGAAGATTAAAAAAATCAGCCAGGGCCCCAGCAATCTTCCCTCTTGCTTCCCACAGCAGCCTGGGATAAATCCCAATCAGTGCTGGGGATTTATCCACCTTTAAGACTGCCAATGCATTGAGTATTTCTTTATTTATAGAGACCAGCACTAGACTTTCACCTACCCATTCAATGAATTCACGGTACAGTAGCGTAGTGGTTAGCATGACGCTTTACAGCAACAGTGACCTGGGTTCAATTCCTGCTGCTGTCTGTAAGGAGTTTGTACGTTCTCCCTGTGTCTGCGTGGGTTTCCTCTAAGTGCTTTGGTTTCCTCCCACATTACAAACACGTACGGGTTAGGAAATTGTGGGCATGTTATGTTGGCGCCGGAAGCGTGGTGACACTTGCGGGCTGCCCCCAGAACACTGCGCAAAAGATGCATTTCACTGTGTGTTTCGATGTACATGTGACTAATAAAGTTATCTTATCTGATCTAATTCTCCACCTACAAAGTCTGTTTCCTCTGTGAATACTAATGAAAAATATTCATTTAGGACCTCACCTCTACCTCCTGGCTCCATGCACAGGTTGCCCCTGCTGTCCTTAATGTGTCTACTTTTTCTTAAATTTAAATTTTTAAAATTTTATTTACAGCATGGTAACAGGTCCTTCTGGTCCAACGAGTCCGCACCGCCCTTTTTTTTAAACCCATATTAACCTACCCATACATCTTTAGAATGTGGGAGGAAGCTGGAGCACCCGGAGGAAACCCACGCAGACACGGGAAAATGTACAAGCTCCTTACAGACAGGGACGGGAATCGAACTCTGATCGCCGGCGCTGTAATAGCATCGCGCTAACCGCTATGCTACTGTTGTTATTCTTTTGCCCTTAATATACTTACAGAATGCCTTTGGATTTACCGTAATCCTGTCTACCAATGATTTCTCGTGAGCCCTCTCAGGCTCCATAATTTCCTTTTGAAGTGCATCCCTACACTTTTTATCTTCTTGACAGGCATCTTCCAACAATAGTTCCCTATACCTGTCATAAGCTTTTTTTCTCTTTATCCAACCCTCAACACCTCTTGATTTCCAGAGTTCCCTCTACTTGCTACCCCTGACTTTTACCGTTCCAGGAACATGTTGGTCTTGAACTCTTGCTCTGTTTCTACTTTGAATGCTTCCCACTATGCAGAATATATGCTCCCAGTCTACCTTAGCTAGGTCCTCCATTATGTTAATGAAATTGGTCTTTCTCCAGTTTAAAATCTTCATTACTGCTCCATCCCCATCCTTTTCCATCACCAATTTAAAATAACTGAAAACTTATGCAAAGAAGAACACAAAGAAAACAACTGGAACCTTCTCTTAAAAATAACCTTTCTTCATTGGAGTTCACCAGATTGCAGCCATCAACTCCATGACATTTAGGGACCTGGTTGAGGTGAAAGGATATTTTTGCTAGGGTCAGATATTGACCAGAAGGAGGGGTCTTCAAGGTACACAAGGATCATGCCAGGAAAGTGAAATCAGAAGTGATTGCTCATGCACCTTCCTGCTTTAGATTGGTAAAGAGAGGATAACTGAAACTGTGCACATTGGTGTAAAAATGTGAGTGAAAATGCCCTGCTTTGTACAATCAGAAAGAGTGTGTGGACCACATCTATAAGGCTAAAGATTGTTAACAAGTATTTCTCCAGTGGCCCTGTATGGACTGAGTGAGTGATTCATTTACTCAACAACATACTTTCTGCTTTCTTTCTTGCAGTGCACTATCTTTCCATTCTGCTGCCTGTCTCTTAAGTCCATTTCCTCTGACATTTGTTTGTGTATTATACAGCACCATATTGGGAGTCTCTTGGAAATCTAGACAAATCATATCAACTGCTTTACATTTGCTTGTTTTTTTTGTTATAATCTGCAGTTCTCAGGAGAAAATCTTTCTCTCTCTTACTAATTGTATTAATAACAATTCTTCATTTATCACCTGCAATATTGATTTGTCTTCCATTGGGCAGACTGAATCGTAGTATCATGATCTAATCATTGGCCTGTGATTAAATGACGAGCTTACTTTTTCACATTCTCAAAGGCATTATCATTTTGTATCACAAATTAAGGCCAAGAAAGAGCAAATAAAAGTGAGACACTGTATGGTGGCCAACTAAGAAATGGAGGTATCAAAGTTGGCTAAATCTCAGGGAAAAACAAATATACCCTACGATGTAATTTGACAAATCTCAATGGAGAAAACTCAGTAAAGACTATTGAAAAATATAGAACGTACAACAGTACAGCATGGGACTGGTCCTTTGGCCCATGATGTTGTGCCGAACTAATTAAACCAATAACTTCTAATTAATCTAATCCTTCTTCCCCACACATTGACCTTATCCCTCCCTTCTCTGCATAATCATGTGCCTATCCAAGATTCTCTTAAACACCCCTATGCTATCTGCCTCTACAACCACCCCTGGCAGTGTATTCTAGACCCCCACCACTCTCTGTGTAAAAAAACTTGCCTCACACATCTCCTTTATACTTTTCCCCCCCTCACCTTAAATTTCCCCCTCTGACCTTAAATACACGCCAATGTATTAGACATTGTCTAGTACTAGGCATGTCAATCCTGGGAAAAAGATCCTGGCTGTCTACTCTATCCATGCCTCATGTAATTTTATAAACAGCTAATAAATCTCCCCTTTACCTCCACCGCTCTATAGAGTTTGTCCAACCTCTCCTCATTGCACATGTCTTCCAAATCAGGCAGCATCCTGGTAAACCTCCTCTGCACCGTCTCCAAAACCTCCACATTCCTTCTGTTATGAGATGACCAGAATTGAACGCAGTACTCTAAACATGGCCTAACCAGAGTTTTATAAAATTGTAACATAACTACCTGGCTCTTGAACTCAGTGCCTTGACTAATGAAGGCAAGCATGCCAGATACCTTATTTACCTCCCTGTCAACCTGTGCAACTACTTTTAGGGAGCCATGTACCTGGACCCCAAGATCCCTCTGTTCATCTTCACTGTTAAGGGTCCAGCCATTAACTGTGTACTCTCCCTTTATGTTGGATCTCCCAAAGTGCAGCGCCTCACACTTGCCCAGATTAATATGCCATTTCTCCTCCCATATCTACAACTGATCTATATCCTGCCATATCCTTTGGCAATCTTCTATGCAAGCCACAACACCACCAATTTTTGTGTTGTCTGCAAACTTACTCACTGTACCACATTTTCATCCAAATCATTTACATATATGATTTACATTTTCATCCAAATCATTTATATATATGATATACAAACAACAGAGGTCCTCCAAATACAGATCCCTGCAGAACACCAGTAATCACAGACCTCCATCCAGAATAAGACCCATCCACCACTACCCTCTGTCTTCTATGGGCAAACCAATTTTGGATCCAATCAGTCAAGTCACCATGTATCCTATGCATCCTAATTTTCTGGATGAGACTTCCATGTGGGACCTTGGCAAATACTTACTAAAATCCATGTATACAACATCCACTGCTCTACCTTCATCAATCACCTTCGCTACCTCCTCGAAAAACTCAATCAGATTCATCAGACATGTCCTGTCCCGTACAAAGTCATGTTGACTGCCCTTAATTAGACCATGCTTCTCCAAATGTTCATAAATCCTGTAGCGGTTAGCGTAACGCTTGACAGTGCCAGCAACCCGGGTTCAATTCCGGCCACTGTCTGTAAGGAGTTTGTACGTTCTCCCCGTGTCTGCGTGGGTTTCCTCCAGGTGCATCAGTTTCCTCCCACATTCCAAAGACGTACAGGTTAGGAAGTTTTGGATATGCTATGTTGGCACCAGAAGTGTGGCGACACCTGCGGGCTGTCCCCAGAACACCATACGCAAAAGATGTATTTCACTGTATGTTTCGATGTACATGTGACTAATAAAGATATCTTATCTTATCCTGTCCCTAAGAATCCTCTCCATTAGTTTCTCTATCACTGATGTGAGACTCACAGGTTTATAATTTCCAGGATTATCCGTATTTCCCTTCTTAAACAAAGGAACAGCATTAGCTGCCCACGAGTCTTCCGGCATGACACCTGTGGTTAGCAAAGATACAAAGATCTTGGTAAAGCCCCTCGCAATTGCATCTCTCGCCTCTCCCAATGACCTGGGGTATATCCCATCAGGCCCTGGGGACTTATCCAACTTAATGATTTTCAAGAGACCAAACAGTACTTCCTTCCTAATCTCAAGATGCACGTTCCACTCTGATCTCATTATCCTCTACATCCTTCTCCTCAGTAAATATTGATGCAAAGTATATACCTCAGGCTTGGGCCATCTTCAGGCTAATTCAATAGCAAATTATACAAACAGGTTCACAATTCCTTTTTATTGCACCCTAGGTTTTCAAATTGAGCGTAATAATGCATAGGCATGTGCGGTAAAGTTAAAGGTTAAAATGATATTTTTTGTTCAATATTTTTCATTAGAGTGGAAATTGTTTAGAGAGGGATCATTAGAGAGGAAGATGAAACAAATCTTTCTGAAGAGAGTACAGCAAAACAAGTTTGGGAGGTTTTGTGTTAAATCATGAATTGAACAATAATTTAGGTATTAAAAATCATTCTCTCTTACTAAAGGATTATACATTTGGGCTTCCTCAAAATACATTACTGCCACCTCAGTGCAGAACACATTCATTTTTAATGGTGGCATGTTCCCGGACTGATTGTCAAGCACAAGACAACTATAAATGATATCAAAGTTTATTGATCAATCTGCTTCATTTACTTCACAATGCAGCCTGAATAAAACAACATATTTGGTCTCTACCAAAGCAATACATGGCAGTTCATGTCAATGGGAATATTTGTGAAATGATCAACATAACTAACTTCATATATTATTTCAATACTTTTTGCACAATGGAGCACAACTGTGAGATGTTAGTCTGCTCCAGAGAATCATTTTCAGAAATTAATATGGAGACTTTATTGTTTTGTGATGTACAACATGCACAGTTTGAAGCTTTCAATTCACCTAAATTACTTAATATTCTCAAGGTACCACAATGATATATTTGTTATTGTTGGTTATACTTCTCTGAAATTGTTATTGTGCTAACTCAGTATCTATAAATATTGCAATTGGAAATTATTAAATGATTTCATTTATAGTTGGAACTAACTATGGTTGGCTATTGTGAAATGGAAGGAATATTTAGTAGTTATACTGTACCTTGTCAGAACAAATAGTGCCTGTTCTGATGACAGTGAATGTGTATATTAGATAATTTTTTTTCTGTTTACATTATGTTAATTTGTCTAAGCTTTTGCAATCTATTTTTCTCCATTTTTCTTGCATGATCGGTATACCATAGCCATTATTTTTGTGATGACCATTTCTTATTCACTAATGCCTATCCTCCTTGGTAACGGATGCAGAATTATCCATGGCCCTCTCATCACCACAAAACATCACCACTATCAGGTTTACTGATCTGCAACTTACTTTGTAATTCATGTCAAGGCTAAATCAACAGTGAGAATTGAATTTTCTTTACAAAGTCATTCTTACATCCAATGAGTTCTGGTCACATCAGTTCTTTTCAGAGTTTTCAGGGTCTTTTCTTTGTACTTTGATTTAAGATGGAAAATATCAATTTTTCCCCAATACCCCAAAACTGGTGTTGTTTTGGATTCCTATATTCTTAAAAGATAACAGATCTGTTGCTATTCTATTTCTTCAAATAAGACTTCACACACACACACACACACACACACACACATATAGATGAGACAGACTAAAGAAGAACTGGAGTCACATAACGTTTGTACAAGTCATGCCTTTTAAGAACTCGGAAAAATATTCTGCTGGCTTGCTAAGTGACAGTAGATTTTCCATAAGTTACGAATATTCTGCGTAACCACAATAAATTCCAAATTTGTCACTGCCAAATGGGCCTGCAATAGAATAGTTACAATGAAAGTAGAGCTCAAATTTTGTAATCTTTCTAAAAAAAACAATGATGGTTTGTTTGCATTGAGAATAAACTTGTAGGTTATTGAGCCATTGTACATTGTCCCTAATGTGTAGGTGGGGGGCAGAATCTGTGGTGGTGTGGGGTGTGGTAGGAGTTAGTGGGAAGAATAATATGGAGTTAATGTAAATGGCTGCTTGAAGGTTGGTGCAGACTCAATGGTTTGAAGGGCTTGTTTCCGTGTTCTATAATTCTATGGCTCCAGGATAGCCAAGGTAGGAGAGACTTTCATTATCATACTGTTTCTTTTCTCTTTCTTGCAAGGGCATAACAGCCATGAAAGATCAAAGTCAGATAGAGGGTCTTGAAGTTTTAGAATGTTCACCCTCAGTGAGAAGAAAGCATTTGGAATTGTTGAAAGGGAGATCACAAATGGTTTAATGGAATAAGAAGTTAATATAATCTGCATTACATACATTTTGTTTCTTAACTTTTTCATTCTATTCTTTTTGTTATGTAGTGTCAGAAAAGCATGTATTAAAGTCCTGAATCATATATCCTGTAAGTATTACTGACGGTCCTGAAATCTACAGGGAATAGCTCTGCATCAGGACTACTGCTGATAAAAGAGGGGGAGAGCCAATATCTTTAGACAGATAGACAGTCAGGTCACTGAAGTTGATGCTACAGAACAGGCTTAGCAGAAGGAGTTGTCAAAATAGGACATATCAAGACCACTTGAATAAAGGCAGAGATGAGGAAAGGTAAAAGTCACATTACATAATTAGGAGGAGCTGGTGAGGGGACCTTTTCAGTTGTGATGGTTCATTAATTGGCTAACAAGGATAGTGATGGAGAGGGAGCATTTGTCACCCCCTTGAAATATGATATTAAAGTTTGGATACAAAGGTTAAAAAGCAGGCAGCTAACCAAGAGGTGGAATTAAAGCAAACCTTGATAACCCTGGCTTAAAACTTTAACCAGTTGGAAAAGATTAAGAAAATGTAAGCTAAGAGGAAGACTGTTGTTAGTTACCACAGTCACTGTGACTGTTTGCTGTTTGACTGACCAATCCATTGTAGGGCAACCATCACTTATGTTATGGTTGGATGTCTGTTTTGCATTATGATAATTATATCAACTCTCATATTGTTATGAATCATGAAGCCTGCTCAATTCCTTAACCCTTTGGGTTACCTGTAATCTTTTAAAGGGTACAATGTTACACAAATATGCATAATGTTTCTGATATATTTGTCCAATTATTGACTTAAAATATTATTCAAATGCGATAACATATCGTCATAAACTACACTCTCCTGGTCTGGCTGCAGTCAAACCATAGCAAGGTTGCTGCACTGGAATACATCTTATACACGTGTTGAAAAAGAAAGAAATGACCATTTATTGTCCAAATAGGAGCAGGCTCAAATGTTTCACTTTTTCCACTGTCTAGACAAACTAATCCATGGTAAGAAGGGTGGCAGGATGTAGTATGATAAAATGCAAATTACATGTGTCCATTTACTCAGCTGTTGGAGTATATTCATAATTGAAGGATAACATGGGCTGGATTGCTGTCTTTAACTATCTAGGTCCTTCATTATGAATTTGTCCGCTTGCATTTGACAGGTTTTGTCTGCTACAGTGTGTCAAACCCTTGTTTCTTCTGGAATTTTGCCAAGTTTTTTGTTTTCCATCATCTGTTGCAAGCACTTCTTTCAAAGGTAGTTTGTAGAATTGCAAGATGGACTCCTTGTTAACTAGACATTATCTTTAAGTAATACTGCAGTTGTATTCAATGACTGAGGAAAAGATTCTAAACTAGAAATGTATTCCTGCAGCAATGTGTGATACCATAACATCTGTGAATTTGGGTTCTATTGAAGTCAAACCATGCTTACCTTCAGATTTTCTATTAAATTATTTTGTGTTTTACTCATTGACTTCCAAAAACTGGTTTGAAATATTATAAGCTTCAACACATTAACATATTAGTTTATTGTGAAATTAAACATTTCACTTGGCATCTGTAACTGGCAATGCCCATGCTATACTGTGGGCTGTGAATCACACTCTATCTGGCAAAAAGAGATTTCTATGCATGCTAAATATCCTAATCACTTTCCAATGCCTTGGAAGTGTAGGCAGGAGTATCTACATGCTCATCATATTAAAGCAATTATTCAGCAGAAGTATGAAATGTGCAAAAACTTCAACAACCCACCTGAGCATTTTAAGGCCTCAATTTACACTGCAGTCGAATTCAGCATTGCATGATGCCTCCCTTTAAATGCCTGATAGAACTTCTTTTCATGAAAACTCACAGTGTATTTATTTGATTTGCACTATTAAAGAAACAGTTCACTGAGAGAGGCATGCAGATTGGCTGGGCTCTGTAATTTATGATGAACAGACAACTACTGTTAATTGCATTTTGAAATTAAACAATAATGGGGAGCAGGTGAATAGCATGTTAGATATATGAGCAATCTGCTGAAATGAATATCTAAAAAGATCCCCAAGCGGATATAAGGGTCCTGGAGGTATATTTTTATGAGATCATTTATAGGAAATGGCCCCTTTAATGATGCAAATATGTTTGCGTGTTAAATTTTATCAGTTTTGACTGGGCTGCAACTTGAAGAGTTCCAGCAATTAAAAGATGAACTGCCATGTAAATATCAGCCATCTCAAGACTTCAGCACATATATGTTCGAACGTGGAATTCTCAGATTTGTTGACAGATTCTGCCACTGTTGCCTTCCACTGAACATGAGACATCTATGAGAATGGTACCAAGGTCAGGGACTGGGCAAGCTGGGTGAGTAGTTACTAGAGCATAGAACGTTAAAGGCTGATTTGATTGAGGTAAATTATCGACAGATCAGATAAAGAAAAGTAGAAATCTTTAAAAATAAAAAAAAATTGCCAACAGCTAGCAATCTGACAGCAAAACAGGAATCAGACAGCACTTATCAAAAAGGAAAAAGAGTGAAAATTACTGGTGGAAGCCTTTGTATCAGATCTGGGAAAGAAAGGAAACAAGTTGGATTGAAGTTGTAAACATAGATGAGGTGCTGGATAACTCAAAGGGAGTATCTCTGACAGAGTGAGGAAAGACATGCCCAGGTAAGTTCACTGTTCATGGAGCAGACTGAGGAGTGTGACATTGTTCGATGAGAAAGTGAACCATGCCACCCACATCCAACCTTGTAGAAACAACTGAAAGCTTTTACAGCACTGAAGAACTTGGGTATAAATGGCAGTGGGTGACTAATTCCAGCATCCACCATGTTCTTTAGGTCCCAGGTTTTTTCCAGGACCTTTGCCTTCAAATGCTTGTAAACTAATTTCTTTTCCATTGAGGACAGGTGGAGTTTCCAATCCAGCAACACCTTACATTTGGGTTAATTAACTTCTCCTGGTCTTTCTCATCCAACCAGTCCTGGTCCTCTTGATAAGAAGCCAAGAATCTCTACACAAAACCCAATTATGTTGGATTTCAGAGAATCCTGTAAGCTGTGGATATCTGTGGCTCCTGTAAGCTCAGCTAAAAGATTCATCAGCTAAAAGGAATGAAGCATTATCTTGTGAAAAGCTAATGAGTGATATGATCTCAATTTCTATGAGAAATAGAGAATAATTTTATTGTTCAAAAATTATTCTTGGAAAATATTGTTGAAAATGACTTGTTATTTAAACATTCTCCAAATGAACGTTATAACACCTAGGAAGCAAATGGCTTCAAACATCATAGAAATGGAAAGTTGATCTAGTTAAATGAGATCTCTACTCTAATAAATACTCTAATTGTTCCTTGACATTAAGACATGTCATATTCCTCAAAATCAGTCAAAGGCAACACTTTGTGATGTCAGAAGGCTGAAAGCAAGAGAGTAATTATACTCTTATCAGGAACAATGTAAGGTCATTTCACCTGAATGTTCAAATAAGACCTTTTACCAGATTAATCCAGTGTTTGAAATGTACAAAAGGTACACTGCTTGACAAGCAGCAATTTTTTACACAAATGCACTTTCAAGATACTGTGAATATGAAACAGAAATTATACTGAAGAAGAATTGAAGACATTCTCAATATAAATGACAAGCTAGTCCTGTATCAAGTTATAAATAGGATTGTCAAGATTTATTTTACAACTGGTTCACAAGTTATCAATGTTCTTCAGTAAGTTTCTGGTTGTTATATTCACACCTGTACATGATAGCAGACCTAGTCCCATTCACAGTCCCTGCTTCTGGCTGCGCACTTAACCATGACAGCCCTCGATCCCTGTATCTGCTTGCACATCTGACCACGCCTGTCTCTGGCTCTGCCTAGTTACTTCACGGTCGCCAGTTCCCCAGTGCATTGTAGATCCCCATGAATGTCATGAGCATGGGGAAGAAGGAGATGAGAATCCTGGAAGGAGGCGCGGACAAGGGCTCACACTTGCACGTACGTTCAAGTGAGGATGAACATGCCAGGTAGCAGCTCCATTTGTGCCAACTATTCTGTTGTCTTGGGGCCACCTGTAGTATGAAAGGCCAGGGGTCAGATGACAGTGACAACACTACTGACCCCCATGGTCGGATGATAGCATTGCCTATCAGGTCGGAAGCTGCACCACCATCAGTCAAGGGTCCGGCTCCACCCCACCCATTAAAGAGCACACCCGAGGATTGGCTCATAACCCACCTTTGTTCTTGACCCTGAATCATTGGCTAGTTTCACCTGACCAGGCTCCACCCCGCTACAGCCCTATAAAAGATGGTACACATGGGCTCTCTTCCTCTTTTCTGATTGCTGCTGGGGTCAAGACCACAGGTGAGAGGGTGCACTTCCACAAGGGTCTCGGAGCATCCTGAGCAGATTCCCAGTAACGTAGAGCCATTGTTTGTCCCCATTCAGGGGGTCCAGACAACGTATTTGTTCATTCCCTGATTGTTTGTACTAGTTCATTGTGTGTGTGCTGTGTGACCGTGTGTGCACTTCACCCCTGTTACGACTCCCCCCACGTTTTGCGATCACCCTAGTGCGAGTGTGCGAGGGTGCATTTGTTCCTTCACATTCTGTTCCTGCATCGGTCTTTGTGAATAAAATCCTCCTTTTAAAGTACAAAGACTGTGTGTCCAGATACCTTTATCTTTAAGATACCAGAAGAACCTTTCTCATAACACCACCTTGTCACAGGATCAAGACCTTGTTCTGGTGCACAATAGCTACCCCACATTAAAATAAATCATGCACAGATAACTCCTACTCCAATGGTATGTCAGGATCCTCATGGACAGTCCCTACATTGATAGATCTGAATAACTCTCATAGCTCAGGAACTTGGATGCATTCATAGCTATAGAAGCTTGGTCACAAGAAGATCCCTGTCAAAGTTTTCAGGGAGCCCACATTATCTCAGAAAAGCTATCTGAAAACCTCAGCTTACAGGAGCCATGGAGCCACAGCTCGTGAGCTTCTCTGAAATCCACCATAATTGGGCTTTGTGCAGATATTCTTGGCTTCTTAAGAATCAGAACTAGTTGGATGAGAATGACCATGAAATTGAGGAGTTAATTAACCCAAATGTAATTAAAAGATTATTTCAGTAATGAGCAGCCATCAGTCATGTTAAAATAAAACCCAACAGTAAAAGCCATCCAAATTGGTAACTTTAGGAGGATATGCTGCCTGCTCTATCCCTGTCTGTCTGCTTTCTACCCCAGATTGAAATCATACTTTCCATTTTGAAGCTATTTACTCTATGAGAATCAGACTTTTTTGTTTGTATACCAATCACTTTTTAGTACATTTTTCTATGATACATTGGGGTAGAAATTCATCCTTTGTCACATGAGCTAAATAGGCAGCAGAGCAGAGTATCCATGTTGTGTTCAACCTCTGAAATTCAGTTCCATAAAAGTCAAAGCACTATCATATTGTATGTTTAGGATGAATTTCTAAATCATTTTCTTCATATAATATAGATAGCAATGTGTTATTGGACTGCAAAGTTCAAGAACACATTCAGATTAATTTTGACAGATTTAGGCAAACGTACATATTAGATAGCAATACTTTTGCATCTCAAATAAAATGAATGTAACGGGTCAAATCTTGCTGGATCAGGAGTTCTCACAGTGTGCACTGTCAGCTGGTCTTTATTCTACACAAGTCAGCTCCAATTATGCTTATTTTATGACTAACTGTAAGTGTGGGATAAATGGATTGTAAGTGTAACGGGCATCTGATGCCTCAAGGGATGAATGTATGAGAGATTTATCTCTGTAACCAATGAGATTTATGAATTGAGAAAGAAACAGGGAAAAAAACATTAAAGAAGGGTGAAATATGGTTAGGTCAGGGATAGAAGAAGGGAAAGTAAAGTTGATCCATGACAGATGGAAATAAAAGAGGCAAAATGTAAGAAAATGGTAAAAAAAAAGTGATGCCTGAGCCTTCCTCTGCTTGGCGTGTTGTCTGAGATCAACAATCACTTGCCTCAATGTCTGCTATTAACTGGTATGGGTCCTTGAAGCAGTTGTCCTCTGGGAAGCTGGTTCCCTGTTGATCACTGAGCATCCATGCTGTGTAAGGCCTTTCTGATCCACACGAGCTAGACATGTGCCTCAAAGTGCTTTGAGAGCCATTTATGATCTCTCCCAATATCACCAGCTGTTGAAGCACTCAAAGGGATTGAATTTCTGTGCTTTTCAGACACAATTGTATACATTCAAAAATACTCGGAAGGTATTAAGACTTAAAAAAATTCAGTGAAACCTTTGGATGTTATCAAAAGAATTCTAAAAATCAAAAAAAAAGAAACGCTAGGAAGTAATTATGTTAAATCAACACAACTGAACAACCAAAAAGGAAAATGTCCTTGTACTTTTGATTCTTTCTACATCTGTTTCTTTCAATTGAAACAAATGGAGCATGCTGGATTTGGGTCAGTGGGATGTTTTCCAAAAGACAACCAATGGCAGAGCAATGTTGTGTTGAGAAAGGTGATCGATCATCTGTGTGGAAATTTGAATCCCTTGTCTTCGCTTGAAAGCCTTGAACTTTGGTATGTTTATGTGAAAATGAGAGAATTTAAGCAAATAATGTGGGCCATTGGCTTACCAACTGAAT
Source organism: Pristis pectinata (assembly GCF_009764475.1). NCBI lineage: Eukaryota > Metazoa > Chordata > Chondrichthyes > Rhinopristiformes > Pristidae > Pristis > Pristis pectinata. Next base: position 72,684,980 of record NC_067415.1, read on the forward strand.
GAATGCGATTCAACATTTTAAATTAATTAGTTTCTGGGCCAGGGGAGTTTCAGTGGCAGTGCATTAACAACTTATGCTTTGACAATCTTTTAATTACCAGACTTGACTTTCTGTAGTGAGATTAATGGACAATTGATGTTCAAATTCACTAAGTTCCTAAAAATTATGGGAAACCGTTGAAGGAGATATTTGCACAAGACAATGGTGGAATAGTGTCATTTGTTGATTACAAAAATGACATGTCAAATCATATCTTTTAAACCCCTGAATTTACAGATCAATCTGCACATCATGCATCATTAACACACTGTGATTATTATAGCAAGATCAAGCCTATTCATTTTTTTCCTTTCCTGTTTTGTGCTTATAAAAGTGAGAGATATCAGTGTTGGCATTTGGAAATTTCACATATGTTTTCAATTTAGCCAGAGCATGGCTAGAGTCATAGGAATTTTTTTCTGTTCTCAATTCTGGAAATAGATCCTAATATCATCTTCAGAAAAGCACCAATAATGTACCTACAGACTGAGTCTATTTCCCACTCTGCCTTGGATGGCATGCAAGCAAAAGCTTTTCACTGTATCTCAGAATACGTGACAATGATAAACCAATTACCAATTACTTATATAGACTCCTCTCATGAAATTGCCAATTTAATCACAGTTTGTTGATAGTGCTGAGTTGGTGCCCATTGGAAAGTTAGCTTAACCCCACAAAATAACATCTTCCATTGAAATCTTTGTTGGCAGCCAGAGTGAGGAAATGGTCAAAGTATGAAGAGTCCTGATGCTGGGTCTCGACCTGAAATGTTGAACATCCCTTTGCCTCTACAGAAGCTGCTTGAGCCACTGAGTTCTTCCAGCAGTTTATGTTTTGGTCAAGTATTAACTTGGTTTGAGGGGCTAAATAGCTTACTCTTTCTGTTTCCTTTGTTCAATGCTTGGATATTAGTATTGAGTGGCAAAAGATACACATACGCTATAGGATACAAATTTGCACTATACAGTACACCTGATCTTCTTCTTATTGTTTTCACTGGCAAGAAAAGAAAATCCTCAGAAAACCTTTGCCACAATGTGGTTGTAATTATCTGTTGTTTACTACCTTAGGCTTTGAGCTGATACATTCTTCAATATAGAATTGTGAGAGTTTTGCATCACGAGAGGTCTTTAGGATGATGCACCAAAGAGACTTTACCTGACTGTCAGGTGTGTGCAAAAGATCTTATCCTTTTTGAAGAATTAAAGGAGTTCTCTGAGAGTTATGGTTTATTTTCATCCAAACATATTAATTGGCCATTTATCTCCTGGCTCTACACAAATTGGCTGTCACATTTATCTACTCCAATGGTTACCCTGCAGAAAGAAAATAATTTGCTGTGAAATGTAATGAGATGCTATTAGAATATTTTCTTTTATTCTCCCCACAGTGCCATACGCCTAGCTCATTTACAAAGGTCAATTGCTTTGTATTTCCTACCATTGTATACTTAAGTTTAATTTATCACAAACGGTAAACAAAGATACAATAGATCCAAAACCATTGTTTCAGCATTTTAGCATTAAATTAATATGAGACTTGCTCATTAACTGCAAAGTGACTAAACTAGAAAATAAGCCCTATGATGATTTATGAACCAATAAGATGCTGACAGATTTTGCTTTTTTGTTTTCAATTAAGCTAGTCTACGGACTCTATCGCTACCTTTCCGCTTGGTTGAGACTTCATGTCCTCCTTTAGTTTGACATAAAATAATCCATAGCACTATTTTGAAGAAGTCTTTTCCTCTGTATCCTGGCTGATAATCAGCTCTAAACTAACAACGCTGATCTGATCATTATCACATTGCTGCTTCTTGGGTATTCCCATATGCAGTGACTGCCAAGTTCCTTATGTTGCAACAATTACTAGACTCTCCCTAACACCTGGCTAAAGTGTATGAAACATGCAGCAGGCAGTGGGACAGCAAATGATTTTTTTTTGTGTGAGGGACAACTACCACAAAATTCTTTGTGCATAATACATATTGCATACAATAGAATTGTCTCTGTGATTCGATAGTCAGGGCTTTTGAAGATCCTCTAATCAGGGTTTTCAAGAGAGGACTAGATAGGCAGTTGAGGGAATATAATTTACAGGGCTACAGGGAAAGACCAAGGAAATAGAACTGACTAAATTGATCTACCAGGAGACTGCAGAGACGCAATGAGCTGGATGACTCCTTTCCTTGCTGTAACAGTTCTATGCTTTTAGGACAGGCTTAATGCACACAAAGGATTTTCAGCTGTGGTCTTGCTATGCATTGAAAAACAAAGAAATTAGAAGGAGATACTCAGGGGATGCAGAAGGGTCAGGGTGTTAATCTAGGGAGCATAATCTCTGTGAGAGAGAATCTACTCAGACAGAGCCTTTCAACGATATGCCATGCAAGACTCCTATGTATTGTGATGACCTCTTTCTGCATCAATAGACCGTGCAGACCACTGCATACTGCATGTCATCATTACTGATATCAAGGTGCCTCTGTATATTAGCACATCACATACACGGAGAATTGACTGAAGAGGGTGGACCTTGCAAGCATGCAGTAACTATCAGGTTATGTTTTACAATCTATTTTCCAAATCCCATGGGAATAAGCAGATTAGCAAGGCACTACATTGTGATGTTTCTTGACTTGCATAGAATAGTTATCATTTAAATTGATTCTGTGAATTATCAAAAAAAACAATAAAATAGAAAGAGCTCAAGAAATAATCCATAGGTCAGGTTGCATCTGTGGAGAGGGAAACAGAGTTAGATTTCCAAGTATTTTCTGTCTCCGACCTCTTAAATATCTCTGGCATATCCTGGTTTACCTCATATTTCCAGCATCTGCAGTATTTTGCTTTTGCTGTTATGGTAATAAAATGGATTAAGCAGGCTCAGAGCCCAGGTTCACCCACACTATTAACTCAGAAGTCATCTCCTTAAATTTGGATTGGTAACTGGCATTGACGTAACTACTATGGAGAGCCTAACTGGATAAAGAACCGCCAGGCAGCAGTTCTTAAATTAGTTGTGATTTGCTGTGATAAAACACAATACAATTTTTGTAAACATTTGTCTTCTTTACAATCATTTTAGAACGTGTTCTTTGTGCAAAAGTATTTGAAAGACCAGCTACATTGCCGTGATGCACACCTTCCGTCAATTGCAAGAGATTAAATGATCTCTTAGGTTGTTTGTTTTTGCACATGTTCAAGAGGTTGATTGATGGCCCTTTTGTCCATATTTCATTGGTTAGACCATAGGACCATAAGAAATAAGAGCAGAATTAGGCCATTCGGTCAATGGAGTCTGCTCTGCCATTTGATCATAGCTAATTTATTTTTCCCTCTCAAACCCATTCTCCTGCTTTCTCCTTGTAACCTTTGATGCCCTTCCTAATCAAGAATCTATCAACCTCCACTTTAAATATACCCAATGACTTGGCCTCCACAGCCGTCTGTGGCAATGAATTCCACAGACTAACCACCCTCTGGCTAAAGAAATTCCCCCTTATCTCTGTCATAAAGGGACGTCCTTCAATTCTCAGGCTGTGCCCTTTCTCTTGGACTCTTCCACTAGTGGAAACATCCTCTCCACATCCACTCTATCCAGGCCTTTCATCATTCGGTAGGTTTCAATGAGATCCCCCTTCATCCTTCTAAACTTCAGATAGCCATCAAACACTCCTCATACTTTAACCCCTTCATCCCAGGATCAGTCTTGTAAACCTGCTCTTGACGTTCTCCAAGGTCAGCACATCCTTCCTTAGAAATGGGGCCCAAAACTGCTCACAATGCTCCAAATGTGGTCTGACAAATGCCTTGTAAAGCCTCAGTGTTACATCCTTGTTTTTATATTCTAGTCCTATTGAAATGAATGCTAACTTTGCATTTGCCTTGCTTACTACCGACTCAACATGCAAGTTAACCTTTAGGGAATCCTGCACTCAGACTTCCAAGTCCCTTTGCACTTCTTATTTCTGAATTTGCTCCCCATTTAGAAAATAGACTCCGCCTTTATTCCTTCTACCAAAGTGCATGATCATACACTTCCTTGCGCTGTATTGCATCTGCCACTTCTTCGCCTGTTCTCCCAACCTGTCCAAGTCCTTCTGCAGATGCCCTACTTCCTCAACACTACCTGCCCCTCCACCTATTTTTGTATCATCCACAATCTTGGCCACAAAGCCATTAATTCTGCCATCCAGATCATTAACATATGACGTGAAAAGTAGCGGACGCAACACCAACCCCCGAGGAACACCTTGAGTCACCGGCAGCCAATCTGAAAAGGTCCCCTTTATTCCCATTCTTTGCCTTCTGCCAGTCAGACAGTCTTCTATCCATGCTAGTACATTTCCTGTAATACCATGGGCTCCCATCTGGTTTAGCAGCCTCACGTGCGGCACCTTGTCAAAGGGCTTCTGAAAATCCATGTAAGCAACTTCCACTGGCTCTCCTTTGTCTATCCTGCCTATTACTTCCTCAAAGGATTCCAACAGATTTGTCAGGCAAGATCTCCCCTTAGGGAAACCATGCTGACTTCGGCCTATTTTATTATGTGCTTCCAAGTACCCCGAAACCTCATCCTTAGTAATGGACCCTAAAATTTTACCAACCACTGAAGTCAGGATAACTGGCTTATGATTTCCTGTAGCAATTGTAATAACTGTTATTACAATATAATAAATGGCCACTCCATTTTATCCTACCTTTCTTTTATTGGCTGAGTTGCCACACACTTAGCCAATCACACAGCTGCTCCCCTCCACTGCTCTGGCTGCTGCAACTGTAGCAACTTGTTGTAGCATTGGTTGATTATTAACCATCATCTTCTTGATTAATAACTGTGTCAAATTGTACTCGTTAAACAAAAGCTATCGTGAATTTACATATTATTTTGAAGAGTGTACTAACTTTTAATAGCACAACAAATCAGTTGAATCTCTGATAGCGTTTTTCAGGCAGTGCTTGTTATGATTCCTTGAGTTTTCTGGAAAAAGAAATACATTTACAAGTCTGCTTGCTTTAAGGAAAAACAATATTTCACCCTGCAGCTAGTAGAACCGCTGCCTCACAGCTCCATCAACACAGGTTCAATCCTGTTATCTGTCTAAGTTTTGCTCATTCTCCCAGTGACCACGTGGGTACTTTGGTTTCTTCCCATATCCCAAAGACGTTCCAGTTGGTGGTTTAATTGTCCATTATAAATTGTGTATGTGAGAGATAGAACCTTGGGTACTGAGAGGTGGAGTTGATGGGAAAGAATTAGAAGGAAAACTAGTGGGGAATATGATTACTCTGTGAGCCAGCAAAAAAAACCCTGCAGGCATTAAAAATGTGAAATAAAAACAGAAATATTGGGAACACTCTTCAGGTCAGGTTGCATCTGTAGTGAAGGAAACAAGGGTTAAAGTTTCAGCTCGATAGCTTTGTATCAGAAGTTGGAAGAGTTATGAATCAAGCATGTTTTAAATTGCAGAGAAGGGGGAGGAATAAACAGACCAAAAGGAATGTCTGTGATTTGGCAGAGACAAGGATAGACTGAATGATAGAAGTACTGATAGTGCAGGCTGAGAGAGAATGATGAAGGCTTATTAATTGCTGCTGATCTCTCCAGAGCAGATGTAAATAGAAGGATATAAATGAGGAGAGTAGAGAGAAATAAAAACAATGTTGAAATTGTGAGATATCAAACACTGCAATTGCTGGAAATCTAAACCAAAAGACAGTGTTGGAAATATTCAGTCATCCTTGTGGCAACTGTGGAGAGAGCAGAGTACAGTTAATGTCACAGGCAGATAACCTTTCATCAGAAGTGGCCAAATGTAATAAAAGCTAATTAAATTGGTTATCTGAAATCGTTGAATTTAATGTTGTGTTCTAAGGACTATAACATGTCTACTCTGAAGATAAAAAGCTGTTCCTTGAGCTTATGTTGGAAAAGTGTAAGAAAAAAAACAGAGTGTGGGATAGGGAATTAAAGCAACAAGCAACTGCACACTTAGGGTCAGCCTTGCCAACTAGGTAGAAGTGTTCTGCAAAGCAGAGAGCCAACCCGTTCCTTTTTACTCTAATGTACAGGAGAACACAAAAAAGTAATGTATTAAACTGTAAGAAGTACAAGTGATTGATGGTTTCACCTTGAAGGAGTGTTTAGGTTTCTGGCTAGTGTCAAAAAGATAGAGGTAAAAGGACAGCTTCATTTCCTGTGCTTTCATAGCTGAGTGTGGTGAAGCTTGATGAAAGGTTGTTCAATGAGAGAATACATTCAGCCAGGCAAAGATGATAGTGTTTGGGCCTCTACTCAAGAAGAAGCGAGGGCTCCAGGCCTTCCTGATGTATATGGAGGTATAGCCGGATAGGACGTCCATGGTGAAAATGAGCTCACAAGGACCAGGAAATTGTCAAAGTGGCAGACGATGGGAGGGGTGTCATGGATGTTCGACGATTTTGCTTGTGGGATAAATATTGGTCAGGACATAATTGAGATGTCTCCTGCACTTGTTCAAACTGATGCTGTGGAATCCTTTATGCCCACTTGAGAAAACAGACAGGAGCTTCATTTAATATCCCTCCAAAAGTCAGCACATCCAACAGAGCAGTAATTTCTCAACACTACATTGAAGTGTTAACCCTGTTTTAACAGTTGGATCTCCAAGGAAGTGTGAAGCCAATACCTTCTGACTTGGTTGGTGCCCACCCTAATGAGTGGTCTGAAATGTGATTACCTAGGACAATCAATGTTGAAACAATCCCAAAAGATTATGACATTTGGAAATGCCAGAGAAACTTATCAATGACTTGATGTTGTGAGTAGAAATGTCTGTTTTGTAGTTAAAGATCACCAAAAGGAAACACTCTGAAAATTGCTGTTGAAATCTGTGAAGAGATTTTCTTGGTCATGTCCGCACCTTCTACCTGCCACAGGTGAAGATACGTACCCTTCACACATCACATCTCACTTCTTGTGAAATCCACCAAACAGAACAGACAACAATTGAGTTGAAATCCAAAAGTTAGATAATACAGCAAATTACACAGAATCTTCACCAGAGAGGCAGGTCATTTGGTCAGTCAGATAAGGCTGTCATTTGTGCTTGCTTCTCTCCTTTCCTTATTGACAACTTCTATTGGCATCTTCTTCTATAGCGGTTAGCGTAACGCTTTACAGCGCCAGCGACCTGGGTTCAATTCCAGCCACTGTCTGTAAGGTGTTTGTACATTCTCCCCGTGTCTGTGTGGGTTTCCTCTGGGTGCTCCGGTTTCCTCCCACGTCCAAAGGGGTACGGGTTAGGAAGCTGTGGGCATGCTATGTTGGTGCCGGAAGTGTGGCTACACTTGCGGGCTGCCCCCAGAACACTTCATGCAAAAGATGCATTTCACTGTGTGTTTCGATGTACATGTGACTAATAAAGAAATCTTATCTTATTCTTTTCTCTCTCAACTGCTTATCCAATCTCCCTTGAAATGTGTCAATGTTGTTCATCTCAATCATTGTGAATTCCACATTCTCATCAGACTCTGGGTAACGAGGTTTCTCCTGAATTCCCTTCTTGATACTTTGATGATTATCTTATAATGATGGGCCATATTTTTGTTTATCCTTGGTAATGAAAACACTCTGAGAAATGTTTCCTTGACTGTGTGTTTGGTTTTCTTGGGTTATGGTCTTATTTACCTGTGCTCACATTGGAGTCACTTTGGCATTTCTTATCTGAGATCATATTACCCTTCGGAAACAAAGGACTGCAGATGCTGGAATCTAGATGACACGATGATGCTGAAAGAACTCATCAGGCCAGGCAGCATTCCTGGAGAAAAGCAGGCGGTCAACGTTTCGTGTCAGGACCCTTCTTCAGGACTGAAGATAGGAAAAGGGGAAGTCCAATGTACAGGAGGTAAAAGCAGAGCAGTGACCTCCCAGCAGATTGTAGCCTCCTCTACATTGGCGAGACCAAATGCGGACTAGGTGACCATTTTGCAGAATACCTGCGCTCTGTCCGTAACCATGACCTGCATCTCCCTGTTTCCAGTCACTTCAACTCCGCCTCCCACACTATCACTGATATGACAATGCTCAGTCTCCTCCACTGCCAGGAGAATTCCAAGCGCAAACTGGAGGAACAGCAACCCATTTTCCGTCTTGGAACCTTGCAGCCTAGCGGCATGAACATTGAATTCTCCAACTTTAGGTAATCCCCACCCCCCTTCCCCATAACAACCACCCCCGCCCCCACCATGCTTCTTCTCTTCTTCCCTTTCCTAGCCTCCTTTTTTTTCCACTCTCTCCTTACCTTTGACCCATCCCCCAGTGGATCTGCTCTCCCCTCCTCCCCCACACCTGCCTATCACTATCTCTTAACTGCATCTACCTATCACCACCCTGTGCGCACCCCGCCTCCCCTCTTTTGTCCACCTATCACTGCTCTGCTTTTCCCTCCTATATATTGGGCTTCCCCTTTTCCTATCTTCAGTCCTGAAGAAGGGTCCTGACATGAACCGCTGACCGCCTGCTTTTCTCCACGGATGCTGCCTAGCCTGCTGAGTTCCTCCAGCTTCATAGGGTTTTTCATATTACCCTTCATTATTTTTAGATCTCATTTTCCAAGTAGTAGGTGGCCTCCTATGTTTTTTTATTAACTAACATGAAAAATCTTGCACTTACCTATGTTGAAATTCAGCTGTTAATTACCTGCCCACTTTGCAAGTTTAATAATCTCTTCGAATAATTTATTGCAGTCCTCTTCAATGTTGACCAACCTTCTCAATTGTCCACCATTTTAGGAAGTTACTAAGAAGCATTTAACCAGTGACTTAAGAGATTCTGCAGCTTCTGGAATCTGGAGCAACACACACAAAATGCTGGAGGAACTCAGCAGGTCAGGCAGCATCAACACACACTGCCTGACCATTTACCCAGTGGTCCGTTGCATTAGAAGTTATTGTAGGTGTGACCTGGTTAATGACCAATGATGAGCATTGTAGTGCTTTTGTTCATCAATAGGATCTGAACATAAATTGACAGTCCACCTTTGTTGTTTGTATAAATCATGGGTTGATCTGAAAGACTTTAATCTTCTTTGTCTTAGGTATTCTCTCAGGATTGAGCATGATGTACTTCCACTCAGATTTTAAGGGTCTTGAGGCCAATTTGGTAGCTGCAGACTCCTCCAGGGAGGGCTCTGAGGCCAAATGAATAATATCAATATCAGTATGCAACTGAAGGAACAATTGAAACTATTTAACTGATGCTTTTTTTTGACCTTGATTAAGTGATTAAAGCATTACCCTTACCAAATTTTAGACTTGTCACTTACTTGATACATGTGCGTAAGACCCCAGAATATGAGAATTGCAGTGGGTATGAAGGAAGAGGAGACACGAGTAGTTTACTGTGCAATAAGTTTATTTTTATGGATCCAATAGTTGTTCACTGATTACCTTGTGAAGCTCTTGTGAAATGGAGACTGATGTCTTCTCACATATCCAAGCGCAAAATGAAATGTTGATAAGTTCAAGTCTCACTATCTGATGGATTTGGAAATGATGCATCATATGTTTAATCTGAATTTCTTTCTTCATTAAGTACTTTACTCCCTTCTTTGAAGTGATCAGTCTATTCAGAAACTCCAAAGGAATTTGCCTCTTACCTATTTTGTATTGAAGTGATAGAATCAGCCAGGAATAATGAACAAAATCATGGGCAAACCTGGAATATAAATGCCAAGATTGCAGATAACTAAAGAAGAGTAACTAATGTCTGGAGAAAACTAACATTGTAGGCACAAAGCAAAAGCTTTACCATCAATCAAACTGTGACCTCACTTCAAGAAACTAACTCAAGAAAACTGGTTCTCAGGTCTCGCCATAGGACACCACATGGACCTGGTTATAATTAATTACTGGACCAAGCCCAGCTGACTGCAGCCGATGGCTCCAAAGGGAACTACTGATGATCTGCCACTCTCAGATAAGTGATTCCCAGATCTGTGTGGACCAAATGGAAATCCAGAACACATAGATTAACAGAAGCTATGTCTTTAAATTCCCTAACATTATGTTGGGGAATGTATTTACTGCTCTTGAACCTAGTCAGCCTGGCATAGGATCAGAGTCTCCATTCAGATGAATGGTGTTTCCCTACCCTGTAGAATAAGTGGAAACTGGTGAGTTTAATTATTTAAGATAAGATAAGATGAGATATCTTTATTAGTCACATGTACATCGAAACACACAATGAAATGCATTTTTTGTGTAGAGTGTTCTGGGGAGCAGCCCGCAAGTGTCACCATGCTTCCAGCACCAACATAGCATGCCCACAACTTCCTAACCCATATATCTTTGGAACGTGGGAGAAAACCAGAGCATCCAGAGGAAACCCACGCAGTCATGGGGAGAATGTATTAATCCCTGATAGACAGTTGCCGGAATTGAACCCGGGTCGCTGGCGCTGTAATAGCATTACGCTAACTGCTAGACTATTTCTTACCTATGTTACTTGACTTTGTTTTTCAAAATTATTTCTAAGGGTTGAAATGCACTTTTTTTCTTTAAAAAAACTTCTTTAAGTTTTTAAAATGAGAGACTTAAAAGGGACATCAAGGGCAGCTTCTACACACAAAAGGTGGTGCATATTTGGAATGAGCTGCCAGAAATAGTGGTTGAGGTGGGCACATTAGCAACATTTAAAATCTATCTGGATAAGTACATGGATAGGAGTGGTTTAAAGGGCAATGGGCCAAACGTGGGCAGATGGGACCGGCTCGCTGGACAACACAGTCGGCATGGACGAGTTGGGCCAAAGTGCCTATTTCCATGCTGTATGACTCTATGACTCCACAACCATTTGCAGATACCTAAATTGGTAAATGCTTTGAATGTTAGAGTCTTGATGGGATTAAACATGGGAAGAGGTTCTTTATCAGCCTTGTCTCTTGTCAAGAAATGTCTTGGTTTTTGAGGGATACGTGCTCACCAGCACATTGCCATCGGCTACTCACCATTAAGACCTTCCTGCACCTCGCTGGATGTTGATCAGGTGTGGGGACTCATGTTCTTCATTCCTCTGCAACCAGACTTGGTAAGTGTGTGTGAGTAGAGACAACAATCACAATTCTGGGTACTGGCCTGAATCCAACACAATTAAGCTCATAATATGGAGACACAAGAAATTCGGCAGATGCTGGAATCTGGAGCAATACACAAAAAGTGCTGGAGGAACTCAGCAGATCAGGCAGAAATAAACAATCGATGCTTCGGGCTGAAACCCTTCATCACGACTCACAGTGTTATTTTCTTTCTTTCTACAAATCAGCTCTTGCAAACTGTGCACATAAAAACTGGAGATACCATCCATCTCTGTTGAAGGCAAGCCCTTACAGTTTTAGCCTTCTGATGCAACTGTCTGATGTTCCTCAGTCTGTCTGAACTGATCTTAATACTATTCCGAATCACAAGTGATTTTTGCAACACTGGAGCACTTAAGCAACAGACAGAAGTTGTGCTAAATGCTTATCAAACATTGCTTAGGTCTCAGCTGGAATATTAACTTTATTTCTGAGCACACACTGTAAGAAGATTATCAGGGCTAATGAAGATACTTATGGGAATGATATAAGAGAGATGCTGGAGAAAACTGGTGTGGTGCTAATAGCATAGATAGATAAGAAAATATAGAATATATCATTTAAAAAAGCATTGATAGTTAAGATAGTTAAGAAAAAGAGATTTATAAATTCTTGAAAGATTATGTGAGAAGAAATAAAAATTGTTTTTTACAACAAAGGAATGAGAACCAGAAGACACAGATTGGCCAGCTGGGGAAAGGGTGGCAGATTGTTTCACAGGGTGATTACAACCTCCCACCAATGAACATGGAACACAATGAAAACAATCAGGAGTTCAGTGATCTTGATGAAAGGAATAGAGGGGTTTACATTTAAGATGCAGGTTCTCATAAAAGCATGGCCAGAGGTAGTGACTGGCAAGGAAAAGAGAGCAATATTGATAGGGCAGGGCAAGGATTATAAGTTTGTGAAGGGGGCTTTGTTTTTAGTGAGTAGGCATGGTAAGGGTTGGGGGTTGCTGAAGGAGAGGCAACGAAGAAGGCTAAAGAATACCTACCTTCGTATGGTTCCTATTTCCAGGTTGGGAGCTGCTTGGGAGACTCCTGTTGACATCACATAGGTACAAACTGCAAAGGTGAATTGGAAATCTATTTCTGCAGGAGTAGCTGGTTGAATTTGTTGACAACTCAAAGGTGCATAAAGGTCCTGGAAGCAGTACAGCCTTGCATACTGTTGGATGCCACTGTGTGTAGACGTCACTGGTACAAAAATTGTGTCCTCGCAGTTTATTCCATAAGTTGCTCATTTACATTTGTATTTTATTTTTCATACAAGTTGTATCACAATAACATAATGCTATATGATCTAATTTCTAGGCAATTTCAGTGTAAATAGCTGATTTCATTTCACAAATCAGCCTGATCAATCCCGATGTAAAATTGGCATGCAGATTACACAATTTATTTTCCTTTTCAATATTTGGTCAATGAAAATAATTAAAGTAAATACCACAGTTCAAGAAAATGTACTTAATAATTTATCAAATGTAAACAGCATTGCAGAGAAAGGGGCTTTGCCTGGAATGTTTGGAAAATATAATTATATTTTTCAACACTCATTTTCTCCTTTTATACATTTCTAAATCTGTACCATGTTAAAATACTTTAAGAGTTTTTCTCTGACAGTGCAGGTAATAAGATGATTGATACACCTGCAGTCTATAATATGGCAAGTCTATTTTTGTGTGCCATTTGTAGACGGTGCATTGCAATGTCTTTATATGAGGTTTAGATTTGTGCTGTCATCTGTTGAGGTAATGGCTGATAATTTTCTTAAGCTGTTTGTCATCTTTTGCTGTTTGCTTTTTTTGCTATGAAATTTGCAATCCAAAGGCACTGTTATTTCAAACATATATAACTAATTTTGCAATGCCAGTCAACTTTATATCTTTTTGATTGGATTAAAATCCGTAAAATTCCTTAAAAGTAATTAAAGAAAAGATATGCTACAGAATCAAAGATATTTTGGAAGAAGGTCATACAATTTGGAAGAGGACCCCCAACAGTCTCAGATTTCTACATAGTTCCCAATGCCATGCAATTGAATTTTCTTTTACAAGTACATATATAATTATATTTCAAGCTACTATTGAATTCACATGCAATTTGAAACCCCACACTTTCTTACCTTGAAGGAAGAATGCCATGGGAATTGCTGCATTTACTGCATGTTGATTGAATTAAATTCATGACAATAATGGGGACATATTATTGATGTAATGTGCATCTTTATGTACTTGAATTTATTCGATTTCTAGCTAAAAGTACAATAAATTAATCTAGAAGTGCTGCATTTAAAAGTGATTCTTAACTTCATGCTGTTCTCCTGTTCACTGATGTTCCCTGTTAAATAATTACAATTACTCCAAACTTTCAATAGTCAGTCAGCCTCTGTGCAGCGACAGTTAATATTTTAAATTAACTGTTTGTCTGCTGATTTGTTGAATTGTCTTTGCCCTGAAACCTTAACTGTTTCTCACTCCACAGATGGTGCTTGATTTGCCAAATGTCTTTCATCAATTTTTGTTTTCATTTCAGATTCCCAGTATTATTGTGGTGTTGGCCATGGTGAGACAATTGCATTGTTTGTGGCTGGATCAGAAGCCATGTGTCCGTTTTATTTCTGCTCATTGTGTTGTATGTCCAATGCAGGATTCACAATACTGTATCAATTATCTGAAGTTAATTGCCAGTATTTCATTGTCTGTTGTGGTTCTTTTATAATCTCCTTGTATTATTATCCAGCAGAATACATACTAGCAATAAACTAAATACAAATTAAACAAGATTCTGTATCCTGTGGCAATGTAGACCAATTTATATTGGAGCAGAGTAAACATCCATATTCAAAGTATTAATTTGGCACAGCACAAAATGTACTTAGTTGTGGATTTCACTGACCTGTTGTTTATCTCTGTTCTTAGAACAAATTCTCCCTTAATGTAACATTAAGTATTACTACTTGCCATTTTTTATACTTTACTTATTTCTAGTTAGGAGGTAGATAAAGGTTGAATCTTACCCTCTAGTGCAGTTTGAAACACATGAGGTTGTTGGTTAATAACTGAGGTAAGTGCCAAATCTTCTATGCATATGGAAGGACTGAACCAAAATGCAGCCTCTAAAGGATTTAATAGGAAGAAATAGTCCTGAGTTAGTCGTCGTGGTAAAAGGACCTTTCCTGTAAATCTCTGTATAGGATGAACCAAAGTTTTGAAAGGATATCAGGTGATTAACATTGAACAGTGTCATATCATGGCAGCTGGGAAGTCCAGTGTATTAGGTGAAAACTAGTATTGCTTGTGAGCAGATAAAAATGGGAATTACTCATAAATAAGGAAGTGTGTGCATCTCAACAAAAGGAAAGTTGACATCAGAAAAATTGTGGACGAAGGAATAAAGAAAAGTAAAGCAAGTATTTAAGTAACACTTTACATAACCCAAGGTCTTTCTGGCCAGGTGTTTTCAATGCAATTTAAAAAATGGACTAGTCAACTTGTTTACAGAAAGCTTACACACTTTGTAATGTAACGATGACCAGATCATAACCTAAATAGCTCTTTATATCAATATTATTTTGCCATTGAATCATGGCTGTGAATCACCCAAATAGTCTTTATGAAAGACACACAAAGTGTGCAAACTTTAATTGTAGGCTCACAGAACGGAATTGACAGTGTCAGTTTCCGCCTAGTGTTTCTTGACAATGTGATAATGCCACACAGCAGGTATGATGTTTGCAACCACCACTTAAAAGGACATACCACAATATTCTTCCAGCTCCTGGGGAATATTAATGCTTGATAATGGGAAGAAGGTGTAAAAGTTCTCCCAGGGAATCAGGGGAATATGGACAGTCTGGTGAAGAATGGTGCTTCCTGCAGGAGGAACGTTAGAGTCATCAAGGGATACAGCATGGAAACAGGACCTTTGACCTAACTGGTCCATGCTAACCAAGATTCCCATCAAAGCTAGTGCGATTTGCCCATATTTGCCCCATATCCTTCTGAACCCTTCCTATCCAGGTACTTATCCAAGTTCCTTTCAAATGTTGTTCATGCACCTGCCTCAACTACTTCCTCTGGCAGCTCATTCCATATACTGACCTCCCTCTGGGTGAAAAAGTTACCCCTCAGGTTCTGATTAAATCTCTCCCCTCTCACTTTAAACCTATTCTCTCTAGTTCTTGATTCCACAACCCTGGGAAAATGACTGTGTGCATTAACCCAATCGACGCCCATCATGAATTTATACATCTCTGTAATATCCCCCCTCATTCTCCTATGCTCCTATGAATAGAGTACTAGTCTTCCCAACCTCTCTCCATAACTCAGTCCCTCGAGTCCTGGCAACATCCTCGTAAATCTCCTTTGCACTCTTTGGAGCTTAATGGTATCTTTCCTACAGTAGGGTGACCAAAACTGAACATAATATTCCAAATTCAGCATCATCAATGACTTAAGTCATGGAGTCATAGAGTAACACAGCATGGAAACAGGCTCTTTGGCCCAACGTCCATGCTGACCATGGTGCCCACCAGGCTAGTCCCTTTTGCCCACATTTGTCCCATATCCCTCTAAACCCCTCTTATTCATGTACTTATCCAAATGTCTTTTAACTGTTGTTATTGTACCTGCCTTGACCACTTCCTCTGGCTGCTCATTCCAGTTACACACAACTCTCTGTGTGAAGAGGCACACAACTAGTCACAGGCCTCCAGTCTGAGAGATAACCTTCAACCATCATTCTCTGCTTTCTATCATCAAGCCAATTACAAATCCAATTAGCTATCTCCCCCTGGATCCCATGTGATCTAACCTTCCAGACTAGCCTTGTCAAAGGTCTTGCTAAAGTCCATGTAGACAATGTCCACTGCCCTACCCTCATCTTTCCTCTTGGTTATCTCTTCGAAAAACTCTGAGAGATTTGTCATACGCGACCTCCCATGCGCAAAGCTGTGCTGACTATCCCTAATTAGACCTTGCCTATCCAAATGTTGATAAGTCCTGTTCCTCAGCATCCCCTCCAGTAACTTACCCACCACTGATGTCAGACTCACTGGCCTGTCGGTCCCTGGCTTGCCTTTGCTGCCCTTCTTAAATAATAGTGCAATACTAGTCACCCTTAAGTCTTTCAGAATTTCACCTGCGGCTGAAGATGAAGCAAATATCTCTGCAAGGGCCTCCACAATTTCTTCCCCAGTTTCCCACAAGGTCTGAGGATTCACTCAATGAGACCCTAGGAACTTATCCACCTTAATGCACTTTAAGGCCGTCAATACCTCCTACCTGTTAATTCGTACATGTTCCAAGACATCATCACTCATTTCCCTCATTTCTTTTGTATTCATCATTTTCTCCACAGTAAAAACTGATGAGAAATATTCCACTGAAATAGAGCCACGAGTCTGCTTTTACTGTAAAAAGTAGATGGGTTTAACTTTTCATTCAAAATTCAACACTGGCTACACAAAAACACTTGAATGAAGAGGATTGGTTTTGAGGGAAAATATAAGTATAGTTTTTGGATTAATAAAGTCGGCTTTAAGGTTTAAAATTATTTAAAACTGTTGAAATATTTTGTGATTTTTTTCATACGTAAAAATTCGAGGTAATTTTTAAAATCTTTATTTTTTGATGGATTTCCAATAATATTTGAATGTGTGGAATATTCAGAAAAATACTCCAGATCTTTGGTAATTTTGACAGCTGATGAAGCTCAGGGAATGACTTTGCCTGCTGTCAAAGTTGTTTTCAGCTATTATTGGGCAGGGCAGCACTATTTTGCATTGGAACCTTAAGTAACAGCATGTTTACAGTGAGATTTGTAAATGAAAGCACATACTTTTTCTTTGCAACAATTGGAAGTACAGGTCATTTGCCATTTGTATCAAGTTTCAGCCCAATGGTTTCACAAAGACATCTGCCAAAGGAAATCTAATGAACCAAGAGTCTAGAAGAATAAAGCCAAAGAAAAAAAAGAATAGATTCTTCAGCCCGCTATGTATGTTCTGTAAGATCATCAATGATCTGCATCTAGGTTACATTAATCCACCTTGGTCCCATAACTCTTAATATATCTCCTTCACAAACAGAAATTCATCTCAGGTGACTCCCCTTGTTCATGTGAAAAAATCAATTGAAATCATGCGCAACAAGTTCAAATAAGTAAGAAATTTGTGATCCCTGCATTTTAAGTTACAAGCTTAAATGATATCCATGGTAACATTTAATATCATTGCTTAGCAACTAACAAGAAACAGAACAATTGATGGCAGTGCTGAAATTGGCTGCGATGAAATTGGGTTACAAAGCACTATATTTTTGTTTATATTTCATCCAATTTCACTGAAGACTAAGAACTAATTGAAAGTTGAGCACTTATTTTGAGCTGCTATTTTTATTTGAGGTCCTCCATACATCTGACATGGAAATATATGGAGTAACCTGGCAGTTCAGTGGTGTGGGATGATGCCAGTTATTGTTCCCATAACCTTTAGTCACACATGTGTGGCCTGCTCAATCTGTGTGTCAAATTCATGTAGGAGCAAGTCTTCAAAATGCCTGGGAAATGAACTCAAGGAGGTCCCTCTCAGGTTCTTCTCCCAGTTCCCCACTCCTGCAACCAATTAGTCCCTACCCTGGAGCAATACTAACAATTCCCAAGATCACAGCCTTCTCCCCACTCACCTCCATCACTGACTGATCTCCTGACCACTGACACCAGCCTTACCATAACACCTCTCCTAGTAATCAACCCATTCAATCACCAATCACATCCCTTGACTACCAGACTCACTCACTGATTGCTGATTCTGATTTCTAAATCTTCCCTCAGCAACTACCAAATTCACTCCCTGACTGTCAATGTTGCTTCCCAATCACCAAACTTCCCCTCGCTACCAACCTTGCCTGTCAACTACTGATCCTGCCCTTTCCTCATCCATGGCAGCCAACCCTCATCCTGATCTCTTTACCCATCAATTGTTCCCATTAGCTAGATGATCCTTGAAACTCCTCGCCAATCCCAAGCCACTCTATCCTTCATCCTCCTTGACCCACCTCAGGTCTTTCATTTACCTAATTTCTTGCATGGACTAAATGTCTTGAGTGTACGAGGCCTGTTCAAAAGTGTAAGATGACCGGGATATTGTCCACTGCTGAATTTCACACCATTGGGCTCTCAAACAGATCTCTGACCTTGGACTGACTACAGGTGCCTGCTAAATTCTGGTTGTCCATTTTCTTTTGGCAAAATACACTGTAGTTCTGAAAGTTTTCAAGTGAGCAGAGTAGAGAGTCTAAAGGCTGGGGAGAACTAAAGTGCCTTCAGTTTAGCATTAGGATCACAGACGCACAAGAGATACCTCTGGCGATTTCTTGCAAGCTTGTCTCTACAGATCTACTCACTACCTTTACTAGAATCGTTCTACACTTTTAAGTTTAAATTGTATGTCACTTACTATTACTAATAATGTTCTTTTAAATCTTCTTACTGGGCTGGCAACCTTGTTGTAAACCTTGCACCTTATTGCCTACCTGCAATGAACTTCCGTGTAGCTGTGACACTTTATTCTGTACTCTGTTATTGTTTCTACCTCAATGCACTCTGTACTAACTCAATGTATCTACACTGTGTAGTGAATTGATCTGTACAAATGGTATGCAAGACAAGTTTTTCCCTGTAGCTCAGTACAAGTGACAATAATAAACCAATACCAATACCATTTTGGGCAATTCCCAGAGTGGCACAGCTGGAGGTGAAATCTAGGTTCAGCTCCAAACAAGCCGCATGACCTCTGAGGTCAGACTAAAGACTCCAGTCTTTAAGGTTCATCAAAATGCCTATGACGTATGCAGAATATTGAGAGCAGACCTTACAGAAAGTTTGGACAAGGAGTAGAATGAAGAAGAAAGTATTACACATGTGTAGGCTTCATGTAGTCATTGACCCAGATATCAGCTTTTCCAACTAATTTGAGGACTCAGTAATTCCTCTTGGCTGTTGTCTTCATGGTGAATTTGAAAAAAATAGTAAGTGTAATGAGTGAAAAATGCATTGGAAAATTCCTCCCCTCTCCTTCAGCAGCCGGTTCTGCTTTTTCTAAAAATTTTCCCAAAAAGGAAATGCTTACAATGCTGCTGTATGGAAAACAATGATTTGTATGTGCATGCAGTTTGGAATCAGGACAAAGTACCTCAGCATTTGTTGGATCCCTCCCTGGAGATTTTAATAACTTTAGGGAACTCTAGAAACTGCCAAGCACTCATAAAATCATTGCAACAGCCAATGAGCTTTAAGCATCTACCAATCTGGAAATAGATGATTCCTTTAAGTGGTGCTGGTGGATTTTCTCCATGTGTTAAGTTATCTGACATTAAGCAACGATGTTAACTAGGATGCTGAGATCCAATTTTGCAGCACAAGGTCAAATCAATTCTACAGTAATAAAACACCAATCCACTTGCAATATTGTGCCCAGTAAGATTTTTTGAAACAAACCTTTGATGCTGTTTTGGAACAGAAACAACGGTCATTCCAGCCCAAAAAAAAATCCACAGAATTAGGCTTTGTGCCCTTAACATTTTGTTTTAAAGATTTTTGAGAAAATTTGGAGTAATCGTTGTGCAGGGGATCATAAGTAAATAATTCAAAATATTCAAAACAAATGCTAAGGGTTTCAGTGTACCGTAGCACTTGTGAGGTATGACTCAAAGGCTAAATTTCAGAAAATTGGACACTACTCATTGAAGACACAATCTGTCATTCCAGATACCACAAGTTGTACTTCAAATAGAAAAAATACAGCAATCAAAAATCAGCTGATGGGATAGAATTTCTCAGATGGATACAAACACTGTCATTTGTAACGCCCGTGAGGGATTTTTCTGCTTGTTAGGTCACAGTGGAATTAAATGTGATCTTCCTTCATTCTGTGCAGAGATTCTTAAGGATAGACCATAAACAATATGAATATGAAAAGAATACACTAGCATAGAAATATCGGCAAGGGATTCAACATTTTTATTTGCTACATGATGTTATTTTATCTAAATCCTTATTGATGGATACAATCAGGTGCACCAAGCCCAAATAAAATACCTCAGGAAATCCTGGTGGCAATGATTCTGACAGTGCGGGTTGTTCTTTAAGTGGAATTACTATTTTTTCCATGCTAGACTGTGAACATCCATTCCACTGCCCAAAAGCCATTTGGATCACCCCCAACCCCACATCATCACTCCATTGATCATTTTCTCACCCCTGACCTGAACAACAAAGTCTTAGGCTTTAATGTTCCAAGGAAAGATTGGACAAGGATGTGCCATGGAAGATGTGGTCACCTGCTTCACAAGTGGAACATGACGAGCAGCTCAAATTGTGACTGTGGGCTCCCAAGCCAGACCTTTACCCAAATACTGAACTCCTGCTCTTTGAGATAGTAACAAAACCGTTAACACAGCCCATCCTGAAGCTGTTGAATGGATTGCTAACCTTGACATCAGACTATGAATACTTCCACAGCCAGACGAATTTGACTGCCTGCTTGCAATTCCTGTACTCTACTGCTGAGTTGCAGTTCTTGTACTTGAAAGAAGAATGGATGCTCCAGTAGCAGCTACTGGGAGCTGCTGCCTCACAGCTCCAGCAACCAGGTTTCAATCCTGACCTCCAGCACTACCTGCTTGGGATTTGCACATCCTCCCTGTGATCATGTGGGTTTCCAGCTACATGCCAAAGATGTGCGGGTTGGTAGGTTAATTGAGAATTTTAAACAAACTATCCCTTGTTTAGGTAGGTAGTAGGATTGTAGGGAATGTGGGGAGAAGAGGAGGTTACAGGGAAAATTAGTGAGGGAATGAGACTACTCTGTGAGCTGGCACAGACTCGATGGGCATAATGACTTGCTTCTATGTCATTAGGAAATATGAAGAAGAGTAGGTTTATGGTGCAGGGATGGGGGGGGGCACAGGTAGGAGATCAGTGCTTATATCCTTTGCAGTTGTAAATCAGAAGAGATTTCAGGCTGGGAGGAGCTAGATCTGTGAAGGAGGATTACTAACTATCATAGTCTGAGAAATGAGCATCCCCATAATGGCTGACTCCAACTTTTTCATGGACTTCAGGACGTACAGGCATTCTTGGCACCCCTTGCTCCTGTCCTGTCTGGTTGCATGCCCACTTGTTCTACAAGAGAGTAGAAAATGTATCAGTAAGTACCATGCAATGTGTTTGGGTGACATGAGCGCCATGGTTTCATAGACATCAGTGAAAACTGTGAAGTGTGAAAGTGAGACTTCACACAGTGCAAAGCATGTGGTGATACTATGGAGGATACAATCGAAGGGTACAAAGTATTGATTGGTGTTTCTTCCATTGATTCCTTTGTTTTCATCAGGGGTATCTCCTGGCCTACTGTAGATGTAAAATAAATCTCCTACTCACCACCAAGACCTCAGATGTAATGTGGACAAACTTGGAGTCTACTCTCTCCTATTGTGCTATTTGTCATTTGCTTTCCAGGTCAAATCCTCTTCTTGTATCACTACTTGCAGCTCCTTTCAGACTAGCTTTAACCAGTGCTAGCAAATTGCAATAATAGCCCCCTGCTGATGCAAAGAGTCAATGAACAATACAGTTAGCACAGGCTGACACTCCAATCATGAAACTTAACAAGCAACCTAAAATTGGCATGGTGCTCTATTCTACTCAATAAACATAATTTAACTGTGCTTCATGATCGCTGCACCTGTTTCCCAGGGCTATTCTATTTAACCCCCTAGTTCTTCTTGTCAAAACAATTGTTTAGGGGAACTCAGTTGACATCTTTGATTCCCCCACCCTGCCATCGTTACTTATCCACCAAGGTATAATAACAAGAGCCGATTTATACCAGCAACCATAAGATAATAAAATACATCAATAAACAAAATCTGACACCAAACCACATAAGGAGATATCAAGTCAGAGATAATCTAAAGCTGGGTTAGAGAGGTAGGCTTTAAGGAACATCTTATCATAAGAAAGAAAAGCAGTGAAGCAGAAGCAGTTTAAAAGGGGAATTCGATAGTTCGAGGGTTTGGCAGCTGATAGCCGTAAATGGCTACAGATTGTGGAATTGTTAAAATCAGGGATGTTCAAGGTGTCAGATTTCAAGGGGAATTACTTGGTTGGAGGAGTTTAGAGATTGGGATAGAGCTCATCAAGGAGAGATTTGAAAAACAGGGTTAAGCATGTTAAAATAGATATGTTCCTAACCTTTAGTCATTGCATGGTGCATTTTAGAACAAGACAATTGACTTTTGGATGAGTTCAACTTTATGGAGAGTATGATGAGAGAGGTTAGCCAGAGTTCATTGGAATAGACAATTTTACAGGGAATAAAGGTAGGGATGAAGACATCAGCAGCAGATATGCTGAGGCAGTGGCAGATTTGGATGCAGAAGTAGGTGTCATGGTGGTAGTGTGCGTAGGAAGCTCATCAAGGGGTCAAAATGCTGACAGACTTTGCGGATTCACATATCTGAGAGAGGTAGTTGGTGGTTGAAAAAAAATGAGCTTGTATTGTTACTATAGGAACCAAGCTAGCTACAGTTTAAAAATAATTTTTCATCCATGAAATAGCCACCGATTCTTTTCCCAAGGTCTGTCACACAACAGCTCAATGCATACAAGGCAATCTCAATAATTTATATTCTTAATAGCATTTTAAAGCCATAAAATGTTCTATTTCTGTAAAGGTCTGTGCTGAACATGCCAAGATACCCACTTGCCAGATAAAGGCTCTTTATAGACAGTCAAGGCATGGAAAACTGAATATTATCAATCCACTACCCTGTTCTCTCTGGTTTAAATATTTATCTAGTTTTCTCTCGAAAAATGTAACAGGAATTTTCTCTTCTAAAGGCCCTTTGTGGAAAGAATTTACTCCTTGCCTTTCTCCAAATTCTCATAATAGCAATTTTAAATTAATGACCACTTATCACTCACCAAAGGCAATAATACTTCCTATCTTTTAAATTCTCTCTTGGTATTTTTCACTGAAAATAGTCCTTTCATCACTTGCTGATGTATGATTCTGGGAAAATCAATATAGCCATGAATTTTAGCTCAGAGAGGAGCTGTGTGCAGGGTGACTGTGGCTAGGAAGGGAGAGTCAAAGGTGCGATCATGAGGTGAGTGGAGCTGTGGAGGAAAGGAGTTGGGGGGCGGATTCAGGAGGGGCAGGCAAACAGGTCAGAATGGATGGATTTGGGAAGTGGGTGTGGACGGTGATTGAACTCAGCAGCCTGTGATTAAAAAAGAATGCTCATCAAAGTGAAGTCTATTAGCCCTATTATAGCATTTAAATGGACAACCTGATTCTTGTGAATGTATTGGCTGTCTGCTTTCTATGCTGCTTCCATTAAGCTTGGAAGTGGGCGAGTTTTGTTCCCATGCCAGATTTTTTGCATTTTTTAACGAACATCAGCTGCAGTACAATCATTTTTTGGATGTTAAGATTCAGTCCATTATGTTTGGTATCAAAAAAATTGGCCTATATTTTACTGAGAAGAAAGCTTTCTTTGACAGATGGCAAATCCACACCTCCAGCTTTGGTGTTTATAAAAGCTGTCAAGTTTTCTCAATGTTTTATATATAAAAAATAAAATACAAATATAAAAACCAAAGTATATTTAAAACTTTTAAATCATTAAAAACGTTGCTGAAAACACAAATAATTAAAGCAAATTAAATTCCTTTATTCTGCCCTTTCTTTCTCAGCCATAAACCTCCGTTCAAATAAATGGGCTGCCAGATCACCCAGGGATTTCTTGGCATATTCCACAGTTTAAATGCATGGAAATACCAGCAGGCTTGTGGTCTGCACCTCTTTAAAGACTCGACATTCTAAAGCATGAAGCCTGAAAGTGAATGCGGTGCTCCAGCTGAGGCTGAACATTATAAAGCTTAAGCATTGTTTTGCTTGTCACTTTATGTTTTTTCTTCATTAATTTATGGAATCTGGGTGTTGCTGGCAAGGTCAAAATTTACACCCCTTGAAAAGATGGTGGTGAACTACCATAGTCCTTGTGGTATTCTCACAGTGCTATTGGTCAGGGAGCACGGAAACTTGGACACAGTGATGATGAAGGAACAGATATTTATAATGCAATTCTTTTAACAGACCTATTCACTTGTCCTACAACCACTTCTGTACCCCCAGTATTTGAGATTGTATCATTTGGTTCGTATTGATTCTCTTCATTGTTCCTATCAAACTGCTAATTTCACACTTTTATTTTAAATCCCTTTATCTATCTTTGACTGCTTACTCCTGTTATCAAACCTCCATTAATTTCTTCCTTCTCAGATACTCTCTCCTTACAAATCTTTGCTCCATTAACCCTCTGCAACCCACTCTCTAGCCTTTGCCCCAGATATGCAGCCCTTGGTCCATGCCTATCACTCAGGTCAAGACTATCTATTCAGCCACAATCTGTTTTTACTTCCCTTTCCTCTCTAAAGTGCTTGGTACCTTCTAATGTATGCCAATTCTGCCTGCAATGTTTCACCCCTTCAATCAGGCTTCCATTCTTGCAGAAATGTGTCTTATCAAAGTCATTAATGACATACAAAGTGAAAATAACCATGATTGTTATTAGTCCTCATCCTTCTTGATCCATCTATAGCTGTGAAATTTATTGGCTACACAAACCTGTACACCACTTCTCCAAGTTCCACTCTTACCTGCTCCAGAAAGTCAACAACAATCTCTTGTTTTTGACTCCCAAAGTTTTGATTTTTCACACTGCTTGTCTAATATCCATTATTGGCTGAGGAGAAATTTCTCCCAATTAACAATGCAAAGTCCAAGTTATCTGAGTGGAAGCTTGTCCTCAAATATATGTGCTGAACAGTAGTGCTTGTGTGTTGAACTTCACTTCTGAAATTTTGGTTACAACGTGTGATAGATTTCTATTCCATTGTTGATGTCCTTTTGTGAAACTCCTTTTCCTAGGTACCAAAATCATCCCTCAAGCTGGCAACCGTCTGAGGTTGAATCAGCTGTCTCAACCACTGTTTTTATCAGACTAGACCACAGAATGACGTTCATACCTTGTAACTGTGCCATCACCAAGAACATCTACTTCCATTGTCATAACATTGCCCAACCCTCCCCCTGCCTCACCCTTCCTCGACCCTTGATTATTTCATTGCTGACCTGCCCAGCATCTTTCAACCTCATCCAACATCCTGATAGCAATATCTTAACTTGCACCAATTCTTTGTCACTTATCACCCCTGTACTCACTGACATTCATTGGCTTCCAGCTCAGCAATAGATTAACTTATAAAGCCTCCAATTCTTTTATCAATCCCTCCAGGACCTTGTTCCCCAATATTTCTTCACTTACTCCAACCCTAAAACCTGGCAAGAACTATATCTTGCACAGTAACCAATTTTATGGCAATAATATTGTTGTCCATTTAATCCCACAGATTTTACTTTTATGATACAATTATAATAGATTCTGGCAGGCACAGTAGTGTAGTGGTTAGCGTAACACTATTACAGCACCAGCGACCCGGGTTCAATTCTGGCCATTGTCTGTAAGGAGTTTGTATGTTCTCCCCGTGGGTCTGCGTGGGTTTCCTCTGGGTGCTCCAGTTTCTTCCCATATTCCAAAGACGTACGGGTCAGGAAGTTGTGGGCATGTTATGTTGGCTCTGGAAGCGTGGCAACATTTGTGGGCTGCTCCCAGAACACCCTACGCAAAAGATGCATTTCACTGTGTATTTCAATGTACATGCAACTAATTAAAATATCTTCTTATCTTAAATTTTCTATACAATATCTCCAACTAATTCCCCTCTGTTTGTGTTCTTTTATTTAATAATATATTTTCCTCTTTGTAAACTGATTAAAATTAAACTGTCTCATGCATCTTTAAGTTTGACACTCTATCCTTTTGCAGACAACATCACCCATGATATACATTACCTCTGTTATCATCTTAGGCTTCCAGTATAAACAGTTCTAGCTGCTGTTGCTTCTGCAGACAGCTGATGTATCTGATCTAAACAAATGTGGTTGCATGGGAACAAGGTCACCTCCAAGTTACACCCCACTTTCACACCATTCTGACCTGAAGTTTTATCCTTCTTCATCGCTGGGTCAGAATCCTGGAAATATGAAGAGCATTATAGGAATTACTTTAGCTTCAGATAGAATCCTCTCCAACAACTCAACAAAGGCAACTGCAATAAGCAATAAATGCTGGACATGCCAAGACCTGAGAATGAACTTTAAAATACACAGTCCAAATTATCTGTTTGTAATCCCTGTTCAATCACTGAGATCTCTTCCTCATCATGCATTGATCAGAACTATAACAGTGTTTCTGCTGTGGTCAAACTAGGGCTCTGAAAATTTACAGAAGTCCATCCAGAGTTATACAGCCATTGAGTCATAGGCTCATCCAAGCTAGTCCCATTTGCTTGCATTTGGCCCATCCCATTCAAAACCTTTCCCATCCATGTACCTGGACAAATGTCTTTTAAAAGTTGTTATTCTACCTGCCTCAACCATTTTCTCTCGCAGCTTATTCCAAATACTTTTCATCCTCTGTGTATAAAAAAGCAGCCCCTCAAATTCCTATTGAATCTTTCCCATTAAATCTTTCTATTAAATCTTTCTGATCAGAATTCTGATCTCGATGGTCCAGGATTCGACCTATTTTCTCAGTGCTGCTATATGTTGCATTATTGGATTCAGCATCTTATCCCAAAATCTTTCACCATGTTGTATCTTTAGAATAATATGTTATTTATATTGTTTACATTTTCATACTAATGAGATGATAAACATCCACATTACAAGGAATTCTTACTGAAGAAAATAATATATTTGCTACAAAGAGAGTACAACCAGGATTCACTGGACTAGTTCCATGGATGATGTGCTTGCTCTGTGAGAAGAAATTGAGAAGACCCAGCCGGTATTCTCCAGAGCTCAGAAGAATGAAAAGCGACCTAATCGAAACTTACAACATTTTTTCAGACTCGAGAGGTTGGATGCAGAGAGTATGCCTTTCCCAGCTGAGGAGTCCAGATCCAAGTGTCACAGTCAGAATAAGGAATAGGTCATTTAACAAGTTCTTCACAAAGAGGGTGCTGAATCATCAAAATTCTCCAACCCAAAGTATTGTTTGATCTCAGTCATTGAACTTATTTTAAACAGTGACGGATAGATTTCTAGATGTTACGGGAATCAAGGAATCTGGGGATGGTGGAGAAAAACGGCATTGAAGTGAAAGATCAGCCATAATTTTGATGAATGGCAGTGCAGGCTTGGTGAAATGACCTACCGCTTCTAGTTCTTATGTTCTTATTTGTCTTTCATCAACCAAAGTACACCAATCCAGTCAAGTGTCTTTATGTTTGCTAAATCTTGTAATTGCAGTCCCTCCTAGCCCAATGACATCTGCAGATTCTGAGGCCTGATTACGGAGGTGAGGACAGGGCTAAACCATTATCATTTGAATAAATGGACGCAGAGAGAACCTGAGGTAAAGGTAACTGGAGGTGAGTAGCGGGAGTTGCTGGCAGTGACATATGGGCCTGGAATTTCAATGTAGTTGCTCATCATCTATGCATGCCATTTGCTCACCTGCTAAACTTGCTCTTAACCAGAATGGATTCCTTGACAAGAACTTCCTCATGGAAGGAAAGTCTGCCTTAATCACAGTGCAGAGTCTTTTGACCCTAGGACAATGATTTGACAGCTGGTAAAGTCACACTTCTCCCAAGGTTAACCAGCAGTCAAAGCTGTCAAACAGCTTGAATATCTGAGACATTCAAAAATGATTCCACAGCAAATAAAATAAAAGCTCATGTTGCAGGAGGTAACATATCCATGTGGATAGAAGATTAGCTGACTAACAAGAAACCGAGCAGATTATGAATGCCTTTTATTTCCTGGCAACTTCTCACAACTTTTTGGTAATTCATTATTGATAATTGCTTTATTATTGTCACATGTACCGACGTACAGTGAAAAACTTTGTTTTGCATGCCATCCATACAGATCATTTCACAACATCAGTACATTGAGGTAGTACCAGGGAAGGCAATAATAGGATGCAGAATATGGTGTTCCAGTTACAGAGAAAGTGCAGTGCAGGCAGACAATAAGGTGCAAGGGCCATGACAAAGTAGATTGTGAGGTCAGAGTCCATCTTATTGTATAAGAGGTCCATTCACAAGTCTTAAAACAGCGGGATAGAAGCTGTCCTTGAGCCTGGTGGTACGTACTTCCAGGCTTTTGTATCTTCTGCTCAATGGGAGGGCGGAGAAGAGAGAATGACCAGGGTGGGAGGGGTTTTTGATTATGTTGGCTGCTTTTCTGAGGCAGCGAGAAGTGTAGACAGAGTCCATGGAGGGGAGGCTGGTTTTCAGCTTTTCATAATTTATGTAAATATCTTGTTTGAAGGCTCTGGAGGTGTGATTGCTAAACTTGCTGATGACACATAGATAAGTAGCTTGCAAAGAGGCCCTAAGGAGGCTACATAAATTTAGAGAGTGGGCGATCTAGTTAATGAAGTATATTGCAGGAAAATGTGGAACTATCCATTTTGGCAAGAAAATTTTTAAAAACGAGCATGTTATCTAAATAGTGGGATATTGCAGAGCCCTGAGAGGCAGAGGGTTCTCGGTGTGCTCATGCATAACTCACAAAAGGCTAGCATGTAAGAACAGCATGTAATCAGGAAAGCTAAGAGAATGTTATTGTTTATGCTGGGGGAAATGAACAGAGAAGTAAGGAAATTATGCTTCAGTTATATAGAGCACTGGTGAAGACCAAAGTTGGAGTACTACGTACAACTTTAGTGTCCTTTTTAACAATGGATATTCATGCTTTGCAAAGCACTTCAGAGAGAGTTTAGTAGACTAATATCCACAATGGGCAGGTTACCTTTTGAGAAAAGGTTGGACAGGCTAGGCTTTATCTTCTGGAGCTTAGAAGAGTGAGAGAGGACTTAATTGAAACGTGTATGACCCCGAGGGGTCTTGACATGTTGTATTTGGAGAGGATGTTTCCTCCTGTAGACAAATCTAGAAATAGGGTTCTCTGCTTAAAAATAAGAGGTCCCCAAGTTCAGATAGAGAAGATGCAATTTGTTTTCCCTAGGGGTGTTGTGAGTTTTTGGAACTCTCTTCCTCCTGTGTGGTAGAAATGTGATAGAAGCAGCAGAGGAAGACAAACACAATAAACAAAGGGTTGAAAGATTTCTGTGGATGTACATGAATGTGGAGAAGGTAACAATCCAATCAGCATGAAGTTGTTAACTGGTGGAGAAGGCTTAATGGGCTGAATGGTCTACTATTGTTCCTAACAGGAGGAAAGAAAATGAAGGGTTATATTCAAAAATGTTAATATTATTAAAATGTTTTGGCAAATTATGAGAGCCTGGAAAACATTTCTTTAAAAGTTAACTGTATTTAAATTAATGCAATCAATCAATTAAAATGTAAATAACCTGTTCATACCTCTCTCCCTTGCAGCTGTTCCTTCCCTTTGAAATGAATGGCTGCTGCTGAACCTGTATCAGGTCCCATCCTGCATGTTTCGCAGGTAGCTTAATAGCTGGGAGAATGCAGAAGTTTGCATTCCTCACTGTGCTCTATGAGGACCGCAATGAACATGGCAGCAGCATTCAGCTGCGCAGAACTTCAGGACCTCTGGTCCATGGTTACTGCATGGAAGTCCTGACCTTTCACACAGTCACAGGTATAAAGGCTGAGCGTTCCTCATGGTACAGTGGGATGCTGGCAGTAAGCCATGGACTTAATGCCCACTTTTGGCTGGCATGTATTTGGAATTCAATATATCAAAGTTCTGTGGCAGCTTAGTCACTGAGTAATTCCAAGATTGGGTTTTTGAGCAGTAAGTGAATCTGAGAACATTGGGATTGGGTTGCAAAATAGACCTAAGGCACAGAATCAGCTACAGGATTAAATACTCTACTCCAGTTTTTATTTCTTACATGTTTATGATTCCAAAAGTATTAACAAACTAATGTGGAAATTGCCTTTGAGTTTCCAACTGTAGTTCTTAGAACATAGAATATCTAAGAATCTGACAGCAACTTCTCATGAAAAGTTATAAA
Organism: Pristis pectinata; assembly: GCF_009764475.1. Classification (NCBI taxonomy): domain Eukaryota; kingdom Metazoa; phylum Chordata; class Chondrichthyes; order Rhinopristiformes; family Pristidae; genus Pristis; species Pristis pectinata. The sequence goes on from NC_067415.1 coordinate 72,715,291, forward strand.
CCAACTTCTCAAATGATCCAACAAACAATCTACTGGAGGAAATCAGTGGGTCGAGCAGCATCTGTGGGGGGGAGGAAAGAATTGTTGCCATTTCAGGTCAAAAGCCTGCATCAGGACAGTGCTGGAATCTGGAGCAACAACAGATTGAGTGTTGTTTCAGATTCAGCATCTGCAGTCTCTTATGTCTTCTCCAATTGTCTTGCCGCTAGTCTCCCAACTTGCACTAACAAAGGGACTAACTCTAGTCTGAGGCACTCTCTGTCTACAACAAGCAATTAAATTATTCCCCCAGTGGTTCTGTTGCTGCCCTGATGAAGTTATGGTGGGTATTAGGGATTATTCTGGAGTTATGAAACTATGGATAGCAGATATTAATTAAAATGAGGACACAAGACACTGTAGAACCAGTCTTCAGGAAATAAAACCTGTTCACAATTAAACTTCAACTGATACTTCAAGGCTATTGAAACCAGTCATTGTGTGTGGGACATTCTGATTCTGTACCATTGAAACTATGCAGATGAAAACAATAGGTGACTGTTCATGTGAATTGGTGCTCATTGAAAACCTCAGGATGAGATCAGGGAAGGCATTAAGTGGCCATCTCCTGTATTAATGCATCATTAAAGACCTATCCCTGCTACTTAATGTGCAGTTCGACAGGTCTGTTTTGTCACTTAATATTCTGGCTGGTGTATATACAGGAAGCGAACCCTTGACAGTGTAACCAGAGAAGTATATTTTGGGTGTCTGGAGTTTGTGCTCAGAAGCTTTTGGATCAGCCACCAGTGTTCAAAGGGGATTTGCTTATTTGGATGTGCTCCCATTGTAAATATGTAATTCTGCAAAGTTACCTGTCTCCATTCAAAATGTTAAAGTTAAGTAGGTGATTATAGCGATTGAAACTGTCGTTAATTGTTTATTGTTGTCTTTGTGTTCATAAAGTATAAAAAATATTTTTTTGGAGAGCTAGATTCTTTCCAGAAGATCTGCAGGGTGAATAAAAATCTTTTATATCTCCCAGTTACAGCTTCCATGTGGCTCAGTTTAACCAGTCACAACATTTTGGAGCTCGTCTGGGATACGTCCGTGACCTGCTATGTGGCCAACAATCTAAGAGGGGTGAGAATTGTTCAGTGTAGCTCCCATCTTTAGATCTGTCAGGCCAACACCCAAGGGATCACAAAGTATCCAAAAATCACAACAGAGAGCTGAACAGGTAGAAGTGTTTATTTTGTGTGTGTGTGTGTGTGCGTGTGTGTGTGTGTGTGTGTGTGTGTGTGTGTGTGTGTGTGTGTGCGCGCGCGCATGTGTGTGTGTGTGTGTGTTGTGCGTGCTGTGTAGGGGTCCAGCTATCAGACTGCGTGGGTTAGTTTGATGAGACAGGGCCACTAGTTGCAAAAGATGGTTACTGACAAGTTCAGGACACCAGAAGGGTGCATGGAAACTTGTTTGGGAGACTTTGGGAGACAGGAACCTTTGCAATGGCACAAAGGGGAGAACTCATGGACGCACTCTTTTATTTCTTTCCCTTCCTTGTCCTGTGTTTGGTACTGGAATTAGCATGGACATACTTGGAGGAGAGCTAAGTGTCAGGCACAGCAAGAAGCGTATAGTGTACAAAGAACAGAACTGGAGAAGGAAAGGGACAGGTACAGAGAAGAGTTAGACGAGATGCAAGTAGAGTGGGATGCATATAAAGAACAGTTAGAGCACACGCAAAGAGAAAGAGACAGGAACAAGAGGCAGACAGAGGATTTAGAACAATATAAGGGCCAACTAGTCAGTGACCTGAATAATCTGAGCGATAAATGGGGAAAGGCCCAGCAGGTGGGTGCTCACTGGGTAGCAGTCATGGGAATGGCCAAAGAGGAAAGTGATGAGGTAGATTGGGAGGTGCTAATCTGGGAACTTGACAAGTGGGAACATGCCAGCAAACAGGAGAGGTTTTACCTAGCCATGCCCAACGGGATGGCAACTATTGAGGTCAGATAATGGCAGGCCGAGAATCCTGATGACCCCAGCCAGCCCCTGACACTGATTACTACCATCCACAAACCCTTCACCCCCTGGGGAGAAGTTGCCCTCACTTAAAGTTGCTTGTGGGAATGCAGAATTCTGGCAGCAACTCAAAGAAATGATTGAAATTCACCAGAGGCACCCCAAAGATGTTACATGTGTTGGTTAAAGCCAAATGCCCAAGGAATTTGTGAGAAAGTGTAGCCTGGGGGTGCGGGATGGTACATGGATGACCAGTGAGAGTGCCAATCACAAGGAAAAATTTAAGGGGGAAGTGAGGCAGTGACTGGGGGGAAGCGAGAGTAACTGGGGCATGAGAAGGTCAGTGGTTCAGAGACCTGATGAGCCCACCATGGACTATGCAGAGCATAAATGTCAGGCCTATGAGGAATACGCAGGGCTGGACAATCCAGGGAGAAATGATCTAATCTTCCTGAAAATGCTCAAGGAAGTGTTGAGTTCAGCCCACCAGGAGATCTAGACTTGGGGATAGCTGTGATATCAACCTACCCAGCAATAGTAGGCACAGTAGTGCAGTGGTTAGCATAATGCTATTACAGCGCCAGTGACCCGAGTTCAATTCCGGCTACTATCTGTAAGGAGTTTGTACGTTCTCCCCGTGTCTGCGTGGGATTCCTCTGGGTGCTCCGGTTTCCTCCCACGTTCCAAAGACGTACAGGTTAGGAAGTTGTGGGCATACTATGTTGTTGCCGGAAGAGTGGCGACACTTGTGGGCTGCCCCCAGAACACTCTATGCAAAAGGTTCATTTCACTGTGTGTTTCGATGTACATGTGACCAATAAAGATACTTTATCTTATCTTAATTGTATCATGGGCCGGGAAGATAGACCGGGGGAGATGGTAGAGAGATCGCTAAGTGACTGCAGTGGATGTAGCTGCTGTGAGGACACAGAGGATTTGCTTTGTCTGCCAGTAACAGGGACACTTAGCGAGGGACTGCAGCACTAGACGTAGAAGGGTAAAGGAGGTGATATGTTACAGTGGTGGCTTCTTGGGTCATGGTTGGAGGTGGTGTCTTAACAAGGGAGGAAGATCTGAGGGTCACCTGCCAAAACAGGCAGAAACCACAGCAGCACCCTCTCGGTCTGATCTGATGGCCGATCAGATCATAGAGTTGGTGAGGACAGCATCCAGGTCAGACAAACAGCTCGCAACAGCCCGCATTGCCAGTACTGGTAACCCGTGAATGTACACAAGAGGCTTATTAGGGGGCCAGCAATGCGACATGTCAGAGGGTCATCCGTATCAATAACTGGTCTACCAGTGCCCACAACTGGAGAGGTGATTTATATTACCCATGCAGGAGGGGAAACAATGAGAACAAAGAGAAGTGAACCTCAGGTACTTGAGGTAGAGGGAGTGCAATTTCCAGAAGATTTTCAGTATACCCAAACAATGAGGGTCCTGTCCTGGGGATAGACACACTAAGTAAGGCAGGTGCTATCATAGACTCAGGAAGGGACAGATTACATGGATGAGTAAGGGTCAGCGAACACATTTGATCCGCAGAGCAGACAACATGGACAAAGCAGCCCTGACAAGCAGGGACAGGAGAAAGGCTAATATGTGTGAATCATGTTAGGAGGTCACAGGGGTAGGGACTAAACACAGACGAGAACTGTTAGAAGCGGTGTGGTAAGCCTGCAGAGGTAGCAGCAATTAAAGGAAATGCACACCAGAAAGGGGAAAGTAAGGAGCAGAGAGGGAATGAGTGGGCAGATCTCAGGTGAAAATAGCTGCAGAAGTACAGGAAACCAGAGAAATTGGAACAACTACTGAAGATAATTTAGTAAAATTATCTGGAGATATGAAGGACCGTTGTAACCAGCTTAAAATGTTGAGGGACCAAGCAAAACAGCAGCAACACATTTGCTGATCAGAAAGATCCAGAGTGAGAGAAGATATTCCTCCCACAGGTGGGTGACTAAGTCATGGTGAGGGAGCTGCCTGAAAAGGTGGATAGGGCCACAGGTGCTGCTACTGACAAATGACACAGGTGTCTGTGTGCAGACCTGGTGCAGCAGCCAGTTGAAACACTGGACTCAGCTCGAACGGAATGACTCACCTTCTTCTCATCCACACAGGCAGACCAAGGGACGAAGTCCACCCAATAACAATGTTATTACAGATAATTTAAATGATGAACACCAGCCTGCTGCTTCACACCTGAATGCTCCTGATCAAAGCAGACCTACAGATGAAAGGGAATGGGAGGGGAATGCAGAAGACACAGAGCGCGTGTTCAGATTGAGGGTGAATGTAAATGACAGTTTCATGTATTCTTGATTCAACCTAATTTGAATGCTGCAGTAAAGATCTAACAAAATATAAAAGAAGAGATCATTAAGTTTACATCATCTACAATGAGGCCTGACCATACAGCTTATGCTTATATGCCTGTAATATTTCTACTCCCACATGTTTATCAAGATCATAGAATTCCAGTTAGCTCCAACTGCACTGCTTTTTGTAATTACTTGAATTCACAGGGTCTAATTTTTTGAATGGCTAGTGTCAGTTAACGTGAGGTGGCACAGCTGAAGCCATATCTGCACTGCTTCTTGTGTTTCACACCCATTGTCCAAAACCAATGATGGAAGTCCTTCCAAAAGTCTTGATGTATGGTGCAATCTACAGCAGAACAAGAGCATGAACAGGTGCTTCATTTTCCTGACATGACTCAACATATATTGTCAACCAGGTGGAGAGGAAAAGAGATCTCCACTACCTACAGGAGTCCAGTAAATCATTTAGACCCAGGGTCAAATGGCAATAGGAGGAAACTGCAAATAAAATCAATGCCAGATGTGAAGCTCTTAACACATGAACCTGATGTCAGAAAGAGACCACACACATGGTCAGGATCAGTGAATACATCATCACATCTTATCTCCATCTCCCATTCCTCAACTATCAATAATCTCAATCAATCAAGACTCCTACCCGATATCCCAGGTGCTAAACTATACCTTTACACTCTTACCATTAGTTCAAGATTCACGTCCATGACTTAGACACACTGGCAGAACTATATAGGAACCATAGATGCAAGCATATGGAAAGCAGCTAGTATTAGTGTTCACCAAGATAATTTGGTAATTTCTGTAAGTTTTAGTGTTATAACTGAATATTGATTTGGTTGAATATTGCATTTATGAATTTTGGTCAGCAATAGAATGAAGATTACCCAGGAATATAGAGGTGGAAGAAGACATCTTAAATTTTTATTTGTTCATGGGTTGAGGGTGTTGCTAGGGCAGTTTTCAATAATCACCTATTGCCCTTGACCAGGTAGCAGCTACTGCTCCCTTGAAACACTTGTCCTTGTGATAAAGGTACCTTCACTGTGTTGTTATACAGGGACTGCAAGAATTTTGACTCAATGATGATGTATAAGTGCAGATTATTTTGAAGTTAGGATGATGAGTATCTCAGAGTTAAACGTAAAGTTTGTGGTGTTCCAATTTGGCTCCGGACCTTGATGGTGGAAGTTGTGAGTTTTCAAATTGTTATTGAAGTGATTTATAGCTGCTCAATTTGGAAATGGTACACACTGTAAGTCCCCCATTTATAAAGGGGATTAAAAAACAGTACCAATCAAGGGTCCACAATGGCCTGAATTATATTTAGTCTCCCTAAGTTGGGGCTGCAGCCATTCAGGCAAATAATATGAATTCCATCAAGATTTTAATCAGTGCCTTGTAGATGGTGGGACAGATTTGAGGATTGAGGAGGTGAGTCCCTCATTGCAGAATGTTAAGTCGGTGACAAGCTTTTGTTGTGGTCCCATCAAGTTTCTCATCAGATATAATCCCAAGGTATGGATAATGGGTTTATCTTGACAATGTTGTGATGAAATATCAAGGGAAAGTGGTTAGATTTTCTCCTGTTGGAGTTGGTCATTGTCTGGCACTTGAGTGGTGTAAATAGTACCCAGCACTTATCAGACCATTCCTGAATGCTGCCCACATTTTATTGCATTGTGCCACTGACACCTTGCACTTGATGGCAAGGACTGGACTAAATGATTTCCAGACACCGGAGACTGCAGCAAGCCACCACAAATCAGGAAACCCTCCTTAGAGTGGTCTGAAGTACATCTAACAGTGGACCTGACAGTGCAATCATGCTTTGAACACACCAGTGGTTTGTTCAATTACAACTCTGGCAAGCAGGTCTATAAAGGCAATTGAAAGGAATGACTTTTGGATTTCCAAACATTTAGTTGGAAGATATCATTGACCATCATGTGCTGATGTGGACAAGTAGTATGCCAACATGGCAGGATGGACCAGTATACAAGTGGCAGTATCATTCATTTTAATGGAGTCACTGAACATTGGGCAACAAGTTAGTGCAGGCAAGTGCTTTGTATATTTAAATTTGTTGCAATGCTCTTAATTATGTGTTAGTCTTTTAATTAAATCTGTTTGCTTGTTGAATTTTCTTATATTTTTGTTATTTACATCTATTGTTTAACTGCTTCTGGCTATCAGAGACATTTAATAATTGTTAGAAAGCCTTTAACAGGCCGCCAGTTGTTTCAGGACCCTGTGGGGACAGGGTCTCAATCAATGATACCTGAAGCCTGCTCATTGAAGCCTATTGTGCCTTGCCTGATACCTGTCAGGAGTGTGATGGGTAGTGAGCTGGGGATGTCAGTATTTGGTCCAGCTCACCTGGCCTCAAACAACTTAAAAATATAATTGCAGGCAGGTGGGGGCTGCAGGCAGAAAACTTGCGTGGTGCACTGTGTGTCAGAAAGTGGGGCTCATTGATTTTCCAGACAATTTTTCAATCTGAACCATCACTCTTTACTTCTTGTGATAGAAAAACAGACAATACTGGAAGTACTTAGCAGGTCAGGCAGCATCTGTGGAGAGAGAGAGAGGGTAATAATATTTCGGGTCAATGATCTTTCATCAGAATTATAAAAAGTCAACAGTCAATCATGCCTTAGATTTTCAGAAGTGGAAGGAATGGAATTTGCCAAGCGAATATATGTGACAGAATGGAGAACAAAAGAACCTGAATGGTGTTGGTGTCAACTGAGACATGACCACAGCTTTACGTAACCTCGGACATTAACCTGTTACACACTGATTCAAGACACAAAAAGTAATTGGAGAAGGAATAGACAAATGCAGATCAAACTTCAATTTGCTACATAAACTATCACTTCAGAACCAATTGAACATGATAAAATTGCAAGATTATGACCTGTGATAGTTCTATGCTTCTTGCACAACTATTAACATGAATTTGACAAGCTGTGCCAAAAAAATAAAATCTTGTTTTTTTTTAAACATGTGGTTGGATTATACTCAGCAGACACATTAACTGATCTTTCATCCCTTGAAATTTAAAGAACTAATGTGTGTACATTATAATTGACACAGAGTGTATGTGCATAAGTGGTTCTCTAAGATTCAGAAAAAGCCAAGCCAGCATTATTTAATACTCTTTATTCTAATTACCCAATTTATAAACCAGTTCACTTCCTTATCCATTTATGATTGTCCTTTATTTCACAAATCAATAAGAAACAGTGCTGTACTTCAACTCTCTCTCTTCTCCAACACTTGACTTCCAATTTACAACTGTTTGATCGTATTATGAGCTGATTCATTAATATTCTCTGAACCAATTACTTATTGTGTAATATATGTATTTTTTCATAAGCAGCTAAATTCTTATGGTAATAACAAATATTTAAAATTCTCTCCCCTGCAACACACACTGTAAATGTCTTTTGATTATGATCCCATGTTTTACAGAGGAACTATATAATCTACTTATAACACATCCAGAATTGACTATGGCATCAGCAATTGGCTGCTTAATATCAGCATCACAGTCCTCCCTTTGCCACTTCAGTAGAAACATTATCCATTTCAAAATAAACCAGGCAATGAATCCATTAAAACAGTTGATAAGCAGAAGCCACATCTTAGTACTACAAATTTCTTGGATATTGATTCCATGCTAAATGAAAGGACATTTAGAGATGATTGCATTGAAATTAGATTTCCTTCATATTTAATGTACTAAATCTGTAATACCTATGGTGGTAGTATTAAATCGAAAGTCAGAAAAAGCAATATTGGGATATTCTAAGAAATAATAATGATTACTTACTTTACTCCCTTTAAGAAATATTAAAAACTGACCTGTGTGTTTCACGCACATTGTTGCTTGCCTGGCAGGCAGTAGCATCAACATTCGTAGACTAACCCATGGAAATGGGTCAGTGATGTTAAAGACATCTCTTCATTAGTCCCTCATGGAGATAAGGTCCAATGGAAGTTGGAGGGAGCGAAATCATGAAAAGCTATGGCTGGAAAGGGACAAATGGGGGTTGTGAGGAGGATAATATCTTACATAGCTTCTGGTTCAGACTCCCTGTATGTGATGTTGTGCTCCATCACTGTGGGTGGTCCTGAATTGGCAGCATCAGATCATAGATCTTTGAACTGCAGCTATTAGTTCATTGAAGCCTCAACAGTACAAAGTCCCACATGGTTGGCTAGTCCAGAATGTTAGATTACATGGGATCCAGGGTGAGCGAGCCAATTGGATATAAAATTGGCTTGATGTTAGGAGAAAGTGGGTCGTGGTGGAGGGTTGTTTTTCAGACTGGAGCCCTGTGACCAGTGGCGTGCTGCTGGGATCATTGCTGGGTCCACTGTTGTTCGTCATTTATATTAATGATTTGGATGAGAACGTAGGTGGCATGGTTAGTAAGTTTGCAGATGACACTAAAATTGGTGGTATAATGGATAAAAGATTATCTAAGATTACAATGTGATTTTAATCAACTGGGTCAGTGGGCCGAGGAATAGCAGATGAAGTTTAACTCTGATAAATGTGAGGTGTTGCATTTTGGTAAGCCAAACCAGAGCAGGACTTAGACTGTAAATGGTAGGGCTCTGGGGAGTGTTGCAGAACAGAGAGAATTAAGGGTGCAGGTACACAGTTCCTTGAAAGTGGCGACACAGGTAGACAGGGTGGTGAAGAAGGCATTTGCATGCCTGCCTTTGATGATCAGAATATTGAGTACAGGAGTTAGGATGTCATGTGAAAGACATTGGTAAGGCCACATTTGGAGTACTGCATACAGTTCTGGTCACCCTGTTATCAGAATGATGTTAATAAATTGGAAAAAGTACAAAAAAGATTTGCAATGATGTTACCAGGACTGAAGCGCTTGGTTATAAGGAGAGGCTGTGCAGGCTTGGACCTTTTTTTTTCCTGGAGCATAGGAGGTTGAAGGGTGATCTTATAGTGGTTTATAAAATCATGAGGGGCATAGATAAGGAGAATAGCCAAAGTCTTTTCCTCAGGTTGGAGATTCCAAAACTAGAGGGCATAGATTTAAAGTTGGAGGGGAAAGATTTAAAAGGGACCTGAGAGGCAACCTTCTGATGAATATATGGAATGAGCTGCCACAAGAAGTAGTAAGATAGATAAGATATACTTTATCTACATCTAAACACACAGTGAAATGCACGTTTTGAGTAGGGTGTTCTGGGGGCTGCCCGCAAGTGTCGCCACGCTTCTGGCGCCAACATAACATGCCCACAACTTCCTAACCCGTATGTCTTTGGAATGTGGGAGGAAACCGGAGCACCCGGAGGAAACCCACGCAGACATGGGGAGAACGTACAAACTCCTTACAGACAGCAGCCAGAATTGAACCTGGGTCGCTGACACTGTAATAGTTACACTGTGGACAGTTACATGGATAGGAAAGGTTTAGACGGATATGGGCAAAATGCAGGCAGAATAGATTAGCTCAGTTAGGCAACCTGGTCAGAATAGACAATTTGGGCTGAGTGACCTGTTTCTCTGCTGTATAGCTCTAAGACTCTATGATTCCACTGCAGTCTGCAAGTAAGCAGCGGTTATCTGTAAAAATATACAGGGCACAATTTTTAACACATTAAAATGATATCTTGGGGTGTGTGGATACACACTTTAAATCACATGGGCTTCATTGATTTCACCTTATGTACCCTTTGTTGAATGCAAATTATATGAGAATGTTGTAAGTCGTGAACCTTTGAGCCAATTACAGTTGGTAAGTAATTAATGGGCATAGTGCATGTTAATGATATCATCACATGTGACAGAGAAAACACATTGGCCTGAGGTGAATTGCGACAGGAAGTACCCAGTCCATTTCCAGACGGAGAGGAACTAAACAGGCACAAACACTTCTAAATGTGCCCCAATGTGAGTAAAAATGTGCAAAAACATTGCTTTTCTAATTCAACTTATGGTCATGCCTTCTGTAATGTACAAAATAAGGGAAAAATTGTTTGAATTTTGGTGGTGGTTTCCTCGAAGTGAGCTCTCAGTTGGTCAAGATGAGAAGTTTGTCCACTAGCTAACCCACCATCCCCCAAGCATTCTGTTGATTAACTGAATGGATAAACTTTTATCTTTATATGGATCATACCACGAGTTCAACTTTGGAAAATAACTCCATTAAACATTTGGCTATTTTACTGCAAAGTTATTGCACATTGACTTGTAACAATTCTGGAATTCATACACTCTGATACTCATCTTTGTTTGCACCCACTTCCTCCATGAAAAAGATGAAACTATTTCAAATAAGATCCATTTGCCAAGCACTGACTTATTTTCTTCCTTTGCCTATTTGATGTTAACTTTCTCCCGGTTCCACAGGATGTTAAGATTCCAATTCTATCTCTGATTCTATTGAACTCCTAACCTTAACTCTGTCACTATGTAAAATTATTTAAGTAGACTTCAAATTATACCCTAGAGCAAAAAAAAGATTGTGAAGAGAGTTAATCCTGAGCTGTTGTTTAGTATCTCTTACCAAACAGTTAAGATTAGTATTGGGAGCAGCAACTGATGCTTGAGTGTAATGAGTTTTAAAATTAACATTGTTTTATGAGACTGAAATAGATAGATGCTACAATTCGGAAAGGAACAGTTCCATACCCTAACCACATGGGCATTGCGACTGCTATTCTGATGGCAGAGTAATGTTAGCATCGGGTAATAATCGAAAAGAACAATATTTGTCATCTGGGACCATGAATTCAGATCCTATCATGATTACCGAGCAATTTAAAGCACTTAATTAAATAAAAGTTTTGAGTAACATGCCAGTGTCAATAACAGTGACCCTGACACTGTTAGATTGATATATAAAAAAACATTTAGTTCAATTTCCTTACCCAGTATGGTCTACATGTGACTCCAGACTCATAGGAATGTGGTTGACTCTAACCTGCTCTTTGCAAGGACCTGCTGAACCATTCAATATGTGGCTAATAAATGCTTGTCTTGAAAGTGAGTCCCAAATTCTGTGAATGTGTGTAATTAACAAACAAAGAAAAAACAAACTCAGGACCTTTTCTGGTTTGCAATTGGTTTTAAGTTGAAGGTCCAATAATTCTTTGAGATCCACATTTGTGAACTGGTCTCTTCAGTCAGAGCTTGTGAGGTGGAATCCACAATTAATGTTTCTGGATGTTGAGCAGCCTAATCAGTGACAATCAGAAGAAACTTAAACATGACCTAAAATCTTCAAAGATTTTTGACCATCATTACATTCTCAAGATTAGAAATACCCCTGAAAGTAAAAAAAATGAAAATGCTGGAAATCTAGAATAAAAACAGAAAATGCCAAAAAATTTCAGTAGGTAAGGCAGAATCAGTGGAAAGAGAAACCGAATTAATGCCTCAGGTTGAGCATCTGTCATGAATGTGAAGGCTGGGTGTGTAGAAAGTGAAGACCAAGAGAAGTTCTTTCCCCACTCCCATACCCTCTCACCCTCTCTCCTGGGCAGATTAGAGCAGAACTCCCCTCATCCTCACCCACCCCACCCGCCGCTGCATTCAACGGATCATTCTTCCCAATTTCTGCCAGGTCCAACAAGATTTCACCACCATTCCCCTCCCCTTCCTGAATTTTGAAGGGGTCACTCCCTTTTTTGACTCCCTGGTGCAGGTTTCCATTCACATCAACCATTCCGGTCTAATGGCCATTTCCTATGTAACATCTATCCCTTCATCTCTTCCATTCTCACCATCCAGGGAACCCAAACCATCTTTCCAGGTGAAGCTCTGTTTCACTTGCACTTTTTTTTTCCAATCTAGTGCACTGCATTTGATGTTCACAATGTGGTCTCCTCTACTCTGGAGAAACCAAACACAGTTTGGGTGATCACCTTGCAGGGGACCTGTATTCAGTCCTCTGAACTCTGTGCTCCCTGTTGCCTGCCACTTTAAATCTCTATCCACTCCCATTCTTTCTTATCCATGTGTGACCTCTTGCTCTGGTACAATAAGGCCCAATACAAGATGGAAAAAAACACTCATCTTACATTTGGGTTCATTGTAATTTTCCAGATTCAACATTAAATTCTCCAAATTTAGGTAACTAGTTTTTTCTGTCCCTATCAGGGTTGGCTATTACTGCCAATCATCCAGTTGTGGTTTTGGCTCAGCTTTTCTCTCTTCATTGGTACAGCTAACCTATTGGGCATGTGCCACCACCCTGCTATTAGCAACATCCAATGCAAAGAAGCATAATTACCATCTAACTATCCCACTAACCCTTTGGACCTGGTCTCACCTTATCACAGATATTCCCTTTGTCCTATCCATTCCTCCCACCATCTGCTCTGCAACTTAAAATTACCATTCTTTTCTCTACTTATCTGTTCTGATGAATGGCTGTTGACCTGAAACATTGATTCTCTTTCTCTTTACACAGATGCTGCTTGACCTACTGAGTGTTTCCAATGTTTTGTTGTGACTGTTTCTCCTGGCTTCGCTAAAGAGATGGCCTCACCTCACACCCATGTCCTTATTCTGCCCCATTGTATATAACATAGGGCCTCAGCATATTACAAGGGCTCTGGCAGGCAAGCTACACTTTGAAACCTGATTTGTGCCTTTAACCAACATGAGTTATCCCACTGAAACCTGAAGTTCCCTATAGTTTCATGTTACCGCTCAGCTCATTTGTCCATTAAAGCTATTCCATTTGTAAAATATTGTCCTTTAAAGCTGTGTCCTGGTCCCACATTATACATAATGTCTTTTTGAACAACCAACAGTGTTAACTTATAATTTATGACAGCCCTCAGGAATCTCATTTCCAGAATAACAGCGCTGTGTTTCAGAAGAATAATCCCAGTTTAAAATTGCTAAAGAGTCCATGTCCCAATTAGTCTGTGCAAAGCAGAAAAAGTACAAGGAATTTACCCTGAGAAATACTGAAAATATTTCCCCATTACTTTTATTGATTAGCTCAGGATTGAATGGTCCAAGTTGTTTGCAAGTTAAGGATCTCCATGTGGAAGTGTATTTATTAAAAATGTTACTTGCCTGATGAAAAAATTCAGAAGTGAATGGAATTCGAGGAAGAAATATTGCATTTGTTTCTTCACAAAAGCGTTGGTTTCAGTCAGTTGCCATCTGACATTAAAGCGATGAATTACAGTGGGTTAAATGTGAACAATTCAAAGACATTAACCTGGTAAGTTACTGATGAATTTATTTGATCTTGAGATGAGATATAAAGCTGAATAACAACATTGCCACAATTAGGTATCAATCTTTTTATAGAGTCATATAGAGCACTACAGTACAGAAACATCCTTCAGCCCATCTAGTCAATGCCAACCTGATCTTCTGCCTAGTCCCATCTCCCTGCACCCGAATCATATCCCTCCAAACCCTTCCCATCCATTTACCTATCCAAACCCCTCTTAAATGTTACAATTGAACCTGCATCTGCCACTTCCGCTGGCAGCTCGTTCCACACTTGCACCACCCTCTGAGTGAAGAAATTTCCCCTCAGATTCTCCTTACATATTTCACTTTTCACCCTAAACCTATATCCTCTAGTTCTAGTCCCACCCGACCTGAGGGGAAAAAGCCAACATGCATTCACCCTATCTATACCCCTCATAATTTTGTATACTTCTGTAAGATCTCTCCTTATTCTCCTGGGCTCCAGGGAATAAAGTCCTAGCCTATTCAACCTTTCCCTGTAACTCAGGTCCTCAAGTCCTGGTAACATCCTTGTAAATTTTCTCTGCACTCTTTCAAGCTTATTGATATCTTTCCTGTAGGTAGGTGACCAGAACTGCACAAAATACTCTAAATTCGGCCTCACCAATGATTTGTGCAACTTTAACATAACATCCCAACTCTTGTATACAATGCCCTGATTTATGAAGTCCAAAGTGCCAAAAGATCTCTTTATGACCCTACCTACCTTTCAAGGAACTATGGACCTGTATTCCCAGGTCCCTCTGCTCTACCACACAACTCAGAGACCTACCATTCACTGTGTAATTCATTACCCTGGTTTGTCCTCCCAAAGTGAAACACCTCACACTTGTCTGCATTGAATTCCATTAGCCATTTCTCAGCCCATTTTCCCAGCTGGTCAAGATCACACTGCAAGCTTTGATAGCCTTCCTCGCTGTCCGCCACGCCCCCAATCTTGGTGTCATCCACAAATTTGCTGATCCAGTTTACCACATTATCATCTATATCATTAATATAGATGATAAGCAATAACGGACCCAACACCGACCCCTGCAGCACATCACTAGTCACAGGCCTCCAATCAGAGAGACAGCCACCTACCACCACTCTCTGGCTTTTCCCACTAAGCTAATGTTGAATCCAATTGACCACTTCATCCTGAATGCCAAGCGACTTAATCTTCTGGACCAGCGTCCCATGTGTGACTTTGTCAAAGGCATTGCTTAAGTCCATGTAGATAATGTCCACTGCCTTTCCCTCAACGACCTTCTTGGTAACCTCCTCGAAAAACTCTGTAAGATTGGTTAGACATGACTTGTCATGCACAAAGCCATGTTGATTATCCCTAATCAGGCCCTGTCCATCCAAATACTTATATATCCTGTCCCTTAGAATACCTTCCAATAATTTATCCATGACTGATGTCAGACTCACCCACCTGTAATTTCCTGGCTTATACTAGAGCCTTTCTTGAACAATGGAACAACATCAGCTATCTTCCAATCCTCCGGCACCTCACCCATGGCTAAGAATGTTTTAAATATCTCTGACAGGGCCCTCGCAATTTCTGCACTAGCATCCCACAAGGTCTGAGGGGACACCTTGTCAGGTCTTGGGGATTTATCCACTTTAATTCACCTCAAGACAGCCAGCACCTCCTCTTCCATAATCCGGATATGGTCTGTGACCTCACTACTCTTTTGATTCAGTTCTATAGTCTCTGTGTCTGTCTCCAGAGCAAATACTATTGCAAAACATTCATTTAAGATCTCTCCATCTCTTTCAGCTCTCTGCATAGATGACCACGCTGATCTTCAAGAGGACCAATTTTGTCCCTTGCTACCCTTTAGTTATTGATATATCTATCAAAACCCTTGGGTTTCTCCTTCACCCTGTCTGCCAGAGCAACCTCATGTCCTCTTTTTACCCTCCTGATTCTTCTCTTACATGTTCTCTTGTATTTCTTATGCTCCTCAAGCGCCTCATTTGATCCTAACTGCCTATACCTTATATGCGCCTCCTTTTCCTTTACCAGGGTCTCAATATCCCTTTAAAATCATGGTCCCCTAAACCTGCTAGCCTTGCCTTTTATTCCAAAAGGAACATGCAGTTTCTGTACTCTCAATATTTCAATTTTGAAAGCCTCCCACTTACCAAGCATCTCTTTGCTGGAAAACAGCCTATCCCAATTCACGCCTGCCAAAGCCCTTCTGATGCCATCAAAATTGGCCTTTCTCCAATTTACAATCTCAACCCCAGGACCAGTCCTATTCTTCTCCATGATTACCTTGAAACTAATGGAATTACAATCACTGGATCCAAAGTGTTCCCCTACACACACTTCTGTCACCTGCCCTGTCTCATTCCTGTAGAGGAGATCCAGTTAGTTCTCGCTAACTTTTGTTTCGGATCATTGATCTAATAGCAATCGTATTGGACTGAAGCATGTTAGACCTGCCCTGCCACCTGGATTTGACATCCATATTTTCTCACTTACCTGCACTTACCTAGACCAGATGTGGAGGATGGATTTAGCTGACCTCCCACACCTGGAAGTGCCAAGGAGGAACAGCCAACTACAGTCAGCAAGATTCATCCCAAAACAATTGAAGTCAATGTTAAAGTAGAAACAATGACTCAGATGTTAGATTTTGGAAGGGTGTCTTGAATGTGGGAAGACAGAGGTTGGCAATAGCTGTTACTGGATAAAATTACACATCAACAGTGAAAATTGTTCAGAAAATAATGAAGTATATACTACCAAGGGGAAACAGCTCCACTTACCAAATAAAATAGGCATGATGAACATAAATAGATGTGTGATCACTTCAAAACACATTCCAGAAGGGGAATTTAATGCTAAGAGGTTACTAAGTCACATTATTACTACATACAACAGAAAATGAACTTCAACTATATGTTTTTACAAATTTCTATTAAGGAGAAAAACTGTTGGAGTGACTTTAAAAATAAATGTGAGTAATACTGCACATGAAAATAAGGAAATAGGCTTTGGTAAATAATTACAGTAAAGACATAATAAACAATATTCCAAGGAAACGAATAATTAATCCAGGCCTGAAACTCATTCACATAAAATTAAGTAAGTAAACAGTACCAAATGCTCACAAATTTCCAAGTTCTAATGATTTCTATTTCAGGACCTTAAAGAAAGTAGGTGAGGAAATTTGATATTTTTGTCAGAATTTCAGAAGATCTAAACCTAACGGAATTGTTTGATTAGATTGGAAATTGCAAATATACCTTCATTATTTATGACAGTAAAGAAAACTGAATGACTATTTGCAAGTTAATCCAACATCTGTTGCAAAGAGATTACTGGAATCTGCAATCAAGCACATACTAACTGAGCTTTTAGCAAAAAAAATGAGCTGATAGAAAGAGCCAACATGGGCATTAAAGTCTCTTCTATTGAACTATTCTTGAGGAGATAATAAAAGTGGTAGACTAGGGAGTATCTCTGGATGTTGTCTGCATGGATTTACAGAGGACACTCACTTAAATTCTGCATGAAAAATGAATTGAAGATTATTGACCAGGATTACATTGGTTATGTAGTGGAAAGTAGATAGAAGGAAGAGCGAGTGTCAACTCAAAGGAAGCATCAAGTGATGCCCAAAAAGGAGATATCTGAAGCCTCAACTGTCCACTAATGAATGAATTACATAACATAATGGAGAAAAATATCCAAGTTACTTGCTGAATTATGCAGTGTAGAAAGTTGCAAAATTTTTAAAGAGACATTGATGTATGAAATGACTGGTGAAAGTTTTGATAGGTTAAGTTTGTGTCAGTCAGTGTGTGTTCATTCATTTTGGACTAAAGAAAATCTAGATCTGTGTACTTTTTTTTAAAATGATAAGTGACAGTGAAGGGCTTTAAGCAACCATATATGTAGGTAACTAAAATGAAGCAGTTGATGATAAATTTAGAAAGACAAGATAAGATTTATCTTTCTGTCAAATCGCCTGGTATTTAAAGAGTGTGATTTAAAGGCCTGGTACTAAATGTTTTGCTTCAGCTACGAAAAGTCCTGGTTAGACAGCATTTGACAATTCTGCGAGTCACACTTTAAGGAAGCACATAATAACTTGGAAAGGAAGCAGTGCAGATTCACCAGAACAGAACAAAATCTTCAAAGGTTAAATGATTGGGAGAGATTGCACAAACCAAGCTGGCATATCCTGAAATATGGAATATTAAGGGATGATTTTATGCCTTTGGGGTTATGAAAACTGTTGGAGTGAAAATCTTTCTGTTGGCAGAGGAGTCTAGAATAAAGGAGCATATAATTTAAAATCAGAGTCGCATGTTTAGTATGAAAGCGAGGGAACACTATTCACACAAAAGGCTGTAGAACTGTGGAAATCACTCCTCTGGGAAGCATTAGCTGGGAAGTCAACTAATAATATTTATTCTGAAAATCAAAACAAAACTGCAGACACTGGAAATCTGATATAAAAACAGAAAATGCTGGAAAAAATCTGCAGGTTAAGCAGCATCTGTGGAAAGAGAAATAGCTGACATTTCAGGTTGAAGACTTTTCAGCAGAACTTCTGCCTTTCTCAGTTCTGATGAACTGTCTCAGACTGAAGGGACTGCAGCCTGGGTCAGTGGGCTGTGGGGTACATGTGAGTGCATCGTCAACCTGTTGTGAAAGGACAACTGCTGGCACCCTGAGGATGGACATTACTTTCCAGCAGTGTAATGTCAATTCCACTCCATCAGTACTGAGAACACAACTGGCTTCATATCATGCATGACCCAGATTGTAAAGCTACTGTAATGCCTCCAGACCACAATCAACACAGGTGATCAACTCCCACATGGTAGACATCTGGCCCCAATTTTCTTCTAGTTTAGTGCAGATGGGCAGAAAGTTTGACATGGATGTGGTAGGCCAAAGGACCTATTTCTGTGCTGTTCAACTCTATGACTCAAAGAGAGCAGAAATCACTTCTGGATTTCACCTCATTCTTTGTGCAAAATAACACATCAAGTACATAACCCTGAGATCCTTTTAACAAAAGATGACTGCACATGACCTCTGTCTCTGCCCTAATGGAAGGAGAAGTCAAGTTGCTACACTGTGGGAGTGTCAGCTTTAACTGCCGCTGAGGCGTGGCTCATTTCCAGACAGCCAAAAAGCTCTCCTGGCTCCACATACAGTGTGAGGTTGGAGATGGACTCTCCCATGTTCCTCGACATCTCTTGAATGCTGTCAGATGAGGACAATAATGTACCAAATACTTGAACAAATGTCTGCACTTATTTACACTGCCCTCTGCCTGAACAAATAAAGTATTCCATTCAAGCTCCAGTTTTAAGGTTGTTCCCCTTTGGTCTATATTTTCCCACCAAATGAAATGGCTCTTTTCTTTCTAATTTATCAAGTCCATTCAATATTTAATATTTCTATAATACATGCCCTCCTCACCATTCTGGAACCCAAATAGGCCTTAAAGGTAATGCAGAAATTCACTTACTATTTTTGTAATTTAGAATATTACAATCACGATGTGGGGTCCTCCAAATATGAGAAAGTTAATGCAGGTTCGGTGACTGCTTTGCAGAATACCTCCATTAAGTCCACAAAGGCAACCCTGAACTTACAGTCACCTGCCACTTTAATTCTCTATCCAACTCTCCCTCTATGTCTTCCGCCTCCTACATTGCTCCAATGATACCCAAAATAAGCCTGAGGAACAACACCTCATCTTCCATTTCTCTCCTCTGTCACAAGATCACAAGACAAGGGAGC
The DNA here is from genome assembly GCF_009764475.1 of Pristis pectinata. NCBI lineage: Eukaryota > Metazoa > Chordata > Chondrichthyes > Rhinopristiformes > Pristidae > Pristis > Pristis pectinata. The sequence continues at coordinate 72,734,660 of NC_067415.1, forward strand.
AGAAGTAGGCCATTTGGCCCATTGAGTCTGCTCCAAAGAAAAGAAAGGGAAGAAGAAAAAGAAAAAAGAAATGAGAAATGGGGGACTGTCCATGAGAAAAAAAACTATTCCTTTCTAGCCCCAATTTCTGGCCTTATTCCCATATCCCTTGACACCTTGACTAATTAGATAACTATCTATCTCCCCCTTAAATGCCTCCAACGATCGGGCCTCCACTGCTGTACGTGGCAAAGAATTCCATAAATTCATTACCCTCTGGCTAAAGAAATTTCTCCTCAACTCTGTTTTAAACCTGTACCCTCTAATTCTAAGATTGTAGCGGCTAGCTACACACTACAAAATGAAGACACAGAGTCGCTGGTTCGAAATCAGAAGTCGAATGAACGACAGGGGCACAGTGCTCCTTTAATATCCCAAAACTTCCCGCGCTACAGTTCCCGCGCTGACGTCACGTGCGGGTCACCTGACCTTCCCGCACATGGGCTTTCGTAGCCCGACGATGGGGAAGAAGGAGGGCCCCGCACCATCTTGGATCAGGGCCTCCGACGACGTTCGCGATGTCGGGAGCTGGTTTGATGTCGGTGCGGTGAGCCGCTACATAACCACCTCCCCCCCGCTCCCCCCCAGAACCGGCAATACCGTCGCGAAAACCAGAATTAAATAAACTATGACTTGGGTGGCCTGCCCCTGCACCGCGCTCGCTGGACCACCACGGGTTGGTCCAAGTCTAAATAAGCCGGCTTTCAGCTGGTCAATTGTAAACACCTCCTCGCGTCCCCCAGTGTCCAGCACAAACGTAGACCCATTGTTCCTGATGACCCAGAATGGCCCTTCGTATGGCCATTGCAGCGGTGATCGGTGTGCACCCCTCCTGACGAAGACAAACTTACAGTCTTGGAGGGAAGTCGGCATACAGGTCGGGGCCTGTCCGTATCGCGAGGTGGGAATCGGGGCCAGGTTTCCAAGCCGCTTGCGCAGCCGGTCGAGTGCCATGGCAGGTTCTTCCTCTGGCCCCTGAGGGGCTGGTAGGAACTCGCCCAGGACGACTAAGGGCGTTCTGTAGACCATCTCCATGGATGAGGCATGCAGGTCCTCTTTAAGCACAGTGCATATCCCCAGCAGGACCCAGGGGAGTTCGTCTACCCAGTTGGGCCCCTTAAGGTGGGCCATGAGTGCTGACATCAGGTGGTGATGGAACCTCTCCACCAGCCCATTGGATTGCTGGTGATAGGCGGTGGTGAGGTGGATCTGGGAATCCCACAAGTTGGCGACAGCAGACCACAGGCCAGAGGTGAATTGAGCTCCCCTGTCTGAGGTGATATGTGCCGGGACACCGAAATAGGTCACCCAAGATGACAAAAGGGCCCTTGCGCAGGACTGGGTGGAGGTGTCTGCAAGGGGAATGGCTTCAGGCCAGCAGGTAAAACGGTCGACAATCGTGAGGAGGTACCGCGCTCCTCAGGAGACTGGGAGGGGGCCGACCAGGTCGACATGGATATGGTCAAACCTCCGGCGGGTAGGTTGAAAATCCTGCAGGGGGGCCTTGACGTGCTGCTGTACTTTTGAGGTTTGGCACTGAGTGCAGGACCGGGCCCATTTGGAAACCTGTTTACGCAGGCCATGCCAGACAAACTTGTCTGACACCATCCGGACAGTAGTCTGGATGGATGGGTGTGCAAGGCCGTGAATGGCATCAAACACCCGTCTGCGCCAGGCAGCTGGGACGATGGGGCGGGGTCTCCCTGTGGAGATATCGCAGGGCAGAGTGCGCTCACCTGGGCCTACCTGTAGGTCTTGCAGTTGCAGGCCCGAGACTGCGGTGTGATAACTGGGCATCTCCATGTCCATTCGCTGTGCCTCCGCCAAGGCACCGAAATCCACCCCCTAGGACAAAACTTGGATGGTGGGCCGTGACAGTGCATCCCTGACCACATTCTCTTTCCCAGACAGATGGCAGATGTCAGTGGTGAACTCTGAGATGTACGACAAGTGCCACTGCTGCCGTGCTGACCAGGGATCTGAGACCTTGTTGAAGGCGAAGGTCAACGGCTTGTGGTCGGTGAAAGCTGTAAACCGCCTGCCCTCCAAGAATTATCGGAAGTGTCTGATGGCCAGGTACAACACCAACAGCTCGCGGTTGAAGGTGCTATATTTGAGCTCTGGTGGTCGAAGGTGCCTGCTGAAGAACACCAGCAGTTGCCAACGTCCTTCGATAAGCTGTTCAAGAACGCCTCTGACCGCTGTGCTGGAGGCGTCGACCGTGAGGGCAGTCGGGACGTCCGTGCGAGGATGCACCAACATGACTGTGTCCGCCAAGGCCTGCTTGGTTTCGACGAACGTGGTGTGAGCTTCTTCCGACCAAACAATGTCCTTGCTTCCGCCAGACAGGAGAGCAAACAACGGACGCATGATGCGGGCCACGGATGGTATGAACCGGTGATAAAAGTTTACCATACCGAGGAATTCCTGCAGGCCCTTGATGGAGGTGGGTCTGGCGAAATGGCGGATGGCGTCGATCTTCGCAGGCAGGGGCGTGGCGCCATGTTTGTCGATCCAATGGCCCAGGAAATCGATTGTCTCCAGCCCGAATTGGCATTTGACTGGGTTGATGGTCAGGCCGAAATCCCTCAGGCGACAAAAGAGTTGGCGGAGGTGCGTGAAATGTTCCTGGTGGCTGTTGCTGGCAATCAGGATGTCGCCGAGGTATATGAAGGCGAAGTCAAGGTCACGCCCGACTGCGTCCATCAGTTTTTGGAAGGACTGAGCAGTGTTCTTGAGACCAAAGGGCATCCGGACGAATTCAAAGAGGCCGAAAGTTGTGATCAGCCCCGTCTTCGGAATGTCGTCTGGATGCACCGGGATCTGGTGATACCCGTGGATGAGGTCGACCTTGGAAAAAATGGACCGCCCATGCAGGTTGGCAGCAAAGTCCTGAATGTGTGGCACGGGGTACCGGTCCGGAGTAGTAATGTCGTTGAGGCGTCAGTAATCGCCACAGGGTCGCCAGCCTCCGGCTGCCTTGGGGACCATGTGTAGCAGAGAGGCCCATGGGCTGTCCGACCTGCGGATGATCCCCAGCTCCTCCATTTTTTTGAATTCCTGTTTTGCGAGGCGGAGCTTGTCTGGGGGTAGCCGTTGGGCGCGGGCATGGAGGGGAGGGCCCTGGGTGGGGGTGTGATGCTGGACGCCGTGCTTGGGCAAGGTGGTGGAGAACTGGGGCATTAGTACAGATGGGAACTCTGCCAGGACCCTGACAAACTCATTGGTCGACGTGATGACGGAGTCGAGGTGTGGGGCCTGCAGCTTGGCCTCACCCAACAAGAATGTTTGGAAGGTCCTGGCATGTACCAAATGCTTACCCCGCAGGTCAATCAGCAGACTGTTGGCGCGAAGCAAGTCAGCCCCAAGGAGTGGTTGCGCGACGGCAGCCAGGATGAACCCCCAAGTAAAGTTGCAGGTGCCGAACTGGAGGTGTACCAAACGGGTGCCAAAGGTCCGAATGGCGCTGCTGTTGTTGGCTCTGAGGGCGGGTCCTGGTGTGCAGTTGCAAGTCTCGCGGCTGTTGGGAGGCATGACACTGACTTCGGCTCCAGTGTCCACTAGGAACCGATGTCCAGAACGCCTGTCCCACACATGCAAGAGGCTATCCGGGTGGCCAGCCACCGTAGCCATCAGTGGCGGTTGGCTCTGGCGTTTCCCGGACCTGCATGGTGGCCGGCATCTGCGGGCGTCAGCGCCCCACCGCTGATGGTAGAAACACCATTGGTCGGTTGGTGTCTCAGGCCTGGTGGCGGGCGGGGTGCGTTCGATTGCCCGGTCTGGCCTGCTGGGCTGCTGGGTACGTGGCGTGGCAACGCGCTCGACGGATGCCCTGCTCTCCTTTTTCGCCCGCCAAAGGACATCCACCCGGGCAGCCACCTTCCGGGGATCACTGAAATCGGCATCTGCCAGGAGCAGGTGGATGTCGTCGGGTAACTGCTCCAGGAAGATCTGCTCAAACAGCAGGCAGGGTTTATGCCCGTCTGCCAGGGCCAACATCTCATTCATGAGCACGGAGGGTGGTCTGTCGTCCAACCCATTGAGGTGGAGGAGGCGGGAGGCCCATTCGCGTCGGGAAAGGCCGAAAGTCTCGAGAAGGAGGGTCTTGAACTTATCATACTTCTCCTCCTCTGGGGGCGCCTGGATGAATTCCTTGACCTGGGCTGTGGTGTCTTGGTCGAGGGCGCTCACCACATAATAGTACTTGGTGTCTTCCCTGGTGATCTGGCGAATCTGGAACTGGCCCTTGGCCTGGTTGAACCAGACACGGGGCCGGAGGGTCCAGAAGGTGGGCAGTTTAAGGGCTACTACCTGTACCTCTTGCTGTGCAAACATCGTGGGTCCAAAAACATTTGGGCCGTCGGGGTCACCAATGTAGCGGCTAGCTACACACTACAAAATGAAGACACAGAGTTGCTGGTTCGAAATCAGAAATCAAATGGACGACAGGGGCGCACTGCACCTTTAATATCCCAAAACTTCCTGCGCTACAGTTCCAGCGCTGTCATCACGCACAGGTCACCTGACCTTCCCACGCGCGGGCTTTCCTAGCCCAACGATGGGGAAGAAGGAGGGCCCTGCGCCATCTTGGATCGGGGCCTTCGACGACGTTCGCGATGTCGGGAGCCGGTTCGATGCCGGTGCAGTGAGCTGCTACAAGATTGTGCCCTCTGGTCCTGGACTCACCCACCAAAGGAAACAGATTGGCCACATCTACTCTGTCCAGTCTTTTCAACATTCTAAATGTTTCTATGAGGTCCCCTCTCATTCTTCTGTACTCCAGTGAGTAGAGTCCAAGAGCCGACAAACGCTTATCATATGTAAGACCTTTCATTCCGGGAATCATCCTCGTAAATCTCCTCTGAACCCTTTCCAACATCAGCACATCCTTCCTCAGATATGGGACCCAAAACTGCACACAGTATTCCAAATGAGGCCTCACTAGTGCCCCGTAGAGCCTCATCAACACCTCCCTACTTTTATACACTATACCTCTCGAAATGAATGCCAACATAGCATTCACTTTCCTTACTGCTGACCCGACCTGGTGGTTAACTTTAAGGTATGCTGCACGAGAACCCCCAAGTCCCTTTGTACTTCTATACTTTGAATTTTCTCCGCTTCTCGATAGTAATCTTCCCATTTATTTCTGTTTCCAAAGTGTACAACGGCACATTTCTCAACACTGAGTCTCATCTGCCATTTCCTTGCCCATTCTCCTAAACTATCTAGGTCTCTCTGCAACCTTCCTGTCTCCTCAATGCTCCCTACTCTTCCACCTATCTTGGTGTCGTCTGCAAACTTAGCCACAAAGCCATTTACTCCATCATCGAAATCGTTAATGTACAAAGTAAAAAGAAGCGGCCCCAACAACGACCCTTGTGGAACACCACTAGTAACTGGTAGCCAACTAGAACAGGATCATTTTATTCCCACCCTTTGCTTTCTGCCAACCAGCCAATGCTCCACCCATTCCAATATCATACCTGTAATTCCATGACCTCTCATCTTATTAATCAGCCTCTTCTGCGGCACCTTGTCGAAGGCCTTTTGAAAGTCTAAATACACAACATCTACAACCTCTCCCTTATCCATCCTACCTGAGATTTCCTCAAAAAACTCCAATAAGTTGGTCAGGCAGGATTTTCCCTTCACAAAACCATGCTGGCTTGGACCTATCTTGCCTTGCTCCTCTAGGTATTCCATAACCTCATCCTTGAGGATCAATTCTAATAACTTTCCCACCACCAATGTCAGACTAATAGGTCTGTAATTTCCTTTATGCTGCCTCCCACCTTTCTTATACAGCGGAACTACATTTGTGACCCTCCAGTCCTCCGGAACCATGCCAGAGTCTATCGATTCCTGGAAAATTATCACCAGTGCTTCTGCAATCTCTAAAGCCACCTCCTTCAGAACCCGGGATGCACCTCATCTGGTCCTGGAGACTTATCTGTCTTTAGTCCATTTAACTTTCCCAGCACCTTCTCCCTAGTAATCTTAACTGAACTCAGTTCATTCCTCGAGACCCCTGACTATCTGGTATATTGCTGATGTCCTCCACAGTGAAGACCGATGCAAAATACTCATTTAGTTCCTCTGCCATCTCTTTATCATCCACTATAATCTCTCCAGCACCATTATCGATTGGTTCCATATCAACCCGTGTCTCTCTTTTACTCTTCATATATTTAAAAAAACTCTTAGTATCCTTTCGAATGTTATCTGCCAACTTCCTTTCATAATTCATCTTTTTCTTTCCTAATGACCTTCTTACTTTCTGCAGGTTTTTAAAAGTTTCCCAGTCTTCTGTTTTCCCACTAATTCTTGCTTCCTTGTATGCCCTCCCTTTTGCTCTTATTTTAGCCTTAACCTCTCTCGTTATCCACATTTGTGCCTTTTTTCCATTCAAAACCTTTTTTCTTGGAATATATCTCTCTTGCATTTTCCCTATTTCTTGTAGAAATTCTATCCATTTCTGCTCTGCCGTCCCTCCAGCTAGCTTACTCTTCCAATCAATTTGGGCCAGCTCCTCTCTCATGCCACTGTAATTTCCTTTGTTCCACTGAAATATCGATACACCAGTTATCAGCTTCTCCTTCTCAAATTTGAAACTGAACTCAGTCATATTGTGATCACTAGTTCCCAATGGTTCCTTTACCTTTAGTTCCCTAATCACCTCCAGATCGTTACACAGCACCCAATCCAAAACAGCCGATCCCCTGGTGGGCTCATCAACAAGTTGCTCCAAAAAGCCATCCTGTAGACATTCTACAAACTCACTCTCCTGAGATCCACTGCCTTGCTGGATTTCCCAGTCCACCTTCATGTTAAAATCCCCCATAATTATCTTAACCTTGTCACTCTGACACGTTTTTTCTATTTCTAACTGCAACTTATAGTCCACATCCTGTCTGCTATTAGGGGGCCTATATATAACTGCTATTATTGTCTTCTTACCCTTGCTATTTCTTAGCTCCACCCATAAGGATTCCACTTCTTCTGACCAAATGTCCTTCCTTTCTATTGATTTTATATCATTACTAACCATCAGGGCCACACCACCCCCTCTGCCTACCTGCCTATCCTTCCTATACACTGTGTACCCCTGGACATTCAGTTCCCAATCACATCTGTCATAAAGCCATGACTCGGTGATTGCCACAATGTCATATATTTTAATCAGTAGTTGTGCCACTAGGTCATCCACTTTATTCCTAATGCTATGTGCATTTAAATATAGTACATTTAGGCCAGTATCTGCTACTGATTTTGCTGTACTTCTATTGTTCAGCAATTTATCCTGACTTTTCACCTGCCTGTCCTTCTTACCATCCTCACTGCACACTATCTTGCACTTGTTTCTATAAACCTCCTCCTCTCCCCTAACATCTTGTATCCTAACGTCCTGGTTTCCATCCCCCTTCCAGATTAGTTTAAACCCTCCCCAACAGCTAAATTAAATATTCCCGCCAGGATATTGGACCCCTTGGAGTTTAGGTGTAACCCATCCTTAGTGAATAAGTCATGCTTCCCCCAAAAAAGGTCCCAATGATCCAGAAACTTGAAGGCCTGCTCCCTGCACCAGTCACTCAGCCATGCATTCATCTGCCAGATCTTTCTATTCTTACTTCCATTAGCACGTGGCACAGGTAGTAATCCTGAAATTACCACCTTAGAGGTCCTACTTTTCAACTTTCTTCCTAACTCCTTGTATTCCTCCTTCAGGACCTCTTCTCTTTTTCTACCTATGTCATTGGTACCTACATGTACCAAAACTTCTGGCTGATCACCCTCTCCCCTCAGAATATTCTGGACCTGGTCCGTGACATCCCGTACCCTGGCACCAAGGAGGCAACACACCATCTGGGATTCATTGTCAGGTTCACAGAATCTGTTATCTGTTCCCCTCACTATAGAATCCCCAATAACCACTGCATTACTCCTTCCCCTTTGGACCACAGCACCAGGCACGGTGCCAAGGTCCTGGTTCCTGTGGTCTTCCTCTGTCGGGTCATCCTCTCCAACAGAATCTAAAATGAGATACCGATTTTCGAGGGGGACGGCCACAGAGGTAATGTTGTCTGACTGTGTCAAAGTGAATGTAATTGAAAAGGTCACTGGGAATGTGAATCCAAGAGACATTGGTGGGGACTGGGTTTTGATTTACCAATCAACAAGATTTACATATTAGCACATCAACATGAGTCATGGTCCCAGTGTCTGGTTCTGCCCCCAACAGCCTTTGAAAATGTTACACAACAGAACTGTCATTAGAGTAAATTACATTTATCGAATTTGGTATTGGTATTGGTTTACTATTATCACATGTGCAGTGAAAAACTTGGATTTGCAAGCCATCCATACAGATCATTTCAAAACGTAAGTACTTTGAAGTAGTACAAGAGAAAAGCAATAACAGAATGCAGAATATAGTGTCACGGTTAAAGTTACAGAGAAAGTGCAGTGCAGGTAGACACCAAGGTGCAAGGGCCATGACGAGGTTGTTTGTGAGGCCAAGAGTTCATCTTTAACGTACAAGAGGTCAGTTCAAGAGTCTCATAACAACAGGATAGAAGCTGTCCCTGAGCTTGGTGATGCGTGTTTTCAAGCTTTTGTATCTTCTGTCTGATGGAAGAAGGGACAAGAGACAGAAGGTCCAAGGTGGGAGGGGTCTTTGATTATGGTGGCTGCTTTTCCAAGGCAGTGAGAAGTGGAGACAGAGTCCATGGAGAGAGGTTGGTTTTCATGATGAGCTGTGTCCATAACTCACTGAGAAGCTCAGACATATGAAATGTAAAATGTTGAAAATTTGCTAAACCATTGAATTACAAAGGAAAAGCAGGAAGGGGATGGCAAAATCAAAGGCAGATAGAGGAAGCTAGTGTTAAAATCATGTTAAATGAACGAGTGATATTGAACATTGTAGGCCAGCTAGTAGGGGATCTGTTAAAGGATTGATTGTCCATAAAGATGGGGATAGGTTCCCTCGGGTGGTCACAGGAGTGAGTTGTACTCAGAGTCAGATAAAAGAGAAGTACATGTGAATAGAAATCAGAGTTATAGTTAAGGGTTAAAGCTGTGAAAAGTCATTAGAATGCAATGTCCATATTAATACACAATATTTCCAGTATTTTCTGGCAGCTTATATCATATAATCATTGGTAGTTTCTTTTAACATCATGAGTTAGATTATTTGTAATGCAAATATTTATGTTATTTTATAATGTTTGCCCAGTCTTAATAACTATTTAAAGGAGTCTGGGGTTATGTTTCCTTCTGCGTCATGATGCATTTTACCCAATTGGATCAGTTCAGATCAAACTCAGAGAATAAGTGTAAGTGATAACTACCTATTCTCTAGGCATGCAATGCATAGGGGAAATAGAAGATAGGGTAGATCTGTACTTGAATGAGCGATTGAAGTCGACAGACGAGTTTGTTGCTCCAAATTTCCAGCATCTGCAGTCTCTCTTGTGTCTCAAAGTTGACAGCGGAATGGTTAAACACCATTGCAGCTGTAACCAATCCTGTTTAAGAGGCTGGGGAATGAAAGGGAACTCCTACAGCTAAGAACAATGGATGAAGGATAAAACCTATATAGTTGTTCACATTTAGGCAGAGGACACAGGACTTAATGTGGGAACATAAGGAAAAAGCTGCAGGAAATAGATGAGAGGTTGGAGGAGACGGGTGCAGTAATAATGAGCTTTATGAAAGAATTGTCAAGAGGCTAGATAGGAGAGAAAAGAGGAAAGGAGACATATGGAGACAAGCTGAGCTACTTAGAAGCACAGGCACTTGAGTTACAGGAAGAAATCGAATGGCTAGACAGCAGACAAGGAAAAAAAATTCAAAAATGGAGATAAGGTGCAGTTAGCTCAAAGTACAAACAGGTGAGTTACAGCATCAATGTGACAAAATACACAAAGCAGTAGATGGTGAACAGGAAGTTTTTCAGATGTACAGTTATTTAAAGGCAGTCTTCTAGACTCAAGGCATTTGGAGGATGTACTAATCATTCAGTATGCAAAGAAGAGATTTTCTATTTCAAAGCTGGAAGAATATGTTAGCAAATTTCACCATGACATTGACTTGCTTAAACTTAAAGTTCAGACTAATGTAACCAAATTACCGAAGGATCTTGATACCCCACAGCACGTATTGTTGGAATTGAAACAAAGACAAAGAGAAACGGGAAAAGCCATAAAAACATCAGAATTACTCCATGTTTAAGTCCAACATTTATTGAATTGGGGTGACAGTTCTGACAAATCTGTGGATAAGAATCGTATCTCATGCATTTAACACCCAATGAAATACCTTTCAAGTGTTGTTGTAATATGGGAAACACAGTGGGAGCAGAAGTGTTAGGAGGATAAAATGGTTAAGGGTAGAATCAGTGTAAAAATGGGTGCTGGATGGTCAGCATAGACTTGGTGGGCCGAAGGCCCTGTTTTCCTGCTGTCTCTATGACTCTATGGTTTGATTGTGATCCAGTTGGTCACCGTGACCTGGTTGATATGCGTACAAGAAATGATGATGGAAATAGACGAAGAGGAAGAAGAAGAAAAGGCAATAAATGTTGAAGCAGAGGTTCCACCTCAGCAAGAGCAGGGGATTGTTTTAACGATTATTTCAAGAGTAAACTTTATTTATAAAAGTGCATATACAGGCAATATAAATCAGCACATGGCTTTCTTTACATTCATAGTGTCATCAAGTCAATACATTTATGTGTCATTCGATCAGTATATTCTATATACAAAACACAAACACCACTTGTAATAAAAAAAAACAGAAAATGCTGAAAATAACACATTAAGCTGGCACTTTTTGCAGGCCACTCAAGTGAACTCTTTGAACAGTACACCCTTCAAGTGTTTGAGAAGCTGTTGCACAGGACCCATCCTCACAGTTTTCAATGGCATAGACTCTTATATTGCAATCCTTCCCCACAAAGGCTTTGCATTGGCTGCATCAAGTTTTAGTGCGTCCTTTACCACATGGTTCTGCAGCCTGGACTGTGCCAGTGCATTCACTCACTGATGTCTCATTGCACTGGCAGACCAACAAGTTCTAGCCAGGCCAGAGTGCACCTTTCACCAAGTTGATAATCTTCCAGCAGCACTTGATGTTTGCCTCGGCGTGTGTTCCTGGGAACAGCCCGTAGATGAGAGAGTCCTCTGTTGTGCAGCTGCTCAGGAGAAACCTCGATGTAGATCCTTGCATCCTTTTCCAGACCGTCTTCATAAATGCATAGTCCACAAAGAGGTGGATAATCTTCTTATCCTCATCATATCAATCTAGAAGGCAGCATGCATTGGGAGTGAGACTCACTGCCAACCAAATGAGGTCGTGCTGCTTGTTGGTGAGTTCTGGCAATGAAGCATTCTATCAAATGAGTTTAACAATCTGGATGAGGGTAATATTGGGTATGCTTTTCTCCCGTTCATTGGACATGCTCCATCTTGGATCTCCAGATAAAACAGAAGATGGGTCGGGTGACTGCCATGCCACAGGAGCAGGACATGGGCCACACCTGTGAATGTACAGCAGCACAGTGAGCACTTCGCACTTGATAATCAGGTTCTTAACCGCCATCAAAAGGGAGCACCACACACACTCTCTTCAGCTAATTCTTGCCACACACCCAGCTCCTCTGAACCAGATCCCCAGCACCTTCAGGTAGTCCGTCTTAATGATGAAGGGGTCGGTGGAATAGTCAGATCAGTCACCAATGAACATGACCTCACTCGTCCTGCAGTTAACTCTGGCCCCTGAGGCTAGCTCAAACTGTTCACAGATTTTTATCAATCTGCAGATCAACTATGGATTCAGGCAAAAGACAGTGACTTTGTCCATGTACAGGGAGGCTTTGATTTGAGTGTCCCCAATGCCTGGTATCAACACTCCTCTTATGATTGATGTCCTTTTTGAAGCTGAACCTCTTTAGTTAGTCTCGAGAAAGCACTCTTTTCACATGATAAAGCAACATGACTAAAAGTTGACCAGTATCTCCATCCCAACATATAGCACAATGAAATTCTGAAACAAGCCCTGAGGTGTAAGGACATATTTCAAAAAAAAACATTTTTAATACAAGTACAAACAGGATGGAATTGGAATTTAACTGTGTTCTTCTCTGAAACCCAACAATGAGGCTCAAAGAAAGACTTACAAATCAACACACATGCATCAGCAGTGACCCTGAGAAATCAGTAGTTTCCCCAACAGCCTTTGAAAGTGAAAAACATTACAATCATCATCAGAGTAAAAGACTTTCTCCAACTTTTTGGAATGATGATAAACTCAGATTTTCCTGTACCAAAACATTTTATTTGTACCAATGGTCAAACATCAAACACATGACAATTCAAAGTTGACCATTTCATTTATTTTCAACAAATGAATTGGATAGAATGATAGAATAAAATGAGGAGAGATGTAATTGTGCTAATCATATTGTTGTGGGTATGATTTTTATGCTACAAAATAAAGATGATTTCGGGTAAACTTTAGTAACTTGAAGGAAGCTGTGGAACAATAACCCGTGCACAGGAACAATTCCACCGAGAGCTTACTGGAGTCAGTTATGTTTAAAATTATTAACAATTAAAGAGTGAGAAATAGTTAAAGTTGAAAGGCAACTTGCAGTGGAACTGCGGACAGGATTGATCAACTTTATTTGAATAATCAGTGGTTCATCTGAATGAATTGCATTCAGAGTTAGAAACAGAGAGAACTCTATTTGAGCAGAAGTCACAGTTACGGTTAAGAGTTAAAGCTGTGTCAGGTTGTTATATTTGTGCACAATATTTTGCAGCATTTTACATTGTAAATGTTTTGGTATTTTTTTTGCAATCTTATGTTAACTTTTTTTGCTGTGTATTTATGTTAGTTAGCTTTGTGGCATTTGCTCAATCTTAATAAACTTTACAAAGAATTCTGCGTTTGCTGATCTGTGAGCCTTGTTAATATTACTCCACCTGGATAGGTTCAGGCTGAACTCAGGAAATAAATATAAGATACAACTAGCTGTACAAAATTAATCAGGAAGAATCTTTTTTTCCCTTCTTTATCTCATCATTATCATCATCATTGTCTTCATCATCATTATAATAGTCATTTCTTCTCCTATTTTTGTGATTTTCAGGAAAAAAAGAGCAGAACCTCAATATTGGTGACATTTAGCTCTTTGGGATCAAAATGGCAGATGTTAAGTTAAATCTGTGTGCCTATTTCAAAGGACATTGAAGTAAGATCTCAGTTGCTCACTTGGTCCTGACTTCAACAGTTGCACTAAAGATCTCCCTGAGGAAAAGTAGGTTATCTTTCAACTCTTTTGAACAAGAATTTGTGGCTACAAACCAAAAAATAAGGAATATCATATCAACAGTTCTGTGTTCATTCTTCAAGAACATGAGATAACTGGATGTGATGGATGAGCAATGTTTCAGAAGTTTGTTTTGTTATACAATCTAATGGACCAAACAGCAAAATTACCAAAATATTCAACAAATCCAGAGCCAAGAAACATTACATAAATTGTTAACTTGCAGTGAGATACGATCAGCTACTTTTATACAGATGTAAAATTATTGTGATATATTAAGTTGAAATTCCGTAAGCCCCAGATAACAGATCAATATATGCTATACCCAGTAAAATCCTAAAGATAATGTTTTTAACTGAATTTCCTTGCTTGAATCTCCACTTTCATGGAAATAACACTCTTCTTGTAGTTTCAGAATTTAGAACAGTGCACAGTATGCAAAGGAGATTCCCGGCTGACTGTAGTCATTGTGGTGTCCAATATAGATTCTGCTCCACAGGAAAGAAAACTTTTATGTCTTTTCTCAATGAATGCTCCTTTGGTTTTTCTGCCATCCAATGTCACTGCACCTCTTTCACAATAACATCCTAAGGTATTCTGAAGGGAATTATTTACTTGCTGCTCAGATTACTTCAATCTGAGAATTTTCCAAAGTCTAACTCTGTGAAAAGCAGAGAGCACCAATCTCAGATACTATCCAGGCGGAACGACAAAGGTCTCTCTGTGATATTGTTCTCTTTCCATAGCAAATCCGAAGCTGAGAAATGTTGCTTGTGTTGCTAAATTGCAGTGTCAATACTGGCAGCAGAAAGCTGACAGCTATCCCAGCTTGTTATAAATAAAAATGTGGGCTATTTTGTTAATGATTGAAACCCTACACCTTACACAGTATAAAAAAAGTACATTTGACTATGCAACCAAACCTTATTTTGATATACATACCTTAGGTCAGTTGAGGCTCCAAAAACAAACTCTCCAAACTTACACTTCACCTAACTATGACTATTTTTTTTGGTGTAGGGTTTCAATCATTAACAAAATAGCCCACATTTTTATTTATAACAAGCTGGGATAGCTGTCAGCTTTCTGCTGCCAGTATTGACTCATTTCAGATATATACTATACATTAAGGCCAATGCAACCACCATTCAGGACATAACTAAAGCAACAGGTTTCATCTTTAATCCATTGCCTTCATCAGCTTAGTCTTAGTTAACTGAAAAGAGTAAAATACAAAAAGGTTCTTTTCATGTCCTGCTAAGAACATCCCTAAGCACTTTACAAGCAATTAAGTACTTTTGTTGGATTGTCACTCATGTAAGGAAGGAATTGCAGCACAGCAGGATCGCACAAACAACAACATGATTATGACCAGATAAACTGATTCTTTACTTAAGAAAGATCATTTGAGATATAAGGAATGGCCAAGACAATGAGGATAATTCCCATGGCATCATTTACATCCACCCAAGAAAGCTAGAAGTGCTGTAATCTCATACCATATGTAAAATACAGCACCAACACTTCAGGACTATCTCAGCACTGTCATCTTAGGTTTTTGTATTCACATCACCGGTATGGGACTTGAACCAAGAATTTATTGATGATGAATCAGAGAAAGAATAATTGGAATATAACCTTAATGATAAAAGACAAGGAGCAGTAAATCAGCAGAGGGATATAAGTGTTCAAACACACTAATCATTAAAAGCACAAAAAGCAAATGATGTAGATGCAGGAATCACTAAAGGCTCTTGAACAAGCAGAAACAGTAATTACATGATCTGATTAGTATTGGATTGTATCTCAAGGACATTGGAATTCAAAAATGTGGACATAGTTCTTCAGTTACATGAAGAGTTCATCAAAGTCTATCTGAAGTCCTGTGTTCAGTTTTCAGGAGCAAAGCTAAAGAAAGATATTGGAGCAAAAGCCTGCAGATACTGAAAATCTGAAACAAAAACAAAAACGTGCTGGAAGCATTGAGCAGATCAAGCAGATGAAGATGCAGTTCTGATGAAAGGTTATTGAGCTGAAAGGTTGACTCTGATTTTCTTCCTAGGAATGCTTTTGGCACTTTCAATTTTTGCTCAATGCTTAAGAAGTTAAATTATGAGAACATTTACATAAAGATTTCATTAGTTTCAGAAAGCTGAGACATGACCTAATCAAGATTTTTCTAATAATGAAAGGAGTGAAAATGTGTAGATCCACAATGTCTGTCACCTCCAGCAGGGAAATTCAGAACAAGACGGTGTATGTTTGGTATAAAACCCTGGTTATGTAGGTGTGAAATTGCAATGCAGTTTTTCACACAAAGAATAATGGAAAATTTGAATCCCATAAATATTGTGGATGCTGAGTCAACTTCAAATTTTAAATCTGAATTTGATAGATATTTGTTGTGGGAGGGTTTCAAGGCTTTTGGATAATAAATGGAATTGAGGTACCATTCAGGCATGGATTAATTGAATGTTGAGTTGAAGTAAGTGATCTCCTTCCTATGTTCCTGAGAATTCTCCAGCACTGGCTCCAACTGAACAATTATCTACCTGATTGAACTAACAGAAATGCTTCCCTTTACAAACTTTGGGAGATTGCAGTGCAGCAGAAGCACTGGTTACCCCACACTCTTTTCCTGGAGGATTTCCTGACATCCTTTTACAATTCTGCAGAACCATGGAACCAAGAATTTATCAGTTCATTTCACATTTTTCAAAGGATCACATGTTTCTATGGTTCTGAGGTCAATGTTGTATGATAGTCACCATTAAATCCACTTTGACTTTTGCTCAAGGTTTAGTTTAGTTTGATCAATTTTTTTTCATCAAATAAAGTAGATACAATTACAATTCCATCAAGAGATCAATGGTTTTATTTTCCATCCTTCTTCATCAAAATAAGGAGTACCAGCTCCATAAAAAAATTTGTACGATCAGGATATTATAGACTGGTGGTCACTGTCAAGTGACTGTGTGAGGTGATTCAACAAGCCAGGAAGCAGTTCCCTGTAGGTGCAATCAACTGTGAAATAACAGCTGAATCTGCTGTTTGCAGCTGCCGAGGGTTGAATGTCAGATTGCCTTTGCTGGCATCCGTTTATTGAATGCTCAGAGCTAAAGATCAGGCAATGGCACAAGAGTAGAACATTTCTGATGTTCTGTCCAGCCAATTTAATGTCTTTTCAATTACATTTTTATTTTAAAGCAGCTGTATAGAGGTACAGAAGAGGCAATTGGTTCAATCAATTGTGTATTGATCATCAGAGCTCAAGTTAACTGAAGGGGATCATGTCAATTACAATCCTCCCTGCTAGGTTATTATTGGATTTTATGATATTTTACTGCTCCATTGGTGACAGTTCATAATTATTGTAGAAAAGTGAAAAACATTCAACTGACTTCACCTTTCTTCCTTTTTAAGTTAATGCATCTTCTGTGGTGTTGCTCACACTTTTTATCCCCTAGATGATGCTGTTTCTCTCTTTGATTCTCCATCCCTCATTTTGTCTCAGTAATTTTGGCTCTCATCACTTCAGTCTCTTGTTTTTATTTGCAACCTCTTTCTTTCTCCGCTTCCTTTCAAGCAGGAAGGAGGAACTGATGAGCTGAGTGGCAGAGCAGGGTTCAAAGCAAGCATTGACCTTTCGCAGGTGCATGGTGCTGACCATTGGTGGGATCTAATCAAGTACATGGGTAAATCTTAGGTTCTTGATTGGGGTTAAGATCTAGCAAGATTACAATCCATGGGGACAAGAGGCAAGATTAAAATCAAGATCAATTTGGTGTTATCAGTTTCTTTAGAGCTGCTGTATGGTTTTACTTTATTGAGACACAAGGGACTGCAGATGCTGGAATCTGGAGCAACAAGCAAGATGCTGGAGGGAAATGGACGGTGGACATTTTGGGTTGAAACCTTCATCTGGAGTCCAGACGAAGCGTTTCGACCTGAAATGTTGACTATCGATTTCCCTCCACAGATGCTGCCTGACCCATTGAGTTCCTCCAGCATCTTGTTTGTTGCTTCACTTCATTTATATGGGTTCCAGATTGTGTCAGGCCGCAAGGCAATTGATGAAGTGAAAGCAAAGAGATGCATGTTACATTACATAGAAACTGCAAGGGGGAATTAGGCTGTTTTCCTCAAATAGCTTACATTGTTCACCTTCCTCAATGTCTAAATACTGACAGGTGGCATATCTAAGCATTTAATTGGTATTGGTTTATTATTGTCATTTATATCAAGGTACAGTGAAAAACTTGTCTTGCATACCGATCATACAGGTCAATTCATTACACAGTGCAGTTACATTGGGTTAATACAGAGTGCATTGATGAAGTACAGGTAAAAACAATAACAGTACAAAGTGTCACAGCTACAGAGAAAGTGTGGTGCAATAAGGTGCAAGGTCACAACAAGGTAGATCATGAGGTCATAGTCCATCTCATCGTATAAGGTTCAATAGTCTTATCACAGTGGGGTAGAAGCTGTCTTTAAGCCTGGTGGTACATGCCCTCAGGCTCCTGTATCTTCAACCTGATGGAAGAGGAGAGAAGAGAGAATGACTCAGATGGGTGGGGTCTTTGATTATGCTGGCTGCTTCACCAAGACAGCGAGTGGCAAAGACAAAGTCCAAGGAGGGGAGGCTGGTGTCCATGATGTGCTGGGCTGTGTCTACAACTCTCTGCAGTTTCTTGTGGTCTTGGGCAGAGCAGTTGCCATACCAAGCCGTGATATATCCTGATAGGATGCTTTCTATGGTGCATCGATAAAAATTGGTGAAAGTCAAAGGGGACAAAGCCAATTTCTTTAGCCTCCTAAGTAAGTAGAGGCACTGGTGAGCTTTCTTGGTTGTGGCATTTACGTGATTTGACCAGGACAGGCTGTTGGTGATGTTCACTCACAGAAACTTGAAGCTCTCAACCCTCTCGACCTCAGCACCGTTGATGGGTTAACCAAGGACATTCAGTGGGAATTTGTTCAGGAAAAATCATGTCTGATGAATACAAGTGAATTTCTTGATGACATAGCAAGGAGTGTTGAGAAGGGTAATACATTCAATCTTATCATTAATTTGAGCAAGACATTTGTGACAGTCAATTAAGAAGGGTAAAGCCTGGGAAAGCTATGAAAAGTGGCAAGTTGGATAAAATAAGCTTTGTAGAAGAAAGCAAAAGGTAATGGTCAACAGGAGATTTAGTGACTAATGGATCGTACAGTAAGATTCTGGAGAGTTCTGTACTTTATTGCTTTCTGTTGCATTACATACATGATTTGGACGTGCACAGGGGCCAGAATTTAGATATCTGCCAGTGATATCAAAACAGACAGTTGGCTTGATGATGAGGAAGAAAGTACTGGGTAGCTAGAAGCCATTGATCAACTTGTTAGGTAGACACAAAAGTTCAAATGAAATTCAGTTCCAAAAAGTACAGTAGTGAATTTGGGAAAGACAATAAGACAAAGGAATACACAATAAACAATTTATCTCTGAGTGAGTGTCCACAAATTCCCCAAGGTGGAAATGTAGGCAAATAAGGTGGTTAAGGCATAAATGTAAGGACAGGGAGATCATAACAGAACTGCATTAAATATTAGTTGGAACACCACTAGGATACTCTGCACAAGTCTATTCATCTCAGCACAAGACAGATGTGATACCAGTTGTGAGGCTGCAGAGTTTTATAAGACTGGATAATTATATTTATAATGAGACCTTCTCTCGATAGGGGGTGTTTTCTGTGGAACGAAGGAGACTGTGGGGAGAGTTAATTAAGGTGTATAAAGTTATGAGAGGGAGGAGAAACAGAATTTACCTATTTCCATCCGTGGAAGTCAGCAGTAGGGGTGCATAGATTTAAGTTAATTGATATAGAAGGGAAATGATTAGAAATTATTCTATTAAAAAGATAGGTGATCTGGAACTCACCACATGAAGGTGACAGATATCCTCACCACATTTAAAAAGTATTGGGCAAGTGTAGCATAGCAGGAGGACCATGACTGTGGTGGGATTAACCTGAAGTCCGTTTATGGTCAGCAGTGATATGATGGCCTATGGGAGCTTGCTGTGCACAAATGAATGCCCGTACTTTTATATGATTCGATGACTGACTCATTTAATAGCTAAAATGTCATGTTAATCCTCATGTCTATTTGTTCCACACTCCTCCAATCACCCAACTGAAAAATTCACCTGGTACAAAATGCTGCATATGTTGTCAATCTGAAATAAAATCAGAACATGCTTGAAATATTCAATGAGCTTGGTAGGATCAAGCAGAGCTCATGTTTCAGGTTGATAAATGATCATCAGTCTGCACCATTAACTCTCTTTCTTTCTTGACAGGTGATTCCTGTCTTGCTGAGTGTTTTCAGTATTTTCTGTTCTTAAAACCTATTATTAAGTGTTGACTGTTCAACAACTAACTCCCAACACATCCTCCCAACCCTCTATAAAAACATTCATCCTGTACTTTTTCCCTAAATCCTTCACACTAAATTTTAAATATATGTTCCTTTACTTCAGGAATGTCACAAGCAGAAACCTTTATATTTCTCTCCGCTCTGCCTTATTACTTCACTATTTTAAATATAACTTTCAAACTAGCCTATAATGACTTCTGTTTTAATGAAACTAGATTCTGTTTCTAGGTCTTCCTTTATATTTTTCTACATCAGAAACATTCCAGTTAATCTGCACTGTGCATTGTCAATTGACTCACATCTCTCCCATTACATGCGTATATCCGACATGCATTCTGCACTTTAACTTTTGCATTCAAAACTATTGCAACAAAACTATCTGCTTCATTAGCTCTGCTAAAATAGCTTTTCAGCAACCTGATCATTCAACTCTTTCTGTTCTTTTACATCGCCAAATCTTCCTTTTCCATGTTCCATGTAAAATTATTAATATATTTTTGTATCAAAATTTACAATTTATTTCTCCCTTTCTACCAAGCTCCTTGAGTTTAACCCATCAGGTCCTGATACCGCATCTGCTTTTGCTTTGCTAACTTTTCCATTACTTTCTTTTCATATATTATAACCATCACTTTCACTTTAAACCAATCTTCTCTATGTCTGAACCTATAATCTTCTGCTTTGTTTCTATTGATGAAAATTAAGGTTAAGTATCTCCACACATCATTGTTTTTCCTTCAGTAACTCACTATCCTCTCTCCTAAGGGAAATATTTAACATCTTTTATATTTGTACAACCTCTTGTTTTCTTTAAATGATTTTTAATCTCAAGGTCAAAATGTTCAATTATGTTTTTATTCATTTCTTTCCATATTTATCCATTTCACTCTAAAAGAAAACTAAACAGTTTACTTTGTTTTTATTAGTATACGCATTCCGCAACTTGAGAAACTTCTTTACAAAAATTATCTCATTCCCATTTACTCTTTTAGATTACATCAGCTATTGTAGGACTTGCTTTGGGTTGCACTAACTTGACTGGGAACAAAAGAGAGAGAGGGAATGAGAGATGGAGCTAAAGATAGAGGAAGAGATGATGATAGGGAGAGTGTGGGAGAGACGGAGGCAGAGTGAGAGAGCGAGAGTCAGGTAACGCAAGAGATAGAAATAGAGAAAGAGTGAGGGAGTGGGAAAATAGAGACAGGAATAGACAGAGAGTAAGAGAGACAGAGATAGAAAGAGAGGTTTGGGGAACAGAGTGAGTGAGAGAGAGAGAGAGAGACAGAGAGAGAGAGAGAGAGAGGTCATCAAATAATAGGATTCCATACAGCACAACTGCAGGGTGCTCAGCATGTCATGCCTGTGCACACTATGCATGTACTGTCCCATTCTGTCACTGGCACCAACTTTCTCCATGTCTTCAGGTGCATAACCAATTGCCTTTGGAAAGTTCCTGTAAGAACTGCTTTCATCAGCCCATTTTATTGGCCCTTAGTCTGAAAACATTTCTCCTTTCTAATTTTCTAAATAATTAATCTTAAATTCATGATCTGTGGTTATCTAATCACTTGCCAGAGAAAGAACCTACTTGTTCTATCAACATCTCTCCTTAGTTGCATACTTCTCAGTAGATCTTCCTTTAACCTTCTTTGCTCGAATGAGAACTTCCCAGCTTTTCCAATCTCTATACATGGTATTACCATGCTTAAATGCAAGTGTATGCTCTATTGGGCCCTGAATTGCTTTCTAAAACTTAATCCCCAGAATTGTACACAAAATTTCCAACTAATGCAAGGCAATGATTTGAAATGTTTGGGAAGTTTTCTTTATTTTGGCATTTAATGCCCTTTTTTTTAACAACTCCAAGTGTTGCCTCGGTCTTCTTATCAGCTTTGCCTGAAGCCATCAACATCTTTTGGATACTTGCCCCTAGGTCCCTCTCAAACTGATGCTATTTCAACCATCCAAAAGTGAAATACTGCAAATGTTAGAAATTTGAACCAAAACAGAAAATGGAAGAAATATCTGTCTGGTCAGGAAAGAGGAAAATGGCATTAACATTTTAGGCCAATGACCTGTTCTGCTGAAAGGATATCAGCTTGATACAGTAGCTCTTTTTCATTTGGTCTCTTTTTCTCCACAGATGCTGTCTGGCCTCCTGATTATTTCCAACATCTCCTGTTCTGTCTGCAATTTAGATCATACTTTCTTTTCCATATTATTCCTCCCATTTCAATTAACCACATTAATTTATATCCTTGATAAATCAGCCCATTTCAGCAGTGTGCTCATGTCATCCTGAAGTATCCTACCATTCTGTCCATTCATAGGCATGTTGCCATGCTTTCTATCATCTGCAAAGTTTGGAATTTTTCTTTCTGTTCCATGTTACAATGATTTATATGCAACAAGAGTATGCATGGCAACTAAAAGAGAAACACCACTGTATGCCTCTCACTAGACAGACAGACAGCTCCTCATCATTATTCTCTGCCTTCAATCACTTACCACATCCATTAATTACCCATTTTTCTATTTTTCAAATGTCTGTCATGTGGTATTTCATCATATCCCTTTTAAAAATTTCAATAAACAACGTCAATTGCCTTACCTTCATCAACTTAATTAGGTCAGTCAGACATAATTTTTCTATAACAAATCAGTGTTGGCAGGCTCTTATTAACCCGTGATTTTACAAGTTGGAATTAATGTTGTCCTTGATTGAAGGTCTTCATCTGGACTGGGTAATGTTAATTAAGTTATGTCAACTTATTTAGCATTTCGTTTCCATTCATTTTCTCATTTTACAAAACAAAATCTCAAGTTCACCCTCCTCAGCTACAGCACTAACTTCATCTTCTTTTATGAAGGCAACTACGAAGTGCTCATTAGGTACTTCAGTCATGTCTTCTGTCTTCAGAAAAAAATTTATTCTATGTCCCTATTAACCCTGCTAGTCCTAGGTTTATTTTGATATTTAAAAATGAACCCAAAATTCTTTAATATGTTAACCATGTATTTTTCTCATACACCACCCTGCCCTTGCATCCTTCTCCAATTTCTCTCTGCGCTCTATATTTTGCATAATTGCGTTGTTTCTGCACCTGACTTTTGTCATAAACCTTTTTAAAATTTTGTTTAAATCTCCCTTTCCTTTGTTATCAGGGAGTTCCAGCTTGGAATTGCATGAATTTTCTCCTTATGGGAATATGTTTGTTGAACGTGAACTGTCTTTGCCTTGAAGGCCTGCTATTGCTCATTTACTGTCTTGTTTTTGCAAATCTTTTTTTTTGCAGTCCCTCTCAGATCACAGAAATTGGCTCTCTTCCAGTTGGGTATGGCAGAAAGAGAAAGAGAGGGGAGACAGAAAAGATGAGAGAGAGAGAGAGAGACAGTTAATGAGATTCGTTCCAATATTCTAAGGTTTGGAGCATTTTCCTTGTTAAAAAAAAGACCCTTATATTTCCTTTAATCCAATATAGTCCCTGCGTTTCTCACTGCTGTATTCTTGCTGCATAAGCAGTATGTGTAATGAATCTAATGTCAGTTGATGGGTCACATCATCTGAAAATGAAAACATGAGGAGTGGGGAAAATTAGTAAGGTACATTTGCACTAAGATTTCAGGCAGCCCACAACCTTTGTCCATCATACCAGCACGTGATTTTGAACTGTGCCTTCAGTAAATCTGCTTTGCAGCAACTTGCTGTGGTGAAATCCCTCTCCTCAGCCAAATCCCTCTGAGACAAGTAACCGATTTCAGGATTCACAGAGTTTGTTCTGAACTAGGATCTGTGGGAACTCCCAGACTTTTTCCCCAAGGAATGGTGTGCACCACCCGTCCCCTTCTCCCCTACTCATTCTTTTCCTCTAGGTAAGACAGATATGAGGAAAATGACAAATTCTCCCTCACTGTAAAAAGAAATCAAGTTCTTGCTAAGTTCTGCAGTCGATGTTTAGATCACAGAGTGACAGAGTGCCTGGGAGAAAGATATGGTTCTGTGATTTGTGATCTGTGGTTTGAGAATTAATGAGCTAGACTGTAATATTTTCTGAGGTGTTCTTACCTTCCTACTGATTGTTAGATTGTAAAATCGGTGAAATGTAACCTGCATTTTCAAATTTAGTCATAGATCGTTAAAGAAAACTGTCCGTGCACTATCTGCTTTGTGACAATTTTAGCTGTGAATGTATTGCATTGTTTCTTTCTGAACCAGCAAATGACATTTGTAGCTCATTACAATCACAGCTACTGGTCAATATATTTAGGGATTGAATCAAATAAATTTGCTACTTTAGCACAATTCATATGCTAATAGAGGAGATGTTGATGACTGGCTAAAGGTTATATATACCACTAGTGTGAAAAATCATTGTTCAGCATTTTTAGAAGTATTATTGTCAATTGCTGGACACAAATACATAACAAATGAATTTTAATAATTTTATAAATTACACGCTAATGACAGCAATTACAAAATAGAAGAACTAATATTCTCCATTAGCATCTTATGCTAATAAATGTCAGCTCCTGTTTGTGTCTCATATTCATGCAGAAAATAGAAAATATCCCCATAAGAACAATGTGAACCATCTGAATCAATACATGTACTACTTTGCAATGCCAGAATCCTATCAATTCACGACCAAAAATTCAGAATATTTCTGATTAATGTTAACATTTCAGCTTGGAGTTGTGCGTCCAGAAACAAGGAGAGCATTAAGCCAGAGGCAATTTTAACTCCTGCACTGGCTGAATCAGTCTCACACTTGAATCTGGCAGACTAGAGTGGAAAATAAGAAAATAGGACTGGGGTGGGGTACTTTGTCCCTCAAGTAAGCCCTGCCATTCAATATGATCATGGCTAATCTACCTATCCATCTTCTTTTCTGTGCCAGTTCCCTATAATCCACAATTCCCTGATCTTTCAGAAATGTATCTACTTCTTCTTTAGATACCCTCGATGATCTAGCCTTCACATTCCTCTGAAGTAGAGAACTCCAGGGATTCACACTATCTGCAAAAAGTTGTTCTTGTCCACCTTGGGTTTAAATGGCCACCTTCTAATCTTGTAATTATGTCCCCTTCTCCAAGATTCTCCCAGCAGGGGAAACATCTTGACACCATGTGGTGAGACCACATTTAGAGTGCTGTGTACAGCTTTGGATGCCCTATCATGGGAAGGACATCATTAAACTGGAAAGAATGCAGAGAAGATTTACAAGGATACTGCCAAGACTCAAGGGCCTGAGTTACAGGGAGAGGTTGGACAGATTAGACTTTATTCCTTAGAATATAGGAGATTGAGGAGTGACCTTATAGAAATGTATAAAGTCATGAGAGGTATAGATGGGTGAAATCTTTCTCCCAGGGAAGGGGAACTAAAAACTCGAGGGCATAGGTAAAACGTGAGAGGTGAAAGATTTAAAAGGGACCTGAGGGGCAACTTCTTCATGCAGAAGGTGGTGTGTATATGAAATGAGCTGCCAGAGAAAGTGGTTGAGGCAAGTACAATAACAACATTTAAAAGACATTTCGATAAGTACATGGATAGGAAAGGTTTTAGAGGGATATGGGCCAAATGCAGGCAAATGTGACTAGCTTGGTGGGGACCATGGATGGCATGGATGTGTTGGGCCGAAGAGCTTGTTTCCATGCTGTATACTTTATGACTCTGTCTACCCTGTCATACCCCCTCAGGATCTTATATGTTTTTACAACGTCACCCATCATTCTTATCAACTCCAAAGATTGCAGATCTAATTTTTTTTGTTGCCTGTGATAGTGAGGCAAGGGATCAAGGCTATGCATCTGAAATAATGATCAGTTAGGGAGTAGGAGTGAAAGATTGAGTAGGTGGATGCTGAGAGGTTGGTGGGAGTATGGAGAGGGTAGAAAAGCAGTCAGAGAAAAGTAGAAACCTTGCATCTTTTTACTTCATAGCTAAACCATTCACAAAATAAGACTTATTTTCCTGAATCTCTTACCGGTCCAGACTCCGTTGCCCCACAAAAAGGTCTCTATGATTTCTGATTTTGATTGGAGTTAGGTCAGGACATGAGAGGCAGAGGGAGAAAATAGACTGATTGACAGCATGAGGCAGTTGGTTTTCCCTAGGTACCTGTAGTGAACCCTGACTTTTTGCCCTGTTTAACCAAACGATGAATGAAAGAATGGAAAGAAGTTTATACAAGTCCATACAGAGTCATGTATCCAAAGTGAGTAAAGTCAAACATCAGTATAATTACCTCCATTTTCTGCAGTTTTGTCCGCCAATTAATTTTTACATCTCTTTTTGTAACCTCTGCTCCCATAAGTACAACATTCATCCTTCTTAAATACATCCAATTATTTTTTCACAACATATGAAGTCCTGCTGGCATTAAGATTGGTAACTGTTGGCACCAACTGACTTTTATGCTGAAAAGGTTTGCAGTCTAGGTTGGGTGCACACCATACCTAATGCTCTCAACTTGGGGCTTCCCAGACAGCCCAGCATTATCTTCAATTCACACTGATGTCAAAGTACTTCTGCTCCCTTCCCAGACCTGCCAATCACGCCCACTTGAGATTATGCTCCTGGACAGCAGAACTGTCTACTGGCTGATGGTCTGGTGAGAATTTGCCCAAAAGCAAATGCAGTACTGTTGGAAGATTGAACCTGCGTCCATGCTGCAAGAAGCAACATGGCTCTTAGAAAGACAACAGGCTTGAATAGTTTGTCAATCATTGAAAGATTTGGTCATTGGATTATACAACTCCCCACACTTTTATCTAAATTGTTGATAAATATATTGAGACAAAGATGCTACACTATGATTAAATTTGACTGTTCTTTTTTCTTATTTATATTTGGGCTTTCCAGTGGTTTTTTCCAGTCTTCCTCAAGCCACCCACCTACCACTTTTCAGTAGTCTTCAACCACTGCCTTACATCAGAACCTCAACTCAATCCCCAATAAAACATGGTGTGAATTTTTTGAGACTTCACCTATAATATTCCTGGATTGTTTTTGATATATCCAAGCTTGGTTTGATTTTTGGTTCCAGGTTCCCACAAATTTACATAATCTTCATCATTGCCTTGCAATCCAGACAAAATTTTGGTAGCACCATGAATAAATAAGTGGAAAACTCTCAACAGTTGCTCCTTTTCACCACTGGATGTTTCCTCAAAGACCCCACATCACACCTTGGAAGTGATAAAGCATCACATCAGATATCATTATAACTTGAATGTATCAAGCTAATTTACTTAATGAAAGAAGCATAAAACTGTAAGAAATCATCCTCCAAAGGACGCATACAGTGCATATTTATAGCACATGAACATAAGCCAAATTTGATACCTGTCAATATAAAAAATTGTTTCAATATTAGGTTCTATTTTAAAAATTAATCTGCATAAAGACGTGTGTGCAGATCTTTAAGGAGGATTCATTCACTGTAACTTCAATGAAAGACTGGCAGAAAGCCCAAAGGAATAGTTTTATTATCTCTTACAGGGTCCCTCAGGAAGGAATTTTTCCTCATACTAAAGGTACTTCTGGGAGATTGTGATCAACCCTGCAAAAGTCAGGGATCAGGGATTCTCTGTCTCTTTGTCTCTCTGTCTGTCTGTCTGTCTCTCTCTCTCAGAATATGATGATTCTATGATGATTACAAAACGCAATACAAAATTCAACAATAGATGACAAATGTAATTTCCTTCCATTTTCTTTTTTCTCACAGATACGTGCACACACAGACACACATCGACACACAGTTTAAAAATAACAATTTTAGCTGAATAAAAAAATAACTGTCCTGTTATACTTAATGTTAAATTAGAAACTGACAGAAACTAAAGATATTTTCTGTCAGCCAATTTTCTTTATTGATGAATTCTGAGAAACCTAGATATATTGAACATGTTCAGACGCACAATTCAATTTACCTGCAAGGTCTAAGCTTTGAGAGAAATTGAGATTCCTAAACAAGAATACAGTGAAGCCATCAAAAGACACAGAAGTTTAATTATTGATTTGTATTCTGTATTTTTATAGAAAGTATAACATTTATTTAAACCCTTATTTAAATCATCAACACATTTAAATTACTGTAAACGTGTTGGTATAATGAATTCTGCATGTAAATGGATAATTCAGGGTCAAATCAACCTGACAGTTTACATGAGAAAAAAATCCAGAACATACAAATTTATTATAAAGATGTATCAAGACATACATCTTATAAAAATATGTTTATATAAAGATATTTATATAAAGATGTTCAATGCAAAGGTATAAAGATATAATGCAAAGATATAAATATAAAAATATTTATATAAAGATGTTCAATGCAAAATGTGACAAAAAAACTACACAAAGAAATTGGATTGAAATGTCAGTAAATACTTGGAAATATATGATTTGTAATACAATATAGAAAGCATTGTAGAACTATTGGTTAGAAGAAAGAAGATAGAAGATAGAACACTACAGCACAGTACAGGCCCTTCGGCCCATGATGTTGTGCTGACATTTTATCCTACTCCAGGATGAACTTCACCTGCCACTTCTCAGCCCAGCTCTGCATCCTATCAATGTCCTGTTGTAACCTACAGCAACCTTCTACACTATCCACAACACCACCAACCCACATGTCATGTGCAAACTTACTAACCCACCCTTCCACATCCTCAGCCAAGTCATTTATAAAAATCATAAAGAGCAGGGGTCCCAGACAGATCTCTGTGGAACACTACTGGTCATTGACCTCCAGGCAGAAGACACTCTATCTACAACCACCCTCCATCTTCTATGGGCGAGCCAATTCTGAATCCACACAGCCAAGTTTCCCTGGATCCAATGTCTCCTGACTTTCTGAATGAGCCTTCCATGAGGAATTTCTTCCATGAGGAACACCTTACTAAAATCCATGTATACCACATCCATGGCTCTGCCTTCATCCATGTGCTTTGTCACATCCTCAAAGAATTCAATCAGGCTCGTGAGGCATGACCTGCCCCTTACAAAGCCATGCTGACTGTCCCTACTCAGCCTATGCTTCTCCAAATGCCCATAGATCCTGTCTCTAAGAATCTTCTCCAGTATTCTGCTAAAATGGAAATTTCTTTAAAAGTAATATCTAATTAATTGGGATTTACTATGTGTTCAGCTTTATTACTGAATAGTTTTCTTGTTGCAAATATTAGCTGTAAGTGATACCATATCTTAAATTATTATTGAGTCATACAATTATGATAAAAAATTTGTTCTACACACGTAGGATAACAGCAGAAACAGGATTATTTTCTCGAGAGTTCGTTCTACATTCCTCTAGGCTGCAGTTGGGGGAAAAATCTGCAAATTGTGCTCTCTTGCAGCATCAGCAAGTAGTAACCGTAACCATAGCAACTTATGACTGGTAACTACCATTGAGCTTTCTATTGCATCAATACCTCAAGCAAAGCAAATTCTGGTGCTACATCGCTGGGGCAGTTGAAAGTTAAACTGCTTTCATATCATTGTCTGTGGATGTCTTGCCAGTCACCTGAACAACCAGCTGTGAATGCTATGCAAGCTTTACTGCCAGATAATTAAAGATGTACCACTGCTTCTGAAAGCAAACTATTACATGAGAACATTTTAAAATTTAATTTTTAATGTTTTGTATCAAGCTTTAGTTTAATTCATTCCTGTGAAGTGGGCATCACTGACAAGTGAGACATTTCTTCCCCATCCCAAATTCCCCTTGAGTGGCCTGTAGGAACATTTCTGAGTGCCAGTCACATTTTTGTACAAAGAACATCCAACGTATCATGGAATCATAAAATTGTACAGCATGGAAACAGGACATTTAGTCTAACTCCTCCACACTGACCAGTGGGTACCCTTCTGCATTAATCCCATTGCCTAGCACTTAGTCCATAGCCCCTTGTGACTAAGCAATTCATGTGCTCATCTAAACACTTGTTAGATGCTGCCAGTGACCCAGTTTCAACCACTCTCCCAGGCAGTGCATTGCAGGTACTTACCACTCTCTGGGTGAAGAAGGTCCCCCTCATATCCCCTCTGAATCTCTTCCCCCTTTTCCCTAAACCTCTCCTCCAGTTTTACTTACCTTTGATATTGAGAAATATTCCCTGGAATCTACCTTAACTATACCCCTCATCTATACATCAGTTATGATGCCTCTTAACCTCCTCCTTCCCAGGGAGAACAGACCCAACTTCTCCAGTCTGTCCTCATAACTGAACTGCTCTATCCCAGGCAACATCCTGGTGAACCTTCTCTGCAGCCTCTCAAGCACTATCACATCTCCCTATAACTTGGAATTGGAATTGGTCTATTATTGTCACATGTACCAAGGTACAGTGAAAAACTTGCCTTGCATACCATTCATACAGATCAATTGATTACACAGTGTATTGAGGTGGTACAAGGTAAAACTATAACAGAATGCAGAATAAAGTGTAACAGCTACAGAGGAAGTGCAGTGCAGGTAGACAATAAGGTGCAAGGTCATAATGAGGTAGATTGTGAGGCCAAGAGTCCATCTTATCGTACAAGGGAACAGTTCAGTAGCCTTATAACAGGGGGATAGAAGCTGTCCTTGAGCCTGGTGGCACATGCTTTCAGGCTTTTGTATATTCTGCCCGATGGGAGAGGGGAGAAGAGAGAATGTCCAGGGTGGGTGGGGTCTTTGATTATACTGGCTGCCTTACCAAGGCAGTGAGGAACTGCACATAGTACTCCAGCTGAAGACTGGCCAAAGTTTTATAAGTTGGAGCATAACCTTCCTGCTTCTGTATTCAATGCCCCAACTAATGAAGGCCATTATCCCAGGTGCTTCCTTTCTCTTTGAGTCAATGGTCATACTGTTGATGACTCAAGAAGAGTTCTTGCCCCTTGATGAGGTAGCTGTAGACAGCTGGCCAGGAGCAATTGAAGGAAAATCCCAAGACTAATGGTGGTAGGCCAGAGGTGAGTCTGTTGCAGCAGAGTCCACAGTGGGAAGAGAATTGTGAAGGGAGCATTAAGGTGTTAAATCACCAGGTGACCTCGACAGGGACAGTGGAACAATGTTTAACCAGCACCCAAACTTCTCTGACTTCATTGTAACCTCTAGGCCTCCAACTTCAGAGGTATCTGGTCTCTAGTGTCTTCACTTGGGGTCACATCTTTGCACAACCTGAGCAACACTCTGCCATGATAAAGACACACATGAATGTTGGTGGATGTATCTCTGCTCCTGCAGAAAAGAGATAAGTTCACGTGTGCCTATTTCTATGAAGGATCAATCCACCCATACATGACATCCCTTTGCTTGTTCAAGTGAATAACCTACTGCAGGTTGGAGCTACCCGCTCACCTGCAGCATCTCTTTGAGAGAACTGTAACCTGATCGAGGAGTGCATCCTTGTGTTCACTGAGCACAGCTATCTGCTCGTTCCCAGTCCTGATGAAGGGTCTCGGTCCAAAATGTCGACTGTGCATTTCCCTCCATGGATATTGCCTATCCTGCTGAGTTCGTCCAGCATTTTCTGTTTGCAGCTCTTTCCCTTGCCCCTGTAGCCTCCAACTCCTCAATGTGAGCCATAGTGTCTGTTGTTATCTAGATGCCATGGGGAGAGTGTCTTTTGGGGCACATCTTTGATTGCTATGCAGGGATGTTTTCAGCTGAGGTGTTGCAATGAATGGCAGGACTGTATAAGTTGTGTATTGTTGCTTGTTTAACTGACACTGTATCACACTTGCTTTTGAACAGTTTTGTAATTGTTTGAGGGTAACTTGATTTGGTGCTCACATTAAACGCAGCAATATTTTAACACATCAAAAGTGAGTATAATCCAATGTACAGGACATATGCTTGACATTGCAGACATTGTGCTGGGCAGCTACAAGCATTAGCTGTAAACATATTAACCATCTGATCAGTAATGCTCCATACTTAATATTTTATAGCTTCTCAAACTATTCACTGAGGATGGCCCTTTGAATATAGAACTATTGTGTTCTATTCACTTATGTCATGAACAGTTACCAATAAAATAGTCTTTATTACGTTCAAGTTTTATGAAGAGGAATTGCATTTTTGTAGATAACCAATTCTGCTGACGAAGTTATATAGAATTTTGCATAAAAGAGAGATTCTAGCCGACTGGAATATCAAGGCAAAAATTATAGGAACAGATGTGAATGTTGGATTGTGTAATCACCCTTGCAAACTATTGAATAAACACTTTCATTTAATAATAAGCATTAAATAATGTATTTATTTTTTGTATAAAGTATTATGAACTAACAAATACATCACATCCAATGGAACCAATTATTCCTGTGAATCAGAAACAATACATCGGACAATGACATCACTATTTCAATTACACCTTGTTTTAAAAATGGTAATGTTTCAAATGCTGCCAATTTTGAAGGTATGTGACATCATAATGAAACTGCAGATAGAGATAGGTATGAGAAACCTGAAAAGAAATATTTCTGAGCTCACTTTTATGTATGAATGCAGAGGAGATGTTAGAAAAAACATTATTTCAATTTCTCTTTGGTCATTCTTAATAGGTAGGTTCCACAGAGTACTTGTGACTTAAATCTGTATCTGTATTTGTGAAATTAACCATTTCATGAAAAAGCATTTATGAAGTCATTTTGGACAAATATTTCACAAACATTGTGACTGATGGTGGTCTGTCTTTCAATGCCATTATTCTGTCAGTTAGCAGCAATCCAAATTTACATCACACTTACCATATGTTTCCAGTGTGGTTTAAATACAAAACAAAACAGTAGCATTGCTATCCTCAGTTTTCCTGTTACAGTTCTGAAGGATACAGATCAAAAGTAAATGGTAGAATTAAAGCTTATGCAGTATGATGACTGCTTAATCTTTGTGCTACACTGATAGAAATTCTGATTACTCACTGACTTGTGCCAACTATCCATAATTCTGCAGAACATTGACTGGTAAATATTCAAAGCAATCTTTGACTTTGACTTTTCAGAGCAATGTTTTGCACTCAGACTGTTACTCTTGTTACTCTCACCAAGCAAGAGGCAGAGGAATCTTTTGGCAGGAAAGGTGAATCCATGTGAAAGGAACAAAATTTTTGACTAGTGTACAAAAGGGGGGAGAGGGTGTAAATCAGAATCCCAACAAAAAGTAAACCCTATAGGGTCAGACATTATGACTGGGCTCAGCTTTTGATGGTGAACAATTTGCATTCACTGCCACTTCTCTTCCAGGAATGCCAGGGGTGAAAAAAAGATTTCTTCCACTTGCTCATCGTCAATGGTTTCTTCTTACCTTTTAGTCTTCAATAAGACGTCGACAAAAACTCATTTCTACACCTTATTTCACCTCATTACAGAGAATCACCCATTGCTCTCCCCAACCTTCTCCACCATCCAGACTGATTTGTTCTCTTGGTTCCAATGAAAGTTCTGCAACCTGAAGTGTTTTCTCTTTCTCTTTCTACAGATGCTGCCTGACATCTTCTGTTTTTATGGTGAACCGTATGGTTTGGACGTATGACGAAGAAAAAAGAGTGGTCAGATAAGCTGATTGAGATCATGGAGCAATTGGAACTGCACATTAGGACACGAAAGGCAATTATCTAGGACATATGGATACTGCAGACCAAAGATAAAACAACTGTGGAATTGTATTGAGGATTTTGCACAACAGTAAAGCTCAAAATAGGGCAAGATATTAAAACAGCACAATGCTGCTAGATGACTTTGTGAAGAATTGATAAACTGCTTTTCACAAGTGTTATCATTTTTTTTTGGCTGATACAATTCACTTTGTTATTTCACTGGCTTTTAAGATGAGATGTTGTACAAGACTGATATTAGTTTCAGTTTGCTTGAAAGTTTGTTTCTTTTATTTTAGAAGTGCAGGACAACAGACAGAATTTGAGCTTATGACAAGGAAATTCTTTAACGTAGAAGAGATTTGAAGCAAACACAGAGTTTGTAGTCAAACAGAATTCAAGAAAGCATAGGGACTTAAAATTCTGGCTTTCTTCACATGCCTTTTCTACTACACTGGACCTCACACCTTCTTATGAACAGATTATAAATAGTTTGGTAGTCTAATTAACGTGCTGCACTCCAGGAGGAATTTGTCTTCAATTATATGTGTGTTAAACTCCACTTCTGAAAGCCATTTCCATTGAAATTAAAATGTTAATACGTGCCATGCATTTATTGGTTAATTGATGCCATGATAGAAAAGAAATTTCCCAGGCAATGTCACTGTAATCCAATTTAATAAATCAAAAAGGGAGTTTCTATCCATCAGCTTTCTTCAAACCACGGTGACCTTAACAAATCAGAAAATGGCACAATCTGCTGGTCCCAATTTTCCTGCTTGTTCCGTTAATGTCAAAACATAAGCCTGCAATCATAAGTCTATGTTAGTGGCTAACTAGAAATGTTGAAAACTGTCATGGAAGCAGAAAATAAGTCTATGGAGTAATAACCCAAAAAGCAACCCAAAAATGGAACCGGTTCCTTCAAAGGAAAGAACATTCACTCTGATGAATCTACTAAGCAACTAACTGATTTTAACAAAGCACAATAGGAGTTTTATTTAGCATTATGCTTTTGTCTTGCTGATCCTTGGTATTTCCCATGTGGTAATTAACTCTTAGAATAGTTGAGGTATTTATATCAAGGTATTGGCACGACAACCAATGCTGCAGTCCTTTTGATGGACAAATTTTTAATTCCATTTAGCTTATTTTGGGGGGACAATGTGCCAAGCCATACATCAGACATGTAAAAGCCTAAAAGGAAAAATAGCTGGTTGTATATTTTGCTTTTATGGATTTGATTTCTTCCCTTTTAATGTTTCAGGATTTTGTTTGGGTAATTTAATGGATGGTGTTATTCTTGTTCTGTTCGTAGTCATCTTGAAAGTTTTTTTTTCCTACTGTAAAAAGGCATAGTGAAGAGAGCTTGTTGAGCTTTAAATTGTTGCATTTGTTAGTATGAGGCAGAGGTGAAAGTAAGCTTGTACAGGCAGTATGGCATGCAGGTTAAAAAAGCAAACAGTATAAATGAGTTAAATTGGCAACATTAGCAATATGACTGCACCAGGAAGAAATGTAAGTAACTTTCACCCTGAGGGACAAGAATGTTACAATTTAATTTTAGACATTCAACATTAGCAGCAACCACTTTGAGATAAGATATGGCACAACTGGAGGTAGAATATGTTACCCTGGCTCTACAATGGCATATTGCCTCAAAATAAACATAACCTATTGCACAATCACGGCTGTCATTTCAGTGCAAGAATGAAGGAGAAAAGTATTTTGTTGGAGGTGCCATTTTTTTGGGTGACATGATAGAAAGTCAAATTTGGCTGTTCAGGTTGACAGAAAGTGCCCCATGACATCTTCGAAGGGCATTCTTATGTCCCAGTCTATACTAATACCTCAGAAGCAATACTAAACAAAAGATTAACTGTTTATTTATCTCATTGTTTATTCTGAGAGTTTGCTTTGTGTTAATTAGCTTCCATGTATGCCTATGTGAGAACAATGACTGTGCTTCAAATAATTTATGAGCTTTCAAGATCTTTAGGGCATTTAAAGGACATGAAAATGCTCCATAAATACGAGGCCTTAATTTCTCCCTCTCCTATTTATCACCGATATGAAATTTAGCTACAATTGCATATGAGCTCCACTATGCTAATAGTGTATATTTTTTAAATATTTTATAGTAAATGCATTTTGGTTTAATGGTTCTAAGTTTAACGTAAATTTATATTGAATTATGGATAGATTTTTCTGTAAAACTGCATTCAAAGTTAATTCTGCTTAAGTACTTCCACAGCTGATTGAAGCAGTCGAGGTTAGTTCTAAGTCTTGATTTAAAATTAAAAGAAATGTTGCCTAGAAATTCACCTCCTCTGTAATAAAAGCTCTAATACAGAGCTGCATGGTTAACCCACGTGAGTTATGCAAATGCATTATTTTTGCATTTTATTTCATTATCCTTGTGTAACACCATGGCACATTTTACCAGGAGAAACTGTGAACTAAGGGAAGCAGCATGGGATCTGATCAGTTATTATTGAATTTTGCATAGCCACCCGAACTTAGCAATACACCTAAAATGTTAGGTTTCTTGCCCATAAGTGCCATTCTCCACAAAGCCAGAATGCATTTGAAAGTGGTGTGACTCATGCAAAAGCAAAATGAGAGGTAGGAGAAAAGTGGGAGCATGTTGTCTGTTTTTTTCTGAGTCCACTAGAGGTTCTAACGGGTGAGGCCCACATCAAAAGGGATGAGCTTTGTGAAAGTGAGGCATGAAGAGGACAGGCAGACATCTAAACACACGTCACACTCAGAGACACAATAGGCAGACATGCACGCAGCAATCAAGTCAGCTAACTGTGTGAATGGAGTATTTTGTAACATTTCTTTTATCTTTCAGGCTAAGGTTACAAAGGGCCCAGCAATGTGGCCAAGCAAACATAAGGGGTTTCTTCTCAAGTTCAACACCAGACCAGATGAGAATAGCAGGTCCTTCTTCTGATGGACAATGCGGACAATTCAATTCCATGCTGCATCCAATGAAGGAAGCCATGAGGCTCCACTCTGTGGATGTATCTCACAGTCTTTATTGAACCATCCATTACCCTTTTGCCAAAATAGATCTTCATAGGTGCTACCCACTTCCCCACTTAAACAAATGCAATAACTTTGCTTTCCTTGGCGTATATTATTACAGACTCACTGGTGAGTGGGCTGCAGTGCTCTCAGTAGTCAGATCTTTGATCATGTAGAAGAGCATTCTGATTCCAATTGAATCCCATCTTTTCTCAGTTGGCACCTTTCTGATCTTGGGAAAAAGCAAACTGCTCCCTGCCAGTAACGATCAGTTCCTGATTGGCATATCACAGTTCCCTGAGAATGATAGTCTGTTTCCATCCAGAGATCATTTCACTGTTCTCTCAGGATAGAAATTTGCTCCCTTCTGACATTTTAGCAGCATCCTAAGACTCTAAAGAGGAACAGAGGCTTTAAATGGATGTTACCTGTGTCTCCATTTGGCAAACTAACATTACAGTCTTGATAATGGCTAGCACAGATGTGTGTACCATTTTCAGAGTCAAAATAATGTACTCTGATCTTTGTACAAAGCTGGAAACAGGTACCTCCACGTTCCTTACTATCTCTTGCAGTTTGTCAGCAAACTAGACAATATACTAAACAGGAGCTGGATCCTGGACCAGAATAAGCCTAACAGATCAGGTTTCAGTTTTCCTGTGTACCTTACCAGACAAGAATGTTGCCCCTAGCCTCACAAAGAGGATTTCATGTCTTGCTCAAACCAAGTTACTTGGCACTCCCAATTACTCACCACCCCCACAACCAACCTCCTGATCTCAGCCCCGAGTTTTCTCCTCAGTTCTCTACCAATTGCCATGATCCTTTCCAAGCCTCCTGCTGCTACGTTACGGTCTTGTTTATCAGGTAACCTGTAAATCTAGAAAAAGTTTGACGTGAAGTTTAAGTTAGGTTCTGCTATTAATGTTTTGTTTGATATTCCAGTAGCCAATTTTAACAGGAAGGACATTGGGAACATAGTAGCATATGGAAAGCCAGGTTAGGCTGGGGACTCTTAAGAACGTCAATGATTCTATGTCTCAGCTTTACTTGACTTTCCATCAGCCACTGTGTTCCCACTATTCCTCCAGTTAAATTGGAATGTAGAATATCAAATTTTTGGTAGCAGGTGGTAACCACACGAAGAAACAAACCAAAGAATGCAGAAGGGAGATCTGCTCTTCTATCTTTAATCTGTTGAAAGGAGATCTTCTGTTTTATTATTAATTTGCTGTGAATCTGCCTTGGTCTTCTTCAGTGGGAGAAAATTTGCTCTGCCTCAGACAACAAATAAGCAGACTCAAAAAGGAAAAGAAAGGGTTGAAGAACAACCCTGAAGAATTTGAGGGGAATCTTTAGAAAATGCTTGTAAGTAATACAGACAGATATTTTCACAAGACAGACTTAAGCTGAATGTGTGACTGATCAATGAGGTAGAAAGGATGTTTCTCTGTGTAAAACAGCACTTTTATGAAGCTGGTGATAAATCAGACAGACTTCTGTCCAACTAGCCCAAGTGACAACAATGTAAGAGCTCCATTCCTTTCCACAAAAACAACCAAAGGCAAGATTATCTATCATCCACCCAAAATAAAAGGCATCTTCCTTTACTTTTATAAGTGGCCCTGGAGTCTCAGTATCCCAATAACTCAGAGGGGACCTCTAATTTTCCTTCCCATCTGAGCTCCCTAAAGCAATTGAATTTGACAGAATGCAGCCACTAAATCCTATTTGTTCTATGAACATACCAGATAGATAAAGCAGTAAAAGCAAAAAGCAAAAATCTATAAAATCGATCTATAAAGGGCCAGATCTTGCTGGTCAGATCCCTTGACACAGAATTGTGGTATTTACATGATCCACATGAGCAGACCCTATTTCCATGGCCCAAAGCATCCTGAATTCCAGAAAATCGGTCCAGATGATGGCAGAGTCTATGAAAAGGACAATTTTAAGCCCTACCCTCACCATACTTGCAGGCTGTCAATACCATGACAAGAATTTTAATAATATTTAGAAATCTCTTTGCTATTCAGAGACATTAAAAAATGAAATAAATAATTTAAACAATTAACAAAATAATATTTTCAAAGTATATAAAGAAACAAAGGAGTCAGATAATAAATTAATCAGAAATAAAGTGCCTCAGCTCAGCCCAGCCCATTCCAGTAGGCCTCAAGACCTACATCTGATTAACCTAATGTTTTTAGATATCATTGATTTTTTTCAGTTATATAAGTGAATTCCAGCAGATCATGGGAGGTATTTGGAAACAGTGGTAAAGACCTTGTGACAGGAGGGATCCCATGGGAAGTGAACACAATGCTGGGTCATGCACAATCTGTCCACTGTCAGTAATGTTGCTGTATCTGTTGGTTGATACCTAGAAACTGATTTCACCCATTTTTGGTGGACATAATGAGTGATACCGTTCACCTGTGCTTCAGTATGGAGGTGCAGACATCTGGAATGTGTCACATTTATCCAGCAGCTAGCTGGCACATTGCTAAGGAACCATCAGTCATCCATTGGCACAATCTAGTCTTGGAGCAATATTAAATATTGAAAAGATTAGTTTGAATAAATCACTGGTTTTCTATTGCATTGGACTTCCATTACCCAATACAGTGTTGTTTAATCTTCCTCGTCCCAATTTCCCCAACTCCCCCCTTCAATTTCCACTCTCCGTCCTTTCCCTTTCATTTTCATCTTTCTCCCTCAATTTGTTGCCTCCGTCCTCCATTTTCCCTCATCACCATGGCAACCAGTATAGTTGCTCTGTGGAGCGCACTCGAAGAGCATTAACCCACCTCCCTTAAGTGATGACAAATGAGATGACAGCTGGGAGCTTAAGCCACAGGGAAGGTTTAAGGGAGGGTTTAAACTAGACTGGCAAGGGGGAAGGATCCAAATCAGGTGGGAGGCTGGAAGTTGAGACAGAATTCAATGACAATAAGGTCAGTAGACGAGACCGGCCGCAGCATGACGGGGAGAGAGGAAAAACTATTGGATTAAATTGCATTTATTCCAATGCAAGGGGCCTGACAGGTAATGCGAAGAACTCAAGGCATGGATAGCTACATGGGACTGGGATATTATAGCTATTACAGAAACATGGCTAAGAGAAGGGCAGGAGTGGCAGCTAAATGTTCCAGAGTACAGCTGCTATAGGCGGGATAGAGGTAGAGGAAAGAGAAGAGGGGGAGTTGCATTTCTGCATAAGGAGAATGTCACGGCAGTAGTCCGAGATGAAATTACTGAAGGATCGTCCAGTGAGGTTTTATACTCTTGGTCCCCTAATAGTCAACGGGAATTACAGGAACAAATATGCAGGGAGATTGCAGAAGGTTGCAAGAATAATAAGGTTGTCGTAGTAGCGGATTTTTATTTCCCTAATGTAGACAGGAAATTCCATAGAGCTAAGGGCTTAGATGGGTGGAATTTGTTAAGTGTGTTCAGGAAAGTTACCTCAGGCAATGTATAGAAGGCTTTACTAGGGAGAGGGAAAAGCTTGACCTACTTTTGGGAAATAGAGCAGGACAAGTGACTGAGGTGTCAATGGGGGAGCACTTTGGGACCAGTGACCATAGTTCTATTGGTTTTAACTTAGTTATGGAAAATGACAGATCTAGTCCACAAGTTAAAGTTCTAAATTGGGGCAAGGCAAATGGTATTGGACAGGAACTTGCAAAAGTTGATTGATATGGATTGTTTGCAGACAAAGGGACATCTAGTGAGTGGGAGGCTTTTAAAAGTGAGATTTCAAGAGCTCAATGTCTGCATGTTCCTGTCAGAGTGAAGGGCAAGGCTGGTAGGAGTAAGGAACCCTGGATGACGAGAGATATTGATGCCCTTGTCAGAAAAAAAGGAGGTATGAGTCAGGTACAGGAAGCTGGGATCAAGTGAATCCCTGGAGGAGTATAAAGGATGCAGGAGTGTACTCAAGGAGGAAATCAGAAAGGCAAAAAGGGGGCATGAGGAAGCTTTGGCAGAGAAAATTAAGGAGAATCCAAAGAGATTTTATAAATGAAAAAGATAAAAAAAGCATAAATAACGAAAAAAGAGTAACCAGAGAGTTTCTGTGGAGCTGCAGGAGACAGAGAAGGTCCTCAGTGAATATCTCTCCTCTGATTTTACCATGGAGAAGGACATGAAGACTTTGGAACTTGAAATAGTTAATGGTGATGCTTGGGGATAGTCCTGCATTACAGCAGAGGAGGAGCTGGATGTCTTAAAGCATATAAAGGTGGATAAATCTCCAGGGCCTGCTCAGGTATATCCAAGAACACTGTGGGAAGCTAGAGAAGAAATTGCGGGAGCTCTGGCTGAGATATATGCACTATTGTCTGCAACGGATGAAGTGCCAGAAGACTGGGGGATGGCTAATGTTGTGCCTTTATTTAAGAAGGGTTGCAAAGGAAAACCTGGGTACTATAGACCAATAACCCTAACATCTGTGTTAGGTAAATTACTAGAGGGAATTCTCAGGGATAAGATATAAAAGTATTTGGAAAGACAGATTGATTAGGAATAGTTAGCATGGCTTTGTGCATGGAAGTACATGTCAATCAAATTTGATTGAGTTTTTTGAAGAAGTAACCAAGAAGATCGATAAGGGGAAGATAGTAGACATAGTTTACATGGACTTCGGTAATGGTCTGTTCGGCATGGTAGGCTGTTATAGAAAGTTAGATCACATAGGATCTAGGGAGAGCTGGCTAATTGGATACACAATTGGCTTGATGGTAGGAAGCAAAGGGTGATGGTGGAAGGTTATTTCTCGGACTGGAGGCCCGTGACTAGTAGTGTTCTCCATGGGTTGGTGCTAGGCCCATTACTATTTGTTATCCCTATCAATGATTTGGATGAGAATGTACAAGGCCTGATTAGTAAGTTTGCAAATGACCCCAGAATAGGTGCTATAACTGACAATTAAGATGGTTACCAGGATCTATAGAGAGATCTTGATCAGCTGGGTAAGTGGGCTGAAGAATGGCAAATGGAGTTTAATTTGGATAAGTTCAAGGTGTTGCATTTTGGGAAGATAAGCAGGATAGGACTTCACAGTGAAAGGCCAGGGCCTTGGGGAGTGTTGTTGAATGAAGGATCTAGGAGTACAAGTTCATAGTTCCCTGAAAGTGACATTGCAAGTAGATAGGGTGTGTGAACAAGGCGTGTGGCATGCTGGTCTTCATCAGTCAGGGGATTGAGTATAGAAGTTGAGATGTTATTTTGCAGTTGTACAAGACACTGGAGAGGCTGCACTTGGAATATTGTGTTCACTTTTGGTCGCCTTGCTAAAGGAAAGACGTCACTCAGCTGGAAAGAGTGCAGAGGAGATTTATGATGATATTGCCAGGACTTGGGGGACTGAGTTATGGAGAGAGGTTGAGCAGCTTGGGACTTCTTTCATTGGAGTGTAGGATAATGAAGGGTGATCTTATAAGAGATATATAAATTATGAGGGGCATAGATAATGTCAATGTGGAGTATTTTCCCCAGGGTTGGGGGATCAAGAACTGAAGGGCATAGGTTTAAGCTGAGAGGAGAGAGATTTAAAAGGAACCTGAGGGGCAACTTTCTCACCCAGAAGGTGGTCAGTATATGGAATAAGTGCCAGAAGAAGTGGTTGAGGCAGGTACATTAACAACATTTAAAATTACTTAGACAGGTACATGGATAGGAAAGTTTTAGAGGGATATGGGCCATATGCAGGCAAATAAGACGAGCTTGGTTGGCGTGGACATTGAGATGAAGGACCTATTTCCCTGCTGTATGACTCTTTGACTGTATAATAGCCACGTTCTGTCAATGTACAGATTGGCTACTAACTCCTTTAAATTGGAGAAAGCCACAACAGTGATTTCCTAAAGTGAGGATCTCCACATTTAGCAATTTACGCTAAGTGCAAAATGCAACACCAATTTGATCCACCAAAAATGGATGAAATCAGTCTCAAGGCAACAACCAACAGGTTAAGCAACTTACTGA
The DNA here is from genome assembly GCF_009764475.1 of Pristis pectinata. Taxonomy (NCBI): domain Eukaryota; kingdom Metazoa; phylum Chordata; class Chondrichthyes; order Rhinopristiformes; family Pristidae; genus Pristis; species Pristis pectinata. Next base: position 72,777,078 of record NC_067415.1, read on the forward strand.
TAATGGGCCAGTTCAGGCAGGACTCAGCATCATATTCATTTCCCATGGGACCTGTGCTGCACCAAGGCTTTTACCATTGTTTCTAAAGGCCTCCAGTTATATTACTAAATATAACTTCTAGTAATATTACACTTATATTACTAAAAAATGATTCCTTTTTAAAAAATCAGAAAATTAAAATAATAAGTGTTATTACCATTATTTATCTACTATTGTTTTTAACTTCAAAACAATAATATTATTACAAAAAAAGGAAGAAAACAGACCTTTTAACTTCATTAATCTTCTTGAAGGTTGGTATTCATTTTTGTTTGAATGGGGCTGTGCTGGAACTGCTGAGGGACCAGATGGGTGGTATATACAGCCCCTCAGTTCAGTATGATCAATCGGTGCTGGGCTCAGTGCTAGGTCCAGCTGCAGAGTAGGAGGTCAGGTGTGCCATCATCCAGCCTCCAACATGTCCCATACTTCGTCTCTGCAGTGCACAAGAAAGGAAGTCCTGAAAACTCTGGTCCACGGCAGCTAGCTCATCATTCACTACAGAACCACTGGCTTGGAATTAGCACAGTCTGTGAATTGTTTCAATTATCACAAGTGAATGCACTTTCACCACCTGATATATTGACTGGCCTGGATATTGGGGGAAGTACCAACTGATCCACTGATTCACTGATATTCCATACTGTAAGTGCTCACAAGTTCTCAGTGTTTTTTGATTGGGTAGAGCTAGAATTTGGATTTGGTAGGATAAGTGGGAACCACGTTTTGTCCTGATATCAAATGGGAGTCACCAAAAAATTGAGAGATCCTTGCTTGATGAAATCATTACCTTTGTTTTCTCCCATTTAGGAGCTGACTGACAGACTCACAACCAGCAAATTACAGCTGCCATCTCATTTGTCTGCGAAGGGGACTGGTGCAGCTGTTGTCAACTTTCTGTGGCAGTTGCAGTGGAGATGCAGGAATCTGAGAGGGCAGGCTGGTGGTGGTAGGTTGAGAAGCAGAAGGGGTGAGAATAGAAAGGGAGGGAAAAACTTGGAAGAGGATAATAACAGGGAGGGGGACTCTAAGAAGGGAGAGGACAACAAAGGTGTGGGAAGAATTGATCCTCGCAGTATGAAGTAATAAGGTCTCCATTAAAGCTAGCAGCCCAATTAGGCTCTGTGCTGTGATCATGTCATTGCAGCTGAGATCATGACGGTCACATGGTATAGCATCTGATAGGTACTGTGATCTATATCAGCTGCCTGTCTGCAAAAGGACAACCCTTGTAACTCAATATTGGGCAAATCAATGAAAATAAAATTAATGTGCCAATGGGGAACCCTTAAAACTCATACTGTTCTTGACTTGCTGATCTTTGACTTACTCTGAGTCAAAAATGAATATTGCTTGATCCAAGTTCTGTCACTAAGTAAGGAATATTATTGACATCATCTCATGCATAGATTACAACTTGGAAGTGAAACACCTTTATTTTGAATCACACAAGATGAGCAAGGTCAATCCCCAATAGGCAGAATTTACTCAAGAGTATCACAAGACTTTCAAACATGCAAATTATTTTATGCATGATCTGCACATAAGGCAGAGGCAACAATGTTTTATTTCGAATCCAATTTATAAACTATAGGAAATAAATAACATTTATCTTTGAAGTCATCCTGTGCTGTCATCTATGAAATAAAAGTGTGTCCTGTAAAGCTAATTTTCATATTGACCACTTAATTATTGAACTGTATTAAATGCATTTCCAAAAAGTACCAGGAGACTATTTTTTCATAATTGTTCCTTTGAAAAGATCTGGCTGAGAAGGTATGATTTTGATTGTGCCTTGAATTACTTGCAATAAACAAGGAAACCTGTAGACTTAGGTGTTGACACTTTAAATCACAGTGCTGTAAAACAGTTAACCTTTTATTATATCAAGAAAGGAGTATGTATAGTAATAATTAAAGATGTTTCTACACTTCTTCAGTGTTTGTTTTTCAGAATTTGAGTTGGTTTTACCTGCAAAAAGAGCAAATGTAATTAAGCAACATCAAACATAGAAACTGGTGCTTTTGTGATAGTCAAAGAATCCTTTTCTAACCAAACACATAAAGGTATTCAGCCTGTTCAAAGTGTATATGCAAAGAAATGCCTTCCCTGATTTAGGGGGAATTATAATTTAGCTGTTCAATTTGCATATTAATGAATAGTTTCCTGACCAATTAGGCAGAGCAGTTGCACTGATGACGCACACAACACAAGTTCAGATTGGGTACTTAAAGGAACATTGCGAGCATTATTGGAATTGAAATTGGTTTATTATTGTCACATGTACCGAGGTACAGTGAAAAGCTTGGCTTGCCTACCGTTCGTACAGATCAATTCATTACACAGTGCATTGAGGTAGTACAAGGTAAAACAATAACAGAATGCAGAATAAAGTGTCACAGTCACAGAGAAATTGCAGTGTAGGTAGACAATAAGGTGCAAGGTCATAACGAGTTAGATTGTGAGGTCAAGAGTCCATTTTATCGTACCAGGGAACCATTCAATTGTCTTATAACAGCAGGGTAGAAGCTGTCCTTGAGCCTGGTGGTACGTGCTTTCAGGCTTTTGTATTTTCTGCCCGATGGGAGAGGGAAGAAGAGAGAATGTCCAGGGTGTGTGGGGTCTTTGATTATGCTGGCTGCTTTACCGAGGTAGTGACAAGTATAGACAGAGTCCATGGAGGGGAGGCTGGTTTCCGTGATGTACTCAGCTGTGTCCACAACTCTCTGCAGTTTCTTATGGTCACAGGCAGAGTAGTTGCCATAGCAAGCTGTGATGCATCCAGTTAGAATGCTTTCTATGGTGCATCTATAAAAATTGGTGAGTGTCAAAGGGGACATGCCAAATTTCTTTAGCCTCCTGAAGAAATAGATGTGCTGGTGAGCTTTCTTGGCCATGACATCTATGTGGTTGGACCAGAACAGGTTATTGGTGATGTTCACTTCGGGAAACTCGAAGCTCTCAACCTCAGCACCATTGATGTAGACGGGACCATGTGCACAGCAACATCCCCCCACCCCCCCCCCCCCCCCCACCACTTCCTGAACTCAATAACCAGCTCTTTTGTTTTGCTGGCATTGAGAGAAAGGTTGTTGTAATGACATCATGTTACTAAGTTCTTTTATCTTCTTCCTGTACTCCAACTCATCATTATTTGAGATACAGCCCACTGCTGTGGTATTATCTGCAAACTTTTAGATGAAGTTAGAGCAGAATCTGACTACACAGTCATGAGCGTACGGGGAATAGAGTGGGGGGCTGAGGATGCAGCCTTGTGGGTCACCAGTGTTGAGAATAATCATGGCAGAGGTGTTGCTGTCTATCTTCACTGATTGCGGTCTGTTGGTCAGGAAGTCAAGGATCCAGTTGCAGAGGGAGGTGTTGACTCCCAGGTCTCGGAGTTTGGTGATGAGTTAAATTTGATAGACTCCAAGAGTTGCCTGCACTGCAAACTAGGAAAGGAAACCAGGCAGTAGCTGTGTTTTAAAATTGCCCCTGCCCTGTGGACACCCCAATCATTCCCGAATACCGTGGTGGGTATCATACTGGGAGCTGTATGGGTGTGAATATATTCACTGGGGATGCCAGGAAGAAACCCCAGGTGACACCAAGATTGTGCAGAAATAGGCCAAAGGTTTAGAGGGCTATCGGCCAAACGCAGACAGATGGAATTAGCTCGCTGGGCAACACAGTCGGCATGGATGGGTTGGCCCGCAGGGCCTGTTTCTGTGCTGTGATGTTTTATGTTTCTTTATCTGAAGAAGCTAGCAGTATAAGTTTGATTCCCCTCTTTGTGGATTCAGTCACGCAAATAGTTTACTGCCCTTAATTGATCAGAAAAGGTGAGCAGCAAAGTAATATCAGCTCCAAGATGATGGGGGTATTAATCCAGCCCTCCCTCAATCTTCCCTTTTAGGTTTACTCCAGCTCATGTTGCAGGTAAGCATGCGCATTCCTATCCAATTCCTCACATTCCATCTTGTCCAGCCACCACTGACATTTAACCAGGTCTTTAGGCGATGTCATAGCCATCCCTCACTATCGCCAACAACAACTCTTCTCTATCCATTCAGACATTGCATTCATTCATAGGCTACTTCTTTCCCTGCTCGTATGAGGAGAAAGCACTTTGCAACAGGGAGAGTCTGAGAGCCAGAGATGGCCCTTCACCCATCAGCTAGGTAACATCAACCAGGAATGCAATACTCTAGATAAACTGAATCCATGGTCATCTCAGCCTGGAATGGAGTCTTGCAGCCATTCAGTGACAGAATTGTATTGCAGTCAGCCACAATGTCTACCAGATACTTGTCACTGGTGTTCAGTCCAGACAAGTGAGAAAAGATCATATATATATGAAAACCTTAAACACCCTCACCAAAAAAGTTCTAATTGTTGTCTTTAATCTTCCACTGTCCTTCCTTCATTTTGCAAGATATGCAGCAAGAGGCTGCTGGAGGCAGAGATCCCTCACTCTGAAGGTGCACTGCCTCCTGTCTCCTGCCTAACACACCAATGGAGATACTCAGGCTGAGGTGCAATGGTGAAACAGCTGGGTTTTGACTTGGTGTGCAACATAATGCTATTGAACCTGAACTGATGATGAAGGTAAGGATGTCAGGGACACATTTATGTTGGAGGGTGCAAGACACACCAAGCTCTGCTCAGCTACTTGTTGGCACTGTAATTCTGGGGCATGCTATAAAATTCAGGATACCACGGGGGGAGAAGCAAAGGGTGTCTGAGGTGCTGACTGATGTTCCAGCTGCATTGTAATCTTTAGCAGACAGTTTGAAAGAGTTAGTCTTGGACAGAAGAGGCACGATGTCATAGGCCTTTGCAATGATGCCTTTGTCCACATAAGGAATAGGTAACTGAATAGAGCATGCAAAATGGCAATCCAATGAGTACCAGCATGTGCTCACTGAATGTCACTTTCAAAAGATGGATATATATCCAAGCCTTGGTCAATCAGCCTGACCTGCTCATTTCCCACTCACTACTGGTAGGATAGTATGGGAACTCCATGAGAAGGAAAATGATAAGAGGGGATATAGAAGGGGATCTGCTCAAAACTATCCCTTCTCACCCGTTTCGCCTCCACTACCCACACAGTTTCATCACAACCTTGCTTGCTGCAGAACGTCCAAACGGCTGACCCTGCAGGAGGGATGTTTGGGGCAAGAGGACCGGGGGCTGGGGGGGAGCTGTCAAGGGGCCTCAGGGTCTCCAAAACCATGTTGTCATCAGTCAACAGCATCTCTGCCATAGGTATCTCAAAATATGTTGATCCTGAAGCATGTGTTGTTGTCTTCTCCCATTGGGTCCCACAGTGTGGATGATGAGTAATGCCCACCATTATTTTGGTGGGTCCTATTAATTGCAGTGAACAATGAGACAGATCTAATGCATCAAAACTGAATAGCAAGGTTGACAAAGTTAATTCACATCCATTGAAAACATTCTCCAAAATTTTCTGGTGAGGGAATCTGTGCATTTCCAATGAAGAACGCTTTTATAGTCACTCAAGATTGCAATTGTAATCCAGGAGCAACTGCTGTCAGGTTAGAACAGAGACTCTTCAAACCTTCACCAATACCACCCTGCTTTGAATAGGATTTCATTGCCAAATTTGGCAGAACTCAGTAAACTCATCATATGCCTGTGTTAAGTTAAAATTCAGCTATTAAACTCAACTTTAATGAGTAATTTTCATATTTAAACCTTCCTCCCTTAGGTAGGTTTCCCGATCACTGTCTGACCCAGTTTGGATATGTGTCAGGCTCTTGCCCCTTCATCTGTTTTTGCAGATAAAGCCCCTTGCCTAAAACACATCCTCACACAAGTTAAAATACCCATCTTGGAGTAAATTCAGAAAAATAGAATTGAACCATAAATAATATAGAATAGTCAGGCTGCTGATCATTGACTACAGCTCGGTTTTCAACATTATCATCCCACCAGGCTTATCACCAAGCTCCAAAACGTTGGCCTCTGTACTTCCCTTTGCAACTGAATCCTTGGCTTCCTCATCGGCAGACCCCAGTCAGTACGGATCAGTAACAACATCTTCTCCTCACTGATCATCAACACAGATGTACCTCAAGGCTTCATGTTCAGCCCCCTGCTCTACTTTCCTTACACCCATGACTGTGTGACTAAACACAGCTCCAATACCATCAAAAAATTCGTCAATGACACCATTGTTGTTGGCCGAATCACAGGTGGTATTGAATCAGCGTATAGGAGTCAGACAGAACATGTGGTTGAGTGGTGACACAATAACAACCTCACACTGAGCATCAACAAAACCAAGAAGCTAATTGTGAAAGGGGAAGTTGGGAGACCATGTGCCAGTTCTCAATGGTGGGTCAGAGTTGGAGAGAGTAAGCAGCTTCAAAAGTAATGAGTGTAAACATCTTGAATGACCTGTCCTGTTTCAATGCCTCTGCTTTCTTGGAAGCTTAAAGAGATTTAGCATGTCACCAAAGACTCTTGCAAACTTTTACGGATACATTGTTGGAGGTATCCTGACTGTTTGCATCATGGTGTGATACTGCAATTCCAATGCATCTGAATGCAAGAGGCTGCAGAGAATTGTGGGCACAGCCCGGTCCATCATGGTCACAGCCCTCTCCACTATTAACAGCATCTACAGGAGGTGCTGCCTCAAGAAGGCAGCATCTTTCTTCATGGATCCCCACCACCTGAGTCATGCCCTCTTCTTGCTGCTGCCATCAGAGAGGAGGTACAGAAGCCTGAAGTTCCACACTACCAGGTTTAACAACAGCTACTTTCCTACAACAACCAGGTTCTTGAACTGACCTGCACAACCCTAATCCTACCTCAGCAATGGAACACTACGTACCATCTCTTGCACTACCATAGACTTGTCTCCAGTTGTGTATTTGTTTTTTGCTCTGTCTTGTTTTTGCAGTCTTTTTTTCTCTCTCTTCATTATCTCATATAATTTATGAATAATTTATATTCTGTATGTTGTCTGTACCTACATGGTTATGATGCTGCTGCAAGCAAGTTTTTCATTTTCCCTGTACCTTACTGTACTTGTGCACATGACAATAAATTCGACTTGACATGAAAATAATGCTCCATGTTTAATATTGTGCTGATGATGATACTTCTCTCTGGATGAGATAGATCTGTGTCTTTTTTGTTTAAGTATCCTTGGAACAGAGATAGTTAAAGAAAATGAAAATAAATGGGAAATGAATTCAAGAGCTAAAAGAGATAAATGGCAGCTGTGTCATGATCAGGCCATCATGTTAAGGGATAAGTGATCGTTTAGCATTAGACTTCTATTTTGAGGGACAAACATTTACATATGTATAAATAGTTCATTTTCAATGGAACTCTGTCATTTTCTCCCCAGTTATCAGAATCAAAATCAGATTTATTATCACTGACTTATATAATGTGAAGTTTGTTGTTTTGTGGCGGCAGTACAGTGCAAAGACATAAAATTACTATAACTTACAAAAATAAATAGATAGTACAAAAAAGGAATAACATAAGGAGGCTAATCCCTTTCTCTGTGTGTGTGTCTGTGTGTGGGTGTATGCCCACTTGCATGCATGCGTGCATGTATATGTGTGTGTGCATGTGTATGCGCGTGTGTGAATAATCTACAACTCCAAGAAACTTCCACATAGAAATAAAAACATTAGAAATCATATTCTACCATGGCCCATGTTAACTCACATTTTTGACAGACCTCTGTTTTATAATACTCTGAAATATGACCTCTTAACATGTAATGTCTGCCACCAGTACTGACAGCTCAAATTGCTTCATTACATAATGCTATTCAAAACTAGAAATATTTAAACATATGTACACTGTCCTTCAGTAGCACTGAGTTGCTGAATATTATTAATGCTGAAGAATAAAGTAGGGATTTGAAAACCAAGTTAAGTGACACAAACAGTGGGGAACATCTGATGAATTTGTTCATTCGTCATTGTAGTTTCTCATGACACACAATGGTTCTAATTTCTCTCCAATGTTCCCGTCTCTCTGGAACAGGCAGCTAATGCAACAATAAGCCAGGAATTCTACTGTACTCCTGCTTCTCCCATGTGACAATGAAAATGATAAAAAAAGTGATGTAAGAGACCGTCTCTTTGATTTCTTTCCTCCCAGTCTAACCACCGTGATCAGAAAATCTGAAGTATACTTTACCACTGCTGGACATCACTCTTCCACTTTACTGCAAGCTAAATTAAAAATTGATCCTTTCTGATCCTTTGAGGATTTAATAATTTTATCCAATTAATAGCTAAGTGCTGTGGAGCAGGATTATTCCAGTTCTGATCTTGGGTCATTGCTGAATTGGCTAACAGCACAGGAGGAAGTTATTTAGCCCATTCTGCTGATGTTGACTCTTTAAAAGAGTTGTCCAATTGGTTCAATGCTCTAGCTCTTCCCATATAATGCTGCAATTGTTTTCTTTTCAATTTTCTTTCAAAAACCAATATGAAATGTGCTTCCAAAATACTTCCAGGTTGTGCATTCACATCATAATAACGGGCTGCATGAAAATATTTTCACTTCTTCTTTGGTTTTCTTGCCAACTGCTTAGAAAACAAATCATAGAGATTTTGTTTGTGTCTTTTTTAAAGGCATTAATTATGCATGGCACTTGATTTTGGGAATTAATCATGGACTGCACATGGTTTTGGGCATGTTTTTTGGTGTTTGCTTATATTTTTGGTGTAATCCTGCCTATCAGTAAATTGGTCCAAGCATTTCCTGACATGATTCAGCCAAATGCTGATGTCATTTTCCTGTTGTATTTTGTGCTTGTAATGATGTCATCACTGTGCACAGCATGAGTTATTTCCTTAACTGCAAACGTTGAATTCAAAAGGCCAAAATTTATGATTTGCATTAGTGCACAGTTCCACAAGCTAAAAGGTAGTGAAAATCTATAATTTAAAGGGACGTTGCTTGCATATTTTATTAATGTTTAATTAACTAAGCAGTCACTGCTCCAGCTGAGATTTATTTTTTAACAAGTTGCATGAATAGGATTTGGCTATCAGCTCATTCCCTGTCCCACCCAGTTCCATCAGAGCTGATCACAACACTTGCCCCCTCTGCCAGAATGCAACATTTCCAAGTGCTGCACCTTTGTAAATTTCCATCCCCCCAAAACCAGTTTACCTTCTCCCTGCTTGATGGTCTACCCTCCCACTTTGTTTTCTGTCCCCTCCCAAGTGTTCTGAGCACCATGACAGCCTGTGCAACTGTCATGAAGAGACCCCTTTAACTACAGTGATCCCCTTCACATGATGAAAGTGCCCTTCCATTACCTTTTGCTGATCGGGAAGTGACAAAAGAATCAAAGCAGAGTTGATGAACATACAAGAGAAAATAAGATGCAGGCGTACAGGAAAATAATAAGAGAGGGAATGGGACTGATGGGATCACTCTACTGGGAACTGGCACGTACACAATAGGCCAAATACTATCCTTGCTGTTTTGTAGTTTTAAAATTTCTCATAATATGTAAATTGGATTTTTATTTTCTTAAAGCAAGGACGCCCCAATGTCATTTTTTTTTTGGTGGCTTCAGTCTTGACATTAGTGCTAACTCCTGCACAAATTTGTCTCATTAAAAATGTGTGCAATCCAATTCTTAGGCAAATGTATGAAGACATAAGAGACGGCAAATGCTGGAATCTGGAACAAAAACAAACAGGGGAGTGAAAGAACTCAGCAGGTCAATCAGCATCTGTGGAGGCAAAAGGTGAAAGTCAACGTTTCAGGTCAAGACCCTGCATCAGGACTGAGAGGGTAGAGGAGAGGCTGCCAGTATATGGTAGTGGGGGTGGGGGAGGGGGATAGAGTCTAGCAACACACAAAAAGTGCTGGAGGAACTCAGCAGGTCAGGCAGCATCCATGGAGGGAAATAAACAGTCAAAGTTTCGGGTTGAGACCCTTCATCAGGACTGGAAAGGAAGAAGGCAGAAGCCAGAATAAGAAGGTGAGGGGAGGGGGAGAAGCACAACACAGGCAGGGGATAGGTGAGCTCAGGTGAGAGGCAAGTCCAGGTGAGAGGGGGAAGGTAGTGGGTGGGGGAGGGAGAGAAGGTGTGATAAGCTGAGAGGTGATAGGTAAAAGAGGCCAAGGGTTGAAGAAGAAGGAATCCGGTAGGAGAGGGCAGTGGACCATGCAATAAAGGCTAGTATGTGATAGATCATAGAGCCATACATTGAGTCATACAGCATGGAAACAGACCCTTCGGCCCAACTCATCTATGCCAACCAAGTTGAGTACTTGAACTGGTTCCATTTCCTCACATTTGGCCCATATTCCTCTATCCTATCCATCTACCTGTCGAAATGTCTTTTAAACATTGTAATTGTACCCACTTCTGCCACTTCCTCTGGCACTTTATTCTATATATCCACCACCCACTCTGTGAAAAAGTTGCTCCTTAGCTCCCTTTTAAATCTTTCCCCTCTCACCTTAAACTGACACCCTCTAGTTTTAGACTTCCTTACCCTGGGATAAAGACTGTGTCTATCTTCCAGATGGGGACCAGATGATGGTGCCAAGTGAGGGGAGACAAGGTTAACAGAGAGGCTGGTGGGTGATAATTGGAACCAGATGGGAGGATGGGATGGGAAAGATGAACAAAGGGAGAAAAAAAAAACAGGTGGACAGGTGAGTGTGTGTAGGAGGAGACCACCTAGTGTGTGGGTTACCTGTAATTTGGAAATCCAGTGTTCATAACATTGTGTTGCAAGCTACCTAAGTGGAATGTAGACGCTGTTCTTCCAATTTGAATTTGACGTCTCTGTAGCAATGGAGAAGGCTGAGGACAGACAGGTCAGTGTGTGAGTGGGAAGGAGAGTTTAAAATGACATACATCCAGATACTCAAGATGGCTGTTGCAGAAAGAGCGTAGACGATTTGCAAAATGGTCGCCTCGTCCACTCTTAGTTTCACCACTGTAGAGGAATTCACATTGTGAGCACTAAATGCAGTAGACCAGCTTGGAAGAGGAGCAGGTGAACTTCTGTATCACCTGGAAGGGCTGTTTAGGTCCCCGGATGACAGTGAGGGAGGAGGCGAAGGGACAGGTGTTACGCCTCTTATGTTTGCAGTGGAAAGTGCCTGAGTACAGGAATTGATGTGTGGGGATGAATGAGCGGACCAGGGAGTCATGACGAAAGTGATCCCTGTGAAAAGCAGAAAGTGGGGGTAAATGGGAAGATGTGACTGGTGGTGGGATCATGTTGGAGCTGGCGGATATGGTGGAGGATGATGAGTTGGATGCAGAGGCTGATGGGGTAAAAGTTGAGAACCATAGCAACTCTATTAATGTTCTGTCTGGGGAACAGGGGTGGAGTAGGTGACAGCAGTCATGAAGGAAATAGGGGAAATGTGTGTGAGGGCTCCATCAACTATGACAGAGCTGAAGCTAAGTTTCTGGAAGAAGAAGGAATTTCAGAAGCACAGAAAGCCTTATGTTGAGAACAGATGCGGTGAAGATGGAGAAATTGAGAAAAATTGAGTTAATTATTTAAATTCCTTTTAAGTTTGGGTGTATTGTGAGTGGGAGGGTACCTGAGCAAGACTTAACCAGCAAAATGGGTAATTCAGGATGCCCAGGTGGGAAAATTATACGTCTTAGTTTTTTTCCCAAGAAATAGTTTTAACTCTACATATCAGTCTGACTGTTTTGCTCCCAATATAGTCTTAAGTGGGTGTAAAAGACCCTGTAGTATTATTTCATAAAAAAAAAACAAGAATTATCCCTGGTGCCCTGCTACTATTTATCTTTCAATGAATATCACATGGAAAATAAAGCAGATTTTCTGCTCCTTATCACATTACTGATGGTGGGATCTTGTTCAGTGTAAAACTGGCTGATATATTTCTTACATTTCAACATTGCCTGCATTTCAAAAGAATTCCAATAACAATAACAGGCTTTGGGACAATGTGAGGTTTTGAACACTCCTTTATGAGCACAAATCTTTCTTTTCTCCTTTATTCTTTGTGCACATTCTACATTTAAAGAGAGGTTCATTTTCTGTTGCAGTGAAGCAGTTGTCAGAAAAATTGTTCATAATTTGAAATTTCTTTATCCCTGATAGAGATGTGTCCATTTTCAGGGTGTCGTGGTGAAAGCTTTGCTTCTCAATAATGATCTTTGAATGTGGTTTTTACTGAAAAATAATGAAGAGAGATGCTCTGTTTCACAAACTGACATTTAGGTTCCCTTTCATGCCAAGAAATTGAGAACAAAAGGAGTGACTCACGGATTATATTATTTGAAAACCACTTCAACAACCCACTTTTCAAATGAACAACAACATATTTGGGTAAGTGTTAACATTTTTTGTTGGTTCAATGTACATCAACTGGTATATTTGCTTTTCACAAGAGCATGTTTTTTTTCTGTTTTTTTTCCAATCGTACCCTGATTCTGAGACTAATTAACAGCACATATGTTGGAAGATTTTTACTTTTCTGAAATTCACAACTACTCCATCATATTCCGTAGCCAGAACAGGTTGCATTCTATGATGGTGCAATTAGTTGGTGCTGCATCACTATTTATTTCCTGGAATGCTGACATGATGCATTCACTCTGTCACATTTGTTATTTCCCAGATGATTTGACACAGTTGACAGCTTGCAGCTCTGGTTTTTAAATGAGTTCATACTGCTTTGGCAGATTAATATCTTTCCTCATCATTACATAAAGCAGTTTTATTATTTTGTTTGGAATGAAAACATGGATGGTACTGAGTCTCTTTGCTTCGTCCACAGGTTAAAACTAAAATCAAAACTATGTTTTATTTTGAATAATTCTATCTCCTACAAATATGTACTACACTTTGCTTAAAGTGCTTGTATTCTGTAAATGAATTTTTACATTGTCATCGTGCACTGACTGGTCTTCGAAGGCAATGCACTTTGTTGGAGTGAGTTGGGCACTGTGTCATAATATCATCTACTCCAGAAAAGCAAGCTGAATTCACTGCTTCCAAGTACCAATTGTTGTGTAAATTGGCAACAAAATAGGTTCTTGTTACATAGCAGAAAAGGTTGAAAGTTGAAGGAGTAAATGAACAATAACAGAAATGTCGACAACCTGCATGTCAAACAGGTTTACAGTCACTGACTGTGTAATGGGTCTACATCATTCTAAAATGACTGGAGGTAACAGAGAAGTCAGATCTGTAATGGCAAGGTTTTTGATTCAAAATTTCATTCTGAAGGTGTACCATAGAAAGGAGTGCAAAAAAAAGTTATATGTTTCTGAGATCTTGTTCTGAAATAGTCATTGCTTGACAGACATTTTTCAGTCATCCGATACCTAAGTGGCACTGTATCTTTGCCAGAATCATTCAGTATTCTGGCTGGTCCACCTGTTTCCTGGTCCTGTTCACTGAACTGAACCTACATTTTTCTGAAGAGGGTGTTGTGAGGTGTCAAACTGAACTACAGTCCTAGCATGCTCTCTACACAGTTACTTGTCCATTTAGTTCACAATCAAACAAAGATGGAGTGCTGCACCAAGTCATAACTTGGGTAGATTTTATTTTCACCTCTTCACTGGCCTTCCTTTCACTTTACATGTGCCGGACAATTCTTCTTCTCCAACCTCCCCATTGACTAATGAACATGCCATTCATTTTTAAGCTTGGTAAAGGACAAAATAAATTTCTAATCCATAATGTATTACTTGTCTTTATGTATGTTTTTTTTTTGCTTGGACAAGCTGGGCAGAATTTTTGCTTGCCTCATTGGGCTTGGTCCCTCTACATGGCCAACTCCACATAGACAATATAATAATGCTGGCAAACAGAAAGATCACCATTTATATTGTGTTTTTCACAACCTCAGGATGTACGAGTAAAACATTCTTGTAAAGTAGGAAATGCAACAGCTAATTAGTGCACATCAAGCTCTGCAAACAGCAATGTGACATTGACTTAGTTATCTGTGCACTGCTGTTCAATGAAGAAAAAGTATTGGCTGAGCCACCGGTGATAACTTTCTGATTTTCTTTGAAAGAGTGGGCACCTTAGAGAACAAAAAGGGTTTCATTTAAAAAAAAGTCAGGATTTCTGATAGTGTAGTACTCCACTGGAGAGTCAACCTATACTTATATGTTGAGGTTTTTGAAGTGGGATTCAAGCTCATGACTTCCTGACTTCGAGACAAATGCCTTACTACCCAGGTCAGTAGATTTTTTTTGTTCCAACTTACCATACTAACCAGTCCCCAAGTCTCCCACTATGGTAAAGCAAATATTACTGTGAACTCACACTTACAGTAATTTGAAAGCTGTAAATTTGAACTGTTAACCTAACCTAATTTCAGGAAAAGTGTGAATTTTCAGCTACAACTTAATGCTTGACTTCTGTCATCTCTTTTGGATGTTGTCATTTCTATTTTTGCATATGCAATCATAGAATGTTACTGCCTGCAAGGAGATAATTTTCTCAGGATTTCTATGCTGAGTTCTCATCTTTTTTTTCATTTATTGTTTAACTTTATGTTTCCAAATATCACCCGCATCCTTTCTCAAAAGCTGTCATGCATTTTTTCTGCCATTATCTTATTTTTCTGAGAAATGCTACCTTGATTTGTAAATGTATTTTCAATGTTTCTACTTCTTCACATTTCCTTCTCTTTTCAGAGTATAATTTCCTTATTCTGGTATGATTTGCTGGGAATTCTCCAGTTTTTTTTCAAAATGTGTGAAGCTTCATAGTAACTGTTGACTGTTGATTGTTTATTCAGCCTTGGATGACCTTACTGGCAAGCTAATCTTGTCATTGTTTGATAATGTGTGTAATATTCAGCAGCAGTCACCAGGTAAACATGAGTATCATCTGATCACACCCCTCTCTAGATCAAGTAGGCTCAGGGCAATTGTTTCGATTCAATCTAATATAAACTGACACAGATCACAAGTTGCACTGTGGACAAGGCTCAGATACTCACATGTTAAATCACCAGAGATCTTCCTCTATACTTAGAAGTTATTTTCTCTTGGTCAGTTTACCCTGTTGGGATATTAATTCATAACTAGGTTCCTGCTCCTTTGATTCTCCCATTTAGAAAAAAGATTGGGTACAACACCTTCTGAAGTAGTGCAGTTTTGAACACTAAACTTCAGGAGTGATACATTAGCCTTGTTGGGAGGTACAACCCAGGGTGTCCCAAACAGTATCAAATTTAAAATGTTTCAGTGAGGGGATGGTTGCATTTTGAGCTTAGAGGTGAGAGGGGTCACCTATCTGCATCTTATAAAATGATAAAGGAATTCAACAAGGGTAGAAACAGAATAAAACTTTATTTAATAAGCAAATCCAGAACAAGGAGTAATTATCTTATAATTACAATTATGGTACTTAGATGTGAAATCACAGAGGTCCATCCAGAAATCCAGAACTCTTATTCCATTAATGGTGAATTGAAATCAATGGATTTCCATTCTGTTTAAGAATAAAGAATTCTGGAAGAATGCTTCAATCAATCCAGACCTTAGTGAATGTCCTTCTCTTACCCAAATGATGCTAAAAAAACAAATGTTGCGGGAAGTCACTCCAGAAACCAGATAGCATTCAATAAATCCATCATATTCAATAATAATTTTTGTTCTTTACCTGATCAATCTGCTGCATGCACTTCCAAAAGATTGGAATTGTGATAAGTTTTCAACGTAATCCACTTACTAATTAGGAATGCAACTTCATGTGTTCTGTTGTCATCACCATTTCTCAGGCATTAATAACCCTCAGAATGCGAGATCCTCAGTTAACTGCAGAGATCTCAGTTAATTGCAGAGGTGGGCATTTGATGATCTAGACATTCAAATGTATAACATCAGGTGAATGTGGCTTTGAGGCATCTTATTATTGCTCAATGGAAAAGCTTTAACCTACTGTTACCACTGCTGAGCAGATGGATCACATACCACCATATTTTAGTGTCTTAGACGATTAAGGTTTCAAGTTCCACAGAGGAAAACAGTGGATTTCCATGATTCACAAAGTCTGTTCTATAAATGTTCATAAAGTCTATGCTTCTTCTTCTGGATTCTCTGTGTCTCTCCATTGGAGATGATAAATAATACTGACTATTTATTTACCGTTGGTAACCTTGCCCTCTCGGATTAGTTGAGGCCCCAAACACCGCACTGCTTGGTTAGCTTACCTGAACGCCCTTCTCATCAATAATCTGCCTGGCCCTCTCCTTCCCACCAGTCTGCCATCCAAACCCTGAGCCCTAATCAGGTTCCCTCTCCACCACTATTTTTCTATCACCCAGCACCCACCACCATCCACACTTACTGACATTTCAACCCAAGGCTTGCCCTACACCTGCTACTTAGCATTGCCAGGCAGCCACCCTTCCTGGACAGCCAATCCTTCCCCTCACATTCTCTCCCCCATGACTATCCCCAACTCTGCAATATATTTAAAGACTTAACTGATTTCCTCTGAGTGAAGCACAAAGGAAAAGAAATTGAAGTGATGGCGTTTCACCATGTGGGACCTGTTGAGTAACTCATGGTGCGTTGGGAGTCATGCACTGCTGAAATCTGCAACAGAAGTGATATGAGCAAAGGCTTTGTGGGCTACCACACACTGCCCCATTAATGTTCCTTAGCAGGGCAATTCACTTTCCATGTCAATATCTGGACATTTGGTCAATTGTGTTCTTCTGTCATTCTCACTAATCTCAGTGTTTCTCCAGCATCAGCAGATGCACCATTTTAAAATGCTCCACTGAGGTACATTATCCGTCAGCAAATCGATGGTCATCAGGAGTTTTCTCTCTCGTGTTTAATCAGCTGCCTTTTTTTTGCATTGACTGGTTGCTGCATCATCTCCAAATGGAGCACTAAATTCCACACTCACGAGGAGTCATCATAGATTAGTTAAGGTAGGAAATAGCCAATGTTACAATTGTAAAATACTCAATAATTTCAAGTTGCGAATAAATCATATTGTTAGAATACAGGAGGGCATTCTTGGGCAGGGGACAGGACCTCTTTGTGTTTGTGAATGGTCAGTCTCAGTGATGGAAAGTGACATGCCCCCACATTAACATTGTTTCCTGACCCCACCCTCCCTTTCTTCTCTGAATAGCAGTGGCCTTCACAACTGATTGAAGTCCAAATAACCAAGACCTGTTAACCGCCCAGTCCTGAAGAAAGGTCCTGACCTAAAACATTGGACCGCCTGCTTTTCTCCACAGATGCTGCCTGGCCTGCTGAGTTCCTCTAGCATCACTGGATTTGAGGGTCTGGAGAAAGGACCATCTGTTTGCTGGACTTTGTTGTGCCTTTCTCCAGACCCTCAAATCCAGTGTACTGATCACTTCTTTCTGTCATAGCATTATCTGCAGAAGCAGATTTTGCCCCTTAATATTTAATTCAATTCAGTTCAACAGAAAATAATGAAAGTTTGAAAATAATATCTGGTTGAAAGCTTCACTTAAACAGCACAGTAAAAAGTAACAAATTAATGTAATTAGTTATCACCACATCTGGAGATTCCTCTGGAATAATTATGTTCAGTAAGATTGTGGTTATTAATTAATGGAAATTGCATCCAAAGAACAGAGGTCAGTGGCTGTGATTATGGCCAGTATTTTTAATTTATTAATTGAAATTTGCAAGAGCAAGATGTGAATCAGTCATCAGCAATTTTGACAGTGGAGGAGGTTGACTACAGAAAATTGGCAAGTTGAATAATGTGCAGGGGAAATGGATTATGAGAGAACATCTTATATGTTGCAAAACATATTCTGGAAAATTATAGCCCCATGGTCCAGGATTTGCACCAGAACAAATCCTAATTTGTTAATTCCTTAATTCAGCCTAATTTTAATTTTTCAGGTTAAGTTTATTAAATGTGTAGAGATAATCTTGAAGGAGACTTTCCAATGTGGGAGATGACAAAATCTGTCTTTAGCTTCTACAATGAGGAGGTGAGCAGAGAGAATATGATTGATAGCATCGCTGATATTTAGAAAGAACAAAAGAAAAATGAGATCAGAAGAGGAATGGTCAAAGAAACCCTGACAAGAGTCGTTAGGGATATTTTGTGTCCCAAAATGGACAATAATAAAACAGCACCCTATTTTACTGTACTTGGCAATGGAATAGAAAACATATTGGAATGCAAAAAACTGGTTACCTGTTCATTATCAATGGAGGATTAATTGTGCCTGGAATAATTGTTTTCTTGTGATTTGGAACTTATTATGTAAAAGGCAAAAGATGGTTTAGCCATTCTTAGGACTATTTCCATCTTTCTTAAAATGGATTATCAAAGTTTTACAAAACAAAAACGAAGTGAAAGATTGTCATGCCGGTTTGTGATACTTGTATTCATATACTCACTGTTTGAGTTAAAAGTCAAAAGAGAGCATTAAATGCCAGTTGCTACCAATGTTGAAGGGGGATATTATATTTCAAGACAAACAGGCCTGGTTCACAATCATATCTGTCTTTTCTGTTTCAGTGCTGACAGATACTTTACTAAGCATTGAGAGTGTTTCACTTTTATAGAAATTGACGATATACCCTCGACTTATGCATAAAACTTCATAACTGAGATTGCTGTGATGGAATACTCTTCTGATCTCTACAGGATATTTGTGTTTATTATAAGAATATTTCTTTGATCCCTCCATAAGGGAACAAAACATTATCACTGCAAGGTCTGATGTGAAAAAGTAGGCAGCTTTATTTCACACTAAAGTGAAAGTAGGGAGTAGGCATTGTGACTGAGCTCATGTAATTCAACAAGTTACTTTTGTGTACCTAAATAATGAACATGTTATGCACCCTCACCCCAATTTATCAATGCACTTTGAATTTAAGTGGACTGATTTACAGTTGCTTAGTGTAGTGGTTAACGTAACGCTATTACAACACCAGTGACCCAGGTTCAATTCCGGCCACTGTCTGTAAGGAGTTTGTACGTTCTCCCCATATCTGCATGGGTTTCCTCTGAGTGCTCGAATTTCCTCCCACATTCCAAAGACATATAGGTTAGGAAGTTGTGGGCATGCTATGTTGGCGTCGGAAGCGTGGCGACACTTGCGGGCTGCCCCCAAAACACTCTACGCAAGAAAGGTTCATTTCACTGCGTGTTTCAATGTACATGTGACTAATAAATATATCTTCTTCATCTCCAGTAAAACCCTTGCATTTTCCTCTCAAACAAACCTGGCTCTGTGCTCTTATTAAGTTCTGCAAGGTTAAATATATTGCTAATTATATTTGTTTGCTGCACACTTAGAAGCAATTGCTGCAGACAGCGGATGCAAACAATTTGAACTACTCTTTGGACTATGGGGAAGTCAAGGATTAGTGTGGACTGGCAGGAAAAGTGGAGTTGAGGCTAAGATCAGATCAGCCACTATCTCATAGAATTAATCAACAGCTCAAGAGTCCAAGTGGCCTTCACCTATTTCATATTCATGTGTTATTCTGTTTTCTCCCCCTATAGCTTTCTAACTTCTAAATAGGTGTGCATTTTACTAATTATCCCCATTCTATAGGAAAGAGCACAGTCCTGTGGAAAAGTCATTGTAAATTTGAAACCTTCCCAGTCTCATAGAGAAGGTCATTAGTTACCTGGTGAATGCAGGCCCTTTGCTATCATGCAAGGATATCAGGGTGAATCATAAATGGTCCTCTCCATTTTGATAGTCAACATTTTGATGTATGATGATAATTGATTAAGTCGTCATTGGGCATGTGGCAGAGTTGGCCAAGAGAATTAATCTGTCATTGCAGAATCAGGTAATAATATTCACATCACATACATTGTCTGGGTTGGATACTTACATACAGTGTACTGTTTCCACTAATGGTATTTCAGTCTTTGGGCCTTTTGTTTTTGCTTCTCTTGTTCCTCATCCTCATTACACCCATTAACAAAGGTGTCCTTTTTAGTTCTCAAAGGGACTTGAAGTTGATTATCTGCAGTAAAAGGCTAAGAATGGCGTCAGTCCTTTTTGGAGCAAGTAATATGTAATTGTTTCAAATTATGTGTAACCCTGGAATCCAAGTGAACAACTGGAAGAGAATCCTCTTGTAATTCTAAAGGACAATTGTTCAGGATCAGTATAAATGAAGAGAAGCTCAGAAGACCTATTAACCATGAACTCAGATGCTGCCACACTAGCTATGGAAATTAAGTTAATTGAATATTCTCAAACTTAACATTAAAGTAGTATTAGTAATAACCTGGGAACTGGCAGACTGTCATCAAAAAACAAATCTATCTGGTTTATTAATGTGACTGCAGTGCCATAGTAATATAATTAACTTTAATTGCTTTCTGAATTGGCTCAGAAATTCAGGATGATCAATGAATGCTGACCTTGAACCAACATCCATATCTGAAAACAGCATAAAGAAACAAACAAACAAACAAACAAACAATCAATCATTTGGCAGATTTGTCAGTGCTGAAAAAGAAACAAGCAGAAAGTGACAGGTAAACATTAAGCAGGAAGTGACAGTTAGACATGAGCCTGGAAATAAATCCATAGGTCAGCTGTAGACGAGACTGTATTTAAGACTGCTGATGTTTAGTGGCGCCAATGTAAGTGTGTCTGAGGGAGGCAGTCTTGTGTCATTGCATATCATTTCCTGGTTGTATGAACATAAAGAAATTTCAGACACATATTGACCATCACTGTCAAAAAATATGCCAGTTGTATCAGGCAAACAGTAACTCGAGTTATTCTTGGAAAAAAGGCGCATCTTTGGAACTCCACAATTACAACCCATGAACGCTACCTCATTATTCCTTTTTTTTAAACTCTAATTATTTATTTTTGTAATGTCACATCTTTGCACTTTACTGCTGCTGCAAAGCAACAAATTTCATGTCATGTAATTCAGTGATAAATATGGTTATTCCTTTTTTTTAAACTCTAATTATTTATTTTTGTAATGTCACATCTTTGCACTTTACTGCTGCTGCAAAGCAACAAATTTCATGTCATATAATTCAGTGATAAATATGGTTCTCATTCTGATTCTGATCTAATGGCTCCCCACAATTATTTTCAGACAGATGTGTCAGTAACTCCAGATATTATTTATGACATTTTATATTATCGGGGGCCTTAGGTTATTAATCACCATGCTATGCTGTTTTTCAGATAGACCCATGAAAGTAATATATAACTATATCTTTTGCCAGAAGCAAACAACATCCTAAGTAGTCAGTTTTCATTCATCATGGGGATAATTTTCCTCTTTATTTGGAGAGTAAACTGGAAGAGTGGATCATCTCTTGATTGTAGACCAGGCTTGATTTTTCACCTCAGTCATTTCTGGTAGGGAGCGCCCTCACTGTATGTGCCAAGGCAGCTTTCTATCAGAAGTGGGTAGGGGGGTCGGTTCAAGCAATCTGTCGGTAGGTACTGGTGTGTGAGTACCTATAGGGAGATATAAACACATCCTTGAGGTGACCTGTCTAATATCTTCTTTCCTCCTTCCAATGATGTCAAAGATAAACTTCACATTAAAGGATGTGTTGTGGGGAGTAAGAACAAATGAAAAAGCTGATGAGACCTAAGCATCTGCAAGAAACTTAAAAGCAAAAAACGGTTAAGAAATTATTAAAATCCATTTACCCAAGCACAAATATATTCTTTAAATTAATTTTCAAATACTTGTGGCTGTTTAACACATGCAAATTCTCTGGAATGATATTATTGAAATCACATCTCTTCAATGCCTTATCTCTCCCTACTTCTGGAATCTCCTCCAGCCCAGGCATACTCACATGCAGCAGATGCAGATCAGTTGCTCCAGAAAAGATTGAAGCCATTCTCATCCTATTAATGCAGGCAGCTTTCCTCTGGCCCTTTCAAAATATATAAAAAAGAAACTTTTCCTGCTTCTACTTCTGGCTGGAGAAATGAAGATGATGAACAAGAGAAGCAGAAACAATAGACTAAGGTATCACTGGAAGAAACTGGAGTCATATGTAAGTATCAAAGTATCAGCCCACTCAGTGTTTATGACATCTGTATCATTATTGAAGATGTCCAATTGTGCAATGATATACTCCAACCTGTATCAAAATTGTTTTTCTGTCTGTTCTTAGTCCACCTTAGCTCTCTTTCCTTAAATTTTACTTCTACAACTTATCAGAAGAGTGGCTGCAGTAGGGAACAGTGACATGGCTCTGTTGCATGCGGTAGAGAACAGGGGGATGGTCTTGTAGCAGAGGTAAAGAGGGACTCTGCAGATTTGGTACCAGACAGGAGTAACTGGAACCAGTTCAAGCCAACCTGAACCAAAAGTTGCAGGCTAAAGTGATCCAAAGTAAACCCATGCCTGGTTACCACCCTATCAACCAACCCATAAGCTCCAGGACAGAAGCTTGCTATTATGGACATAAGATAAAGATGGAACTGCACATGACTCATGTAGCATGTGAGGTGCTTAAGCCTGATGGCTCACGTAGCCTATAGGTGCTGAAGATTGACACTGCAAAAGGCTTACCTCACTCTATGTACACACAGCACATGTGGGGTAGAGATAGTGGGGGGAAAGTAGATAAAAATAGGATTGGAATAATGGAAGCTTTGGATCAGTGAGCATTTGTTCCAGGACTAGTGACAGAGTCCCTGCGGAGACCCCTTTACCTTTCTGCTATAAGACCATTCCCAGTTCTCCACTGTACTGCTACAGAGCTATTTCATTATTTCCTTGTCATAGTATGGGAATAATGGAAGCTTTGGATCAGTGAGCATTCATTCCAGTACATTTGCAAATTTCTATGGGTGTACGGTGTGAGCATTCTGACTGGTTGCTTCACAGCCTGATATGGAGTTTCCAATGTGCAGGATCACCAAAGGCCGCAGAGGGTTGTAGATACATCCATCACGGGCACAACCTTCCCCGCAGTCAAGGACATCTTCCAGAGGCAGTGCCTCAAGAGAGCGGCATCCATCATTAAGGACCCTCGCCATCCCGGACATGCCCTCTTCATGTTACTACCATTGGGGAGGAGGTACAGAAGTCTGAAGACCCATAGTCAATGCTTTAGTAAGAGCTTCTTTCCCTCTGCCATCAGATTTCTGAACGGTCCATGAACCCATGAACACTACCTCGTTATTCCTCTTTTGCTCTATTTATTTATTTTGTAACTTATAGTAATATTTAGGTCTTGCACTGTCCTGCCACCACAAAACAACACATTTTAAAACATATATCGGTGGTAATAAACCAGATTCTGATTCTCCTGTTGACATCAGCTTGTAGTAAAAAAGATTGTTCTGAAGGTAAATCCCGGACTCTGTGTGAATATTTCTGTCTACATGGCCAAATGCCATCACATTATGTGGCACAGTGTCAGAATTCTCCTGATAATGTTCTAATGGAAACGTTTGAGTTTATTCTTACCAGAATGGATGCATGATATAAATGGAAGCTCTTGCTATTATTTGCATGGGTATGTTTAAGAATTATGATCCTACAGACTCATACATCATGAAATGGAGTTCAACTTCAAATTACTGTTTAAACAACCCATCTGCTTATTTTAAGTAGAAGTTCCTGCAAATGTTTTCCCTGGTATTTTCCAAAAAAATCTATCCAGGGGACAGGGATCCAGTACAACTAATGAGTGTTAGCTTATTAGCATGCAGTTCCCATATGTGTCTTTGTAATGGAAGCATTCAACCTTTCATTTTAAATATGTTTGTCTTTTAATTTCATTAATGAAGGGACATTGTATAAATGCATTAAATAAAAATTGAGAAAAAAAACAGGCATTGCTGAGATTCCTAGGGAACAGTAATTCATGCAATCAATTAGTCAACTTTAGATGTTGCTATTTTTATTTCTTAAATGTAAACTGAATTCCTGCACTATAAATAGTGAATAATGCAGCTGGGGAAATCAAAGCAGCTTTTTTAATGTTTTGTAAGAACCATATAAGATAAGATAAGCATCAGTTATTAAATATACCACAACACCCTCATAATCTATCGTCAGTTCTTTCAACTATATGTGTTGCTTGAACCCAAGGATCCTGAGAGAACCCACAGATTATACAACATTTCTAACGAAAATTACAATTATAAAGTTGGCAGCGATGGTTAAAACTGGTACTCTGAACTTATTGGCCTATTTTTGCTTCATGGAGCATTATCAATCTACTCATCACAACTTAAAGGGCCACTTGGTTTCAAAATTTCAAAATTGTTAGTCAACTGGGACAGTGTTAATACCACAGAGTGTAAGAATACTTGGTCTTGAAATGTGACCAGTTAATAAACATCTTTTTCATGATGGTAAACACTTTGCCTGAACCAGTGTGTTTCCAGTGCCTTATTCCATGGACTATTACTTGATCAAGTATATCCCCTGTTAGGTCTCAAGCACTGTGAGTGTATCCTTCTGGATATGTGATCTGCAATGCCCACAGCCTATGCATGTATTAACCAAGGTAACTTAAATGGCATCCAAGCATCCCATGACCCCTTATTGGATGTGCATGTACAAGTTCTTCCATGCATTATCACAGTAGATGCATGAAAATCCAGAAAAAAAACACTAGTCCATGATTTTCCTTTGAAATTGATTTTCTTTATTGGAATTGAATCACCAGCCCACAAAATCTAAATGGTACCTCATTTTCAGCCTCTATTATTTCTACCATTGCTTTCTACCATTACCAAAATAATGTGGGCTTCTGTCACCACAGATTCCTTTGCTTCTGTAATCTGAGGCCAGCAAAATGCATTGTTCAAATTTGGATTGCTTTTACCATCCACACTCCCTCTGTTAACCAGCCACTTGACAGTTAAAATTCCCCCTTTCAACTGTCTTGTCTGTTCTAGAGTAGGCTGAGCACACTTTCGGGATGATATGTTTCTATATCTTCATATAATGCTTACAGATTAGCAATGGGTAGTAAAAAAACAGTCAATCCATTTTAAACATAATTGTAGTATCTTCACTAATAAATCAAGTTTCAACATATATATCCAGAGGTACTGACATAATTGTCAAGGCTCTCTTAAACTATTTATGTTTTTGCCTTTAAAGTAGATGTTCCAGGCAATCTGTGAAAATGTTACATTGCTGCAAAGCAGGCACACTTCACAACTCTCCTGTCCAACAGATTCACAATGTGTACATGTGAAAACATACAAAGGAGCCAGCAGGTCCATACTTAAAGATTCAAAATAATCTCTCTTTTTATAAGTGACAATGAAATTGGAGTTTTTTTTCTAGCATATGTGCTTTTCATGAAAGACAACTTTATATCTGGTCTAGTAACTGCCTTTTGGAGCCTTTGCTGTTGAATCCACTTTTAGAATGCCTGGTTCTGGGTCTGCACTCGAAAAAGGTTTGGTTTCTTTGTCAGACTTGTCTGGAGCTGGTATTTCAGTTCCTGACATTATTGACTCAATTGCTTCTGTTTAGCTCTAGAAGTCAAATATGGTTGAACGATGCTCAAGCGTGTTCTCAATCTTGTTCTACAGGTGTATGCCCAATGGTGATGTGTAGACTTGTTCTCTACTTCAGCAAGAAATGACCAAGTGAAGTTTCATGAAATTTTGAATATCCTTGCCAAAAGTGTTTATTGAGAAGTTCTTTGGCCATTCTGACCAACCTTTTGGCTGTTCCACTTGAAGCCAGATGATGAAAAAGAACGAGAGTATGTTTGATATTCTATTTTATAAAATTTCCAAACAGAATGGATTAAAACAGAGATACAATAGACTGTAAATGCTGGAATATGGAGCAAAAAATAACCTGCTGGAAGAAATCAGTGGGTCGAGCAGCAACTATGGGTGGGGGGGGGGGGGGAGGAATTGTCGAGACCTTACATCAGGATTGAGAGTAGAGAGGAAAACCTACCATCTATCCACACATTTCGCCATTCACTTACTACCCATACCTAACTGCCATGGAGTTTTTGAAAGCTTGTTCCTACAAATCTGGTAAGTACTGCTTTCTCTAATATTATGAGATCACCATCCAAATGAAGTCAATAGATAAAGCTTCCTGCAATATTTTCCTACTGGTTTCTCCTGTGTGTTTAATATGAAGTTTGGCCAAAATCCTTTCTCTCAAAATTATAGTTATTATCACCATATGAGTCCACTTGGTGCATCCCTGATCACATGACAACTCATTGAAATGACTGTGGAATGGTTTGAACTCATCATCCATGTTCTGATCAAATTATGTCCATTCTTTCAATGTTTCTTCATAAACTGTGTTCAACACTGGAGTTTTGGGACTTCAGTGGGCTCTGGAAAGTCCATCACATGTCACTTTCAATGTGCATGGTTTTGTAATGTACAAGGAGGGATAGTTTCACTTGTTAAAGTTTATCTTTGTCTGTTATATACATTTTGTTGCTCCTTGCTCCACTTCCAGTCCACATTCTTTTCATACAAATGAAATGCTATGCATTGACATGACAGCCATTGTAAGATTTTGAAATAATTATGCTTAATATTGCAACGTCCTCATGTCACTACTCTGCTTCTTTTTCAGGTGTTGATATAAAGGCGTCTACCGTTATCTTCATTTATGGTAGTCCATTGACATGAAACTTTAAACCATGGTACACTACTTCTCATTGCAAGCAAAAACGTGTCTGCTTTACTTCAAATTCACATTGTACTCATGTGATGTCATACACATTTGTTGCAAAATCAAATTTTCTTCTTTCGTGCTCATGGCAATTAAAAGATCTTTTGAATTACAGAAACAATGATCAACTTCATGTGCAATTTTATACATTATGGCCTGAAAAACCTTGAGTGAAGTTTCTATTCCATGGGGTAACCTTGTACAAGTTGATGGTCAGGTATTTTTGACTACTTTGTTAACATTGAATTGTGAGTACACATGGGAGAAATCCAGTTATATGAATTCCTTTGATTCTGCTAACACCTTGTACAAACCTTGTAAAGTGGTTGACAGAAATCACTGTCTATGGCTTGATTTACTGTGATTCTGTAGCATTCACTCAGCCACACCATTTTATTTGGCTTAGGCACAGTCACATAGTGTATTTCCCACACACTCCATTTGCCAATCTAGCTTACACTGTTCCTTCTCACTATGACTTTCTTGAGCATAGAGCACTGGCCTGGGCCTGCAACCGGCAGTCTACACCTGCATCTCATTGCACTTTATCCTGTAGGGACAGTGCAGCTTTCTTTGAGTATGTAATACTGTTCCAATAATGCGTTGAGGTGTGGTTTTAAGGAGCCAATGCTGAAAAATGTCTTTTAATCGAGCTTTGAGATACCTCGGCTGATCCTAGTCCATTAAATTTTGCCTTCTTTCATGGAATGATGTGTGGTTGCATTAACTGTAAGTTTATTGTAATTTACCTGAATATGAATAAAACCACCAGTCTTCCAGCTTTTTGTCAATAATATCTGTCTGCACTTGCGAGAGCAAGTGTCTTGACTTAACGCTGAACAATTTTTGGCAGTGTCAATACACCAGTTGTTAATTGACACCTTGACTTGAAATCTCTTTGTTTGTTGCCATTACTTCTTTATGACACAGATACTGCACAAGCCCAGTTCTCCATCGTCTGAACTTTTCAAGCTATTGTCTTCCTTTTTTTGTTGCTTGGAAATGCCACTGAAATTGTTTTTTGTTGCTTACCCTTGGACCTTCAGGCTGTCAAAATGTCACTTTTTTGGGAACTGAAGCACTTGACTATTTTAAAATAATATGACTGTTGTAAGTGACAGCCACAGCAATATTGGAAATAGACTGAAATATTCTCACCAGTGCCCTTTTGTCTTGGTACCATAGCCTTGGAATTTGCTCTGGCACTTTCTGGACTGCAGTTATACCAGTTGTTTATGATGGACAAATTTCTTTGACATGCAAGTTCAAATTCAGGTCTTGTGTCTACAACGGCTTTAACTGAATTCACTCATTCATACAAAAAGCTCGTGCAAGAGGCAGGTCCCCAAAATGTATCAGAAATGCTGTGTGAGGAAATCATCTTTACTGGAATAATGCTTCTAGCATTTTTTTTACATATGGCTTGTATTTATTCTTAATAGATTTAGCTTAAAGTAATCTTCCAGTTACTGCACAACATCTTTAAACAAAGCATATTTTACCTTGTGCAGCCGACTAAGGTTTATGCTTTATGCACATTATGCTTTTCCGCCCTAACTCTTCAGGATTTTTTTAATACTCACTAATCACATCATCTTGTGCCTGCACAATATCAGCTTCTCCTTCAAACTCCAGGATATTGTTTGCTTTAAAGAATATGTCCATTTATCTGATAGCCAAGCTAAACGGTTTTCAGAGTTGGCCATTTATTCCGAGGCTCCTGAGATATTCAGTTGGAGCAGCCATTTTGCTCCATACCTATTCAATATTAACATGATTAAATATTGCATGTGATAGTCCAGTGATAGGTGAATACTGTTGTGTTAAACACTCTCATTAGTTTGTATGAGGCTTTAGGCAACAAAATTTCATTCAAAAAAGAATAAATTCTGGTGTTGCAAACTCACCTGAAGTTTAACAAGCATATGTCAACAACATCATTCAAAGTTTCCAAGGGAAAACTATAATCCTCGCTGCCAACTTATAACATCTTCACAAATATATTGAGAGGTAATGGTTTATCTTGCAAGCCAGTATACTTGAACTATTTACATTTCAAGTCTTTAACTAACTGCTGCAAACTAAATGTTTCAGACAGTTGGTGACAATATTACATTACTGGAAAGCATGCACAAAGCTCAGCTCTTCAGTCCAACAAGATTACAATATGAACATCATCATGGATACCAAGAGAAAAGCATATCCATGCTTAAACATACACTACAATAATTACAAATTATTATTAACTTTGAAGCATTTGGCAATAAATGTGAAACTTGGTGTGGTTTTAACATCAAAACAGTAAATTCTGGAACTATAGAACAAGTCAGTCAATATCTGAAAATAGAACAGTCATGTGATATCAGGAAATAACGTCAAGAGTGCTCTTCCAAAGCATCATTACCTGTCTCTTTTCCTTATAGAAACTAAATGATCTGCAGGGCTATTCCAAAGTTTTTTTTTGTTGTTTTCATTTCCAGATTCCAATTCTTTGACAATTTCCTTTTCAATTTACCCTGGTAGTTCGCTGGATATTCAGCAGCTGATATGTGATGCTACAATCACTGAATAAACAAATGTTAGCCAGAGCAACGGTAGGGGGAATTGCAGAGTACATCAATGTCTTCAGCTACAGAGAAGACACATGAGGCAGGATACCCACTTCTGATCATTGTGTGTGGTTGTCAAGTGATGGGAGGATGAAGCCCAGTTGTTACTGTTGAAACGTCTACCAATATTCAACTGTTTATATTTGTCCATAAAAATTCACTTTAAACACAAGCGCTCCTGAAATCCTTGGAAGAATTCCCCTTTATAGATCAAAAGGGTGGATAATTGGAATGACTTTCTTGCATTCACCTACTTATTCCATGTTTGTACCAGGTGAGCTGTCTTTTGCTGGCTATTTTAGTTAAGTTACATGAAAAGAAGAGAATGTCTTTTGTGATATTTCATACTTAGTCTTACAGTAAACTTGGGATTTTTCTGTAAGCCCTGATTTTTATTAATAGTTCCCTGGAAAAAAGTTGTCAGTCACAGATAAAGAATTTCAATGTTTCTGCACGTGACCATAGTTTCAAATGCAACTGCAATTTTAACTTTAATAGTCTCTCCAAATTCCTCATTCCTGGTATCATCCTGGTAAATCTCCTCAATGCTCCACCCAGGGCCTGAACAATGTTCCTGAAGCTGAGTACCCCATGCAATAGTTAAGGCTTATGTGACTTGGAATGTTGAGCATACTAAAATCATGTTGTGCTCTATGCCTCTACTTGTAAAGCCTAGTTGCTTGCGTATTTAAACTCCATCCTTGTTCCTACAGCCATTTAACACTGTATCATTTAATTAAGTTAATTCTAATGCTTCCTTGCATATTGTATCCCTTCATATTTCTCTGCATTAAATTTCACCTGCCTTGTATCAACGAATTCCACTGTTCTTTCTATATCCTGACACCTGTTTTTGTCTTTTTTTATATTTCCAAGCTTTAAAGTTATGCATATTTTGAAATGATATCTCCTTAGTTTTAGTTATCCTCAGATCAACACCTGAAGGACAATGTTGTCTGTTTCCCTCCAGTCTGATGAACAACCTATCCACCACTAATCTGTGGCTTATGTTTCTTAACCAATTTTTTGTCTATGCTGTCACTATACATCAATTAAATGGGCTTCAATCTTGCAAAGTAGTCTATAATGTAGTACTTTTCACAAATGAGTATTAAATAACATTTCAAATGTGCCTTATGGCATACAAAAAGTTATTCCGATAAAGCTTACTTTATTGCAGTTGGGTTAATTAGTCAGCACACAGACATGCATTGACACGATAGACAATTAAATCTGGATTTATGTGAGTTCAAGATAATGATGTAAAACAGAAAGGTTATGACCAAAGTGACCTTATCAATCTAACTTCAATCAATTGACAGCACCATAACTACAATGAGGAGAATTCTATTTCTTGGGTTTTGGAGCTGTTTAATATGCTTACACACAACTGGGAACTTTGTAGTGGTCTGTATTGTACCGATGGCTATCTGATGGTTCCATCGAGAAGTTTCAGCTAGATTTAATGTATGTACCGGAGTGTGAAGTACACTTGAATCCATCTCACAGCAGCCTTCCAGCCCAACCTTGCTGCAACTCCTGACTGACCAGAGGTTGAGAAGGTGAGAAGGACTCAGCCCAAGGCATCAGAAGCAGATATTATCCCTGCTTGATGGGAAGAGCTACAGTCACAAGTCCACAACCTCATCACCCACCTTCACCCCCCCCCCCCCCCGCAACTGGAAAGTGGAGGATATATGGTGGATCTCAGAGATACTGTTATCATGACCACCTTGGATAAGTCCAACAGTGGCATCTGCAGAGAGGTCTCTTTTTTGTCTGCCACAAGGAAAGTCATTATCAGGGTTCTCCTCAGTCATCTCCTCTCACTGGTCTAAGAGATGCTCCCCAAATCACAGTGTGAGTTCTCTCCAGCTGGGGGCAGAGACATGCTCTTCACTGCATGACAACTCAAAGAATTAGGCAAGTAGTGACACCAGCCACTGTACATGGCCTTTCTCAACCTGCTAAAAACTTTGTCTCCATCAGTTGGAAGAGACCATGGAACATTTCCCTCAGTTTCAGCTGCCTGGAGAAACTCACCTCCATCTGAGTTTGCACAATGATATTAACCAATGGACCTCCAACAGAACCATTCTTAGTGAAGCCTAGTGTCAAACAAGGCCACAATCCTTTCCTCAGTCTTTCTTGTTGCAATGTTGCTCTTCACCTCAAATAATTTTCCTGTAGGAGTGTATCTAATCTTCAGAACTAGCGAGAAATTATTCAACCCATGTCCATCACATCCAGTTACCACAGTTACCCAGACCTCAGCACCCCGGCTGCAGTATACAGGTGATGCAATTGCTCTTGCTCAGAGGCCAAGGTCCAAGCCAATGTCTACTCTTTCACTGATGGACCTTGCACTCAATATCCATCAGACAATTTCCTGTACCAACCTTCCCATTGCACTGCACTGCCCTCCTAAAATAAAGGGTCACAATGAAACTCTGAAAAAAGGTGGACCATTTCCTCGATCATACAAACCACCACTCAGTGAAGACCATGTTGTTGGTAAATTCACCACCATCTTCAATGTGTCAGCATGATCTTTGGTCAATTAAAGAAAAGGATATTTGAAGATCAAGACTTCAGATTTGGCATCAAACTAATGGTCTACTGGACAGCAATGATCTCTACACAGTGTACTTCTGAGACCTGAATGACCTACAGCAACAGGTCCAAGCACGGGAAAAATACTATCACAACAGTCTCTGCAAAATCCTCCAAATTCATTGGAAGGACCAGCAAACCAACTTCAGTGTCCTGTCCCAGGCCAATATCCCAGTATTGGAACTGTGGTTACAATCTGCTGATCATCCAGGGCAAGCCACATTGTTCATATACCTGACACCAGATTCCTTAAACAGGTAGTTTTATTTATGAGCTCCGTTGTGGGAGAATATTACCAGGCAAGCAGAAAAGAAGCTTGAAGCATGTACTCAAAGCCTCCTTAAAAAAAAAGCAACATTTCCACTGATTCCTGGGAATCTTTGTCCCATGACTGCTCGAAGTGAAGACGGAACATTCGAGATGGCATTCAAAACCTTGTCATATACTGGGAACACACAGGGGTCCTGTTTAAACATCAGAAGGGACAACCGTCTCTCAATATATCCACCAACCCACCCCATCAATCAGCTCCTGCCTATCTGCAGAGAGTTTGTGGTTCCCACAATGGCCTCATTTGACACTTGAGATCCCACAAAACCAGCGTAGACATAAGTCATTCATGATCTCAACAGGCTGCTGAATAAGAAGATGGAACAGATTTGTAGGTCAGATGCTGGTATTTTTTTTCTGTTTCTAGACTCTCCACTAAGTCCAAGAGCATTTGGTAACTTAGTGAGTTGAGAGGCCCATTGATTTGAAAGGGATCGCTGACCTTCCTTATAAAGGTAAGTGAATGTGCGCGCCTGTTTTTTAAAATTTTTTTAATTTTATTTTAATTAATGTTAATCTTTTTTAATGAATTTATGTTAGTTAAATGTTTAAGTGTAAATATTATTTATTCATTATGTAATGGTTTGATCACTTCTTTAATTTAAAAGCTTTTCTGGAATTTATGACTGCTTTGATCATGAGAAACATTTGGAAAGACTGGGGAAGGCTTTCTAACAGGCCATTACAGTATAGTGTATGAAGGGCCTTAGACTCTGTTGCCTGAAGCCTAGACATTGCTTGTGGACCACTCCTTTTTCTGGAAGGGGCAACTCTGAGTTTGCAGTTACAATGCCAGCAGTACAATAGGAAACACACAACCCTGGCAGGTGAGTGGAAAACGTCAACATGATCTGACTCAATGACATGTTGCTCGGTAAGTTAATTGGGTACTGTAAATTGCCCCCAGTGCAGTTTAGTGGCAAGAGAATCAGGGTGATGTTGAGGGGCAAATCATGGAGAATGTGTGGGGGAATGGGATTATGGGATTGCTCTCATAGTCAACCTCCTGCTGCATCCCCCCAAAAAAGATGGGAAATATTAGGAATGTACATGTGTTCATTTTCAAACATTGCTTTATGTTAGAGAAATAAAGGACTGAAGATGCTGGAATCTAGATGAAAAACACAATGTTGCTGGAGGAACTCAGCAGGCCAGGTAGCATCTGTGGAGAAAAGCAGGTTAGGTTTAGGAGTTAGGAGAAGGGTCCTGACCTGAAATGTTGACCGCCTCCTTTTCTCCACGGATGCTGCCTGGCCTGCTGAGTTCCTTCAGCATCATCTTGCCTTGTGTTATTCAGTTGCTAACGATGAATTAGTAAATACCATTAATTTTTCAAGGCAATTGTGACAAAGTTTTGAGTCTGCAGTTCATATTTGCTATTTATCTCAAGTACTGTTAGCATGAGTATATTTATCTCTGTCCTCTTCCTAAAGTTGTCTTCAAATATAATTTCAGTCATGTTTTGTCTGTGATGCAAATCAGGTCATGGAAGGCAGAGTGTCTACAAAAAGGTTGATTATATTATGATGGTAAACTCGCAAAGGAAGCTTAAGTTGAATGTAAAATTTACACATTCTTTTTCACTGCCTTTAACATCACGCAATACTCCAGACACCCAAAAACTCGCAATAAACATCTTTTGATATTATTGATCTATATTTTATTTTTCCCATGATCTTCCTCATCATAACATGTAATTAATAGATCTTGGAGGTAGTTATAAATAATAAAGCATTTGTATGCTGTTACTGGAATGAAAATGACTTATTTGGATGGAATATATTTCACGGCACTTCTCTATTCAACAAGGGAACAGATGTCAATACTGACAAAGAATATTTGCCAGTTTGACACATTGAGACAGAATTTACAGAAGTAAAATATGGTGTGCTTGGAGTTGAAGGAATTGATGTTGGCCTATTTCCCTAGATTCTCTCTTGACTCCTACTGTCCATCACCATATACCCATCTCTTTTCTGGCTGGTGTAAACTTGTCTTACACACTTCCGAATAACATAGATTTAATATGTTGGAATTAGGTAAGAAGCTGTTCTTCAATAACATATTCCTGTGCAAATAACCTGTCCAGAAATAAAGGTCTTAAAGAAAAGAAATGGCTCTTTATTATGATAGTGCATCTTTGCCTGTGAGTCAGAAGGTTGTGGATTTCTGCTGCACTCCAGGCTGACATATTAGGTCAGTACTGAAGGAGAGTTACCCTGCCAGTGATGCTGTATTTCAAAATGGACATTAAAGTAAAGGTTTTCTTGCCTTTGAGGTAAAAGAGTAAAAGATCCTATGCTACCACTTGAAAGGTGAGCAGAAAGTTCACTTTGATGCTCTGTCAATGTTTATATCTCAACCAACAACTAAAAATTTGATTGTCTGCTGATTATTACATTACTGCCTTGGTGGATGAATTGCCTGCAGTGTTTTGTACATTGCTAAAGTGACCAGACTTGAAAAGTACTTAATAAACTGTAGCTCACTCTGCAATGTCTAGAGGACATAGAGACACGCAATAAATGCAAATCTTTTCTTTCAACCTTCAGTATTTACTTTTATTATACTTTTTTCTTCATGTCTTTACTTTCATTCTATTTTCACTCCATTTTAAAGTGGTTTGCATGCTTTGTGTATTTCTCTCCTCCTTGCATGTAATTTGAATTTGGAAGCAACTTTGTAAAAAAAAATGATTGGAGATGATTTTCACTTAAATGAATGACAAAGTTGTAAAGCATGTGAAAATGTACATGCACAGACAACATGCCCATTAAAAGACCACTGATAAAAGTCCATGCTGTATGGTTGATTTTCATTTTCCCCTTTGCTGTGAACCTTGGGGTGGTTTTCTGTGTTGGAGATGGTGGACTCTTGCTCATAGTTTTTGGTGCTTTGGATGCCCAAAGTTGGTTTCAAATAACATCTAATATGCATGCATGCGTTGTTGGTTATGTCATGCCAGGTATTGACATAGCGTACCTAACGACTGCCAGCTCTGTTATTCTGATGCTCAGCAATTCTGCTCACATCTTCTCTTAGCCACACGAAGATCACCAGCAAGGAGGAACAGTAATAGTGCTATTTAAAGGAGTCATCAGCTATCCACAGGTTAGTTGTCAATGGATTTCTGATGGATTTTGCCACAATTTCACAAGTGACGCTTTGTAAATTCCTTTGGAGTTGCTACAGTGTGCAGGTAGTGACACAGAAAGGTCCGAAGATTTGGTTTCATTCATCACATTGGCATCATTTGCCTCAGACATAGAACAGTGCAGCACAGTACC
Source organism: Pristis pectinata (assembly GCF_009764475.1). Classification (NCBI taxonomy): domain Eukaryota; kingdom Metazoa; phylum Chordata; class Chondrichthyes; order Rhinopristiformes; family Pristidae; genus Pristis; species Pristis pectinata. The sequence goes on from NC_067415.1 coordinate 72,812,615, forward strand.
TTCGGCCCATGATGTTGCACTGAACTAATTAAGCTAATGGCACCTCATCCCTTCTGTCTGCACATGGTCCATATCCCTCCATTCTCTGCATATTCATTTGCCTATCTACGAACCTCTTTCATATCTGCCTCTACCACCACCCCTAGCAGCACATTCCAGGCACCCCCACTCTCTATATAAAAAAAACTTGCCCCACATGTCTCCTCTGAACTTACTCCCTCTCACCTTAAGTGCATGCCCTCTAGTATTAGACATTTCGAGCCTGGGAAAGAGATACGGGCTGTCTATCTATGCCTCTTATAGGTTTATAGACCTCTATCAGGTCTCCCCTCAGCCTCCACCACTCCAGGGAAAACAACCTGAGTTTGCCCAACCTCCTTCTAGCAAATACCCTCTAATCCAGGCAGCATCCTGGTAAACTTCTTCTGTGCTTTCTCCAAAGCCTCCACATCTTTCCTATAATGCAGCAACCAGAATTGGATGCAATACTCTAGATGTGGGCTAACCAGAGCTTTATAAAACTGCGACATAACTTCCTGACTCTTAAGCTCAATGCTTTGACTAATAAAGCAAGCATGCCATATGCCTTCTTTACCACCTTGTGCAGCCATTTTCAAGGAGCTATGGACTTCTGACTCCAAGATCCCTCTTTACATCAACAGTGTTGAGGATCCTGCCATTAATTGTGTACTTTCCCTTTACAGTTGATCTCCCAAAGTGCAGCAGCTCACACGTGCCTGGATTAATCTCCACCTGCCATGTCTCCCCCCATATCTGCAACTGATCTAGATCTCACTGTATCATATAGCAACTTTCTACACTATCCACAACTTAAAGTCAATAGAATCAAATTTCAGAGACAGGACGTAGGGACTGAGAGCATGAGTTGTCATATGGCTCCTCAAGTCTACTCTCATTCAGTGGAATCATAGTTCATCTGGTCTTTGACTTCAATCCCATTTGCTTGCCTGATCCCATAAGCCTTGATTCCACTGTTGTCCAAAAACCTAGACATCTTAGTCTTCAATAAACAATAACTCAGTGCTCACTACAGCAGAAAATTCCTAAGATTCACAACCCTTGGACTGTAAAACAAAATCCTTTTCATTTGCATGTTATACTGGCGATACCTTACCTTGAGATTATGCCCTTAGCTCTAAGACTCCCCTACCAAGGAAAACATTCTCACAGCTAGTCAAGTCCCTCAGAATCTTTTATGTTACAATGAGGTCACTTCTGATTCTTTTAAACTCCAGAAAGTATGGGTCCATTATCCTCAGTCTCTCCAAAACATAACATGTCATGATATTATATTGCTTACTTACTGTATGTGACCGAGATTGATGCTCTAGCTCTATAAATCTGAACCATCTTTAATATGCAAATTATAACCCTGGATTCACTATCATTCTCTCCTGCTCTCTACTTATTTTCTGTCACCAAGCCCACAGGAATGCTAATTTGACCTTTGAACTGAGGGCATTATGTGTGGTGCCATTAATTTAATACTATTAGAATAAGGACATAACCATTTTGCCGACAGCTTGGGTATTCTTTTTCACAATGCCTCATTAATTCTCTACCACTGTTAAAAGTGACAGCTTTCCCTGTTTCACCAACACAGACTTCATTATATATACATAAAAACATTCTGTTGGAAATATTGTGAAAAGCTGTCTTAAGAATCTAATTTACATGGCTTCTTAATTAAGATTGAAGTACTCCCTCGACTGTGAAGAAACTCACCCATTTTCAGTTATTTTTTTCCTATGAGTGGTTGTTGGTAATATCTATCTATTTGCCCGTTGAAAAGCTGACTGACAGATTAACTGAAATCAATTATACCACCAGATTGCAATTTAAAGCTAACTGCCCAAGCTATATGAGTGTAATTTTCCCCAATGCTGATCTTTGAATGAATTTTAAAAAAAACAATATCACAGGATTGCATTATTTCTGTCATATGTTGATGGCCATCTGTTTTGAATGTAATTCTGATTAATCTTCCAGGGAAGAAAACTTGCAAGCAAAGGCTAAAGTCTTTGCCAAAAGTTTATGACCTGCATCTAATATCTAAATCAAGATAAAGCTGATAACGCATCATTGCCTGGTCTAGCAATTCTATTGAACAGGAACGCAAAAGGCTGCAGAAAATCATGGACACAGTCCAGTCCATCATGGGTACAGCCCTCCCCACCATTGACACCACCTACAGGAGGCGCTGCCTCAAGAAGGCAGCATCTACCATCAAGGATCACCATCATCTGGACCATGCCCTCCTCTTGCTGCTACCGTCGTGCACTCCCATGGATTTGTCGCTGTCATTTTTTTGCACTAATGTCTTGTTTTGCACATCTTTTCCTCTTCATTGTCCTGTATAATTTATGTATAATTTATATTCTGTGTACTGCCTGTACCGACATGCCTGTGATGCTGCTGCAAGCAAGTTTTTCATTTTCCCTGTACCTTGACTTGACTGGACTAATTTTCCAGCTTATGTATAAAGGTGATTTCAATGCTGCCTTTCATATGGAATGTCATGATCACCTTTTATCATTTGAAATTTCTACCATAATGACTTAATCAGACAAGTTGCCCATTAGCCCAATTAGCTGGAGTGGCAAAATGTGGGAATTAGTTCTTTTAGTTTATTAATTAACTGAGACAGGAAAGGAAATTATCAAAAGATCAATAAGATCACATTTCTTTTTATAGTGACAGTTTATACAGCATCATTGCTAAAAGTTTGGATTTAATATCCATCTAACTCAAGGAGTCCAGTTTTGTCAGAAAGCTGAATATGACCTGGAAATATTTCATTAAAATGTTGCTGCTGGGGAGACCTACATCAATATTGTGCTAAGTTCAAATAGTCTGTTGCACACAAAACTTAAGACATGTTCAATAGAAAGGACCTTGCACATGAAGAAGGGCAAAAAGGATTTCCTCCCCTGCTTCCCTATTGTAGAACTCATAAAGGAAATTAGGTAGGCCTGACTGCAGAGTAGGAGTGGCATTGAAGAAAATCAGGGTGGGTAGGGAGATTTGATCTGAAGTCAAGATATACTGGCAGCTTCAAGGGAAGGAGAAACATCAAGTGAAAGGGCAGCAGAAAGGTCAGGTAGAGCATTGATGTCAGAACATCGTGGGTTGGACATCTGATTAGGCCGAGATCTGAGAGAATGGAAGGAGCTGAAAGCATAATTGAGAATCCCAATAACATTGGCAACATACGATGTGGGAGGGGAAGGGAGGATTGGTGTGAATCCTTAGAAAAATAATTAAAGATGACAACACTCAGAAGATCCTTGTCTTTATCCCCTAGGCAGCAATTCAGGTAAATGTCAAATTAATATCCACACAGACCTCAACCCTCCAGAGAAGACCAACTGCAGTTTGAGTGCTTGCATCTTGGATGGGAGAATGAACTTGGTGCAAATTTCATCAAGATATGTTCTGCATGCTTTTGATACCACATGTTCTGTGCATATGAAATTATATGTACAGAAGCCCCAGGACAAATTTCTGAAAGTGTGCAACATGTTCGTTTCGGAAATAAGATTAAGTTTCAGTTTAAATTCTTTTACATGATATAGGTAAATGTTGCCTCCATCACACTATTAGCTGAGTCCATCTGCGCAGAGCAAATTTTTGAAACTTTTGGTACAAACTTGTTTTTATTCTGCAAGCAAATTTCAAAGGTGGAGTGGCTGACCTTTATGACTTCCATAAGTAAAATATTTTACGGTAAATATTCTAAAATTATATATTTCGGCCTCCAAAATGAATTTGACATAAGGCCACATAAAAGGCTACTTGGCAAACTCGCATTTTGGGAGCTTAGAGTGAAACCTGGGAATGGTGTAAAAAATGGGTTCTGGCCAGAAAATCAGCTCAGGATTAATGGGGTGCTTAGGACTCAGGGGCTGATACATTATTTTTTTAATGGACTTGCATTCAGAGTCTCAGTGCAAGTTATATTAGGATGAATAGGTGGAGGAGGAAGCAAGGCAGAAAACACAGAGTGAATGAAACAAAATACACAAGTATGCTAACAATAACTATTAAGTGTGGCGACTCACCGTTTAGTCGGGCGAACCGGCTCGGCAGTCGGGTTGCGCGGCGTCGGAGTGACGAGGCCCAAGATGGTGGCGGGCCTCGTCTTTCCGAGCGACGGGGAGAACCCGCGCGCGGGAAAGTCTTAATGACGTAATACTTACGTCATTGCCGGTTTCATTGGGCGGGAACAGTCTCCCTTAAAGGGCCCGCGCAAGGCGGGAAAATAAACCAGTTCTGTTTGGCAATCCTCCGACTAGCGTCTTGTTTTATTCCGCGGTAGCAACCGCTACATTGGTGACCCCGACGGTCCAAACGGCTTTTGGACCCGCACAATGGACGACAGCGCAGCAGCCAACGCAGTGGCCCTCAAGCTTCCCACCTTTTGGACACTTCGGCCCAGCGTCCGGTTTGACCAGGCCGAAGCACAATTCCACCTTCGGCAGATCACCTCCGACTCCACGAAGTACTACCATGTGGTTAGCTCTCTGGACCAAGAGACAGCTGCCCAGGTTGGAGAATTCATCCAGTCGCCTCCGGAGGAAGATAAGTACCCGGCTTTCAAAGACCTTTTGATTAGGACCTTCGGCCTCTCCCGTCGTGAGCGCGCCGCCCGCCTGCTTCATCTGGACGGCCTGGGGGACAGATCCCCATCCGCCCTAATGAATGAGATGCTGGCGTTGGCTGAGGGACACAAGCCATGCCTGATGTTCGAACAGGCCTTCCTCGAACAACTCCCCGATGACATCCACTTGTTGTTAGCTGACGCCGACTTCAGCAACCCCCGTGAGGTGGCCGCCCGGGCAGATGTCCTGTGGAGGGCCAAGCGCGAGAGCGGTTCATCTGTCAATCAAATCACCAGGCCGCGAGCCCAACGCCTGCCTCGCCCGGCCCCAGCAACCGAGCAGCCACACCCCAGGAACGCAGACGACGACACGGGTGACCAGCTGTGCTTCTACCATCAGAGGTGGGGTGCGGAGGCCCGTTGATGCCGCCCACCCTGCAAGTTTCAGGGAAACGCCAGGGCCAGCCGCCGCTGATGGCTACGGCAGCTGGCAGCCGACAGAGCCTCCTCTTCGTTCAGGACAAGAAATCTGGAGGGCGTTTCCTCGTTAATACTGGAGCGGAGGTCAGTATTTTGCCCCTGACCGGCCGCGACACTCGTGCCAGGCCACCAGGTCCTCTACTCAATGCCGCCAACGGTACAACGATACGGTCTTTCGGCACCCGTACACTTCAATTACAATTTGGCGGCAGCCGTTTTACCTGGACCTTTACCCTTGCCACCGTCGCCCGACCACTCCTAGGAGCCAATTTCCTTCGGGCCCACAACCTGTTAGTCGACCTGCGAAGGAAGCAGTTAGTCCACTCTAGCACTCTCCAGACCTATCCCCTGGGAGAAATCACCCCACCAGCCCTGCGCCTGGACTCCATTTCCCTTTCTGGCGACGATTTCACCAAGCTCCTAGCCGAATTCCCATCAATTTTGGCACCTTCGTTTACAAATTCTAGGACCAAACACGGGGTACGACACCACATCATTACTACAGGGCCACCCCTTCATGCCCAAGCACGACGATTACCTCCAGACAAGCTCCGCCTGGCAAACGAAGAGTTCCATCACATAGAGGAGCTGGGGATTGTTCGCAGGTCAGACAGCCCCTGGGCCTCCCCCCTGCACATGGTCCCCAAAGCCACCGGAGGGTGGAGGCCCTGCGGCAACTACCGCAGGCTGAATGACGCCACCACCCCGGACCGCTATCCCATCCCTCACATCCAGGACTTCGCAGCGAACTTACACGGGGCTCGCATCTTTTCCAAAGTGGACCTCGTTAGGGGATACCACTAAGTCCCGGTCCATCTGGATGACGTCCCCAAAACTGCGATTATCACCCTATTTGGCCTGTTCGAATTCCTTCGGATGCCGTTCGGCCTTAAGAACGCCGCGCAGACCTTCCAGCGGCTGATGGACGCGGTAGGCCGAGACCTGGACTTTGTGTTCATTTACTTAGATGACATACTGATCGCCAGCCGTAACCGCCAGGAACACCTTTCCCACCTCCACCAGCTGTATTCCCGCCTCCGCGATTTTGGCCTCACGATCAACCCGTCCAAGTGCCAATTCGGACTTGACTCTATCGATTTCCTCGGCCACAAAATCACCAGCGACGGGGCAACACCTCTACCCACCAAGGTGGACGCTATCCGCCATTTTGCCTGCCCTGACACGGTCAAAGGCCTACAGGAATTCCTTGGGATGGTCAACTTTTACCATCGGTTCATCCCTGCAGCAGCCCATATCATGCGCCCTCTGTTCTCGCTGATGGCAGGTAAGGGCAAGGACATCACCTGGACTGAGGAGGCTGCGGCTGCTTTCGTTAAGGCCAAAGACGCCCTGGCAGACGCCACGATGCTTGTACACCCTAGGACTGACGTCCCGACTGCCCTCACGGTAGACGCGTCCAACACCGCGGTGGGTGGGGTACTGGAACAGCTACTCGAAGGCCGCTAGCAACCCTTGGCATTTTTCAGCAAGCACCTTAGACCGCCCGAACTGAAGTATAGCACTTTTGATCGGGAACTTCTAGCACTGTATCTGGCGGTCCGGCATTTCTGATACTTTCTAGAAGGCAGGCCTTTCACCGCTTTCACCGATCATAAGCCTCTGTCCTTTGCCTTCTCCAAAGTCTCCGATCCCTGGTCAGCTCGTCAGCAGAGACATTTATCCTCCATTTCTGAATTCACAACTGACATCCAACATGTCTCCAGAAAGGGTAATGTCGTTGCTGATGCACTTTCCAGACCAACCATCCACAACCTATCCTTGGGTGTCGACTACACGGCCCTAGCTGACGCACAGCAAGCTGACGACGAACTGCCCAGCTACAGAACCGCAGTCTCGGGTCTGCAGCTCCAAGATTTCTTGGTTGGTCCAGGTCAGCGGACCCTACTTTGTGATGTTGCGACTGGTCAGCCCCGCCCTATAGTCCCTGCAGCCTGGTGGAGATGCGTTTTCGACTCGGTACATGGGTTGGCGCACCCGTCCATCAGATCTACCGTCCGACTGGTCGCCAGCAAGTTTATCTGGCATGGCCTGCGCAAACAGGTCAGTGAGTGGGCCAAGACTTGTCCGCACTGCCAGACGTCAAAAATCCAGCGACACACCAAGGTCCCACCACAGCAGTTCGAGCCTACCCGTAGGAGGTTCGACCACATACACGTCGACCTCGTGGGCCCTCTGCCGGTTTCAAGAGGAGCCCGGTACCTCCTTACCATCGTGGACCGGTTCACGAGGTGGCCTGAGGCAACCCCCCTGACTGACATCACAACTGATTCCTGAGCCCGGGCGCTGCTCACAACTTGGGTCTCACGTTTTGGTGTTCCTGTCCACATCACTTCAGACAGAGGCACCCAATTCACTTCCAGTCTCTGGGCTGCATTAGCGAACCTGCTAGGGACGCAGCTGCACACCACCACGGCCTACCATCCTCAATCAAACGGGTTGGTGGAACGTTTTCACCGCCATCTGAAATCAGCCTTGATGGCCCGCCTGAAGGGTCCTAACTGGGTTGATGAGCTGCCTTGGGTCCTGCTCGGCATACACACCACCCCCAAAGAAGACCTCCGCACTTCGTCAGCTGAGCTTGTGTACGGAGAGCCCCTAGTTGTCCCCGGGGATTTCATACCTGCCCTTCGGGACCAAGGGGAACAACCCCCAGCAGTCCTACAAAGACTGCGCGAGAAGCTTGGCAACTTGGCCCCGATTCCCACCTTACGGCACGGTCAAGCCCCATCCTGCCAGCCCAAGGAACTACGGGACTGTAAGTTTGTTTTCGTTCGCAGGGGCACACCTCAGGCACCATTGCAACGACCATATGAGGGACCGTTCCGAGTCATACGGAATAACGGATCCACCTTTATTTTGGACATCGGAGGCAGGGAACAGGTTTTCACGGCGGACCGCCTCAAACTGGCCCATTTGGATCTGCAACAACCTGTCGAGGTTGCAACGCCGCAACGCAGAGGCCAGCCCCCTAAGCGGCAGCTGGCACAGCCCACGGACCTTGGGGACTGTATCGCCGGTTCTGGGGGGGTTATGTGGCGACTCACCGTTTAGTCGGGCGAACCGGCTCGGCAGTCGGGTCGCACGGCGTCGGAGCAACGAGGCCCAAGATGGCGGCGGGCCTCGTCTTTCCAAGCGACGGGGAGAACCCGCGCGCAGGAAAGTCTTGATGACGTAATACTTACGTCATTGCTGGTTTCATTGGGCGGGAACAGTCTCCCTTAAAGGGCCCGCGCAAGGCGGGAAAATAAACCAGTTCTTGTTCGGCAATCCTCCAACTAGCGTCTTGTTTTATTCCACGGTAGCAACCGCTACATAAGAATAAATACAGATAAATGATGGAAATACATACCTCATGGCTGATATTGAAGTATCCAAGGTTATAGCTGAAGAAGACTAAGGACTCTTGGCCATCTCAATCATCAGTTGTCCTTCTACATTAGTGCAATATTAATGTAGATCAAATGGGTGACTGAAATGCATAGCCAAAACAATGATAAACAAGTTGAGGCAGATCAACGTGTAAAGTGCTCTATTTAGTTTTCATTTTGGGAACTCAGTTCAGGTAGAAGTGAAGAAATCATTAAAATATAGGCAATAAAGGGAAAAATCACTAAATTGACATTGGATGATGTCAGTTTATGTTGTAAGTAAACACTACAGGCTTCAGGTTAGTTTTAAATGTTTCCTTCTATGGATTTTTAAAGCTCCCTGGAGATTTGTCTGTACTGTAATTGAATATATTGTAGATTCTTTGGAATGCAAATTCCTATACACAGCTGGCCCAGCATAATTGTGTTGAAATAAGCATTGGTTCAATAGTGTGACACTAACTTCTCAAACTGAAGGCTTGTGGCATTAACATGCTGTTACATGACCCACAACCTGCAATGTTTTGAGCATCACCAAGTGGGGAATATCAAAGAAAAGAGTCAGCATGCTAGTATGATCAACACACAACCAAGCTACCTCTGTGATGTTTGAGGTTGCATCTTCTGATTATGGATTAGCCTTACAGATGAAAAAGATCCATTGTGCTGGTGGTTCTGTCTATGAAATGTTGGAGAGAGCGGGATTATCGTTCAGGAAAAACAGCCTTAGGGAGATAAATTTAAAGAAAAGTGTAAGATTGCAAGTGGAATGGAATATACATGTTTAAGAACATTAATATAAATGAGGTTATACAAGTAGGGCAAGAAGCAAACCAGTAAAATTCAATTTAAGGTAGTTATTCATTTATTGTGTGATTGTAGTGGCTAGCTACACACTACGAAATGAAGACACAGAGTCGCTGGTTTCGAAATCAGAGGTCGAATGCCGACAGGGGCGCGGTGCGCCTTTAATATCTGAAAACTTCCCGCACTACAGTTCCTGCGCTGACGTCACACGCGGGTCACCTGACCTTCCCGCGCGCAGGCTTTCCCAGCCCAATGATGGGGAAGAAGGAGGGCCCCGCTCCATCTTGGATTGGGGCCTCAGACGACGTCGCGATGTAGGGAGCCGGTTCGATGCCGGTGCAGTGAGTCGCTACATGATCAATATTTCAAATGCATGCCTGTAGGAGAACAACATCAGAAATTGGTTGAGATATAATTAGAAGCAGCAACAAGGATTGTAAGAATTCTGCCCAGTTGAAATAAAAATAATCTTCCTCATCCGCAGAAATTAAACATTTTTTGTACAGGTGCCTTCAAACTGTTGTGATGTGGTGTGCTGATCAACATGTTGATCAGCACAATTCAGTAACACAGAAGATCCCACATATGATCGATTGCATTGTAGTGATAACACAGGGCCACTGAACTACTAAACAAGGCCTTGCATTTTCAAGGGACTTTCACACATGTTTAGATTGCAGGGAGGAGAGTGCAGAAAGAAAAGGCTCAGGGTCAAATTGAGTACTGGGATCTGCAAATGATTTGGAACCAGAGACCAAAGGTGATCAGGGCTTGAAAAGTTGGTGTGCAGTTAATAGTTGGCGCATGGTAGGGTATGCAGAGAGCACATGATGGGCAGAAGTGTAGGACATAGTTGGAACATCGGTTAAATTCTTATGAGGATCCACATCACCAGTGGGGTGGGAGAGAGAGAGTAGCATCACGCAGTTCAATATAAAAGTTGACAGTATCATGGTATTTTATGATATATCAGCCCTGTTCCAACTGATTCTCCATAATGGTCAGACTAAATCAAATCTAAGTACTTTTATATCATTAAAAATTAAAATGAGGTTTATGAATTTGTGGAAGCCTTTGTAATTCATAATATTCATAAGAGCATTATTGTAAGTAACAGCTTTAAAATAACATAACGAGAGATAGTCAAATTGCCAATATTGTTATCGTACTTTTCTGTGACAATGTGGCATTGAAATGAGTGAAAAAATGGAGGCATTCTAGTAATACTTTGTAATCAAAAATTAAGTGATAGCACTCAGCCCTGACCTCAAAGAAGGCTGCCCACAAATTCTAATAATTTCTGTTGCATGGATTTTTTTTCTTTTCTGAAGATGATTTAATTTTTGCAACTTCATTCTTGCAATGCAGACATTCCTAGCATGGCCTGCAATCTATTGTTGTGGTACAACTGAATGGCTTTCTATGTTACTACAGAGGTTAGTTAGGAGTCAATCACATTGGTGTAAAGTCACATGTAAGGACCAGTGAAGTAAAATAGTGAGCCAGTTGGGTTTTTACAACAACCAGTTCATGTCATTTTTTACTGATTCTAGCATTAAACTTACAGATATATTAAAATAAATCCTAAATCAGCCATACTGGGATTTGAATGTTGGATCATTAGACTATTAATGCAGTCCAGGAGCTAACAATCTTTGTGGTTTTCTTCTGCACTGCCATGATGGAGTGAAACTAAGGAACGAGCTGATAATAGTTATGTGCATTGTTCAGAGGAATAAAGCGCAGTTAATTTATCAGTCCTATTCATTGTCCTATTTTGCATAATGTACTTGCTCCTCACACTGTTTAGGTGTTGTGGGGCCAAATTCCTGGTGTGAATGGTGGTAGAGGAAGGCAAGGTGCACATCAAGGTAGAAAAGAGGATTTGGACACTATGGAGGAGCACCTAGATACATTAGATTTCTATGCTCTGCTATTAAGATTGTAAATTACTCTTGGAAAATGTGCCAAGAGCATGTGTTGAGGAGAATGTACAGATTACCCTGGAAATTGTTCTGTCCAGATACACATAACACCTGTGAGATGGAGTCTTTTTGGGCCCTATTAAGGGTCGCAAAATATAGTGACATAAAAGTTAATTCTGGATGGAATTGTTACCTTCAAACTCATGGCCTTAAATTTCTTAACAACTGATGAAGCAGCTATCTCTTTTTATTGTCATACTAGGAAAAAAACATACAGTCAATATTAAAATCAGGCCTTTTTTTCATAGTTTGTAACACCAGAGGAAGTGATGCCATGCATATGCATAAAAATGTTGTTTAAACAACAACACATTATTTCACTGCTACAAACAATTCTGGCACAGAGAAATGTGATCACATGGATTTTGTTTTCACTAAGATTGACATGTTCATTTTAAATTCATTAGTACACATTAATATAATAAAGTGTTTCATGGTAAGTAAGTTTGAATAATAACTAACCAAATGCTGACTTCTGAAGGAAGAATTATTTATTGTCATGTACATGTGTAAAGCTTCTTAACTCTTGACTGATACACTGTGATATCAGCTATCTCAACTGTGGGAGCAGTCAGATACACCAAAATTCTGAAAAAGTTGGATGTCTCCTTTGTTTCCTAGTTGCAGGCAGGTTCCACAATAATGTTAACAGTAGTCCTTCTACTCAGTTAGTTTCATATAATATTCCCTGAGCTAACCAGGTGTCTTTGAAGCTGCAGCTTCTGCCTTCACCAGCAGAGAGTCCTTGACAAAGATCATTTTGTTCTCTCTGTTCCCAGATCTCAAGTTACACTTCCTTGCAGTTATGTAATGGCCACATTTTTGGCAATTTTTGATACTGCCTTCTCAGTAAACCCTTCCATTTATCCACTACCTTTTCTTGCTTTCAGAAACCTGTTTGATCATCTTAAGAGGTAGCGTAGCAATTAGCATAATGCTATTACAGCGCCAGCGACCCAGGTTCAATACCGCCACTGTCTGTTCTCCCTGTGACTGTGTGGGTGTACTCTGGGTGCTCTGGTTTCCTCCCACATTCCAAAAAGACGCACGAGTTGGGAAGTTGTGGGCATGCTATGTTGGCATCTGAAGTGTGGCGACACTTGCGGGCTGCCCCCAGCACATTCTCAGGCAGTGTTGGTTGTTAATGCAAAAAGATGCATTTCACTGTGTGGTTTGATGTATATGTGACTAATAAATCAATATTAAATTAATAGAGGGGATGCCTAATGGATCTGTACAGAAATCAGTTGGCACTTCTCAAGGTGAGTTAAGCAGTCAGCTCATGATGGGTCAACAAACACTTTGTCTAAGGTTTGCCGCAGGGAAATACAGAACAGTTAAAGGTCAAAGGCAGTCAATAGCAGTGAGCAGGGCTGGAACAATTAAGGCCTCTACTTCATGTGCTTCAACATTGTGTGGCATGTTAAAGGAATCAAGTTAAGCCAACAGATCATTGGAAGAGGGAGGCCCAAGAATAGAGGAGTACTTAGGATCCAAAGTAGGGTCAGTTCCAATAGGTGGATAGAGGGATCAAGGTGAGGGTCTGCTGCTGGGGTAGAATCATTCAGTTGGGAGCTGACCTAGTAAACAGGGGGTACACTTGAATGTTGGGGTTAGCAACTGATATTTCGAACCTGCAATGAGTGATTAGAAGTGGTCAGTGGTTGCTGCTTTGTTAGTCATCATTGGAGGTGGGGTCGCTGCTCAGGGTTAAGTTAAATCGGGTTGGGAGATCAATGAATGTGGGGACAGGTCAGATAAGGCTCATGCATTTGAGTTTTGGTGAAAGCCACACTGAGGTGAGGGTCCTGAAGAAATGATGAGGAAATACCTGAGCGAAAGGGATTTCACCAAGCAGATCCCAGGCTAATGTTGGAAACCAAACTCCAGTAGATCTCCTGATTTCAGAAACCAGGCACAATACCACAAGATCTTGCTGATTGTGTTGAATTTCCAACACTTTTGTCTCCAAGTGAATACAGGTGCTTCCAAGTGCTGTCTACTGTTTGGACAATCATCAGTAAGTCATCCAGATATTATTGTGTTCGTTAGGCCCGAGTGATATGCTAAAGGTATCAAGAAGACATATCCCAAAGCTCAACAGTAGTGAGAGTAAAATATTCCTTTTGTCCGCTGTATTGCTCATTTTTCAAGTATTCATTGTCTTAGAACCATAATCTCAGCGAAGGAAGATTAGCAGTGACATTTAAGGAAACACTTCATAATTTTCCACAACTATGTATTCCACTGAGAAATGAAGACTCAATAGGAAGCGTGAACCATCTGTGAGTAATAACGGAATTAAGGGTGATATAAAATTGAAAGAAAAAGCAGATGATTTGTAAAGATTAATGGTAGGTCAGAATATTAGAAAAGAATTAGAAACCAGCAAAGGATAACTAAACAGGTCATAAAAAGGGAGAAAATAAATGATATGAGTAAACAGCAAAAAGACTGCACCTGGATCACTGCGTGATTTTGCTTTGTTATTGAAGTTGTCTTGTGCTTACATTGAAAACAGATTAGAGAATGTTCCTGAGGTTGATTCCTGGGATGAAGATATTGACTTATGAGGAAAGGTTGAATAGATTAGGCCTGAACTCATTGTAATTCAGAAAATGAGAAGTGATCTTATTGAAACATAAGATTCTGAGGGGCTTTATAGGGTTGATGATGAGAAGGCATTTCCCTTCATGAGGGAATCAAGGTGAAGACATCACCCATTCAAGGTGGAAATAAGGAGAAATTTTCTTCTCTTAGGTAATCATTAATCTTTGAAATTCTCTACATCGGAAATCTGTGAGGCCAAACCACTGAATATGTATATAGTTGACACAGACAGATTGTGGACTGTCAGGGAGTCTAGGGTTATGATAATTGAAGACAAAAGCAAAGTTTGGGTCAAGATCAGATTGGCCATGATCTTAAGAATGGCAGTGCAAGCTCTAGAGGCCATGTGGTCTAGCCTTGCATCCACTTCCTATGTGTCTTTGTTACTATGATTTAGGCCATTTCCAAAATGCCAACATTTATTGGGCTGATGTCTGCTGGATTCAGCACACTGGCTCACATTGAGCTGGGCCAGATATTGATGGCTCAATAAAATGACTGACCGCCCTTAGGAGTCAGGAGGCAAGATACTGTGGGGCTTCACTGAAACCTAAGTCACAGGTATGTTGTGCTGAGGATCTGCCCCCAGAGAGCTCGAACAGCATTTAATAGGGAGCAAATCTTTTGTTACAGATTTTTTCATTATTAACTTGTGAATGCTTTCAGGTGTTTTTAATTAACTTTGTTAAAAATGATGAATTTTTAAAAATTATACATTTAACCATTTAATTATTCATGACCATTTGAATAGGATTTAAATGTTATGAATGTCAAAAACAATAAATAAGTAGCGCAATAAAAAAGAAATAATGAAGTAGTGTTCATGAGTTCGTGGACCATTCAGAAATCTGATGGCAGAGGGGAAGAAACTGTTTCTGTGGGTCTCTGAGCTCCTGTACCTCCTCCCCGATGGTAGTAACGAGAAGAAGGCATGTGCTGGATGGTGAGGGTCCTCAGTGATGGATGCCATCTTCTTGAGGCACCACCTCTTGAAGATGTCCTCGATGATGGGGAGATTTGTGCCTATGGTGGAGCTGGATGAATCTACAACCCTCTGCAGGCTCTTGCGATCCCGTGCATTGGAACCTCCATTCTAGGCGGTGATACAACCAGTCAGAATGCTCTCCACTGTACATCTATAAAAATTTGCAAGAGTCTTTGGCAATATACCAAATATCCTCAAACTCCTAACAATGTAGAGCCACTGGCGTGCCTTCTTCATGATTGTATCAAGACGTTGGGCCCAGGATTGATCCTTGGAGATGTTGATGCCCAGGAACTTAAAGCTGCTCACTCTTTCCACTGCTGACCCTTAAATGAGAACTGGTGTGTGTTATCCTGACTTCCCCTCCCTGAAGTCCACAATCAATTCCTTGGTCTTGCTGACATTGAGTTTGAGGTTGTTGTTAAGACACGACTCAACCAGCCAATCTACCTCACTCCTGTACACCTCCTTGGTGCCATCTGAGATTCTCCCAACAACAGTAGTGTCATCAGTGAATTTATAGATGGTGTTTGAGCTATGCTCAGCCACGCAGTCATGTGTGTAGAAAGAGTAGAGCAGTGGGTTAAGCACGCATTCTTGAGGTGCGCCTGTGTTGATCGTCATTGAGGAGGAGATGCTGTTGCCAATCCGCAACAACTGTGGATGAACTTAAAGTGAATTAACTTAACAAAAAAATTACTTACAGACCAGAAGACCCCACTGAAATGAATGGATTTGCATAGAATTGTATTGCAGAGGCGAAGTGTCTGCAGGATGACCCTCTGCCACTGGATTCCATGTCAAGGCCAACTCTAAGCAGGATGATATGCACTGATATCCATCACTTGCTGTGGACCAGACCAATGATGGGTCTTAGTTGCATGGTTCTGACCAAAACCTGGCAGTTATGAAAGAGCCAGCACGATTTGGCTCATTGAATCAATGATATCCTTTCTTGTTATTCCATGGCAGGCACGGTAGTGTAGCGGTTAGTGTAACGTTTTACAGCGCCAACGATCCGGGTTCAATTCCGGCCACTGTCTGTAAGGAGTTTGTATGTTCTCCCTGTGTCTGCGTGGGTTTCCTCTGAGTGCTCCGGTTTCCTCCCACATACCAAAGACATACAGGTTAGGAATTTGTAGGCATGCTATGTTGGTGCCGGAAGCGTGGCGACACTTGCGGGCTGCCCCCAGAACACTACACAAAAAGTTCATTTTACTGTGTTTTTGCGATGTACATGTGACTAATAAAGATATCTTATCTTATCTTATGAGCAAGACAGGAATATTCATAGCTCTTTACTGAGCAATGACACTTGCAAATATATAACCTGACCTATTTTTGTTTTCATATATTTCTGAATAGGCCATAATATTATATCATTGGAAGGAGTACCAAAAGAACATCAGGAGTGTTTGATTTCTATTTTAAATATTCTTAAATTTTTTAACACTGTGTAACAGCAAGGTACTACACAGATATTGGTATTACAGTGGATTTGTTGGATTAGTTTACCATAGTAAATAGAAAGAAACTGAACAGTGCCTGGAAAATTAGGGCTCCAGTGAATGGAAGGGAGTGCAAGAACTTGGGAGACTCAAGAGATTCTGCAGACGTTGGAAGCTGGACCAACACACACAAAGTGCTGGAGGAACTGAAGAGGTCAGGTAGCATCTATGGAGAGAAATAAACATTCGACGTTTCAGGTTGAGACCATCAGGACTGGAAAGGAAGAGGGCAGAAGCCAGAATAAGAAGGTGGGGGGAGGGGGAGGAGCACACGCAGGCAGGGGATAGGTGAATCCAGGTGAGAGGGGGAAGGTAGATGGGTGGGGGAGGGGGGAGATGTAAGAAGCTGAGAGGTGATAGGTAGAAGAGGCAAAGGGCTGAAAAAGAAGGAATCCGGTCAGTGAGGGCACTGGACCATGGAATAAAAGGAAGGAGGTGGGAAAATGATGGGCTGGTCATAAGGGCAGGAGAAAGGGAAAGACAAGGGGTGAGGGGCCACAGGAATGAGGGAAGACAAAGAGGGGAGGAGAGAGGGGGTAAAAAGGGGCGGTGGAAAGAGGGGAGGAGTTACCAGAAGTTAGATAAATCAATGTTGAGGCTGTCAGGTTGGAGACTCCCAAGGTAGAATATGAGGGGAACTGGTGAGTGAAAGGGAGAATGGGAATTTGGCCCCAGTGAGTAAATGGGAGCACAGGAACTGAGGCCTGGTGAGGCAGGTGCTGAACATTGGCATTTCTGAATAGTTGGATAGTGGATTATCAGAGTTTTATGGTTTATGACAGGTACCATACAACTGGACTTGGCATTTTCCTTTTACTGCTGTTCAAATGACATCATTATATTCCAATACCTTCTTGCACTACCTCCTTTAATATTACAAGGTTCTCCGGAAAATTTATTATATCATTGTGTAATATCTAAGCAAAATGTATTGGAGTAATAATAGGAATGACATGTGGTATTCTGTAAAATAGCCAATCAGACACTATTAAGTCTCAAGCCTGCTGGATTAACAGAGTTTTACTGTATATGGGTTTTATTCACCTTTAAAAAACTGTATCATCTGATATGACTGCCGATGCATTGTATTAGCTATTGTTTTTAGTTAAGTGTTGATTATCTTCAATAAGACATGTGTTCTGTTCACTTCTTTCCTTGTTATTTATCATATTGAATAGAAGCACAAAATAGCCCATGGATGCTTCAACATTGCTGAGGATAATTCACAGAAAATGACTAGGGCCAGGTATTTATGACAGCCAGATTCTGAAGTGTTCAATGACCAAAGCATCATGTGCTGTTGGATTGGTCTTATTGGTCTTACACACTTAACTTGCTAAACAGCCTTTCCTCCACATGTAGTGAAATTGGTAGGTTGCAGGTCTGGATAACAGATCATTCTTGGCAGAGGATGGATGTGGACATTGTGGGGATAACTGAGGTATGAAATAGCACGAAGAGAAGGAATGGAGACCATTTTGGGTCAGAACATCTGTGGATAGATGGAAGCTGGTTAAAAAAGGGATGTTGTGGACTTCTAGGATCACAATTGAGTTAGAGGCAGGGTCAAGTCATAATCAAGTTGGTGGGATGGAGCTCATGGGCCTTCTTAATGAGGACAAAAGTGAAGTGGATCTCCAGCATTGGACCTTATGAGGCAGGTCTGTCCCCTGAAGGCACATGCAGTGCACATCAACTAATTCAGCCCAGCACCCCCCCCCCCCCCCATTGGATTAGGGTCTAAATTGCTATTTAAATTGTTTTTTTTGTAGTTTAATTTTCTTTATGCTTGCTTATATAATTGTATAATAACGGGCTTGTCTGTAAATTTTCAGTAGATTTCCAGTAATTTGTGGTATTGTTTGTTCGGTAGAACATAGAACATAGAACAATTACAGCACAATTCAGGCCCTTCGGCCCACAAAACTGTGTCAGTCAGGGCATTGAGTATAGGAGTTGGGACATTACGTTGCAGTTGTATAAGTAGTTGGTGAGGCTTCACTTCAGGTACTGTGTACAGTTTTGGTCCCCCTGTTATAGGAAAGACATGGTTAAACTGGAAATTGTATACTTCTGTGATTTCTTTGCCTATAAGCATGAGATGTCATGGCAGCGTAAATCAAGTAGTGCTTGTTTACAGACTGTCTTTATCAGAGAAGACTCCCTTATCTAACCAGCTTAAACTAGTTTGCAGTATAAAGAGAGAGTACGAGGACAGGTTCATTGTTACTTACTGTCCTTTGCTGCTACTTACTCTTACAGGCTAACACTGCTTGACCAGTACTTTGATGAACATCAAATAAAACAGCTGTAACCATAACATTTAGGCCTCTTTCCTGACTTCCGAAAAACCTTCTGGACAATATCATATCCAGATCCAATGCCCCTTAACTTAAGAGCTGAGATCTGCCTCAGCATGAGTTAGAAGTGATTCTACCTCACTTGGTCCAGTACCACTGGATAGGAGGTGATTATCTGTCTTGTAACTGGAGTATTCAGCCTCTCTCTTCCCCTCATTGGTGATGACTTTAGGGTTCCAGCTCACTTATCTGGTTGGCCCACCCCTCCCAACCCTTTGGTCTTGAGTCAATCACCTATCCCCACATCGTGATCCAATTCATCCCTGATGTTCCCCATCTTCAGTGTTCCCAATGCCCAATATGTCCCATGGTCCTAACTTCACTGGTTGTCCCTGCTCTTGAATGATGGTTTCAACTCCTGACATCCAACACCCCAGACCCTTAGTTGCTGACCCTCTCAACACTTCATTCCCACAATAGTGCGCCTGAGGATGAAATGGTTGAAATGGTTTAGAGTTATGGAGTCACAGAGCAATACAGCACGGATACAGACCCTTCACCCCAGCAATTCCATGCTGACCAGGGTGCCCACCCAGCTAGTCCCAATTTCCTGTGTTTGGCCCACATCCCTCTCAGCTCCACCCCTGCATGTACCGATCCAAGTGCTTCCTAAATGATACTATTGTACCTGCCTCAACCACTTCCTCCGGCAGCTTGTTCCATATACACACCTCCCTCTGTGTGAAAAAGTTACCCCTCAGGTCCCTTTTAAATCTTTCCCCACTCACCCTAAATCTATGTCCTCTAGTTTTGGACTCCCCTATTCTGGGGAAAACACTGTTACCGTTCACCTTATTGGTGCCTCTCATCATTTTAAACATTTCTATAAGGCCGTCCCTCATTCTCCTACGTTCCAAGAATAAAGACCTAGCGTGGCCAACCTCTCCCTGTAACTCAAGCCCTCCAGTCCTGGCAACATCCTCATAAATCTTTTCTGCACTCTTTCCAGTTTAACCACATCTTTCCTATAACAGGGGGACCAAAACTGTACACAGTACCCGAAGTGAAGCCTCACCAACTACTTATACAACTGCAACATAATGTCCCAACTCCTATACTCAATGCCCTGAGTGACAAAGGCCAGCATTCAAAGTGAATTTCTCACCACCCTGTCTACCTGTGATGTCGCTTTCAACAAACTATGCACTTGACTCCTAGATCCCTTTGTTTCATTACACTCCTTAGTGCCCTACCTTTCATAGTATATGCCATGCTCATATGACTTTTCAAAATGCTTCACTTCACACTTACCTGTACTGAAATCCATTTGTGACTCCTCAGCTCCACTTCCCTAACTGATCAAGATCCTCCTGTAATCTCCGATAACCTTCTTCACTATCAACAACACCTCCTAATTTTGTGTCATCCACAAACTTACTGATCAAGCCTTGTGCATTGGCATCCAAATCATTTATGTAAGTAATGAATAATAAGGGTCCCAACACCGACCCCTGTGGTACACTGGCTTCCATTCTGAGAAACAACCTTCAACCACCACCCTCTGCTTCCTACCTCTGAATCAATTTTGAATCCACCTAACTAGCTCTCCCTGAATTCCATGGGACCTAACCATGTTTGTTTTATTGCACAGAATGCCTTGGCCCTTGTGCACTACACCCACAAGGTGAGACCCCTCATGAAACTGGTGGGGATCTACCCCACATCGTGCAACTTTAACATGTCTTTTCAACCATTGTAGAATTTCTCCATGCAAAATCCTTCTGTAACTACTCTATGTTGTTGACTGCACCACTCATTTCTGACTTCAATTAATCCGAGAGGAGGAGAATTTAACGTGGCACCTAATCTATAAAGTTAATTAGGAAATTACAGATATTACATATTAGATGATCACCTACCAAAGAAGATCTCCTGCTGTGATATAAGGGCTGGAAAATGCTTGCAAGGAGGCCACAAGAGACATTTCAAGACACTGTCAAGTTATCTTTGTGTAATTTTAAATTGTCCAGTCTTGAGAGGATCTACTTCATTGTCATTCATTCTGATAGAGCTTCATCAGTGCTGGAGCTGCAGCCTATGAGTGGAGAACTGGTGTGGAAAGGCATAAGTGTGAGCAGTGTAAATTATATATCAGCAGTGAGTTTACTCTTTAATCACGCAATCTCTTCTTGTTCAGTGTGCCACAGGCAAACTGAACAAGCAAATTGGCCTGATTATCCTCTGACAAACTCAGAGAAATGAAACCAGCCATCCAATTCTCCAAGAACTCTGCACTCCTCCATATCTGGCCTTGTGATCATTGCCTATCTAATTGCTTCACTGTTGGTGGTTCGGCCTTCAAATGCTTAGAATTCCCCATTTCTTAATCTTTCCCTGTTCCGTCAAGCTACTGTCCATTGTACCAAGCATTTAGTCACCTGTCCTAACATCTCCTATTGTGGTCATTATCAAACCTTGTCAGATTATGTTCCTAGGAACTGCCTTTGTGCATATTAAAGACACATTGTAAATATATATCACTGTTTTCAATCAGGAGCAACACTTCACTACACTGAGGTATTACGAATCAATTGAAAGCTGGAATCAATTAAAAATGGTGAACAATCAAGGGATTAACTGAACTATGATTTGAGTTCCTTATTAAATAATGAATGGTGTTTTAGTTAAAATCCTTTATATTCACAAGTACTGTTAGTCAGCCATGTCTTTACATTGCAAGATTTGCCATTCAAATTGAAAGGACAAAAGATAAGGAACATATCATGGGTGTATTTGGGAAAAGGCAACTGTAACATTGTTTAGCCCAGTGACCATGTGCTTAAGTATCACCACTGTTAGGTCCATCTATTGACCCTATAAGGTTAGAACATCCTGAAACTTCGTCAGGACTTTTACCCAGCCTTAGGCTAGAGAGAGCAATGAGGATGGCATCTCTATTTGACCCAATGAGTCCAGTGTTACAGTATAAGAAAGTAATGATCTAATATCCATTACTACAGATCATGTTACTGATGTGGTAGGGTAGCATTGTGTTTAAGTTACAGCATATCTAGTCAAAGCTTGGACAATCGATCTGGAGGCATGAATTCAAACTCCATCATGGCAGCTGGTAAATTTATATTTAATCAATTAAATAAACCCAGAGTAATAAATGGAGGTGACTCTGAAACTGCTGAGAGGTGTCATAGAAACCCATATGGCTCGAATGCCTTTTTGGGGAAGCAAGTATACCACCCATGCCTGACTTGGCCTATCTGGGACAACAAATTGCCCTCTGAAATGACCCTGCAAGCATTCAGCTCAGGGGCAGTTAAGACTGAGCATTAAATTCAGGATTGACTGTTCATGAATAAATAAAGAGAAGTGCTTTGAAACATTAAAATACCAAGGAGAGATGGGTAATAGGCAATAAAATCCTTAATCAGATGTTACCATGTTCCTTCATCGTTGAACTTGTACCAAGGAGAAGGATATATGACAAAATATTATGATGAAACAACAGGAAAAAACTGCTGGGTTGAAACAGAACTAGGAATGTGGCAGCAGTAGGGAGCCTTTTTAATCCTTTAAGACAATGAAGAGAGAAAATCCTGAAGATCGTAAAACATGATTAAAAGTTAAAATGAGTTTAAAAATGAATTTATCCAAGAACAAAAAAGAACACTTGAAATAAAACATGATCTCTCTTTTGGCAGAAGCATTGAAAAAATATCTTTGCAGGTTCCATGGTGTGCTCTCCAGTATGAAAGTTCAAGAGTACTCAGAGAACCATTATATTAATGGAAATTCTTACCAAAATGTGGGACATAGACCCCATTACTTACCTGATTACATAAAAGTTTATAGAGACCTTCGACAAGACTTCAAAGTGCAATGTGACAGGGCATTCTAATTAAGTAATACATTGAAAATGGTGAAACAGTCTTACACAGGTTGAAACTCTCTAGTCTGGCACCTTTAGGACCTGACCAGTGCTGGACCACAGAAGTTACCCCATCATCATCTTCCTCTGAGCAGGAGAACTTTTTCTTAAGAAAAGACATGAGTTGCCGACTTGTAGCTAATTAACCTACTAGTTAGATCTTAGTAAGAATTAGTATATTAGTACAGATCTGTACTACAGTTTCAAAACATGCCAGACCACAGAAGTTTTAACCTGTATTTTGACATATTTTCCAATAACTTTATTGTAGAAATGGATAGCCATCAAACAATTCGTCTTGAATACTAACTCAGCAATTAATGCAACTAAAAGTAGAGCTATTTGCAGAGGAAACTGTTTTCTCTTGAGAACAATCAGTTGAACATACTTTATAAATCATGGAAATATTCTAAAACATCTATAACTACAGGAGATTCTCGAACACTATATGATCTGAAGAATTGCTCTATTCATGTTTGTTATTATTTTCTTTATAGGCACAATGAGAACACAGAAGAGAAAATTGTTGATCTAATTAAAGTCATATTAATGGATTATACCAATCACATATGCTAGTTGGGTTAATTTGAAAATGATTTTCTTTATGACTCATCCTATCCTTGCAAGTATTACAAAGAATGTCATGCTTGTAAGGATAGGATGAGTCATAAAGAAATCAAATTTCAGATGCAGCTTGAGTTCTGATCAATTACCATGGAGTCTGGAGTGACTGAACTCCCAAAACAATGTTCTATGGGCCTGGCTGAGCCAACTCTGGCAGTTCCACTTTAAGGTAGGCGTTTTCCATTCTCCCTCTTTCAAGACCCCATATCCCGCTGTGACTGCCATGTCCATCCACCAGTTGCCTGAGCTGGCTGCCAATAGGATCACAGACACCCTCTCTCATCTACAAGACATATTACAGTAACTTCTTCAAAAGCAGCTCTCAAACTTGCTATTTCTCCAACCAAGAAGGACAGGGGCAACATCAGCTCCCAACCACCAATCACAACCCCAAGCCAAGCCATCCATCTGACTACCCTGCTTTTTGCCTTTCTATGGATACAATAGTTCTCATCTCTAACTACCAAGTCTAATCACAACCATCAATCATTCTAGCTGAGTACCAAGTCTTTTCAGGTTGTCTATCCTGCCCACTGATTATTGATCCCTGTCGCCAAACTCCCACCACACACTTGAATTGTCTATGGCATGAATGACTATTGATTGTAGCAGTCATGTTCTCCAGTAGCCTTGTCCAAAACATGTACCAGTTGAGTGTGCTCCCCACCACATCCAATCTTCATTCCATTTCTGAGGGTACCTCACCAACCATCTCCCCCCAGAACTCTCTTATCGGTGAACTCTTCCACCCCACCTCATCTTCTGGCTCTGGATTTACATGACTTCCTCGTAAAATTGTGAAACACATAAAGATGAGGCTTCTAGTGTTCAGCAGTGCACAATGCCTTAGGCCTCACTTGTTGCTGAATTCCGCAGAGATGGGCCCAAGACAAAATATTAATGTCCTGCTGCAAAACATCTGACTAAAGTGAGTCAATGTCCACTTTGCAGGCAAGTGTCTTTTCACATCTTCCAATGTTCAAGACCATAGAATCAACCACAAAACAACAAATTCCTTCTCCTTGACATGCAACTCTCTGATTCTACCAAATACTCTATTATGTGCTCAAGTACCCCTGAAAATGTGGCAATACTAAACTGTGATGTTGTTGTCTCCAGTGCACTGTACAGTTATAACCTATTCTCTATACTACCGCATGCCAGAGTATATCACTGCCATTTGCCTCTCGATATTGGGCTGAAAATTTTAGTTCAAAAAGTCAATTAGCTTACAAATTATTTAACATGAAAAAAAAGCTTAAGTGCCAATTTTCAGAAGAGCATATGAGCAGCTTTCCAGAGAGTGGGTTTTATATATCCTTGGGATTGTTATTGATTTGGATATTTAGAAGTGATGCTCTTCAGGCAAGCTAGGATTCAGGTATTTCTCTATCTTAATGGTACCAGCTGATATCCATCTCCTCCCTCACTTGTGTATGTCTTGCTTTGGTTACAGCTCAAGTCATTAAAATGCAGATCCATACAAAATCTAAGGTTCAACATCATACTTACTGTACAGTAAGGCATGGAGTCCAAGCAGTGCTTGACTTTGTTTCTGCTATCAAAGTGAAAGCAAAAAGATTACACCAATGATAATTAATGAGGCCACTGATCTACATTTTACAAAAAAAAGACACACACATAATCATATTATTCAGTCCAAAAATATCACCAACCTACTGGCAAAATTATGTAATAAAAAATTCAATCAAACTTATTCAATCATAGCAATTAGGGACCCAAATGATATGTGGTACAATAGAAGGCTAACAAAGCACCCTTATAACTCTCCATAATAAAAGTAGTGATTTGTTTAACTACTACAAATCAGGGAACATAAAGCTGAATCACCTCAGCAAGCAGATAAAACATGTTGAGGGAAGTATAGCGTAACAAATGCAGTACAGAAAACAACAAAATCCCCACAAAATGAGAAAATAGTGGAAAAATCGGTAAGAGAAGAAAAACTCCAAATGTAGGAAACCTGAAATAAAAAGAGTAAAAGGTGGATATGGATACCAGTTCAGAGAAACACCGTTGATGTTTCAGGTCAATGCCTCTCCATCAGTGCCTCATTACCATCTGCCGTTGTATTCTAGACCTTAAATACGAGCTCAAAAAGTCAATTAGCATACAACTTACTTAAGACTTACAAATTACTCCAGTTATGATGAAGCATCATTGAGCTCAAAAGTTAATTATGTTTCTTTTTCCTGTTTTTTATTTCAAAAAGGAGACACTTTTGCTTGACCAATATTGACTCCTTTGAAAGAGCAACAGGGACATTACGTAGGGTGAGATAGTAGATGTAATTTAGGTAGCTGAACAGTCATCGTTGAACTGTATTGATGCAAAGAAACAATGCCAGACCAAAATTGAGTCCCAGACAAGCCATCAGTTCTGGCAGGACTTACACGCTATAACCAGCTACAAAACGAAGTTGGGCAGCATCGCCAACAACAGTGCATCCCTTCCTGATGAGCTTAACACATTCAATATACATTTTGACAGAAGGGGAATGGAATGCCACCACCCACCCCGATAGTCTTCAAAGCACCTGAGCCCACAGTCAATACATATTTTGCAAGTCTCTGACCCGATTCAAGTATCTTTTATTAAGTGGCAATCCAAGTGTGGATTAAGCTGGATGAAATTTCAGACTCTTCACAGAATTTAACAGTGTTTTTTTAGAACTCCCATTAGGTTTGAAAAATTCCTTTTGAAACAATATTTATTTTTTAAACTTGCTTGCTTTTGAACCCATTAACCCCTCAATGTAGGATTCCTGGAAAATCTCTGCATCATTTCCTACTTGTATCCAATTAACACATTCACTGATAAGGTAAAAGGATGCCAGGCACATATTGGATAACTACACCAAATATCATATGAGAGCACAACCAAATTCCTTGAATCAAAAGATGAAACTCTAATTTAAAAGGGAAAAAAATCAAAGACTTGACTTGATTGAAGGAAACTAGTGCTTTAAGCTTTGTTGCTTGTACCACATATTGTGAAGCATGAGAAGTCACTGACACATTCTGTTCTCAGGTCAAACAGAAGTGTACTTTTTCCATTAGCCTTTCACCTTGAGGAGGAAGGGAGAGACCCATTCACCTTCTGGGTGCAGTTCACAAACTATCTCTGTGATGGTACAAATAATTTACATTCATACACATGGAGAGATAAGGTGCTGCATCTCCACCAATGCACAGCTTCTGCTTTCACCTCTTGAACGACTCAAGATGAGAAGGCATGTGATGAGTTGTTTCTGACATCACCTTCCCTTATGTTTACAGACCCCCTGGTCTTGTGGTCTCATGCCTAAACTATCCCTCTATTCACTGAAGGCTTGGTTACCATGGTGATGGCACTAGCATCTCCAATTACCACTTTCCTCGAAGGAGCCTTCTGGTATGTTTTATCTTATGCTGCTGGCAAAGTAATTTTGCTTTTGCTGTCTTGTAACATTTTTATTGCCATTATGCTATGTACTGTTTTATGGGTGTAATCATGACCAACAATCTGGGAGAAGCTGAACATTCTACTATCCAGTGTTCTTGTAACCCTCTCCAACATGTACTTTGATAAAATGATAGATATATCCACCCTCCATGATATTCCTTTCTGTAGGCTATATGTTGTAATTTAAATATAAATGGAGCATAGAACATAGGAACAGAAGTCAGCCTATTGAGCTTATTCTCCAACAGCAGATCTGTGACCCAATTCCACATCGTCACCTCCAACTTAATTGGAACAAGTATTACAGATGAAATTTAATGCAGAGAAATGTGAAGAAATTTATTTCTGTGGGGAGAATGAGTATAGGGCATTAAAATAAAAGTGTACATGTAAAAGAAGATATAGTACTGAGAGCAAAGAAAGAAAGATGTGCATTTCTATACTTTCTTTTGTGATCTCAGTCTGCCCAAGCACTCCTTGCAACCACTGAAGTGCTTTGTGACATGCATTCATGAAATGAAGGAAATATGGTAGCTGATTTGGACACAATAAGTTCCAACAAGTAACAATGTAGTAATAAGAGATAATTTCAGTGATAAAGCATGACAGAAAACAATGCTAAGGCTGTTCCCTGCTTTGCTTTATAATATGCCTTGAGATCTTTTGTAGTTTCTGAGAGAATAGAGGGCCTTTAAAAGGTTGCATTTCCAAAAAATGTCTTCCTCTCAATTACCTTTTTTGTTGCTTAAGATGCTGGAGCTGGTGTTGAACCCTCAGTCTTCTGACTTAGAGGCAAGAGTGCTACAGATAATTCTGTGAGGGATACCACTCACACTGCAGAGCAAGGACACCACAGCTCAGCAAAAACCTGCGGGAGAAGGACAACATATTCATCCCATCCAAACTCATCATCAAGGTTGAAGACCTGGGCCTCTGTACCTCCCTCTGCAACTGGATACTTGACTTCCTCATCGGCAGACCTCAATCAGTGAGGATCGGTAACAACATCTCCTCCTTACTGATCATCAACACAGGTGTACCTCAAGGCTGTGTGCTTAGCCCCCTGCTCTACTCTCCCTACACACATGACTGTGTGGCTAAGCACAGATCCAATGCCATATACAAATTTGCTGGTGACAGCACTGTTGTTGGACAAACCACAGGTGGTGATGAGTCAGCTTACTGAAGTGAGATAGGACATCTGGTTGAGTGATGCCACAACAACAACCTCTCACTCAACGTCAGTCAAGCTAAAGAGCTGATTGTTGAATTTAGGATGGAGAAGGAGGGTGAACATGCGCTAGTCTACTTTGGGGGATCGGCAGTGGAGAGAGTCAACAGTTTTAAATTCCTGGGTGTTAACATATCGGATAACCTGTCCGAGGCCCTGCACATAGATGAAATCACAAAGAAAGCACACCAGCACCTTTACTTTCTCAGGAAGTTAGGGAGGTTCGGCTTGTCACCAAGCACGCTAACAAACTTCGACAGATGTACTGTTGAAAGCCATGCCATCTTCTCGCAGTGACCATCGGGCAAGAGGTACACAAGCCTGAAGTCCCACAGCACCAGGTTCGAGAACAGCTACTTCCCTTCAACCATTCGGTTCTTGAACAAACAGGCACAACCCTAATCACTACAGTTTAGCAACACTATGACCACTTTGATCACTTTGGACTCAAATGGGCATTGTTTTGTTTTGTTCTAATTGTGTTCTTTCTTGTAAAAATTTTGTTTAATTTATGCTTAACTTATGTTTTTCTTGAGAAGGCTGCTTATGTGATGCTATGTGCCTGAGATGCTGCTGCAAGTTTTTCATTGCACCTGTGCATACATGTATTGGTTTATTATTTTCACTTGTACCAAGGTACAGTGAAAAACTCGTCTTGCATACCATTCGTACAGATCAATTCATTACACAGTGCGTTGAGGTAGTACAGAGTGCATTGAGGTAGGACAGGGTAACAACAATAATAGAATACAGAGTAAAGTGTCACAGCTACAGGGAAGTATATTGCAGGTAGGCAATAAGATGCAAGGTCAAACAAGGTAGATTGTGAGGCCAAGAGTCCATCTCATTGTGTAAGGGAATCGTTCAATAGTCTTATCACCGTGGAATAGAAGTTGTCCTTGAGCCTGGTGGTATGTGCCCTCAGGCTCCTGTATCTTCTGCCTGATGGGAGAGGGGAGAAGAGAGAATAACCTGGGTGGGTGGGGTGTACTTGTGTACATGACAATAAATTTGACAATGAAACTTTGAAACTTTGAAACCAGTTAGGATCAGGTCTGAAAGCACAGTCCACTGATGTAAGTATCTGAAAGACTTTGTCAAAGTACACGGAGACCAGTCAGTTAATTTGGATGCATGAATTTTTTTGTTTGTTTTCCTTTATTAAGGAAAGAAAGTAACACATCTAGCTCATATACTATTAAGTATGTACCCCTTTAGGAATTGTACTTGTACATATATTGCAATACTATTCGTGTTGAACAGGCTACAAGCAGTTTACCTGTAGGGTAATTAGAATTCAGGTAAAAAAAGGTTCCATCCCTCAATAAGTTATTTGTTTAACAAAATGCTGTGTTAGTTTAACTTACCAACTACCATCCGGTATTCTATGTAGTGGCACTAATACTACATTGACATCTATTCTCCTTGTCTCCACCTTCCATTCCTCTACATCCACTGTACTAATGTAATCCACTCCAGTCCATGGTTGGCCTATATCTAGCTCAGGTTTGTGGTCCCAAGCTTAAGAAACAATTTCACAGTCTTCAAGATGGAGAAGAGGAGGTTTATTAGAATGGTACTGCTAATATTGAACCTTAGTTCAGTGGAGAAGCTGGTTCAGGTAAGGGCAGAGGAGACTGAGAGGACAATTTTAATAAGAGTAAATAAGTAGTAACTGCTTCCTGTGGCAGAAGCATTTGTCACCAAATGACACGAATTTAAGGAAATCAGAATATTTAGAAGTGACTGGAGGATAAAACAAAATGACCTAATTCTTGAGATCTAGAAGGCACTGCCTGACAGGTTGTTGTGCATTTGTACACTTTGGAAACAAAAATAAATGGGCAGATTATTATCTAGAAGGAGAGAAAATTCAAAGTACAGAAGTACAAAGGGACTTGGGGGTACTCGTGCAGGATACCTTAAAGGTTAACCACCAGGTCGGATTGGTGGTAAAGAAAGCGAATGCTATGTTGATATTCATTTCGAGAGGTATAGTGTATAAAAGTAAGGCAGTGTTGATGAGGCTCTACGGGACACTAGTGAGGCCTCATTTGGAATACTGTGCACAGTTTTGGGCCCCATATCTTAGGAAAGATGTGCTGATGTTGGAAAGGGTTCAGAGGAGATTCACGAGGATGATTCCCGGAATGAAAGGTCTTACATATGATGAGTGTTTGTCGGCTCTAGGACTGTACTCACTGGAGTACAGAAGAATGAGAGGGGACCTCATAGAAACATTTAAAATGTTGAAAGGACTGGACAGAATAGATGTAGCTAGGCTGTTTCCCTTGGTGGGTGAGTCTAGGACCAGAGGGCACAATCTTAGAATTAGAGGGTACAGGTTTAAAACAGAGATGAGGAGAAATTTCTTTAGCCAGAGGGTGGTGAATTTGTGGAATTCCCTGCCACATACAGCAGTGGAGGCCAGATCATTGGAGTCGTTTAAGGAAGAGATAGATAGCTATCTAAATAGTCGGGGTATCAAGGGATATGGGAATAAGGCCGGAAACTGGGGTTAGAATAGTGTGTTTTTTTTTGTACCCCCCCCCCCCCTCCAATTTCTCATTTCTTTTTCTTTTTTCCCATTTCCTTGGAGCAGACTTGATGGGCCGAATGGCCTACTTCTGCTCCCTTGTCTTGTGATCTTGTGAAGATTCGATAATAACTTTTAAAAGGGAATTGAATCGATATTTAAAACATCAAAATTTTCATCGAGGGAAGAAGCAGCATATCAAAACTAATTAGACATTCTTTAAACAAGCTAGGATAGATGCAATGAGTTAAATTACCTCTTTGTAGATTGCACGTTTGCACTATGCAGAAAGAAAACAGCAGATATTTCAGATGGAAATGCAACCCAAGGAGAGTGGGTAAGTAATTATGTCTGTGAGGATCTACTTACGTCGGCTCCCCAGCGACAGGTGGAGACATTCTCTTCCCTTAAATCAAACAACCAGTCATAATCAATGTTTCAGATCATGACCCCACATGAGGGCTTCATCATGACTCAACACATTGACTAACCCTTTGCCTCCACAGATGCTGCTTAACCCATTGAGTTCTTCCAATAGTTTGTTTTTTTGCTCTGGGCTCCAGCACCAGCAGTCTTTTGTGTCTCCAAGCAGCTAGTCATTCTGGGCGTACACAATGACCTCAGGTGAATGTTACCCAGTTTCTCCAGCATGAGGTATGATGACTGGGGTGAAAAATGGTTCACAACTGGGAGTGTTTGAATTTCTGGTGTGAATCTATTCAACCTGAAAATGATCAGTCACATATCATTTTGGAAAATAACATTTTTTATATGCATAGCTCTGAAAAAAAGTAGTACCACATTTCAAATTTATTGGCACTTTTAAGTTTTTTCTGTTAATGACTTAGGATAATGTACAGTAAATTAGCACTTGTCAAATCCATTTAAGCTGACACATCACTTCAATTATCGATGACCTATAAAGTGAAGGGTTTACATTTTGTTTGACCTTTGATTGATTTTTATAAATCTATTGAGGATTGCCTTTCTACCTTTAAAGTTGGTAGTTTATTCCTGTTAATTTTAGATGCGGTGTTCCAATATATTTAGTTTCTCTTCCATATTAAGAATAATCTTACAACCTAGTACTTCAATGTATCTGAGTATTACTTCATCAAAGTGCTCTAAGGAATCGTTAAATTTAAAGAGCATTATAAGACAAGTAGTATATGTTGCAAGATAGAAGTTTCATGTGGAGAAATAAAACTACTTTCTTTTTGTCCAAAGGACTATCAAATTAATGTTACAGCATTAAGTACAATTCTTTGTTTGGACCAAATAGGTGTCAGAATGTACACATTGTACTTCTCATGAAGTGGGACACTCAGAATTATGAGAAGGTCAATATGGACATTTTCTACTTCTTATATAGAAAACTGCTCTCATGAATTTCAGTTGTCATTACTATAAATTTAAGATCTTTCCTTAGGCACTCCCTTTGATATAGCAGTGTTATAAGTGGTGAAAGCATTTAAGTTTTGAGTTAAGTCCACCATGCCCAATGTGTAACTGTATGAAGTATAACCCCCAGAGGTATAATAGCTAGGTTCTGAAATGGATATTTATGTCTTTTGCTCAAGTGCTTCTTCAATAAATCAGAGGGCGTTACTTGATGAGATGGGGCCTGATACAATTCATTAACCTGCTTCATTTCACAGTGCATGAATATAAAGAGCATCATTTATGATTGAAATAAATGAATTCAATCAGTGCAACTTGTCTTTGCATAATAATACAGAATAATGAACACCCATGCTTCCGACATCACGAGGTCAACTTGTTTGACAAAATAAAATAAATTCTAATATCTGCATTCTAACCTTAGGCCTTTTCTTGGCCTAATGATCTTACAGCTTTCTATTAAAAAAAACTGATTAGTTGTATCCTTACGTAGCTTATTATTTTCTTCACAGCCAGAAAGGGACCAGAGAGTTTCAACACAAAGGGCTTTTTTTTGTTTTTAATTCTTCACAATTTTTCTCTCGATGAAGGTGTAAAGTAGTGGAAAGAATCAGAAGCTAATGAATAGTTCAATAGGTCAAAACATGAAAGCTTTTTCCATGTCCATGGACAATTTGCAACACTCATAAAATGAGTAATTGGGAGTGCAAGTTCTAATGGTCTTCCATCACATCTCCAAAGAGAATAAGGAGGGTATCCATCCCTGAGTATCCCAATAGATGTGAATCAAAGGCTCACTCCAACCCAATGGATATGAAATCTATTTCAATTACAAAGGCAAATTGTAATTTTCCCAATCTTTCATCTCAATGCTTTCAACTCAAGGTGCATATATATACTGGAAGAGAAATTCTTTCAAGTTTGAAAATGTGCAGTAAAACAGCACTGTTCAAGCACTTCTTCAATAAATCAGAGGGTGTCACTTGATGAGATGGGGCCTGACACTATTTATTAACCTGGATTGACCTGGTCTTGCTTTGTGTCACACAGGAGCGATCTATTAACAGCATGATGTTAAACATAGTGAGTGGCAGAAATCATGTACGAGGTGCAAAGTCATATGAGAAGAGTGGGACTTTAAAGCACAATCTCCATTCATGGTGATGCCTTTAACTTTCCCTGGGATGGGCCTTTACTATCACTCAAAGGCCTACTTCTGTATCTGAGGCCTATTTCTGGAGTGTGTATCTGTGCTACAATTCCAGTGTCAATTACGTACTGTACACCAATCACCACCAGTGCTACACATTGATATCCTTGCAATAAGCACACCATACACACTGGGGACTGTGATAACACTAACCATAGTATGCTGTGCATGCATGGAGGTACCAAATTCTAATGATTGATTTTCAACTTCAAAACCATTGCATAGCAAATAATGATTAACAAAACAAATATGACCATGCTTGTGGTGCTAAGTGGCAAAATAGACAGTTTGAAATCTCCCTTGATCTTATTCTGGAGTTAGAGGAACAGCCCCCCCCCCCCCCCCCCCACCTTATTTAGTTATTGCATCCCACTGTCTGTATCACAATGTTGCAAATCTCGGGATGTTTCACTTCTGATGTGTGGTTCTAATGCCTAGAACTTCATCTACTTTCTCTTAGTTTCAATGGGTGTCTCACTTCCCAGTTAGTGGCTTGTTAGTTTCAAAGCAATTCAATACTTGAAACAGCAATGTTTAAATATTTTGTTCAAAATCTTTCAATGAAAAAGGCCGAAGGATTTCAAAATATAACATATTGAAAATAAGAGAAAATTGATTAAATGATAAATGTAATCACTTGCCTTTATATAGCACTTTGCATATCCTGACATTTTCCATAGTGCTTTTTGAATGCAATTTTCAATATGAAGTGGGAAACGTGCCAAGCTATTCCCACATGCCAGGATCCCACAAACAGCAATGAGAATATGACTGGGATGATTGGTTGAATTTGTTTTTATCAGGATACCAGGAAGAACTCCTTTGCTCTTCTTCAAGTAGTGGCTTTGAGTCTTTTAAGCTGATGTTTTGGTTTCATACCTCATCCAAAAGGCAAAATTATCTCAATACTGCATTGAGGTATCAGCCAAGATGATGTGCTCAAGTTTCTCAAATGGAACATTCATCTATACCTTCTGACTGTGACTCCAACCGGAGCCAAGGGTATCATTTAAGCATTGATAAAATAATATATCTGAACATCCTGAGTAATGGAAAAAGAAACTTGAAATATATGTTGTAGAGTTTAAAATGATATTTTACCATCAGAGAATTTTGATTTCTAAAGGCACTGCAAAAATTTGTTTTCTTGACAGCAGTATACTTGATCATAAATTGTGGCCCAAATGGTAACTTGTTTATAGACAGTTTATTGGCATTGGCAAATATAAAATGGCAAAAAAAGCAAACTGAGAGTAAGCCTTGAGCCTGCTCGGGAATAGTGAGTCATGGTCAGGGGTATGTAGTTAGAATCACCATTGATATTATTAATACAAGCAAGAACCAGCCTTCAAACAACGAGCAAGTGTAACTTAAAAGCAGTAATCTGTTTTGAAATTGGAAGGCCAGCTGGATAAATAGATGCTGTTGTCTGTGAGGACTGGCCCACAGCATGACAACACTTAAGAGTTATACTTTGAATGCTGTCAGAACAATTCTTGATCTTTCCATAAATACTTGCATAAAGATAATCTTTAATAATGTGACAAAGCAAAAGAGACAATCTCCGATGCACTGACCAAATATATAGACAACAGGGGAAGGTTAATTGAATCACATTGAAATTTCAGCCATGACCACTGACAGGGAAGTGAGACCCATTGAAACTAAGAGAAAGTAGACGAAGTTCTAGGCATTAGAACCATGCATCAGGAGTGAAACATCCTGAGATTTGCAGCATTGTGATACAGACAGTAGGATGCAATAACTAAAGGGGGAGGGGGCTGTTCCTCTAACTCTAGAATAAGATCAAGGGAGATTCCAAACTGTCTATTTTGCCACTTAGCACCTCAAACATGGTCATATTTGTTCTGTTAATTAATATTTGAGTTATTTGTGTATCCAAAGAACCACCACTCACAATACGGTGGTAAAAGAAGCACATTTTAGATATTTGGGTTTTGTTTTGTTGTCAAAAGCTTTAAGAATACTGGCCTGAAGTATCTTATCTCAGTGAAGATGTTTAAGTATTCTTGTCACTTAAGATGTGCTCTCATTTATAAAAGCATAATCTTATGGAAACATTTGACCACAACCTAAATATTGAAGTAAA
This sequence comes from Pristis pectinata, assembly GCF_009764475.1. Classification (NCBI taxonomy): domain Eukaryota; kingdom Metazoa; phylum Chordata; class Chondrichthyes; order Rhinopristiformes; family Pristidae; genus Pristis; species Pristis pectinata. Next base: position 72,847,820 of record NC_067415.1, read on the forward strand.
CTAAATTGTATTTAATCACCTGCTATTCTGATGAAAGTACAAAAACTCAGCGTATTGTCTGTTTGCTTGTGCTAAATAAAGACCTGTTACATCTACAGTTCCAGAATCTGTGAGGCTCTTTTAAAGTCACATCAAACTCAGAGAAAGTAAGAGAAGAATGTTGCATTCCCATTTGTGGTTTCAAGTGAAAGTACTGCTTTGATGAAGATTGTCTGTCAAAAATGAGCTATCTTAATAACGTACCTTCTTTTAATTCAATGATTATATACACAGAGGAAACTTTGTTTTTTCGGTATGTGCTGGCAAATCATCCTGTTTTTTCCCCTCTAAAGTAACTTCTTAAAAACCTCTCCAGAATGGAAAGATTTCTTTGTACAAAGAGAGTACTTGATCAGAAATCAGGCCTTAAGCACAGCATGGTTGTCAACAAACATAGTCTGAAAATATAACTCTGTAGCTTGTTAATAGAGGGCAGAATTTCTTTTTTTAAGTAAATACATTCATAGATGAAGAGTTAAGATTCATAATTTAACTTTCTTGATGTGAAGGGAGCACACATTAGGAGATGGGGCACAGTTAGACAATTTCTTTGCAGAATTCACTCATTTTAACAATCAGTAAATGAAATGGATTCAAAATTGGATTCATAGACCTCAGACTCAAGTTCCCAATTTGCACTCCCATTAAGTAAATCACTGCATGTGGGGATCCAAATTAAGGAATTTACCTACAGTTGATTAAGTACTCCATGGAACACTTTGGCTGCAATCCTAATGGGAATATCTTTGCTAACGTTTATATGGTTAAGGTTGAAAAATGAGTATTATTCCAATTCTCCTGAAAATTCTTTCTGTTGTTTTTATAAAGGAAGTAAGTTTAGTGTATCAATTTTTTGGAAGTTTATCAATTCATCTCCCTGAAGAAATTAAATAATTTATGCAAGGTTTTGTAGAAGTAATTGGTTCAGTGAGGAAAATACTTACTCTATATATTATTGTTGGTGCAGATGGCTTGTCAGTTGTCGTACCAATAGAAAAATGTTTCTTGCTGCTTCATTTTGCTATGATAGACCGTAAAAGTTGTAAAGGGTGTATAAAATCATGAGGGCCATAGATAGGGTGAATGCATGCAGTGTTTTACCCACGGAAAGGGGATCAAAAACTAGAGGGCATAGTGTTAAGGTGAGAGGGGAAATATTTAAAAGGGACCTAAGGGGCAACTACTTCACACAGAATAAGTGGAACGAGCTGCCAGAGTAAATATTTGAGGCAGGAACAACAATGAGCTGCCAGATTAAGTTTTTGAAGCAGGTAGAACAACAGGATTTAAAAGTCATTTGGATAAGTAAATAGATCGGAAAGATTTAGAAGGACATGAGCCAAACGCGGGCATATGGGATTAGTTTAGGTAGGCACCTCGGTTGGCAAGGATGAGTTGGACCAGAGGGTCTGTTTCCATTCTGTATGACTCTATGACTCCCTGACTCTACTGCTGTGATTCACCTGAGTGCAAACAGAATAGCTGTCATGTGTATCTTCAGTTCTTGGACAGGTGATCTTGCAGGGAAAGATTGCTGGTATGATAGCAGGTGTCTTGACAACTGGAAGTGTGATTTATATTTCTGCAATTTCTCATATATCACATGTGTGTTATTAATAAATTCCTCAATGCACAAGTTACCTCATATGTATTTTGGTGAAACAATTTCAGTGACTTGTATTGCTCACACCAGGAGTCAGAAACAAGCCAGTGTTGTTATGGTTATTTCAAGTTCCACTCCAGCCATGTTGTCATCTGTCTAACATCCCAATCCTTCTTGTTACACCTCACACAAATAAAAATCAGTGTAGTGCATATAAGTGGAAGAGTAGCTTTAAGAACTGAGGATATCTTGATACATTGCTGTACCAGCTGCACTGCACTGTTGTTTCTTTGAGGCACTTGCCTTTAGTGAAGGAAATTCTTTTGATAGCTTTACATCCTGCACATGCAACAACGCAAAGGAACATTCAGGCTATACAACTACAAATTTTACAAAGCATAAGGAAGGAGTATAATGCCATGGCGATCTGTGGAGATATTGTATATTCTGCTGCATTTATGTTTCGTCTTCACTCCCCAAACCATCTCTGTCATTGACAAAGTACATATCAGGAGTGTGCTTGAATATCCATTGTTCAATGGAAATTGTACAGTTACCAACAAGGCTAAAAGTTTAATAATGCACTTTTAACTTCAACATTCCTGACTCAAGACTCAATATACATTCCTTAATGACTGACATATTTTTAAAAACATATTCTCGGGGTGTAGATGTTTTTGAAAAGGCTGGTATTTACTGATTATTCTGAGAAGATAGGGATTGTCATTTGTGAACAACTAACAGCAGTTTAATGCAACTGAATGGTTTATTGGGACATTTCAAAGAACAGCTAACCATTTGATTGGAACATGTAGACCAAACCAAGAGATGGCAACAAGTGCATTTGCTCAGAGGTGCTGGAGCGAGGTGACTTGTTGCAAGCTACTTTCTGCAGATCTACTCATTACTTCTATTATAATCGTTCTACTACTTTAAATCTAAATTCCATGACTCTAAGAATCTACCAATTAATGAATATACCACATGGTTATTTTTATTTCCATATTTAGTGCCCCACAAATAAATAATTTATGGCACAAAACAATCAAAATATTAAACTTGGCGTGTTATCATCGTCTAGGATGCACTTCAATCCTTGTGGGACCCACTGGTCTTTCAAAAAGTGTTCTATACTCAGTTTCTCTAGATTATTAATTTGGAACAACTGAGCATTCATCCAGTGGCAATGCAACCAAACCAGAAAAACAACTTTAAAAAAAATAACTAATAAAAATGTTTTTTTCCCTGGGCTTCTTTCCACAGATCATTCACCATGAGATGATTGAGAGACCAAAAGCTAACATGAAATTTCATATCAATATATTTACATTTCATTTGTTGAATGTTCCTATGAGAATTAAAAAAGGAACTTCAATTAATGTTTAACATTTATACACTAATATTACACAATGGAGCCTCGTAGTTTAAGTGTCCAATATAACAGAACTAAAACATAAAAGATTTATTATTTGATCGCTATTCTATATTCTGTCTCACTGGAACATACTTTATGTCAATTTACAAATTGGATTCACGTTTAAGTGGACTAGTTCTGCACATTTGAAGTTCAAGGTCCAGTCCCTGGGGATTAGTTTTAAATTGATTTGAAGCAGAACATTGGCATCGGGCCAGTGTAATCACCAGATGGAAAATTCGAGTGTCTTTCCATTGCTCGCAACATAATGTGACCAGTAGGTGCATACAGATTGAAAGTGTAATTTACAAATAGTGCAGGCTTCATTTTGTAACTGAATGGAATATTGCAAAGGGCTATCATTGATAATTTTGGTTTTACATCAGCCACTTAAAATGTTATTTTCTTCCCAAAACATTGACTTATATTTAGGTTTGTATTTTTTGGTTCTTATTTTGTTCAGTTTGGAAATTGATTTTTTTTAGTTCTCAACAAAATCTGGTATTTTTAGTTATTAGAGAAACTTTACTCAAGCATTGCATCAACTTTTGGTCTCTACAAAAATAACGAAATCAATATTGATAATAATAACAATTACAGATTAGTTCAAGCTTTACCTTAATTAGTTCCTTGACAAAGTATTTGTTTTCTTACATAGATTTGTGAAGACCTTTTCCCAGGAAGAGGGTGCTAAAAACAAGAGGGCACAGGTTGAAGATCATAGGTGAGAGATTTAAAAGGGACATCAGGGGCAGCTTCTTCATGCAAAGGGTGATGCGTATTTGGAATGAGCTGCCAGAAATAGTGGTTGAGGCGAGCACATCAGCAACATTTAAAAACCACTTAGATAGTACATCTGTAGGAGAGGTTTAGAGAGCCATGGGCCAAACATGGACAGATGGGACTAGCTCGTTGGACAACACAGTTGGCATGGACTAGTTGGGTTGAAGGACTTGTTTCCATGCTGTATGACTCTATGACTCTATGACCTCCAGTTTCTCATCCCTTTTCTGCCCACACAGTCTTTTTTTACCAGAGCCACATTGTTGGCCATCAAATCCCACTAACAAATGTGACTGTCATTCAGCTGTATGTAATTTTTGTTCAAGTTTTTGTCCGTGAAATCCAAAATATTGAAGCTTTACTTATCCCATTCTTTTCTTTGCCCAAGCAGTTATCTATTCCATGCCTCATCACCAACCGTCATTGAGAAAAAAATACATTGAACAATGATTTCTCTTTGATCTCTGAAAATTATGGATCTTTTTCTTTCCTTGCTCAACAAGCATTTACAAACTGCATTCTTGCCAAGATAACTGAGTTTACTATGCACCCTTCTATTAACTGAGCTAAAATAAGCTCACTCTAAACAGGTCTGTCATTGAAGGTGAGCTATCACTTACATCCTCTTGTTAGTACCACCTTCACATTAGAAATTCGCTGCAAATTTGGAAGGTTTATAGATTTGTGGATATGGGTATGAAGAGGCTGAAGTGGACACTATTGAACCTAGAACCTGATGCTACATTCTCAAGATAAGGGTTCAGAACTGAGATAGGGAGAAATTTCTTTCCTCAGAAGATTGTGAATCTTTGGCTTTCTCTTCCCTGGAGAGCTATGGATCTTGCATCAATGAGTAAAGTCAAACTGTGATTCTTAGATTCTGAGCACTCATTGATTAAAGAGAAATGTTTATCAGTTGGATTTGAGATAGAAGACTCGGCATAATCTTATTAATGGATGTTGGGAATGTGATGCTGATTGACACCATCATGCTCCAAACAGCCTCCATACAAAGCTGCATCATGTGCACAGGAGCCATCAGTTCAATTTCACATTGAGCACCATGACCTCTTGGAAGTATCAAAGATATTTTACACTTCCATGAAGCACATAAAACACAAGTGCTACACAAGTGAATTTCTAGAGCCTCTGCCTTTTGGATGTGAAAGGTTTCTAAATGGCACTTCTACATACAACACTGAAGATATATGGCCTACTTCTGCCTCTATGTCTTAAGTTATGATGTAAAACTAAGCCAATGGTACAACAGTGCTTGGCCTTAGAGTGATTCAAAGGTATCTGAAAGTCTTTTAGCTTGTAAATGGTAGATAGGTCTTGAAGTTCTAGTCAAGGTAGTAAAACCTAAACAGTTGGTATTATTTTTTGACAATAACAAGGTCAGCAATACTGTTAAGCTTGGAGGTCTCAGATTTTTATGACCATTTCCTTAATATTCTGTTATGAGCTAAATGTGAAAATGAAGGCCATCAGGCATTGCATTTCTTTGATTATTATCAACAGATACTGGAAATTTGCTTTCACCTTTGAACCTGTATCTATGTAGGTTTAGTGCAGCCATGCCATTTATAAACTCTTCCCTGTACGCTTGAATCACAACATACAAGAGGCAGACTCCTAGAAAATTCAATTGTGTAACACGTATGTTTTATATGCTGCATGTTGGAATGGAAGAATAAAACTGATTGTTAAATGTAGACATTAGAGACTGCAGATGCTGGAATCTAGAGCAACAAACAATATGCTGGGAGATCTCAGTGGGTCACGCAGCAACTGTGGGAGTGTGGGTGGAGGGGAAGGAATTGTCGACATTTTGGGTCAAAGCCCTGCATTGGGACTGATCGTTAAATGTGTTTGGAACTTCCAAGCAGGCAGAGTGCCCAATGTGAAATTGATGAACCTTTGATTGATGATGAACCTTGACTGAGAAAGCAACCTAATGAAAAGAGTAAGAACACATGAAGTGTAGTTAAAGGGGGAGCTCTTGCTTGTTCTGCTATGTGATACAAGCAGTAATTTTTCAATGTTATACTGTCTCAATGATATCAATGTTTTCAATGTTATCAGATGTCTCCACAGTTTGTATGAAAGGCCGCTAACATCTTTGTGATGGGCAGCGGAGGAGGCAGTCTAACCATTTCAATTGTTTTCCTAGATGGCAACCAAGAGGTTTACTCCCATGGTAGTCCCAGAATGATGACTATATGGTCACCTAACTCAACCCCACTTAGTCCTGCAACAATAGTTCCTGTTCAGGACAATCATCTTCGGAGCACTTACTGTGACAGGAAATAATACAGGGGAGTTATCATGTCTTATGTCATTTCTAAAATTATACATGTCCACAATATGTGATCATGGTGAAGGTCTGGGATTTTTTCCACTAATATGTACAAATCTTTGAACATTGTGTGCATAGACCTGGATGGAAGTAGAATGGGTGTCCTCTGCAGCCCTATTTTAGCATATGTTTCTCTGCATCATATTAGTTCTAGCCCAGAGACATATTTCCAACAATTGAAAGAGTGAAGAATGATGATTTCCCACATTTCCAGGATGAGTTTTTTTTTTATCCTAAAAGACGATTAAACAACATTAATTAAACAAAATTAACATCTACAGCTTTAACTCAAGTATTACTCTGAAGATCTAATTGAATGCTAATTTTTTACAAATATATTGCTCGACCTAATCAATAAATAAACTATTAGCAGTATATAAATGCTTCTGTTAGCATCACATTTTTCACTATGCCTTTACTAACACATGTAATAGCAGAGAATAAGGCTATTCAGCCCATTGGGTAAATGCCAGCTTATGGGGCAGCCATCCCATGAAGTGTATTTCCCCTCTTCCCATAACCCGCTACTTATTCTCCCTCACAAACCAACTCCCCTTTGAGATTTTTGCCACTCTAACAGTATTAACTTTCATCTCCCCCTTCCTGCCCTCTCCTGCTCTTTCCAAGGCCTGAAGCCTCTGATATGATTCCACAGATGATGCCAAAGATGAAGAATACAGATGGTGGTGATTGGAGATCACAGAATAACTGACTGGGGGTATATGTAGGTGATCAGTGGGGAAGACCAGGGCCTGGGCTGTGGATTGTGACAGGGAAGATTAGGGCTAAGTGGCAGTGGGAGGATAATGTGGCAGCGCTCAGGTGATTATCAAAGGGGATGAAGTATAGTTATGTGGGCTGAGGGAATGGCTGGAGGCAGAGAAGGTACAGTGCAAAGCAGAGATCTAAGAGGACAGAAGGACATCAGCAGGGGGCATTAAGCACTGGGTGTTTCAGAAGCGACAACTGGGTGTTTCAGAAGCGACCATTTCCCAGATGTGGACAGCCCTTTTAGCTAACATAGGGGTAGGTCTCAACCCTCCAAATGAGACCACTTCAGTGTACCAGGCTTACAGTTCAAATGTGCCTGACAGAAAATTATGCAAATGCATTCGATCATGCATTGAACACCAACAGCGAAATGTGGGAGAATGGGGTTGCTCAGAGAGCTGGGATGGACTAGTAGGGCCAAATTGCTTCCTTCTATATATCCTATGGAAATATGTCACTCCTCACCCTCATCTTTTTTGCAAATGCATATAGTATTCACTGAGTATGCAGAATGAATTTTGCTGCTCTCTCACTGAGTGCTCAATTGTGTTTAGTGATCACATAAAAGATAAAATTCACTCATGTACCACAGAAAAACTTTTGAGTGAATGTGTAAGCCACTACATTTCTCTTATGATATGGAAATAAACCTGGTATATATTGAATTGCACAACATAAAACAATTTTGATTTCCCTACTGTACATCTGGTTGGGAATAGAAACTCCCCAAAATATTTTTTCTTCATCTACCAATTCTGACCAAAAGTCAGTGCAGATGCTAACGAACTGGTGTGTATGGAAAATTCAAACTGTTCATCTTCTGCTGGAATAAGCTCTTTGTCACAATCCACACAGTAAAATCCACAAGATTACAGTGCAATCCTGATGGATGGTGTCTAAGACCTTTCTATCAGTCTTAATACTGGGATCAAGAGATTTTTTTTGCATACAACACTATAAATTCATCATTTTCTTCAGTTCCAAGATCATAGCAGATTTTTTTTTAAAAATTGAAATAAAATACTGAAGAACTGAGGAAAAGGATGATTTTTCCTACAAAGGTATTGTTTCGCTGGGATTCACAAGAAGCTGTATAGTTTGCAATTCACTTTCTGCAGTGCAACTCAGATAGACTGAAGATTCGCCATTGGAATCTTCTGCTGGTGCAGCGATATTGTATAGACCAGAAACATAATTACCTGAATTGTCACATAGGCATTGTGTCACAGGCAGTGTTTACTACCTACTACAGTAGAGTATTATTGAGATTGTCCAGTTTGAGACTGCATTTCTCCCCAGTGTAAAAGAACATTGATTCTACATGCTCATGCAATCCTGATATCTGAATCTCTTTGAGAGTCCAGATCTGTTATACATTTATTTTCATGACTAATGTCTTTCAGGCAGTTTGCATTCTTACCAGCAGTTGTTGTGCTAAATATTATGACTTAAAATAGTTGCTTTACATATTAGTTAGTAACAAAACTGACAGTACAACGACCAAGACACAAGTGACTGCAGATGCTGGAATTTGGAGCAACAAACAATCTGCTAGAGGAAGTCAGTGGGTCAAGCAGGCTCTGTGGGGGCTTTGTGGAAAACTTTTGATGTTTTCAGGGTTTTGATCCAAAACATTGATAATTCCTCTCCTTCCACAGACGCTGCTCAACCTGCTGAGTTTCTCCAGCAGATTCCTTATTGCACCAGACCTGCAAAATTGAATGATCAGAATATCAATATTCATTCAATGGCTTTATTCAATATTCAAACTTCAGTGATACAATGATCTGTGATTTTTCTAATGACAAGCTTACATGTAATACTATGAGTAGTAAGTGTACCTCCTCTAAACCTAGTTAGTCATCTTGATTAATACCTTGGGCCATTGCAAAGTGATAATTAGGTTTCTCTTCAAAGCTTTAAAGATATTAAATCAGCTGTAATTATCAACATGCAGAGCAACTTTCTCTGTCTCTGGACTACTGTGGCTGAATTTCTAATGTCCAGAAAAAAATTCAACACAAATACAATCTATCTGTGTATATGACATTTCCTAAGTACTTCTACAGAAAGCTCTGTATGACTCCTGCCATGTTTGTCTGTCTAAAAATAAAGAGCAACTTGACATTGAAACTATTTGGAACAAGTGTGCTAATAATTAGAGGATTTGATTTGCATTTCAAATAAGTAACATCATCCAATTCTAATTCATCTGTAAAGGAGAGTTTTAAGTTCGTACAAAATAATATTATCTCAGTCAAAACAATAAATTGGATGGCATAATTTAAAATTAAAAGTTGAGGACCAGATCTACATAACAAAAAACTCAGAACAGTACTGGCAACCACTCGTTGTTTCTCATTCTCATCAATAATTACAAATTAACCACTAAATTCATTCTTAAGAAAATTGATTATTGTTACAGTAGCTGATTTTGCACCTCCTAGTTTGAGAATGTACTACTAATAATTATAAAATGCAAAGTCTTATTTACCAATATAACACATACTGCACTAATTTCAATCCTAAGTACTATTTACAATTGATCTTGTGGTTCTACACTTCACAGCCGCTTAAATTAGATTATTTCCTCATTTTCATCGCCCAGGGATATGTTCTTGGTATTCTTATCATAATCCTCTTTCAAAACAGATTCTTGGGCACCAGTGGTATGGTTTTTATGATGTTTCAAGAGATTAGTGATTATGTGTGCTGATGCAAGATTTTTATTTCCAGATGTAAAGAAATCCTCAATATATGAGGTCATGGAGTCAGACAGCACAGGAACAGGTTATCTGACCAACACACCACGTTGACCATTGATTCTATCTTCCAGTACTTGACCCAAAGCCTTCAATGCCTAAGCAATTCAAGTACTCACCTAGACACTTCCTAAATGCTGTCACCAACTCCACTTCTACCAATCTCTCAGGCAGTGTATCCCAGGTCTTCTCCCCTCTCAGGGTAAAGAAGGTCCACCTCTAAATCGTTCACCCCTTACCCTAAATCTATGTCCTCTAGTTTTATTACCTCTGATATTGGGGAAAGTTTCTTGCAGTCCACCCTATCTCTCCTCCTCATTATTTTATATACATCATTCATGTCCCCCCTTAACCTCCCCCATTCCAGAGAAACCAGACCTAACCTCACCAATCTCTCCTCATAACTGAAATGCTCCATCCCAAGGCAGTTTCCTGGTGAATCTCTTCTGCAGATTCTCCAGCGCTATCATATCTTTCCTGTAGTGTGGTGATCAGAACTGCGTACAGTTCTCCAGCTGAGGTCTGATGAATGTCTGATAAAGTTGGGCCATGGTCTCCCTTCTCTTGTATTCATTACCCTGAATAATGAAGGCTGGTATCCCATTTACTTTCTTAACCACATTATCTACCTGTGTTGTCACCTTCAAGGATCTTTGGACATGTACACCAAGGTCCCTCTGTTCTGTAGTAATCACCAGGACCTCACTATCCATATCCTTTCCTCACAAAATACATCACCTACATTCATCTGGATTAAACTACATCTGCCATTTCTCAGCCCATTTCATCAACACATTGATATTAATGTGTAGCCTAGTAATACATGCCACACTATCAATAACTCCACCTTCATGTCGTTTGCAAAATTACTGATCATGCCTCCTGCATCCACATGCAAATCATTCACACATATTACAAATAGCAAGGGTCCCTGGCCCGATCCTTGAAGTCACCGGCATCCAGTTACAAAAACAACCCTTAACCATCACCTTCCGTCTCCTATCGTCAAGCTAATTTTTGGATCCAACGTATCACCCTGCCCTGGATCCCATGGGCCATAACCTTTTGAACTGGTGTCCTATATGAGATCTTGTCAAAGGCCTTACTGAAGTCCATTTAAACCACATTCACTGCAGTATCCTCATCAACACACTTTGTTACCTCTTCAAAAAATGTAGTGTATTGGGAATTGTCGGTATTGGGCCGTATGTGTCATATTATGCGGAGACTGAGAGTTTTGGCTAATTTGCCTGAGGGCACAATTGCACTTACAGTTCCAATCACTAGCAAGTTAGATGTTAGCACAATTTTCCACATTGTAATCCAATTTGCCATGTCTTCACCCATTCATTTTGCCTGTCCCTCTGAAGCCCTCACAGATGCTGCTAAACTGCTCAGTTTTTGCAGCATTTCTTAATTTTATTTCAGAGTTCCAGCATCTGCCATATTCTGCATTTGTATTGCTGCCACTTTCCTTCTGGATCTGATGTTTGAGCAACAAACATATTCAGGCGTTTCCAGCACGACACACAGTATTTTAAAGAACATATCTAAAAATGGAATTTTGAAGGACTTTTGAGCTGGAAACCGACTAGGAGAGACTTTGAAAATGAAGTCAGGACAATAAGAATGCTTTCCATGATATGCTACTGCAGAGACCGAGGAGTCAAGTGAGTTAACTTTACTGACCTGTTGAAGGAGGAAGCCTGCTGCTCACACAAGGAAGGTATGGTAGGAGGGAGTCCAGAAGTCCATCCGTTGAAGCTTTGTATCATGCATATTTAGTGCAGGAAGCAGTTTAACGTGCCACAAACAATACATTTGCATATTCGTCTACATCCTGCTCTGCTCATTACCACCTACACCCCATTTCACATTGCCTTCTCAATAAGATTAATGCTCACTTTCCAAGTACGTCCTTCTCCTGCTTTTCTTCTTTCACATGCACTGACCTATCCATCCATTATTGCCCCTTCCCCTCAACCTTAGGCAATTTGGTGTCTCTTTCTGATGGCTACCTCACTGCTTGCACTGTATCCAAGAGCTGGAGAGAAGAATTTGCAATGACTTAGGTCTCTTCCCATTTTCTCATTTAAGGGGGATGTAGAAAAAAAGGGAGAGGGACAAAGCCAGAGGTAGGCCTTAATATATATATCAACTCACATGGAGAGGAGGAAGCAGTGGAGTTCTGGGATCCCTGACAGTCAGCTGTCTAATCATACAATGAAATATCAGCAAACCTCATGACTCGTGCTATTCCATCACATTAACTTGATTTCAAAAGAGAGAGAAATGCATTCATTTTTATGATAATAAATTCAAACATCTCCAAATTCCCAGAACCAATTACTTTAATTTGTTTTATAGGATGTGGGTATCATTGTTAAAGTGGCATTTATTTTCCATCCCTATTTGTCCCTGAACTGAGTGGCTTGTCAGAATATTTCAGACAACCATTTAGAGTCAATTGCACTGCTTGTTCTGGTCACAGATGGACCAGAACAGACAGTGATGATAGGCTTCTTTTTCTGAAGGACACTAATAAAAGAATGGGTGTTTAACAAAAACAATAACGGTAGTTTTATGATTACCTTTATCGATATGAGCATTTTTTTTTGATCTGATGTCTTTTAATGACTTGAATTTTAGTTCATTATCTGCTTTAATTCAAACTCAGATCAGTAGACAAGGCTTCTGAATACTAGTCCAGTAACTTAATCATGGTGAAAAACACAGTGATGCTGGAGGAACTCAGCAGGACAGGCAGCATCCATGGAGAAAAGCAGGCGGTCAACGTTTTGGGTCAGGATCCTTCTTCAGGACTGAAAATAGGAAAAGGGGAAGCACAATATATAGGAGGGAAAAGCAGAGCAGTGATAGGTGGACAAAAGAGGTGAGGTGGGGTGGGAACAGGGTGGTGATAGGTAGTTGCAGGTAAGAGATAGTGATAGGCAGGTGTGGGGGAGGAGGGGAGAGCAGATTCACCGGGGGATGGGTCAAAGGTAAGGAGAGAAAGAAGACAAAGGATAGAAAAAAGAGAGACTAAGAAAGGGAAGAAGAGAAGAAGGATCATGGGTGGGGGGTGTGGGGAAGCAGAGTGGGGGGAAGAGGGGTGGGGATTACTTAAAGTGAGAGAATTTAATGTTCATGCCATTAGGCTGCAAGGTTCCAAGATGGAAAGTGATGTGCTGTTCCTCTAGTTTGCGCTTGGAATTCTCCTGGCAGTGGACGAGGCCAAGGACTGTCATATCAGTGATAGTGTGGGAGGGGGAGTTGAAGCGACTGGTAACAGGGAGAGGTAGATCGTGGTTACGGACAGAGCACAGGTGTTCTGCGAAACAGTCACCTAGTCTTAATCACAGTGCTACTGAATCCCAACATATTATTTTCTCCTGCGTGGGCCAGCTGTATGCAAACATTTCGGTGACCATACTGAAGGAGAGATCTAGATCTTCCCATCCAGGTGTTTGAAGTGCATCTTCAGCGTGATCCCACATCTGATGGTTATTTTGCTTTCTTTGTGGCACTGCTGGTCTTCTTTAGCTGGAATATTCATGGCTATCATCAGCCAATTTTCAATTGGGTACCCTTGTCTCCATTCATCATTAAAATTAAAAATAGATTGAAATATCCCTTTAACTAAGACATTTTATTCAACAATTACACTCTCCAAAGGGTGTATGTGGAAGCAGTCTAATATAATCCAGTTACATCTGAAAGCTGGAGAGTCAATGTTGGCTTGTTGCTGTCTAATATCTTTACTGGATTTAACCCCTCACCTTCACTCAAGTCCATGTGTCTCTCCATGTTAAAATTCTATCCAATGATCCAAATGAGGCCTAACCTGCAATTTAGTTGAACTAATAGGATCAAAGACCAATAAGTGTCCTGAATTGAATGACCTGCATCCTAAAGTCTTGAATGAAGTGGCTATGGAGATCATGGATGCATTGGTCGTGACCTTCCAAAATTTCCTGTATTTTGGAAAGATCCCTGCACAACTGGAAAACCACAAATCTAACACCCTTTATCAAGAAAGAAGAGAAACAGAAAGCAGGAATCAACAGGCATCGGATAAGTTTTGGGGTCCACTATCAAGAATGTAATAACAGAACATTAAAAAATCATAACACAATCAAGCAAAGCATGGTTTTATGAAAGAGAAATATTGTTTAACAAATTTATTCTAGTTCTTTGAAAATTTAATGGGTGGGGTGGATAAAGGGGAACCAGTAGATGTAGTGTATTTGGATTTCCAGAAAGTATTTAATCTGGTGCCACGTAAAAGGTTATTTTAGAAGATAAGAGCTCATGGCATTGGGGTAATATATTAGCATGGATTTAGGATTATCTGATTAACAGAGAGTTGAGATATATGGATCATTTTCACTTTGGCAAATTGTACCTGGTAGAGTGCCACTTGGATTAGTGTTGGGGCATCAACTATTTGCAATCAATATGAATGACTTTGGTGAAAGGACAAGTGAATTGTAGATGTATTTGCTGATGATACAGAGAGTTGGGAAAACAAATTGTGAGGAGGATGTTAGGTATCTGGAAAAGGTTGCAAGTAGATAAGCTAATAGACAAAAAGTAGGTAAATGAAGGATGACAAGGGAATTGTGAGGTTATCCACTTTGCAGGAAGAACTGAAGGGCAGATATCGTCTAAATAGAGAGAAAGTACAGAACTCTGTTTTACAGAGTGATCTGTATCACTTTGTACATGGAGAAAAAAGAAGCATGGAGATATTGGAACAAGGCAAATGAAATGTTAGCCTTCTTTGCAAATGCAATGATGTACAAAGGAGGGAAGTCTTACTACAGCCAATTATGTATTATGGAGATTCTGCTGATGTATTGTGCATAGTTTCAGTCTCCTAACTCTAAAGTTAGAGTGCATTGTTTCAGAATAAGTTAGTTACCCATTTAAGGTAGAATGTTTTTCTTTCTAAGAGTAGAAAATCCTTGAAATTCTCTCCCTAAGCGATACCTGTAAGTTGAGTCATTAAATGTATTCAAGTCCAAGATGGACAGTCTTTAGAGAAGTCAAGAGTAATGAGAAACAGACGGGAAAGTAGAACTGAAGACCAGGTTAGATCAGCTGTGAGTTTGTCCAAAGACAAAGAAAGTTTGAGGGGCCACCTGTTCTACTTCTGCTCCCATTTCTTATGTTCCTTGTTTTGTGCACCATTCCTTCAGGGATCAAGTCAATCACGAATAAGCCACAAACTTAGTATCTTTTTAACAGCCCATCCAATCCAGGAATTTCCTGCTAGAGCAAAATTCTGTAGATGGTTAGATCTTACTGGATTCAGGGTGGAGAGGAGATATGGCTACAACACCTCAATACAAGTCAAAAATACTTAATTTTCTATCCAGTACTTTTAGGTGTCATAAGGTTGTATGAAATGCCATGTGTATCTGTGTGTGAGTTCCTTCTTGGTTTCTTATTATTCTTATTGGAATCAGTGATGGTAGTAAGAAAAACTAACATTTAAGTATAATAATATCATGCATGACTTTGTAAGATACAAATGTTGAAATTTGTCCCTGACCACACATACTGAATTTGTATTCCTTGTGCTCTGCTTTAAAAATTCAGTTACAGTGAAGACAATGAATTCCAATGCTGTTTCCTTGCACGTTTAACACTTGCCAGTGAGAGTGAATTTCCACTCTATATTTTACTAACTTGCTTTGCATTCACTTACTAATGATTCACAACACATTATTAACTTGTTCAAATTTTCTGAGAATAATTATTTTAAGAGATTTGTATTAAATTCACTAGGGAGTATTTTCTTACTCCTGACAATCATTTTGCAAATTACAATCTTCTTATTCCTTGAACTGCATTTTCTGAATGTTTTGTTTTGGCAGCAAATTGCATTATTCCCAATGAAAGATGCAACAGTCTATTTCATTATAACTACAAGCTTGATGTTAATGAAGATACTTTTTTATTTCAGCAGTATTTTCTTGTCATTTGACAGTCAAAGTTAATGCAAATTTATGGCAGGGCACAGAAATGGAACAGTGTCTGCAAACTCCAAAAATTGATGTGACATTTTGCTAAGTTGCTGTCATGCCTTACAACGTGGTCTGTAAACTTTTTGTAAAATGTGATCAAATGCGGAATGTTTCAACATTTTGATAATTCACAATGCAAACAAAAATCCATATCAAGATAGGTTTGCATTGCATTGTAACACTGTTTTCTGTTAAAGGCTCTTAATTTGTTTAAAGTACTTCACCTGTAGATGAAACCTAAGAAGATTCATGCTGGTGGTGCATTTCTTCAGAACTATGACTGATGAATTAGGTGCAGTAGATTCATGAACTCTGGAGAGTAGCCTCGTCATTGCCATAACTCATTTTCACTCATCTCTTATAAATTGGCAGAGAAAGCAACCCTTAATTCCCTTTTTCAAGACTAGATTGAAACTTTGATCTCCAAAGGTGACTGTGGTGTATGATAGAAGCTTGAGTTTTCTTTGAGGCAGGCTGCAGAGCCAAGATATTTCAGTCAGGTCATTACAAGTGAGAGAAAAGATACATTTTTATTGCATTTCAGCAATAATGGTCCTGCTGCTGTTTTGTGTTAACCAGAGTGCAATATATTTGATCACTGAGTTTGGACATAAACTATACTCAAGAAGTACATGAACTATTATCTATACAGGATGGATGTTCTTTGGCAATTACATTAAATTTAAAATGGTAGACTGTAATGGAGGAATTTAGGTTTGAAGGGGGCTTTGATGTGAAAATTTAACATTTGACTCATTGCATGTCATGCCTTTCTGATCTGGAGTGAGCAATGATTGACGTTCAGTTCACTTCATATATGGAAAAGGCTGTGAGACATCACTGAAAGTGCCTGAATTTTGTTGAAGGATCAATAAGAAGGAAAGCTGGCAAAGCATCAAATACATGGTGAAATTCAACAGTGTGCCAAAGGAGACATTTTGTGATAAAGGACAAATTAACTTATGACACAGTAATTTAATTTTTGACGCCACCAGTCCTTCCGTGAAATAAATGAATAAATGTAGTTAGCACCTTATACAGTTCTTCTTCTGACCTCAGCCATCAATAATATGTATGTAACAGTAGGTGGGAGAGAGTGAAAGTAAGAATACACTAATTTATGCCAAAATTCAGCCTATTGTATGTATGTATGTTTTGAATTTCAATGTGAAAATCAAGATGGGTTTGGAGACGAATAAGGGTTAAAATCGGGAATCACTATGTTGGAAGGTGACTCCAAGTCACTGTTTCCTTTATGTCTGGAGTTCCTGTCTGTGTGCAATGGCCATTGCAATTCATGACTGCAATATCACAGAATGACTTGGAGTACTTGCAACATTGCATCCATGCATGCCGTGATCTTGTCGGAACTTTGGACTTTCTGAAAGGAATGTCAGAACGTACAGGATTTTATCTTTACTGATACCTTCTATTGTAATAATAAAACTGTGCATTAGACTAGATTTAAGTCTTTATGCAAATTTTAAAAATTGCAGTTAGCCACACCAGTGTTTGTAATTTGTTGTTTTGAGATTTTCTATATTCCACTGCATTATATAATCCTCTTTGTTAAATTCAAATTTGTCATTATTCACATCTCCCACAGAGAAATGTAATTCAGCCTTTTTTTAACAAAGTACAAATTATTGTGTTATTATTTTATACAGTAACCTCTGATTTACACATTCTATAGCTGACAAAATGCTTACTTACTCCCTCCATCCTCAGCCTGAGTTAACACCAATATATTCAGAACATCAATTTTCTTCCAAACTAACATTTCTATGTTCATATTTGATGTATTTTTATCTTCTATTTGTATGCAACCAGCTGATCCATGCTGTATTCATTGTTTTTACAGAACACTCAATAGGCTGTTTGATGTATTGGCTGCATTACTGAAGCATCCATAATCAAAAACTGAATCAAAGGCTAAAGTTTGCATAGACAGGAAATTCTTCTTAAAAATCTAACCACATCACAGTATAAAAATTCCCATGGAGATACCAGAGACTTAAACTGGATTTTAAACACTAGAAATAGTTCTTTTAATAATGGTCAACATCATCAATTCATTCAATAATTAATCTTGAGCATATTAACAACTGCAATCACAACCATGTATATCATGGACGCTTATCAAGGAAAACTGGTTATATCAAACAAATTGTGCTTACTTACATTTTGCCAGTTACTGTGTTAAGCACAGTAGCTATTTTGTGCATGTTTGGTGGCATTGCTTTCCTTTCCAACTCAGCTACTTCAGTCTTCTCAAAGTCAAATAGATCAAATGTAGCTTCCATGGCAAGTGCTCATCATTGAGGACCCTCGCCATCTGCGACATGCCCTCTTCACGGTACTACCATCAGGGAGGAGGTACAGGAGCCTGAAGACCCACACTCAACATTTTAGGAACAGCTTTTTCCCCTCTGAAATCAGAGTGCTGAATGGTCCATGAACCCATGAATACTATTTCGTTATTCCTCTTAAGCACTATTTATTTATTTTTGTAACTTATGGTAATTTTTATGTCTTGCACTGTATTGCAAAACAATACATTTCATGATATATGTCACTGATAATAAACAGGATTCTGATTCTGAAGGACAATAGTTTTATTTGTCAAACATTAACCAATCGTTTCCAAGCTTTTTCCTTCTCTCTGCTGGTCTACTTATAGGAGTGCTCTCTTTCCCTCCACTCCCTAATTAAAATCTTGAAGAACCTTCCTCCGCACCAGGATCTGCATCTAACCTAAGTCTAAGTCAAAGTCAAAGTCAAGTTTATTGCCATATGCACAAGTACATGTATGTGCAGGTGTAATGAAAAACTCACTTGCAGCAGCATCACAGGCACATAGCATCATTTAAGCAGCATTCACAAGAAAAACATAAATTAAACATAAATTGCACAGAATTTTTACAAGAAAGAACACTAGAACAAAAAAAGTCAATTTTAGTGCAAAGTGATCAAAGTGGTCATGGTGTTGCTTTACTGTAGTGCTTCGAGTTGAGCAGGTTGATTCAAGAACCAAGTGGATGAAAGGAAGCAACTGTTCTTGAACCTGGTGGTGTGGGACTTCAGGCTTCTTTACTTCCTGCCTGATGGTAGCTGCGAGAAGATGCCATGGTCAGATAATGGAGGGCTTTGATGATGGATGTTGCCTTCTTGAGGCAGCGCCTCATGTAGATAGTGCTGATGGTGGGGAGGGATGTGCTGTGATGTATTGGGCTGAATCCACTACTCACTTCAGCTTCTTATGTTCCTGTGCATTCAAGTTGCCGTACCAGACCATGATACAACCAGTCAGGGTTCTTCCCTTTTCCCAGCCACAAGTTATATTCCCTGTTCTCAAGTCTCTAAATTCAGTTTATCTTTGACTTTTGACACCTTCTGTGCTTCAGAGTCCCAGTAATCCCTCATTCCCAGTCCAATTATTAATCTCAACCACATTCATCTGTAAATTGCTTTCTATTTCTATGTACCAGGGGTGACATTTGAATAAAGTATTACACCATGTGTGAAACTGATCAATAACAGATTAAAGAACTAATGTTCAACCTTCCTGCCAACTTTTTTCAATTATAAATTCTGCAAAGTAAACTGTTTATTTAAACTTGGCACACCGTAATGATATTCTTCCTTCTCCTGTGAGGATGCTCTGTTGCTGTCACTTGTGGAAGGGTAGAATTATTTTGCAACCAGTCATTACACACCATTTCCTTTGTAAGTTTGGATTTTGGAACTTTAGAAAGGAAATAATGAAAGGTGTATAGGTTTATAACTTTAAAATGGAAATTCAATTGCATCTGCATGTTCTGGGGCAATTATTCCTGCCCTTTAACTTTGCTTGGTGTTGAAGTTTCATGTGCCAATTCATCAGTGAATGTCATTTATGACTAAGCCTTTAAAAATGCCATTTATTTGTTGTTTTTATGCTGGTCAAAGTCACTGAATTTAACCTCCAAAGAATGAACAAAAATTCCAGATTGCCATTTAATCAATATGGAATATAATTTGTTCATTTCCTATATACACCCTGCAAGGCAAAATATCGCAAAGAAAATAACCTTGGAATTACTACAAGAAACACCACTGAAAATGTACTATTATGAGTTTGAAACTATAAAGCCTGGAAATTCCATCATACACTGCAGTGAAACAAAACAATGAGGCAACAGTAATGTTAGGTTTGAAGTAGAACCATTACTGTTACCAAAAGTTTGGTTAAAATTTGGTTAATATGACAATACTGTAATGTAGCCCTAGAAACTCTTCATTGGTTTGTGGCAGCATTGTGTGTTGGATCTGCACCAGTTTGATAATAGACCTCCAGCCTGCTCCATGAAGTACAACTGAATTTCAGTCTTCATAACACATGTATGGAGGATGCAATTGTCTTCAAGTGAAGTTAATGCATTATTAATATTTTACATCCACTCTTGTCACCAATAGTAGGTATGCAAAACTTTTAGACCTCAGCAGAAGGAACAGTTGCTCCGGCATTACTTGATCATCTCAATTTTATCAGGGGAACCTGACAGAAAAGTTACCTGCAGGATGGTTACTATTCTTTCACAGCTTCTTGTTTCAAGTGCAGCTACTTCCCTTCAACAACGTGGTTCTTGAACTAACCTACACAACCCTCATCCTGACCTCTGTATAGCAACACTATGACCTCTTTGACAATTTTGCACTATAATGGACTTCATTTTTTTTTCTTCTAATTGTGTTCTTTCTGATAAAAATTGGGTATAGTTTATGTTTTTCTTGTGAACATTGCATATCTGATGCTATGTGCCTGTGATGTTGCTGCAAGTATGTTTTTCATCATGCATACATGGTACTTGTGCATATGACAATAAACTCAACGTTGACTTTGACTTTGAATTCTTTATTTCTGGATTCATGGGAGGATCTTGATCACCACTGTCCATCGCCAATGTGCATTGGGAGCTGCTGTTTTAAGAACTTTTGCCACTGCAGAATACCACAGAGCAAGGTCATGTTCCTATAATGCTGTTGAAACATGCAAGATCTGAGAATATATATTGCTCTCAAATTCACCAAATTGGCACAAATCCATCACATAGCACTGCTTCAGCATGTTATCACCCACTGAAGAATTTCACAGGCTACATTTCTGCATCATCACATCAATCAAATATTACAAAACAATGAGTTCCCATTGTGGTTCCTTTTCAGATGCTCAGAACACCTTACATTGCTATGGATTCATTATTTTGTTCACTTGTAAAATCATCAGTCATTATTGCTAACAGGGATTCAAAATTCTCTCCTTTCAAATATTCTTAATGATATTTTAACGGCTCCCTGTCACAAACCTATTTCCAACTGACATTTTTTACATATCAGCTAGAATGTAATACATCACTGAATCGAAATAAATCCTATGATAAGGTACTTTTTTATCAAAAAGCTAAGATCATAATAGACATCATTCTCTTTGTTAAACAAACATTTTAATTTAGTCTCTTTTTGGTCCATTGAACACAAAGGATAAAATAATCTGATTGGACAGTAATGAAGGACTTTTAGTTCACAGCATGGGCTCTGAAGCAATCATGAGTACATAAATGGAACATCGCATTTCTCATGATGCTGAAGACAATGGTTTTCTGGATTTTGGAGTCATTATCCTTTATATTTCTTGTATGCTGTGGCTCTGTGCCCTGGAGTCAACAGCCAGAGCTCAATAATGATGATGTTCTGGGAAAATTATATGAAGGGTATCTTTAAAATAATTTTGGAGTGGTCAGTTAGAACCTACCTCATACCATGATGTATTTTCATAATAGTTTTCCTGTAACTAATCAATTGGAGAGGTTATTCCTCAAATGGAGAGGTTATTCCATTGCACATGCACTTCATGCAGTAGAATTTGGTGGCACAGTGGCACAGCCAGTAGAGCTGATGCCTCACAATGCCAGAGCTGGCGGTTCCATCCAAATCTCAGGCCCTGACTGTGTGGAGTTTATGACCATGTGGTTTCCTCTGGGTGCCCTTGTTTCCTCCCACATCCCAAAGATGTCTGGATTGATAGGTTAATTGGCCACTGGAAATTGCTCCTTGTGTGGAGGTAATTGCTGGAACCATGGGGAGTTGGTGAGAATATGGGGAGAATAAAAAAATGGGATCAATGTAGGATTAGTGTAAGTGGGTGATTGGTGGTCAGCACGCATGCAGTGGACAAAAGGGGCTGTTTCCCTGCTGCATGACTCGATGACTCCAATGGAATTCCAGTACCTTGTTCACAAGCACCAAAACCTGCCATCTCTCTCAATGGAGTTTCCACGCTAGCTGGGGCAGTGTACACGGTATGGCTGATATTGTGGCAGTTGTGTTTATTAGGTGAGAGTAGGAAATGACTGAGGTCAGGTAGGCCATCTACATGATATTATGCTTCACTGAAACCAACATTCACACCCATCCAATTAGGTTAAAATCAGTACTTTTAATTTAGTGATCTAAATGGAATCCACGTCATTAGGGATTACACAAGGCTGATAGGTCATCAGTGCTTTCTACACATCTCAAGATTTTGAACAAAAAG
The DNA here is from genome assembly GCF_009764475.1 of Pristis pectinata. Classification (NCBI taxonomy): domain Eukaryota; kingdom Metazoa; phylum Chordata; class Chondrichthyes; order Rhinopristiformes; family Pristidae; genus Pristis; species Pristis pectinata. The sequence goes on from NC_067415.1 coordinate 72,870,157, forward strand.
TTCCAGCTTCCATTTTATGCTTGTACAACAGCCTTTTCATTATAATCTTGTTTTACAAGAAGACCCATGATAAAATAATCACTGAGTTTGTGCTAAATTGAAATGTGTTAATTTATGGGAGCTACAGTCAATGTAAATATGGTGGGCAGAAGGTCCTGTTTCTGAACTCTCATTGATTTCATTCCCCTTGGGTTCTATGTTAAAAATATGCAGTAATAACCTCAAACATCTCACAAAAGCTGACAGTAGTATCAAAGTGAAAATATTTAAATATCACGTGTTCATAATATATCATGGATAGCAAATTATACTTACTTCCACCATTTGGTTCATCATGTTGATGACTACACTCAGAGCAATCCATTTCCCCACTTAACTCCCTGAGATTTATTCCCGCACTCATGCTCACTAACACTTCTCTGATTGTCCTACACAAGGAGAAATTTCCATTTACCAATCCACCAAACAGTCAGTGCACATTTGGGAGGAGGAAAAAACCAGAAAACCTGCAGAAAACCCCTGAGGTCACAAGGAGAATGAGAAAACTCCACATCAACAGTGCCACAGGTTAGAATCGAACCTGTGTTACTTGAGCTGTGGGACTGTTGCACTACCTGCAGTGCCACAATGCTGCCTATGTGCAACTGATGGCTGTCAGTGCATTGTGAAAAAAAGAACTGCAGTTAAATAAAGTGAAGATTATTCAATACGATACCCAAGCATACATTTCTGGGAGTTTAAAAAAAGATCAAAGTATGCCTGAAATGGGAAATGAATGAGAAATGGATGGATTAAACTGGCAAAAAAGCCAGTGCTCCATAATTGTATTAAGTATGAAAATATTGATTGATGACTCCTCAGAAGAAATTCAAACCTGTGTTACAACTAATTTTATGATGTAAACATAGAAAATAAACTGCAAATGGAATGATTCAGTAATAAATAAACTTTTGTTTTGTCACCTGAGATACCTGCAGTAAGTTTTATCAATCAAACCAAATCAAAATAGATTTTACATCTAATGATAGAGGAGCTCACTGCTGGGCCTGAATGTATTATCAGTTAAGCACACTGGCTGAAAGTAATACTTAAACCTTTAAATGCTGTTTCTCTTCAATTACAGTACATTTATCAGGTACTGCTCCATGGAAATAGAAGTAGCAGATTTATTTCCATGAAATATTTTACTGGTACTGATGGTTTCCTATGTTATTTATCTTTATTGTAGAGTTTTCTCAGCTTCTAATTGATAATGTTGTCTCTAAAATGCATCAGTCTTGAATCTGAATATTGCTGTGTAGTCCAGTATCATGTTAGTAAAGCTATAAAGCATACCATTTTGGGGGTTTTCAGCAGCTTTGCAATACAGCTTTTCTATCTTCGCTTCTAGGCTTGAAAATACTTGAGCTGTTGATATCAACATAAATATTGGGATCCAGTGTTGAACCTTCCAAACATGGCAGTGTCCAAAGGTGATCAAAGTGTAGGAAAGCTACTCGTGCCACTGCCTCAGAGTTCTAGAGACCTGAGTTCAATCCTGAGCACAGGTGCTGTCCCTGTGGAGTTTGCACATTCTTTCTGCGACCATGTGGTTTCCTCAGGGTGCTCCAGTTTCTTCCTACATCCCAAGAACGGGTGACGTGGTGGGTTAATTGGATACTATGACTTGCCCTTAGTGTATAAGTGAGTGGTACAATCTGGGGAGATTTGATGAGAATATGGGGAGAAAAAACATGGGATTAATGTAGGTTAGTGTAAATGTGTGGCTGATGGTCAGTGATGGGCTGAAGAGCCTGTTTTGATACTGTACGTCTTTATAATTCGATGACATGACAGAGTTTTATTGGCAACTGACCAGTGAAGGTGATTAACACAATGATGCTGGAGGAACTTAACTGGCCTACTAAATTTCTCCAGCATCATTGTGTTTTTCATATGGATTCCAGCATCTGCAGACCTTTGTTTCTCCAGTGAAGGTGATTGCCTAGTTACTGCCCTTTTAATAGAGGTTGCAGAAATTACTCTGGATTCTCAACGCATCTGATGAATTAATGCACAGAGCTGTCCCGACATGCAAGGTAACCTCTAATGGTGTGCAATGTATAGCCAAGTACTATCTCTGGAAAAATGAGGTGTGTTTCCTTGGTCCGTGGGTGGCATGAGGCTCTTCACACTGAATGTGAGGCCTGCTTTGGTGATACTTTAAATGTAACCAGTAGCAGATAAGATACCATCAAAGTTAAAAACTTCTCTCTCTCATAGCAGGGCTCCCTTGAGGCTGCTGTTCCTGAATCCCAGTTCAACCATGAACATGGATGCCTATTGCCTTTGTTTTCAGACCATGCCCCCCAATCTAATCACAAGACCAATAATCACCCAAGAATCTAATTGTAACTCACTACTGATGCCAGAACCTAATCCTCAAATCTCAATGTTCAGATTAACATTACTCGTCCACACCCCCAGTCCCCCCACTCCGACTTATAGAACATAGAACACTAACAGCACAGCACAGGCCCTTTGGCCCACAATGTTGTGCCGACACTTTATCCTGCTCTAATAAATATCTAACCCTTCCCTCCCAAATGTTAACCCGTCCCTCCCATTTCTCTATCATTCATGTGGCGATCTAAGAGTCTCTTAAATGTCCCTAACGTATCTGCCCCCACAACCTCTGCCAGCAATGCGTTCCACGCACCCACCACTCTCTGTGTAAAAAACTTACTCTGGCATCCCCCTTATTCATTCCTCCAATCACCTTAAAATTATGTCCCCTTGTGTTAGCCATTTTCGTCCTGGGAAAAAGTCTCTGACTGTCCACTCGATCTATGCCTCTTATCATCTTGTAGACCTCTATCAAGTCCCCTCTCATCCTCCTTTTCTCCAAAGACAAAAGCCCTAACTCACTCAATCTATCCTCAGAAGACATGCTGTCCAATCCAGGCAGCATCCTGGTAAATCTCCTCTGCACCCTCTCTAAAGGGTACAGTGCAAAATTCTCTGTGACTCATGGTCCATGGCCCAAGCTCTACTTGCTTGTATTGGGATTGGTTTATTGTTGTCATTCGTACCGATGTACAGTGAGAAACTTGTCTTGCACACCGATCGTACAGGTCAATTCATTACACAGTGAAGTTACATTGGGTTAGTACAGAGTGCATTGATGTAGTACAGGTAAAAACAATAACAGTACAGAGTAAAGTGTCACAGCTACAGAGAAAGTGCAGTGTATAAGGTGCGAGGTCACAACAAGGTAGATTATGAGGGCATAATCCATCTCATCGTTCTGCCATGGTAGTGAGCCTGTTTGGTTCCATACAATGCCTGGGTTACAGTGATGTGTCAGACTGCCACTCCTCACCCATTTCAAACCCCTTTCCCAGCTAAGAAAAATTTCTAGGCCACATCCTTCACTAATCTGTGGTAAGGCATTCAAAGAGTACTATTTTTATGGACTCTCAAGCTAATTAGTCCAGTCTGATTCATGTTTGTACTTTACCCTGTTCTGAGTTATTTGGAAGAGACCACCTAATTTCATAGAAATGTGCAGCACCAAAACTGAGTGAAACAAAAAGTACATGGTGGGTGAGGAGTACAAATGAAAGGCTGAGTAAATTTGCCTTTCTCAGTGGAGTTTTTTTCCCCGAGAATGAAAGATGCCACGAATGAAATATGTAAGATTCAGAAAGGGTGCTTGCCGAAGAAACATTTGTGATTCTGGAAAGAGGGTATTTTGTTTCAGTATAAGAGATCAGTCACTTAAGATAAAGATAAGGATAAAATGTCTTTACTCTGAGGTTTATAAATCATTAAAATTTCCACCCTGGAGGACAATTCAAGACTGAGATTGATAGATTTTTGGTTGGGCTATTAAGCCATTAGAAAAATTAATCCTGAGATAATCACAACATTAATCACATGGTTTAAAAAAAAATAACACAATAGTGTTATTTTGGATTGAACCATTGGGAAATACTTTTCTTTTTTAAATCCTAATAATGTAATATGAAATTCTCATTGTGTACAAATCTCTCTATGGGCTTGCCCCTCAATCTGCATCTTTAAATCTGACAAGCCTGATCTCTGTATTATTCTGCAGAATCCCCACTTCATTCTCACCACCGTTAATGACTATGTGCTCCAGTGTCAAAGAACTAGATGAGACAGACATTCACACACAAATCTTCCAGCCTTATTTATTCCTGGTGAGACCAGACACAAACTATGTGACTGCCATGGCCGTCTGGAGCTCCCGGTTGATAATCGTTTTAATTCTACTCCCCATTCCCACACCAACATATCTTTCCTCTGCTTCCTCTACTGCCAAGGGTGAGTCTAAATGCAAACAAGGGGAACGGCACCCCATATTCTGCCTGGGTAGTCTACAAACTGATGGTATGAATATTGAATTCTCCAATTTCAGCTAAACCGCTCTTCCTCTGTCTCTTTTCTCTCTCTTCCAGATCTACCCAATTCCTCCCACACTCACTCCAGTCCCTATAACCTCGTTTCTCTCCCCTTCTTCACCCACTCCACCTGCCCAGCATCCACACACTCTGCCCACTGGTTCCACTCCCACACTGTTCCCATCTGCCCTCCCCACCTCCCTCACTTGCTCCCTTGTTCCAACTTCCTCTTCTTCAGTCCTTTGTCACCTTCACCTATCACCTCCCAGCTTCTGGTGCTATTTCCACTCTTGCCTCCTCCATCTGCCTATCACCCCTCCTCACCTGGATCCACCAATCATTTGCTGGCTCTTGCTCCATCTCTTCCCTCCAGTTCTTTATATTGACTATCTCCCCTCTCTCTTTCAGTCCAGATGAAGGGTCTCAACCTGAAATGTCAATTGTCCATTTCCCTCCATAGGTGCTGCCCGACCCGTTAAGTTCCTCCAGCATCTCGTGTGTTGCTCCATTCTGCGTTTAACCACCATTCAGTCTCACTTGTTCCATGAACTGGTGACCAAGCTGGACTAAGGTAAACCAGAATCAGTTGCAGATTAAGGCGAGGTATGTGTATCTACACCAAATTGGATTCAGACCTGGTGCCTAATGATTTGCCTCAAACCTGAGGGACAGTGACCCAAATCAGTGTTAGAGAGCAAGTACTAAATTAAGCCAACCCTGGGTTTCAATCATAGGAGCTCAGTCCAGGAGTTTGATCCAGACTCCATCGCTGAAAAAGATTGGATCTATGCTGCATTCCCCCTTCTCTCTATCTCTATTGGTTGCCCCTTATCCCTCCTTGCATTCTCAGCTCCAGCCCCTCTCCATCTACCTCTGTCTCTCCTACCCTCCCTCTCTCTCTCTCTCTCTTCAGGAGTTCTCACTGTCCAGTGTATCCCATGACATTTAGAGTGAGAGCCAAGGGAACACACAGATCAGCAGTCAAGCAGCTATTACTGAGATCCTTATCACTGGACATCAGCTTTCTCAGTGGGCTGGAGATGTATTCGCCATATCTGAGCTTGTGGTCAACAGTGTCCAATATAATGACATGGTCTCTTCTTCCTGCTTATCATTTTCATTCTCCTCTGCCACCTCCTCCAGTGGTGTGTGTGGCTCTTTTGAGAGTGGGTGTAGAGGCTGTATGGTGGCTTTCACTCCTGAGCCTCTTTCTAACCACACATCTGGCAGGACCCTCAGGCAGCTCCTCAGTAGATCACAGTTCACCACACAAGGGAAGTCAGTGCTCCCCAACATGGAGATGGAAGGTTGGACATTATTTTAATTTTTAATTGTTTAAGCCTTTGAGCCACAGCTTCTATCCCACTGTTATAAGACTCTTGAATGGACCTCCTGTATGATAAAAACTTGATCTTTCAATTTACCTCATCGTGGCCCTTGCACCTTATGTGTCTACCTGCACTGTACTTTCTCTGTAACTATAACACTATATTCTGCATTCTGTTATTGTTTTTCCTTTTATACCACTTCAATGTATAATGATTTGTCTGGATGGCATGCAAACAAAAGCTTTTCACTGTATCTCGGTACATGTGACAATAATGAACAAATTATTTTTTATATGCTCGAGTGATTAATGCTCTTAAGAAAGAGAACATGACAATTTGAGTTTGTGTTAATTGCAAGTTAACTGAAATTTAGATACAATGGGAATCAAAGGATATGGAGACTAAATGGGATAACGGACAAGATACTGCATCAACCAAGACCTAGATGAATGCTGAGCAGGCTCAGAAGTTGCATGGCCTACTGTTTCTTCTCTGTTTAATTTTTACGATACATGAATAATTGGTTAACATTGTTTTTGCTGTTTTTAGTAGCTCACCTATTAGGTGGCGATTAGAAACACACTAACATGTAGGGGAGGAGGAGAATTGTTTAGTTTTCTCCAAGAACACTTCATAAGAAACAGGGTTGTGGGAATGGGAAGAGTATAACTGTTAGTTACTAAGAACAACCAACGTCTAATGTACTTGATGCCTGAGAGAATAATGATGCAGGACGGTGGGGTAGACAGCTGTAAAGCCAGCATGACCCCATGAGCATGTCTGTGGTGCATGTGCGACAGCGGTGAGAGAAAGCAGAAAAATACAATAATTCAGGGGGATGGATCGGCTTTTTTTGCAATTATGACCAAGAGTCCAGAAGGACTGTGAAGATGATGAATATATCAGAGCAATTAAGAGAAACCAGGAAGGGGAGTCGGGAAGACCCATTTGCCACCCTCCATGTTAGGACCAATGACAAAGGAAAATAAATGAAGTCGGTCCTGTCAAAAGAATAGGAACTCAGAAAGTTAGGGACCATATTAAAGTCATATCTTAGTTAGGATAGAAGTTGGCAGGTCTGGAATCACTGTGTGGTTGGAGAACTGGTATGGGAAGAATAGATCCTCTTCTGTGGGACTATGCTGGGATAGGAAGCAGTTGTACTCCTGGGAAGGATTTCATCCAGTTGGGCTTGTGATCAGTATTTTACTGGAAAGAAAGTGGGAAAAAAAATCAAAGAGCAGAGATAATAAGGGATCTGGTGAAAGTGAAACAAGGCTGAAAACAGAAGTATTATAATCTCAGAATAGGTCAGGAACATAGATGGCATGTCAGGGAATACACACAGTTATTCAAAAAATGTGGTAATGGACTGTTAAAAATAAAAAAAACAAGAATGTCAACCAAAGATGAATTAAACTGTCTGCAGATCAATGTACTCAGGTGCCTCAGAATTCTCCCACTCCAGCAACAGAGTGCTGAGCCAGTACTACGCAGTTCATCTGCATTCCCATGCAGTAGGGTTGCGGTCTGAATTCAACATCACAGTATAAAAGCACAAGTGTATTTTCACAGGCTAGTGTTTTCGGTTAAAGGAGGTGATGTGGGTTCTGACAATTAAGCATCAAATTTAGTGCAATTCACAGCCCTTCGCAGCACTGAATCTCACCAGGGTATACAGCTCTTAAATAGTACTCTGCACTCAACCACGGCGTTGGTTCAAGTGTTGTGTGCTGGTGTAAATAGCTGAAAGACGGATAAGCATCCACACTCAGAGACAGAAAGGCAAAAAGCACTCAGATTCAGAGACAGGCAGCCACAAATACACCACCTCCCAGAGACAAGCATGCACACACCCACAGATAGACCCACACTCAGAGAGAGGCAAGCAAACACACAGAAATCAAACAAAATTGGTCACTGAGATTTGAAATAATATTTACTCTTTGTCTTCCATTGTATATCTCACCTAATATTTGGTGGGCTTTCCAGTCTCAGAGACTACCCAGGCTGGGAGAGTGGCACTCACCTTGAAGGGAATTGAGACGACCCAAATACGTTGTAGGAAATGCAATTTATGGCCCTTCTCTATCCCTCCATTCTTCACTGAAGTGAATGTTCTGTCTACACAGAACATGGAACAGTATCCCACAAGTACAGGCCCTTTGGCCTACGATATCTGTTCTGACCATGATGCCAAACTAAACTAATTCCTTCTGCCTGCAAATGATCCATAACTCTCCATTCCCTGCATATTCAAGTGCCTGTCTAAATGCCTCTTAAATGCCACTATCATATCTGCTTCCATCACCGCCCCTATCAGAGTGTTCCAAGCACCAACCGCTCTGTGTAAAACACTTGCTCCATATATCTCCTTTAAACTTTCCCCTCTCAGCTTAAAGCTATGCCCTCTAATATTTGATATAACTACCCTGGAGAAAAGATTTTGACTGTCTGCCCTATCCATGCCTCTCATAATTTTATAAATTTCTGTCAGATTGCCTCTTGGCCTCCGACACATGTACCTGAATTTCAGCTTGTATGAATGGCCCCTTTCACACAAATAGTTAAAGGTTATTTTCGCAATTTATCATTGCAGGCTTTCTGGAGGGACACACTCTCTACACCCCCTCAAATACCCACACAGACTACTGGAGGAGGAGGTGAAAGAGAAGCATGAAAATGATAAGCAAGAGGAAGAGACTACCTCATCGTGTTTGACAGAAACTCAGATGAGACCTGAAGACAAGAGGTGAGAGAGGCATGGTTCATTCAGAGAAACACCTGGTACTGGTGTGCTGCCGTCAAGATAGAGAGAGGGGAAGCTTATGGGTCGGCTCCGTGGAGGTAAAGGTCACACACTAACACTGCTTTAGAAGACCATGTTCGGGAAAAGAAAACACGCAAGGGATAATGTGGGTACATGACCAAACAGCTGGTGCATCGTCCAACTTCATGACATCTCTAATGTTGAGCCAAAGCTTCTGTAGAATCTCAGAGAGCACTATTTCCACTCTGAAAGTGGTCCCAGACTTTTGCACCAGTCAGTGTCAACATTTCTGCACCACAAGAACTGATGATGCAGACATTGGCAGAACCCATTCAAAGTCTTTGTACCTCTGTGATTGATGGAGGCTTGCAGCTGAACACAAAATTTAGCCATGAAGTGATTACCATGAAGCTGTTAGAGAATACAGGTAGATATGATTGAAGGCAGTGTATCCACCTCTTCAGCCTAGTTCACAGATATAAAAGACATAGACATAATCTCTGAGGGTCCAAACTATAATAGAGGACAGGAAGCCAGAAATAGCTGCAAATATCCACCATAAGCATCGATGTGGATTCCATTAATTAACATTAGCCCACCCAACAAAAGTATTTGTTGAAAGCTTTTAAATCTAGCAATGAGAATGATCTGAAGCAGATGGAATGTGGTTATTTGCCTGGAACCTGGATGACTGAAATATATCAGAAATAAGTTGGAATAGGGCATATTTCCAATGAGAATGATAAACATAGTTTAAAGGTCCAACAAATCATTCTACAGCACAAAATATATGACCAAACTTTCCGAGGTGGCACAGTGGCACAGCCAGTAGAGCTGCTCTCCCACAGGTCCAACAACCCAGGTTCAATCCTAAACTCAGGTGCTGTCTATGTGGAGATTGCATAAACTCCCTGCGAAAACAATGACTTCCTTGGTGTTCGAGTTCCCTCCCACATGCCAAATACATGTTGGGTTGACTGGTCAACTGGCTACTGTAAATTTCCCCTGGTTGCAAAATTGATGAGAACTTGGGAAAAATAGATTACAGAAAAAAAATGTCAGAGGAATGGGATTGCCCTGTAAATCAGCCTAGACTTGATAGACCAAATTGCCTCATTCTATGTTATAATGAAATTAATGTGGACAGTTAACATAATAGATCAGCCCTTGACTCTTTATCCACATATTTATCAGATGTCAAATATTCGAATGCACTGCAACATCATCTTGGAGAAGTTCATCCCATTCCAATTTAAAAAACTTCAGACTGCAGAAAGAAATTAGTTTCTTTTTTTTTGTTTAATGAACAGTATCACTCATACAAAATATTGACAAAACCCAGAAGCTGCTGATACAAATCAATGGGATTAAGATTGTAGCTGTGTGAGCACACAATTCTCTTCTGATGCTACATTTCCTGAATTTGACCAGAACATGTCTAACAAACAGTACACCTCAATGTTCCTTTAATGGTTTATTGTACTACAAAGACCAAACCAGCACTAGTACATGATCTCCTTTAACTTTCTGTTCTCTTTAATATGAAACACATTCACATGCACAGTTCTCATTAGCCTCCTTAAATTTCAATCACCACTCACCCAAATGATTGCCTGGAGGTCTCTGTTTCCATATGTATAAATGTGCAAATCTGCCTACATTTCTCTTACTAATTGTCAAGGTTTGTCCTTTAAAAACTTTTTTTATAATATGACAACTGCCTATGACAATTGATTCATTGAACCTCACTTCCTGTTTTTTGAGTGTACCATCTCCGTTCTGTTTGTTGTTAGTTCTTAGATGGATTGATTGATTTAGTAAATAAGTTAGTTCATTGTCAGTTCAATAAAATGTCTTCATCATTAAAAAAAAGTGTTATTGGGGTAAAATTCTTATTTTATTGGTGAAAAGGGTACTCAAGGATAAAACCCACTGAAGTTAACATTTTTGAAGGATTTAGAGATGAGCAGACTTACTGAATGATTTGCAATTAACAACTGCAACACAGGACAAGGAAGATAGTTTAGGTTTGAATGCATTTACTTCAGTGTGTGACTGGTTACTAGAGCTTTGGTTATTGTATTCATTAGATCACTGAATGCTGTCTGCATCTAGGTATGATTAACCAATTGTGTCAGTATCTCTGCATGATTGACCAATTGTGTCAGTGTCTCTCTATGATTAACTCCTCCTGCATTCCACCACCTCACAGATTTAGCTTTGAAAGTTGATTTAAAAGTCCTATTGGTTCCCCAAGGCATGTTGGAATATAAAGTGATTTTTTTTATCTGTGAAGGTCACAAAACTGCCTTTCCAGTAGAGCTGCTAGTTCCTTTTGTTGTCAGTTTATTCTGAGTTAAACATATTTTAGCTGCAGGTCAAGCTGAGATTTCTTAAGTTTTCTCAGGCCATGGTTCTGAATTTACGTGCACATTAAAATAATGGATAAGATTACTAAGAAGTTTGTTCAATCTTCTGTCACAGCTAACAGAAGCCCCTGCAGAAATATCGCAAATGGTTGATTTTAACTGTCCGTGTCATTTCCTTAGGTTTCCTAACTCTCTGTCAGAGAAATGGACTGAAGTTCCTAATAAAACTTCCTGGGAGCTCTCTTGTTATCTTCAACATATTTAACTTGGAATATAATTATCAAGCCATGGTGCACAAATATTGTACTTAAAGTGAGTCTAATATTTCTACAGAGCAAGGGTCAATATCAGTCTTTTTCTGTGAAGTTAATAAGGCATTACTCCAGCACGAAAAATAATTTGCCAAGCTACTGAGAAATTCAGTCTTTTAGTAAGGTCAGTGCTTTTCTCTTAGCTTGTTTCTAATGGTAATATGTACTGGGTCTGAATATTAAGAAGATTTTTTTTAGTTAAGCCAGGTCAGCAGCAAGTATATAACAGAAACAAGGAAGGCTATGGATATCTGACCAGTAATTTATTCAAGATGAAAAATACGATGATGCTGGATGAACTCAGCAGGCCAGGCAGCATCCATGGAGAAAAGCAGGCGGTCAACGTTTCTCCAGTAATTTATTCAAACTGAATTGTAGATTACCTTTCTTAAATTGTTCCGCATAGGAGATAACTAAAAAAAAACTTAATCGCTGGAATAAATTAATAAATAAACATTGACTAATATTGTAAAGATAATGTGCATTTAAACCATAATATATATTTAATAACTATACAATATTAATCATTATGAGTGACAAAAATAATATTCCATCAAGAAAGAGGTAAATTCATAAACAAAATGCCACAACAAGTCATCAATCACTCCAGTAATCTCATCTGTAGAATTATCATAGCACTTTCCTTTCACCACTCAATTCTTGCTCCATTCCTCTAATCATCAAAACATAATTATTTATCACAGAAAAGTGAATTCACTTGGCATGCACACTTTTAGATCAATGCTTTAGCTTCCTTAACAGTTCTCAGTGTAGTCTCAACTATAAATGTCAAATGCTGCCTACAGACATTCGATTTTGAATTGCCTTACTGACCAAAAATAATTTTATTGTGAGTGATTTAAAATATAGATTCTGTTCAATCTGATCTTATTTTTCTGGCAGCTTTAAAAGAATCATTTTGAATCAAGTTTACTAAATTTAAATAATCCGATTGCCTATAATTAGTTTTGGTCAAGTAAATGTTAACACAAGTACATGGTGTAGATGGTGGTGATCTCTGTGGTGTAGATCTGAAGATCAAAGATAATTAACAAATATCAGGATTCTGAAATAAAAACAGAAAACACTAGAAACACTCAGCAGATCAGTGACCATCTGTGGAAAGAGAAGTAGAATTAATGTTTCAGATCAAAGAAAATCTGACAAAGGGTCTACAACCTGAAAAGTTAACTTTATATTTGGTAATGTTTCCCTTCCTTCAAACCTACGATTATTGGTATTGGTATTGCTTTATTATTGTCACTTGTACCGAGGAACAGTGAAAAACTTGTCTTGCATACCGATTGTACAGATCAATTCATTACACAGTGCAGATACATTGAGTTAGTACAGAGTTCATTGAGGTAGTACAGGTAAAAACAATAACAGTACAGAGTAAAGTGTCACAGCCACAGGGAAGTGCATTGCAGGTAGACAATAAGATACAAGGTCACAACAAGGTAGATTGTGAGGTCAAGAGTCCATCTCAACATACAAGGGAACCATTCAATAGTCTTATCACAGTGGGGTAGAAGCTGTCCTTGAGCCTGGTTGTATGTGCCCTCAGGCTCCTGTATCTTCCGTCTGATGGGAGAGGGGAGAAGAGAGAATGCCTGGGGTCTTTGATTATGCTGGCTGCTTCACCAAGACAGCAAGAGGTATAGACAGAGTTCATGGAGGGGAGGCTGGTTTCCATGACACACTGGGCTGTGTCTACAACTCTCTGCAGTTTCTTGTGGTCCTGGGCAGAGCAGTTGCCATACCAAGCCGTGATGCATCCAGATAGGATGCTTTTTATGGTACATCAATAAGAGTTAGTAAGTGTCAAAGGGGACATGCCAAATTTCTTCAGCCTCCTGAGGAAGAAGAGGCGCTGGTGAGGTTTCTTGGTCATGACATCTATGTGGTTGGACTAGGACAGGCTATTGGTGATGTTCACTCCCAGGAACTTGAAGCTCTCAACCCTCTCGATCTCAGCACCATTGATGTAGACAGGTGCATGTACACCGCCCCCTTTCCTGAAGTCAATGACCAGTTCTTTTGTCTTGCTGATATTGAGGGAAAGGTTGTTGTCATGACGCCATGTCACTAAGCTCTCTAGCTCCTTCCTGTACTCCAACTCATCGCTGTTTGAGATATGACCTACAAAGCTGGTATCATCTGCAAACTTGTAGATGGAGTTAGAGCAGAATCTGGCCACACAGTCATGAGTGTATAGAGAGTAGAGTAGAGAGCTGAGGACACAGCCTTGTGGGGCACCAGTGTTGAAAACAATCGTGCTGGAGGTATTGTTGCCTATCCTCACTGATTACGGTCTGTTGGTTAGAAAGTCAAGGATCCAGTTACAGAGGGTGTTGAGTCCTAGGTCTCGGAGTCTGGTGACATTTTGCCTGGGATTATAGTATTGAAGGCAGAGCTGTAGTCAATAAACAATAGTCTAATGTAGGTGTCCAGATGCTCCAAAGCTGTGTGTAGGGCCAGGGAGGCTGCATCCGCTGTAGACCTGTTACAGCGGTAGGCGAATTGCAGTGGGTCAAGATTGTCTTGGAGGCTGGAGCTGATCCATGCCATGACCAACCTCTCAAAGCACTTCATGATGTGTCATAGCCACTGGTAGTCATTAAGGCATGTTACCTTGTTTTTCTTTGGTACCGGGATGATAGTGGTCTTCTTAAAACAGGTGGGAGAATGCCTTTGACATTATAACCAACAATTCCATTCTTCTCCTTGGCAACAGCCCATCATTAAATTTAACATTTTTAATGTTGGCGGTATGTTTCACCCCAATATGAGTATTGGCCCTTATATCCATGTCATGGCTAAGACTGTCTATTTCCACTGGATATCTTCACCTCAGCTTGCTTTAACTGAACCTTCCTGCTGCTAAAACATTCACAGACAATAGTCTCCAAACTTGAACATCACAATCAACTTCAGAGCATTATCCTTCTTTCTACGCTCTTCAAACCAGAGGTTATCCAAAACTCCGCCTCCTCTCGATGTACTTGTACAAATCCTGTTCATTATTATTCCCATGTTGATAAACGTTGGCATCAGTTCAAGTCACACTCCCGTTTAAACATTTCTATTCTTGTTTTCAAATCTCTCACCTCTCAGTTCTCCCTTTCTTTGTAATTTCCCACATCCCTACAGCTCTCTATCTCTCTATCATTCTTCTTTCTTTTAACTCTTTCACTGAGCCTTTAGCCACCTGGTTTAAAATCATTTTTGTGGTTTAGTGTTTTTTTTGGGAAAGTGCCTTGAGATCTTTTGCTATGTTAGAGTGCTGTATGGATACAAGTTAAGTTATAGAATGGTATGTATTCTGTAGCATTTTTTGGCTGAATAGAGTGAGGTTATCACTGAAATCAGGTTAAGTCGTACATGTAGGTATTATCTGGCTGTGGGAACATTCTAGCTTTATGCTGCTAGGACAGCTGGCTTTAATTTCCTTTTCCACACTAGCCTCTATCTCTCATTCCATGTCTTTGCAACTTGTAGTTTTGTTTCTCCCTCACTTTTTTTTGTAGTAAAATCTTTCCTTCATTCTTGTTTCTCCCTTTTCAACAAGAGAACGATGCCAGGACCCATTTGCAGGCTGGTTCTTGCCTGATTCAGGCAGTCATTACTAATACCCAAGAATTTGCCCTCATCGGTGTAATGGTACCCCAATCAGAGATCAAGCACAGACAAAAGATTGTGCCTGTTCTTCTTGTTTTGTGGCATTAAGTGAGGACAGTAAGGGTCATCCTAACATGAACCCTTCACCTTTCTTTCCAAATGTTCTTAAATATTTCACTGAAAACCCTTTAGTTTGGTATGAAGGCACATGAAAATCATTTAATTAAGCTGCAGTGCTTTGGAAACATAAAAGAATATTGTCTCCTATTTCAAAAAAAACACACTTAAAATGACAGCAAATACTAATAATATCCTCCAACAAGAAAGGAATCAAAAGCACTTTACTGACCCAATGCAATCAAAAACAGGGAAGCACAGTCTTCAGAAAGGAACAAACTTGGTCAAAAGAGCAAAATTTATAACAGAAATATGTTTGACAAAGATCTGTAAATAAAAAATGTAAAGTATGTGTAACATAAACTGTAAAGGCAATGAAAAATAAGAAATTAGAAAAACTTGTTATAATTTAAATTGCTTATATTGCTGATAATTAAATAGTTGATAGCGTATTATACTAATTCCTTTATTACCATAATTATTTTCAGCTCCATCATGAGAAGAAGATATAAGCATTTTCAATTCATTCATCTGAAAGTATATTTTATTCAGGGGAAGAGAAGCAATTTTTCATATCTCTGAGAATTGTCTGCAGGCCAAAACCTAGCACTTGAACTGGTGTTAGTCATTGTGAGGAATGTGCACAGATTCTGAAATAAAGTGCAAATAGATCATTCATAATCTGAGACTCTTCAGGAGTTCTGCAAACTGCAAAGCAGCAAGGAAGAGATTGAAGGTTAACAAAGCATACAGTAGTCAACTGTTATATACACAGAAAATCATGTCCATAAGTCATAAAGTTCCAATAAAAGCAAGAAAAAAATCAAAAGCACAAAAGTCCAAAATGAAGTAAACCATCATTTCAATTAGGTATTAGATTTTTATTTACTAGTCACATGTACATCGAAACACACAGTGAAATGTGTCTTTTTGCATTACTGGGAATGTGCTGGGGGCAGCCCACAAGTGCCGCCATTCTTCCATCGCCAACATAGATGCTCACAGCTCCTAACCTGTATGTCTTTGGAATGTGGGGGGAAACCGGAGCACCCAGAGGAAACCCACGCAGACACAGGGAGAACGTACAAACTCCTTTTCGACAGCGGCTGGAATTGAACCCAGGTCGCTGGCACTGCAATAGCATTATGCTAACCGCTACATTACTGTGCCGCCCAAGAATATCTACCATCTACAGAACCATAGCTCAATGCATTGCCTCAACTTCAACAACTCTGCAATCCAAGGTGACTATTCATATGTTCAAGCAAGTATTTCAGAATTGATTGCTTTCTTATATGAATCTGAATTACACTGTATTTTCTAACTGTCTATTCTTTCTGAACTCTGGCAGGTTCAGCCAGATAGATAGGCGACTGCCAAGATGGGCAAGCAGATAGTGTGGGAGTCCCCTGTGGTTATTCCCCTCTCTAACAAGTATATTGTTTTGGATACTCTTGGGTGGAGATGGCCTCTCAGGGGAAAGTAACAGCAGCAGCCAGATCAGTGACACCTCACAAGCAGGTCCTTGTCGTATCCTTGCAGGGCGGTTTGCTAGTGTTACTCGGGACGGTGTAAGCTAGTCTGGTGGGATGGTAGGACCAGAGCAGTTGGTCAGCAGATGGAGGGATTGAGGAGATGGCAGAAGTTGTCAAGTAAGTCTAATAGGAAGAACAGGCAGGACCAGGTTCATGAACATGGTGGTACTGATGGTTTGAAACATATTCATTCTAATAGTATAATAGTAAGGCAGATGAGCTTAATGCCTGGATTAATACATAGAACTACAATGTTGCACCCATTACAGAAACTTGGCTGAAAGAGAGGCAGGACTGGCAACTCAGTGTTCCAGGGTTTTGATGTTTCAAAGATGTACAGGTGGGCATGCTATGTTGGCGCCGGAAGCGTGGCGACACTTGCGGGCTGCCCCCAGAACACTACGCAAAAAGATGTATTTCACTGTGTGTTTCGATATACATATGACTAATAAAGGTATCTTATCTTATCTTCAGATGTGATAGGGAGGTATGTAAAAGAGGCGGGGATTTGCATTACTGATCAGGGAGAATGTAACAGATGTACTTAGAGAGGACATCTTAGAAAACTTATCCAGTGAGGCCATAACTCAGGAATAAGAAAGGTGAAATCACTATGATGGGGTTACATGATATACCTCCCCAAAGCCTGCAGGACATAGAGGAACAAATTTGTAGGCAGCTCATGGAAAGTTGTAAAAATAATAGGGTTGTTGTAGTGAGTGATTTTAACTTCCCTAATATTGACTGGGAATCCCTCAGTGCCTGAGGCTTAGATGGGACAGAATTTGTTAGTTGTATCCAGGAGTGTTTGTTGAAATAATATGTGGATAATCCAACTGGGGAAGGGGCCATACAAGACCATATACTGGGGAATGAGCCTGGCTAGGTGATCAAAATTTCAGAGGGGGAGCATTTTGGGAACATTGATCATAATTCCATATGTTTTAAGGTAGTTATGGATAAGGATAAGATTGGTTCTCGGGTGAAAGTGTTAAATTGGGGGAAGGCAAATTACAGCAGTAGTAAGCAGAAACTGGGGAAGGTAGATTGGGAGTGGCTGTTTGGGGATAACTCCATATCTGATATGTGGGCATCTTTAAAGACTAGCTGGTTAGAATTCAGGACCTGTGAGGATGAAAGATAAGGATGGCAAGTTCTGACAACTTTGGATGACAAGAGATATTGTAAATTTAATCAAAAAGAAACAGGGAGCATTTGTAAGGTTTAGGATGTATCGACCATTGCTCCATAACCTTTAAAATTGTCATGGACAGGGATAGGTGCAGAGAGGACAAGAGGATTTTTAATTGGGGAAGGGCGAACTATGAGGCTATAAGGAGAGAACTTGGGAGTGTAAATTGGGATGTCCTTTTTGAAGGAAAATGTACCATGAAGATGTGGTCGATGTTCAGGGATCTTATGCAGGATGTTAGGGTTAAATATGTCCTGGTGAGGCAGAGAAGGAATGGCAGGGTGAAGGAACCGTAGGTGATGAGAGAGGTGGAACGACTTGTTAGGGAGAAGAAGGTAGCGTACATGAGGTATAAGCAGCAAGGTTCAGACAGGGCCCGTGAGGAATATAGGGTAGTGAGGAAGGAACTTAAGAAAGGGCTGAGGAGAGCTAGAAGGGGACATGAAAAGGCGTTGGCTAGTAGGGTTAAGGAAAATCCCAAGGGCTTTTTCAAGTACGTGAAGGGTAGGAGGATGGCTAGGGTAAAGGTAGGTCCAATTCAGGGCAAAGGTGGGAGAATGTGCCTGGAGGTGGCGGAAGTGGGAGAAGTTCTCAATGAATACTTCTCTTCTGTATTCACCAGGGAGAGGGG